>NC_133329.1:139455408-140055408 GCF_042186555.1 Aquarana catesbeiana | reverse complement strand
ATAATATACCTGCAGTGAGCTCCATTGAACCTCCCTTCACTAACTTGAACAAAATCAATCAAAAAAAAAAAAAAAAAGGTTATTTTCCAATTTGCTGCCATCCAAAAAAAAAAAAAAACCTCACAGTTTCCAGTTTGGGAGGCAGTGCAGGATCCCCGTTGCCCTTATGTATCTGAGGAGAGAAGTCAGCAGTTGTATGTTGTATGAGAAGATACCGTATGCCATGGTGACCTCATCATGGGTTACAGCCAGTTTGGAATCGAAAAAGCTTCTATCCCCAGAAAGAAAGTATGTAACAGAGCGAATGAGGATAGTCCTTTCCTCACCATCAATGAAATAGGGTAACCCCACCGGTATGTACCACCCAACTGCCTGATCTTGTCTAAAAGTGGGCGTAATATCGCCCTTCGCTGCAACGTAGCCAGAGATAGATCTAGTCAAATTTTCACCGGGGCTCCCTCAAAATCAGTCTTGCCTGCTTCTCATGCCTTACAACTTATTAACTCCTTATGAGCATAACGATGTAAATGGCATTTAACATCTCTGGGTCTTTTCAGATCTGCAGGTCGAGGACCCAGGACTCTATGTATTCTATCAAACTCCAAATCTTGAGGGAGGACAGGGATATCCAGCTGCTGGCATTTGCCAGAACTTTAGATTGTAACAATTCCTGTCTTATAGCCTCAGGAATGCCTCTAAATCATAAGTTATTCAGACAACTCCAATCCTCGAGTTCTTCTGATTGGAGTTGTAAAGATGATACATGGGAGGCTTGCAAGGTCTGTACCTTTTACAGTCGGGAGATACTATCTTCCAGGGAGGCCAAAGATGTTTCTCCTGTAATATGTCTGTCTGATAGTGCTGTACCTCCGTCTGGACCAGCTGTAAATCCCTGCGATGGACCTCCTTCAGACGAAAGACCTACACCTCGATACCCAATCAAGTCGGCAAAGCCTGCAGGAGAGCCCTAAGATCAGGGTCTCCCTGCGCAGGAGGTGGAACATTCAACTGCTCTGGGAAGCTAAGCCACTGTTCATCCATAGTGTCCGACAAACCCAGGGGAAGTCCTGACACAACTGGAGAGGTGAGTGGGACGGGATATGCTGCCATTGAAAGATCCGTAATGGACATGCCTCGTGTCTCAACTGCTAGAGCCCGGAATATAGAAGCTTGCGTGCACGTGAAAAAGTGTTGAATCTCAGGTTGAGCAGGTGTTTTTTGTGTGCGATTCTCTTCTTCTTCTTTAATTTGCTCATACCAGGAAGAATAGCTACTGCATCAGTAGTTGCAGTAATAGCTAGATTGCTGGAGGAGATGGTTGGAGCTCTGTTAGTGTGTCTCTACTCCATGCCCAGACCACGCCCCGCCATCCTCAGAAAATAAATTTCAACAAACAGCATCTTCATTAAAAAAAACTGTCTTTTTTTTCTTCAGATGCTCAATAGCTTTCTTATTGTCAGATTTGCTAGTATTCACTGAAGGTTTCTAAAATCATCAGATTGTTTGCCCTACTGATCTAACTAAATAGAAATAGAAATAATAGATTAAAAACTATGCTCCACCAATAACATTTTACCAATGTGGGCATAAGATTATCCTCATATGCAGAAAGTTTCTTTTTAAGTGTTCAGAAAATCTGCAGATTTAATTGTACATGTATTATCTTCTTTATGCATTATTACAGTGTCTTCAAAAATGGGTGAATTTCCCTCTACAAATGTTAACCACAGTTCTGTGGTTGAGTCTTTAAAAAGCCTGAAGAGAACCACTGGCCTATTTTCCTCAGTTAAAAAATAGGATCTGAGAGATTGATATAAAAGCTGAACTCACTCTAAAGGGAGCAACATGTAGAGCCAGCATACATTGTTTTGCCCAAGAATGTTTTGAACTTCCTTTTCAACAAAATCACAGAAACTTTTTAGTTTCCCAACCCTAACATGGAAATGTCCAAATGTTTTAGTTAGGACATATTTCACATTAACTGGAATATTGCCAAGGGCTGTCCTGGCACAGCTGTGCACAATGTGTGCAGCACAACCAAGGCCAATAATTTCAGGTTTCAAAAATGTTTTCATTTTGGTGTGCATATTTTCTTGATCTTTTCTAAAAAAAACCTCCAAAGTTGGTATTATGCACTGTAGCAATTACATTTTTTTTCAGTATGCGATTCTAATTCAATCATTTTTTTAATTTTAAGTAGTGTACAAGGTAAAAGAAAATACACATAATGATCTGGCAAATAATAGTAGGTAATCATAAGGTACGGAGCATGTTTACAATGACATAGATTGCACTGGGTAAGTAAATCTATTACAATACAGCAATGTAGACTACTGTATATGCCTGTTCAACAACAATTGGCATATTGAGCCCAATTAAAGCACTTTTAGACCATAAAGTAATAAAAGGACTATATAGAATACCAGTGGTAGGGAACAAAAACTGTTAAGAAACATAAATGTAAAACAACTAAATCAGTAATGCCCTGTACACACGATCGGACATTGATCGGACATTCCGACATCAACAGATGTTGGCTCAAACTTGTCTTGCATACACACGGTCGAACAAAGTTGCCGGAAAATCCGAACGGTCTGAACGCGGTGGCGTAAAACACGTACCTCAGGACTATAAACGGGGCAGTAGCCAATAGCTTTCGTCTCTTAATTTATTCTGAGCATGCGTGGCACTTTGCGCGTTGGATTTGTGCACACACTAATGGAATTTAACCGATCGGATTTTGTTGTCGGAAAATTTTATAGCCTGCTCTCAAACTTTGTGTGTCAGAAATTCCGACGGAAAAAGTCAGATGGAGCCCACACACCATCAGAATTTCTGACAACATAATCCGATCGCACTTTTTCCGTCGGAAAATCCGACCGTGTGTACAGGGCATAACAGTACAGACTGTACTACAGAGAAACTGTTGTATTCAGCAAGGTAAAGATTGGAAGGAAACATTACGCTATTTACTTATTATGTGCATATGTTTCCCATATAGACCAAGATTTATGATACTTATAAGCTTCAAAAAGTACATACACCATGTGTTATTCATATTCATAGCTCAGAGCAATTTGTCTCCCCACTTCTAGAATACTAGGGGACTCATTTTTTTTCCACCGTTTAGTTATTGAGAGTCTGGCTGCAAATAGAATGTGAATAATTATGGGCCGTAAGTCAACCAGTATTTTCCTTACTCTTATGCCTCGTACACACGAGCGGACTTTCCAGCAGACTTGGTCCGACGGTCTTTCCGCCGGACTTTCCGTCGGACTACATGAACGGACGGACTTGCCTACACACGACCGGACTTTCCGGCAGGCTAAGTCTGCCCGTCTTTCCGATGGACTTTCGCTGGAGTTACGGCGGACTTTCAGAATGAACGGACTTGCCCACATACGGACAAGTCTGTTCACTTTGATTGTGACTCAGGTACGACGGGACTAGAAAAGGAAGTCAATCTCGCCGCTTTTATCGGCGAGATTGACACCTTGCGAGCCCCGTCGCGGGGCATACCAGGCCCTTAGATCTGGTTTGGATTATAAAGGGAACCCCCTACGCCGAAAAAACGGCGTGGGGTCCACTCTAAAATCCATACCAGACCCCGATCCGAGCACGCAGCCTGGCCGGTCAGAAAAGGGGGTGAGGACGAGCGAGCGGCCCCCCTCCTGAACCGTACCAGGCCGCATGCCCTCAACATGGGGGGTGGGTGCTTTGTGGGAGGGGGGCACCCTGCGGGGCCCCCCCACCCCAAAGCACCTTGTCCCCATGTTGATGAGGAAAAGGGCCTCTTCCCGACAACCCTGGCCGTTGGTTGTCGAGGTCTGCAGGCAGGGGGGCTTATCGGAATCCGGGAGCCCCCTATAATAAGAGGGCCCCCAGATCCCGGCCCCCCACCCTATGTGAATGAGTAATTTATTAGACAGCTCCGGGGGGGTCTTCCTCCAGCTTAGGGGGTCCCTCCGGTTCCTCTTCTCCCGGCGTCCGGTTGGTTCTTCTCCGCTCTCTCTGGCCTCTTCTCCCGGTTTTCCTGTTCTTCTGCCGGCTCCTCTACTGTCTTCATGCCGCTCTTTTGCCAGCGGAGGTCCGGACTTCTGGCTTCTTGTCTTCTGGGCTTCTTCCCTCTTCTCTCCTCCAGATGCTGACACAACGGTCTCTCCGGCTGGACTGCTCCCTGAGCGCTCCGCTGTGACTTATATAGGCGGATACCCCATGCAGCAGGGACTGTGACTTTTAGGGGGCGTGGTCACCGGGTGATGTTGACCACGTCCCTTAAAATGTCACAGTCCCAGCATGCCCAGGGACTGTGACGGCATAAGGGGGCGGGGTCTCCGCCTATATAAATTATTTAAAAAACCTGTGTAGTGTGTTTTATTATTGACACTTTTTCCCTAGGTAAATGGGTAGGGATACCATGTACCCCATACTCATTCACATAGGGTGGGGGGCCAGGATCTGGGGGCCCTCTTATTATAGGGGGTTCCCAGATTCCGATAAGCCCCCCGCCCACAGACCCCGACAACCAACGGCCAGGGTTGTCGGGAAGAGGCCCTTGTCCTCATCAACATGGGGACAAGGTGCTTTGGGGTGGGGGGCCCCGCAGGGCGCCCCCCCTCTCCCAAAGCACCCACCCCATGTTGAAGGCATGGTACGGTTCAGGAGGGGGGGGCGCTCGCTCGTCCCCACCGCCATTCCTGACCGGCCGGGCTGCATGCTTGGATCGGGGTCTGGTATGGATTTTAGGGGGGACCCCACGCCATTTTTTCGGTCGTAGGGGGTTCCCTATAAAATCCATACCAGACCTAAGGGCCTGGTATGCCCCGCGCTCGCCGCAATAGGAAAATTTGTTTTTCCTATTGCAGCGAGCGCGAGATGCAATACCCTGCCCTTGCATCATATCTGGTCCGTCGGACCAGCATACAGACGAGCGGGCTTTCCGTCGGACCAGCATACAGATGAACGGACTTTCCGTCAGGAACTGAGTCCGACGGAAAGATTTAAAACATGTTTCAAATCTAGGTCCGGCGGACTTTTGGGGAAAAAAAGTCCGCCGAAGCCTACACATGATCGGATTGTCCGGCGGACTCTGGTCCGCCGGACCAAGTATGCCGGAAAGTCCGCTCGTGTGTACGCGGCATTACAGTATATTATGGAGGGCAAGTTCCGGGTTCGGTGTTAAGATCAGTCCTGTGATTGAAGAGATCAATCTAAGTACTACAGTATAGCTTTCCAAAAAGCAGAGTTTTATACCATCTCAAATTATCAATTTTTTTTTTGTGTGCATTTTGAATGTGCATAACTAGAAAGAATAGCTTTCCGCCACTGTGTAAACATGGTTTGGAGTTCCTTTTCCCATTTAAGCTGCAGAGACGATTTGCTAAATATTGATTTAAACTGGAGTATATTGTAGACACTCAGTAGTGATACCCCTAAGTTTAGGTGCTGCTCCAGACCAAAATTGCCAAGATTTTGAGGGTAAAGCCAGAGTTGGGATTGGGTTGTGTTGAAAACAGGATGCTATGGTAGCGTATGTAAGATAATCTTGTGAAGGGAAAGAAAAAATAGTTTGAGGTTGTTTAAAGGGTTGAATTTTGTCTTGATGTAGTATATCTTCAAGCGTGTTATTTTCTACATTCACAAAGTTAAGAAGGACATCGTCTGCAAAGAGCGAAATAATGTGTGATTAGTCTTTAAATTTGATACCACTGATAGCCGGGTGAGAGCGTAGCTTTTTCCACAAGGGGTTCCATAAGTGTTGCAAAGATTAATGGTGATAAATAAGGCATAATCAAGAAGAGTGTCGACAGTAAGCCAAAAGCCCATTGGGCCAGGAGTTTTGTTAGAGCACATAGATTTAATGGTGTCTTTAATTGTATTTACTGGAGATTATTAAGGGCATCTAGTTGTACATCGTTCAGTTTTGGTAAAGACACAGAGTTCCAAAATTATAAAATAGCTGATGGAATGGGTCATTGTCTTTCAAATTATACAATGTGCTAAACTAGGTACTAAAGGCATCAGCTATGTCTTGGGGATTGTAAAGTTTGTTCCCTGTAAGGGGATGCAGTAAATAGTGTATTTTTTGCGTAAGCATTTTCTCTTTGACCTGGGCTGTCAGAAGCTTACTGGCTTTATTTTCATACTGGTAGAAGTTCGCTTTTAAAGCTTTAAGGTGGCTGTTGTGGTGGGTTATCAACAATGTGCAAAGATCATGCCTTGCCTGTAGTAATTGAGAGCTAAGCTTTTAGGAAGGAGTTAATTTATTAGACACTTCTAATTGTTCTATAGTGGCAAGAAGCGTATCTATCTGCTGCGTTTTCTCTATCATAGCCAATGCAATAGCACTCATTTTAATAAGACATCCCAGAATACATGTGTAGTGGATCCCCTGAGGAGCTTTAAGTAACCTGGGATCCCCACCCTGCACAGCCAATAACATCGAATTTTCACAGGCACTCCAGAGTCATAGACCAGTCCGTCACTTTGGTTTTTTTTTGTTTTATTGAGAGATAATATCTTGGATAGGGATGGAATATTATGGGGTGCCCACCTGACTTCCGAACAAACTTCAGGGACAACTCTTCCTATATACAGTCTCTATATACAGCTCCTCTTCTTCCTCCAGCACTCACTTGCTTACAGATCTGAGCTGGAACACTGTGAATTATCCAACAGTCACTCATTTAGATGACGCAATAGCCCATTACAGGCATTAATTTGAGGCCCCTTGGTTGTGTAGCAAAATGTTTAGTGTCCACTGTCCAGCATACATTACTCCTGTGGCTACTGATCCCAACACCACCTCTTTAGGCACTGCCAACAGGCCTGGCTGCAGCTGCCCCTTTCACTAGCCCTCCAGGCTACCTTCTCCCCACAGTCCTCCAGACTGACACTCACCAGCCCACCTGGCTGACTCTCAGAAGATCTCCCATACATGCTGACCTGCTCTTGCTGTCCTCTCACCTTGCTCCCGTGCCTCCAGGAAGGGTTTCCTCTGTGTGTTTTAGGGGTAATATTACAGTACCCAAGCCCCAGACTTGATGTCACCCCCCCAGACAAGGGGACATCCTCATGGGCCACTGACAGCCTCCTCAGCACTCCATCTCCATCTTCATCTACCTGACTGCCTGGCTGGCATGACTCATGTTTATTTATGGGGTGTCCTGCCTCCCTTCAACCCCTTTCTGCTGGGGATGCTCCTCACAAATATGCATGACATCCCCTCCCAGCTTCTACCCACTACATTGAGAACATTCTCCAATGTTCCAGAAAACAGGGGGAGGCATCAGAAGAGCTGTCAGGATGAGTCATCCAGCCCCCTGAATCACTAAACTCTGACCCAGATTCAACCCAAGCCTGGCCCTCAGCCAAGCTAAATTTTCCTACACTAACAACTACTTCTAGCACACACTAGAGGGAACTGCACATGCTTTATGTGCATTGCACAATATGAAGAGGTCAGCAACTGAGGATTCATTAATTTCAAAATATTTTGAGAGAATTTTGAGAGACCAAGATATATTGTGAATTTCAGACTTAGACATATATTGCATAGCATTAGGTCTATTCTAGAATATGTAAAATGCAAATTTGAAAAGAAGGTAAAGCCTTTCTCTGTGGAGCGTTGACATCTCCATACATCATAAAGGTTTAATGAGGACAAAAATCGATCTATGGTAACCCTGTGTGGGTTTTTAGAATTTGTAGTGGACACATCTAAGGATTTTTCTGGTACTGAGTTAAAGCCTCCACGCATACCGTGTTTTTCATTTTCCATATTTTTTTTTAGAAAGGAAAGCTGTTTTACATTAGGTAGATAGATGTTTACTGGGGTATATTTAGTGTTGTGGATCTCACATACTAGTATGTGATATCTACCATGATATAGGCGTGAATGCCACGGATGCTTTCACAGCAATCAATACTCCCCATTTTTTGGATGATGCATTAGTCATAAAGATATGAGGAAAGTGTCTATGTGAGAACACCAGGCAGTATATGGAAGTGTGCCTCTTGGAGACATATCACATTGCAAGATATGTGCTTCTTTCCATATCATATACCTCTTGGCTGTTAAGCCCTTTTTCATTCATTTTCGGATATCCTAAACTGCATGGTTGTTAGTGGGAATAGGTGTTGTGTTTTAGGACCATCCAGTCTTATGAGGGTTGCTTGACATGAGTTACCAGTGGGTGTGGTAACCTGAGGATGTCTTCATTGGTCTGGTTGTGGTGTATACCTTGAGATGAAGTGAACTTGGTGATGTATTTATGAGAGATTCCATGAATGCATGATGGAAGGTTTGCATGGAACCCTTAAGAATAACACAGTTAGCAAGTAGAAGGGAAGCAAAAACAGTAACCCAAAAAGAAAACACATCTGGTAGTAGATGGAACATATAGAAATTAACAAAAAGAAATCTGCAGAGCAACAGGTAGTATCATATCACAATTTACTCGGGGTGTATCAAAAGCGTAATCAAGTGTGCACAGAGCAGAGTCTCACAGAGGCATAGTGGAAGTGCTAACACCAGAGTGCATGAAAGTAATTAATCAGCTCCAATTTGGTTCCACACAGGAATGGTGCATTTGGGAGGAGAAATCTAAAATGATCCATTTTCTCAGAAGATTGAGACCCTCATCCAGCGAAGATATAAAGTAGTTTTTCCCTTCTCTAGTAACAATCAATTTAGCTAGATATTCCCATTGATAGGGAATTTGGAGGTTTAGTGATAGTAAATACATTGTATTGCTGTTATGTGTATATTGTGAAAGGTCTACATATAACGCTAGGCTTGCCAAGCATGTATAAACCTTGTCAGCTTGTCTAGTTAATGCTAGTAGTCTCTCCTTTGTATGGTAAAAGTGGATTCAAACTAGAGTGTCTCTGTGGAGCCTATGGGGCAGATGCTGTGGTTTTGACAATCTGTGTATGTGGTCAATGATAAGCTCCTGCACTGGGGAATCTGGCAATGCCTCTGCCATTAATTAGGAAAGAAATTACCACAATTCCCCAGGTTTGATGATTTCGGGCATGCTGTTGTTATACTGGAGCAGCAGGGAAAATAAATCTGTAAGTTTCCCCAGTTGCCCACGCTTTTTTCTCTTTCTGTTTGTCCCATATGTTTACTGTGCTTAGTGAGAGAGGAGATCTCCAGTGTAAGCTGCTGTCAATCAGTTTGGAGGACCTCTGATGTGAGCACAGACTTCAAGCGGTCTTCTTCCTTGGCAGCCGACCAAGCCTCCTTCTAAAAAAGTAGCTTTGTCTCAACAGATGCTTTTCCATCTGACATTTCTATACACCATATTACCACTGGTAGAATTTTGGATGACCATGGTTAGTGGCATCCACAGAAATAGACACTTATGCCGCGTACACACGGTCGGACTTTTCGTCTACAAAAGTCCGACAGCCTGTCCGACATACTTCCAACGTACCTTCGGCGGACTTGCGGCAGACTTTCTTACGAACGGACTTGCCTACACACGACCACACAAAAGTACGACAGCCTAGTACGCGGTGACGTACACCAAGTCCGACGAGACTATAAAACGGAAGTTCAATAGCCCGTACGACACCCTTTGGGCTCCTTCTGCTAATCTCGTGTTTATCTCGTGTTAGTAGAAGTTTGGTGAGAGACGATTCGCGCTTGTGAGACTCGTATTTTTCAGTTCGTTTTAACTGTTGTTCAGTCTGTGCTTGTGAGGTTTGTATCTGCTTTTCAGTGCGTTTGGTCAGTTGGCATTGAGAAATCTTTGTTTTATTGGCCGCTCGTTCCTGATTTTCAGGTCGTTCTTCACAGGCCTTGCTGTTCTTCAGTGCGTTCTGTTTAGTGTGTTCTGACCAGCCGACCGTTTTGAAACCATGTTACCTGTACGTACTCGTCGTCGAGCTCGTGCATTGTATGTGCTTGGTGCTGTAGTTTATTCTTCAGCCCAAGACCAGTCCATGAACAGGGCGAGGAGGAGTTCATGGACCAAGAATTGGTTGCTTCAGCGTGACCAGTTCTGTCACATGCCTTTGCTCCGTGAGATACGTGAGAATAATCCTGAGGATTTCAGGAACTTTCTCCGGATGACGGACCCCGTTTTTGACCGTTTGTTGGCTTTGCTGACCCCCTATATCAGCAGGCAGGATACCTGCATGAGGCAAGCCATCACTCCGGAGCAGAGGCTGGTCGCTACCTTGCGGTATTTGGCCACAGGGAGAAGCCTGCAGGACCTTAAGTTCTCGACAGGCATCTCCCCCCAGGCTCTGGGGATCATTATCCCAGAGACCTGTTCTGCCATCATCCAGGTCCTGCAGAAGGACTATATTAAGGTAAGATATTTTTCTTTTATTAGCATCACATGTTCTTTTATGTAATCTTTGATAATGTAATGTATTTCTTGCTTCAAACACTACTTACCATCATTGCAATATAGTGTGAATGTCCCCTTTTTATCCTCACACATGCTGGATTTTTTTCCTGTTATTTTTTGTCATGCATGTATATTTTCCTTCAATAACCTTCCCAGCATGAAGTGATGGGAACATATCCACCTAGTCTACTCATTTTGAATGTATTTTGTTTGAGTGTATTTAGTGTGCTTATAATTAGCAATTAGCTAGATTTCCCAACCCCCCCACCCACCCCCACCTAAACTCAGTCCAAATAGTGTGCTGCTAATTAGCAATTATCTAGATTTCCCAACCCCCCCACCCACCCCCACCTAAACTCACTCCAAATAGTGTGCTGCTAATTAGCAATTATCTAGATTTCCCAACCCCCCCACCCACCCCCACTTAAACTCACTCCAAATAGTGTGCTGCTAATTAGCAATTATCTAGATTTCACAACCCCCCCCCCCACCCTCGTAAAAATTTGCTTGAATGTTCTGTGGTGTTGATTTGTCTAAAGCAAATATATGTTGCAGTTTGCAAAATGCATGTGCACTCTACAAGTGCATTTGTTCCAGTGCTTTAGTAAATGAGCAGAAGCTCTGCTGATTTCCATCATCAAATCATATGCAAGCCTCAAAGTGTTTTCATTAATTGCCCTTGCCTGTGATTGTGTACTCCTTGCAACATGAATGCCTTTTTACATTACCTCATTTACTGTAAGCTGGTTAGCAACTGCACCTGCAGAGTGCGACAACTGCAGTCTTGTAGCCTTTTTAGTCCCTAAATTCCTGCGTGTCCTAAAAGTAATCTTTTTTAGGGATTTCACAACCCCCTAAAATGTAATCAATGTTCCATCAGAGGGGGTGAGCAATCTGATAAGTGTGCCTTTCCATATTAGTTATTCCAGAAGAATTAAATTATTTAATGTTATACGGATGCTGGGGAATAATGTTTTTAATTGTCTAATTTTCTTGCAATGTTAGCTTCCAAATTAATTGATTTTGGTTTTCTTGTTTGATTCCCCAGTTTCCTTCAACGCCACAGGAATGGCAGACTGTGGCATCCCATTTTGCCAGCCGTTGGGACTTTCCCAATTGTGGAGGGGCTATAGATGGGAAACATGTCCACATTGTGCCACCACCCCATTCGGGGTCATACTATTTTAATTATAAGGGGTTCCACAGTATTGTTTTAATGGCGGTGGTGTCGGCACACTATGATTTTTTATATGTGGACGTAGGGAAGAATGGCCGGATGTCGGATGGAGGAGTATTTGCCCAGACGGAGTTCTGCCAGCGTCTCCAGAGTGGTGGCCTGGGATTGCCACCTGATGCGGATAACGTGGAAGGACTCCCCTTTGTCTTCATTGCCGATGAAGCCTTCGCTCTCAGCAAGCACCTCATGAGGCCATTCCCCCAAAGAACCCTCACCCCGGAGAGGAGGGTTTTTAATTACCGGCTGGCCAGAGCTAGAAGAGTGGTTGAGAATGCGTTTGGAATTCTGGCCAGCCGGTTCCGCCTGTTTCAAACAGCCATTAATTTGGCGGAATACAAACTTAATTTTATCATTTTATCGTGCTGCATTCTGCACAACTTTTTAAACAAACATTCTCCGAATTATATAGGCACAGTTGGGCCTGAGGCCGGACAAATAGATGCCAACCTTACGGGCCTGGATACTGTCCGTACTGGCTTGGCCCCCCAAAGTGCCCGTCAAGTTAGACAGCAATATGTTAATTATTTTATGGGTAGGGGGGCCATTGCAATGGGCCAGGATATATAATTTTTTACAATAAAAAAAATATTGAGGAAATCTTGCATTATATTTATTGCTTGCCTTTCTTTTGGGCTGTCTCCTAGGTTATGGTCGAGCAGTTGTAGTGCCAACTGTATTTTAATTTTAAATGTCTAAATAAGCTCCATTGCCACTGTAAACAACTTTTTTACAATTATAACCAAACTGATACTGAGCCTTGAAATAACAAACCACACATTTATTTCATTCCTATAAGGAGATGTTTTTATTAATGGTTGTTATGCATTCAGTTCTGCATTTAGTATAAAATGTTCATAGACAAAAATATAATGATATCTTAATAATGTAGAAAAATATAATTATATTTAAATATTTCTACCTAATCCACAAAAAAATATTTTTGGCTTTTTGATTTTCGCAAACAGGCTTTTTTTGTTTTTTTTTGAAAATCAAGTTTTGTTATTTTTTTTGTTTTTTTAAAATCAAGTTTTATTTTTTTTGGTTTTTTAAAAACAAGTTTTATTTTTTTTGTTTTTTTTTTAAAATCAAGTTTTGTTATTTTTTTTGTTTTTTTAAAATCAAGTTTTATTTTTTTTGGTTTTTTAAAATCAAGTTTTATTTTTTTTGTTTTTTTTTGAAAATCAAGTTTTGTTATTTTTTTTTGGTTTTTTAAAATCAATTTTTTTTTATTTTTTTGGGGTTTTTGAGAAAATCAAGTTTTATTTTTTTGTGGATTTTTTAGGTATTTACGAGAAACAGCCCTCCTTTTTTAAATTAGGTTAAACAGCCATTTATGTTCAGCCAAAAAAAGAAAGAGAAGGCCCAGAATGGGGTCAGCAAAACAGGAAATGAAGGACATGATTGATGTTTTGGGGTTTAAAAAAGGGCATTTAGATTCGACCCAAAACATCAATCATGTCCTTCATTTCCTGCTGCATACGATCCAGCCGATTACGCATTTCATCGATGTCTTTATTCCAGGCCATTATTTGACCAATTAGCCGTTGGGCACTTTCAGAGGTGAAATAGTCACTTCTTGTTGTACCTAAAGTGGAATGAAACCAAAAAATGTCTTTAGAAATATGCACACATACATAGTTTACCTTACCATAATAAAGCTGTTGTCTCAGACACTGACCTGGTGGGGTGACCATGTAGCATAATTCCTCCACATCCTCGGGGGTGGTGCTGTTGCTTGAATCAAGCACAACCAGATCCCCTAAAATAGAGTAGACAAATTACATTAAACAAAAGGCAGCCATGCATAGATTAACGTAAGCTGGTGTGTCAGACACTCACCTGGTGGGGTGCCCATGTCGCCCACCTCTCCTTCCTCCACATCCTCAGTGGGACTTGGGCTGATTTCCCAATCATGTTTGGCTTGGGGTGGACTGTCTTCTTGTTGGCTGAGTGATTTTTCCCCTATGTGAAACCAAAAATTATTATTCTACTTAGCACACAGATATTTTAGTACATAGTAATTTTCCAACATTTGTAGTGAAGTGGTTTGTGTAGAGTTCCTATTTTACCTCAATATTTAAAATTATAAAGACATATCGGATAGATAGATATCAATATCTCAAAATATAGTTAATAATCTTTTGATCTCTCTCTCTCTATATCTGGAACAAAATCTCTAAATATCTAACTAAATGTAAAGAAAAAAAATAAAGATAACTTAAAATATTCAAAAAGAATGTTTTACATTTCTATATCTATCTATCTACCTATCTCTATATTTCTCTCTCTCTATATATTTCTCTCTCTCTCTCTCTCTCTCTCTCTCTCTATATCTATATATATATCTATATCTATATCTATATCTATATCTATATCTATATATATATCTATATATATATATAGATCTATCTATAGATATGTAACGAGGTTTATTAAAAGATCGTTTAAAACGATGAACAAAAAATCGTATAGGAAGGAAAAGCACATGGAGCAGTATACAAGGTAATAAACACAAGAGAAAAACACGACAAGTACTTACTTTTTTTAAGAACTTTCCGGATACGTCGGTATTGATCCGGCTCCCTGATTTTCAGGTCAGACCATCTTTTTCTCAGTTGATCTCTGGAGCGCTGGACCCCAAAAGATGCCTGCAAAGTGTCCACGACCTTCGCCATTATTTTGGCCTTGCGCAAATTTGGCCGTGCGTACGGCCCATACTTCCCATCATAGTCGTCTTTGTGAAGAATGGCCACCATCTCCACCATCTCTTTAAAACTCATATTAGAGGCCTTAAATCTAGGCCTCATAGATTTGGTTGACGTTCCAGCCTCCGGGCTGTCTCCACTACCTGAGGTCGTCAACATTTCAGGTGTCTCCGCCATTATTTAACTCCACTACGTGCCGTAACAAAAAATGGGCGGAGAACATGAGTTAAAATCGAACGTCAGGGGCGGGCGACGCAGGCGGAGTTTCACACATGCGTAGTGTATAAAGAGGGGCCTTGCGCACGTGTCGTACGTACGTTCTGTGCGTCGAATTAGGGGGCGGAGAACATGAGTTAATTTCGAACGTCAGGGGCGGGCGACGCAGGCGGAGTTTCACACATGCGTAGTGTGTAAAGAGGGGCCTTGCGCACGTGTCGTACGTACGTTCTGTGGTAGGTGATAGTGGACCAGGACGTTACAAAACGAAGGTAATTTTAGATATATATTTTTTGGGTTTTATGGTCATGACTTTGTAGCAAGCGGCCTATATGGCTTGATAGATTGATGAGGCCTACATAGGGAGAAGATGATGAGGGGTTAGCAGAAACCTATAATAAAAGTGTTTTTTGTCTTGTGACTTCATCTTTTCCAGATATAATGAATCCCCTATTTAAGGATCCAGAGTTCCTTACAGCTTTTATTTCTAAATATCGAGAGATGAGGAATTTGTGGGAGGTGAAACACCCTCAGTATTATGCAAAGCATGTGAGGAAGTCAACGCTGGAGAGACTTCTGTCCTTTGTCTAGGCGACCATCCCGGAAGCAACAATGGAGACATTGCTCAAGAAAATTGGGGTCTTGAGGAACATGTATAAGAGGGAGCATAAGAAGATCCAGGAATCAAGGAGATCAGGAGCATCAGCAGATGATGTTTATGTACCCAGGCTGTGGTACTACAATCAACTCCGTTTTCTGGATGACCAGAATGAAGCCAGGCCATCACTTTCAACCCTTCCCTCCACCCTTCCCTCCACCCTTCCCTCCACCCTTCCCTCCACCCCAGCAGAGGCTGATGAGGAGCAAGCTGGGTCTTCCATCCTGGATGAACCAGATATGACCATCTGGAGTCAGGTAAATTATTTTAACAAATATTTACTGTACTAATATTAATGATGTTAACTGGATGTTATAATTGTCTAAAATAATTTGTCACTCAAAATTGTGTATACATATCAATTGACAGTAGTGGCTAAATATGTTTGGCACCTGCTTGAAATAATTAGGGTGTCTGATTAGACTCTTTTATTAAAGAGATGTATTCACATTGAATTTGCTATTCATGAGAAGCAAACTGTGTGTCATTGATGAACCCAAAAAAATATACTCAAACTATTGTCCTTTTTTTATACACAGGATGAGTCCATCCAGGAGGAATGTGGGGAAAGTGGCAGGCAGGAGGAGACCGGGCCCATGGACAGCCTGGAGGAGGCCGGATTCACCATCATCCTGGAGGAGGCTGGGCCCAGTGTCAGGCAGGAGGTGGCTGCTCCCAGTGAGGTGGCTGCTCCCAGTGAGGTGGCTGCTCCCAGTGAGGTGGCTGGGCCAAGTGAGGTGGCTGGGCCCCGTAGGAGCCTGACCGAATCCCAAGTGCCTCCCCTCCACCTTCCCAAAAAAAGGGCCAGGAAGGGGATGGTCACACAGGACGCATCCCTGCGCCTCATGCAAGAGGCCACCCGTTTTTTAAGGAGCCCCCCCGAAGCGGAAGAATCCTATGGCTGCTACTTAGCCAGCAGGCTTCTTCAGATGGATTGGGAGCAGCGCCTCATTTGTGAGTGCCTATTTGGGGAAACAATCCATAAGGGGCTGCAGGGCACGCTAACACAAAACACCCAACTACATGAGGCAGCCCCCCTCCTCCTCCTCCTCCTCCTCCTCCTCCTCCTCCTCCTCCTCCTGCCACAACTGAAACACCAGAGCCACAGCCTCAAAAGAAGGCTACAGGGAAGGCTGCAGGGCAGCGTGGAGGAAAGGCTGCAGGGAAGAGAAGAAAGTGATGACCTGGGTTCAGTCTGGTCTGACAGAAGACGCAGGCTGTTGTAGGACCACAGTCTGGGGACATCTAGATCATCTGCTGGTGCTGTTGATCTCTGGGATTCTTGGACCAGATTGTGCTCCCTCTTATATGGACTCCGCAAGATCCCAATTTTCTTGTACACCGACTTTTTCCAGCGTTGACTTCCTCTTTATTTTATTTTGACCATGAATAAATGGATCTTTTTTGAGTTTAGCAAAAGACTTTATGTGTTTTCTTTTAAATCATTGATTTTACACACAATGTTAAATTAACAAGGGACAACAATCTCATTGAGTTTGGAAAAAACACACCAAAAATACATTACTAATGTTAATAATGTTCAAGTGGTAAGTCTTGAAAATAAAAAAATTTACATAACCAAAAACGGTGCTTTGGGTTAACTTTATCTAAAAACTAAAAAATAATCACTATAAAAAAAAAAAAAGAATAATGGGTTCTTTGTGGTAACTTTACAAACCTAAAAAAAAAAAAAAAGGGGAAAAAGTATTATTAGTATGGAAACATTGTTTTTAAAATGCATACTATATCATTCATGAGATCAAAGAGAAAAAGAATCCAGAAATCAGTTTGGGAGAACTCTGATTATGAACAGCAAAACACCTTCGTTCTTTAGAGCATTCGTAAAGAAGAAATAAAATGCGCTGCATTCAACGATCACAGATTTTGCAGCGTGATGAATGTGCTACCTACAATACGAACACTAGTTTTACTAGACCGAGTGCTTCCGTTTAGTTTTTGCTTATGAGCATGCGTCGTTTTTTTGTCCGTTGGACTAGCATACAGACGAGCGGACTTCGGGGTCCGTCGTAGTTACGACGTAAAGATTTGATGCATGTTTCAAATCTAAAGTCCGTCGGATTTGAGGCTAAAAAAGTACGTTGAAAGTCCGGAGAAGCCCACACACGATCGGATTACCAGCCAGCTTTAGTCCGTCAGCGTCCGTTGGACTTTTGTAGACGAAAAGTCCGACCGTGTGTACGCGGCATTAGGGGTTGACTTACCAAAAGCAAATAGAGTGTTCACTTTGCAAAGGACGTTGCACTTTCTAAGAGAATGAGGCAGAGCTCTGCTGATGTCTGTCATCCAATCATGTGCATTCTTATTTCCCTTGCAAAGTGAACAATCTACCGTATATGTCTTTGGTAAATTAATCCTATAGTGATCATTTGTTAAAGCTTCTTTAAGTTCTTCTATTGTCCAAGAAAAAAACACAGTACCCTTACATTTTGTCCTCCCACAAATAAACTTGTATGTGTAGAATTTTCTTTGTAAACTGGACATACATTCCATAAACCACAAACTGTGGTTATGGCAAATTATATGGTAGGCAAAAACACCCTTTTGAATCGATAGATTCAAATCACTGCTAGAAGGCTCTGCATGGCAGAAGTAAGTACTGTATTTATTGGTGTATAACACTCACTTTTTCACCATGAAAATCGGGTGCAAATAGTGTGTGCATGTTATACGCCAATACTTCAATTTCAGCTGCCTCGGAGGCAATGGGGGGGGGGGGTGCCATCAGATTACATACAGTGAGAATCTCCTGTTTACTTGGTGGCCTCTGTAATAGGAAGTCAATAGATGGCAATGGCGAGGCTGCTGCATTGATGGCAATGGTGAGGCTGCTGCATTGATGGCAATGGTGAGGCTGCATTGATGTGGACTAATAAGGCTGCATTGATGGCAATGGTGAGGCTGCAGATGGGCACTGACCCTTATTTTGCTTCAAAGTTCCTTATTTAAAATTTAAGTTTTTTCCTGAAACTTCCCTCTTAAAATGAATGTGCGTGTTATACGCCTGTGCGTGTTATACGCCGATAAATACGGTAGTTGCATATCTAGAACCAATCTGTGCTTTCAAAGCCACCTCGTGCTTGACTGTTTCTTTATGTTCTTAAATGGAAGTCGTACCTCCACTAGATATAATAAATGCTGAGTGGCAAAAGCTGTATAGAATATTACCATTGTTTTCAGTTTTTGTTAAGAATGGATATGAACAAAAATACCAACCCTGATGGGTTTAGCACTCTTTTTTTTTTTCAAAAAAAGTTTTATTGAATAGCACTCTTTACTATAAAACATTTGCAGACATTCTTGCACTCAAATTGGTGCAAGACCCAGACAAAGGATTCCATGGGAAATTACCTCTTTGCAGCTGCCATCTGCATGATACCCAAGCTCAACATAGACCACACTTCATGACCAACCTATTACCCAATTTCTCTATGAAATTTAGGTGCCAAAATGTTAGCCATGATCTTGGCTACATAAGTAGTGACATAGACCTGCTAATCTGTAGAGACCAGGTGACAACAGGCAGCATATTCTTCAACTCATTCATACCTGGAAAAAAAACAATGCCCATGCTTTCTGTTATCACTAGATATCAAAAAGGCTTTTGACTTAGTCCTTTGGCCGTTTTCAAATTATTTTTTTAGGCTATGGACCCCACTTCAGGGCAAAGGCTCTTTACTGGGATCCAAGGGCATTTCTACAATGCCAGGGCTTTCATTTGTCCTACTTCTGTGTAAATAGAGGAACCAGACAGAGCTGTCCATTGTTCCTACTCCTGTTCACTTTGGCAATGAAGCCTTTGTCGGTGGCCATCCAATTGAATTTGAACTCAAAGTGGCTCTAAAGGCTGGACGTTTTTTACCTTCATGCATTCTAATAATGTATTAACAAAAACACTCTCACATTCGGAAAACTCAACCCACCATTACATTCAAATCTACACACATATTCTCTTAACTCTTTCCATTTTCGACCCCCATAAAAAGGTAAACAATAACTTATTAATTTTCCTCAATCTTATCTCCCCTGGAGGGAAGATATTACTTGTATACAAAATTAAAGGCAAGATTACTGCCTTGACTACTAAAACTTTCCCATAAATCGACAATTTTCTTAGACACCAAAACCTCAACTTCTTGGTTATCTTTTCTCCCACTTCATTCCAGCACACTTCCCCTTTCATTCCATAGTCAAACACAATACCCAAAATCCTCACTCCATCCTCAACCTTCCCAATCTGATCATCCACACATTCCACTTGTCTTCCATACACACCCAAACTACACTTATTCCAATTCACACTCATTCCCGCACATACACAAAAAATTGACAAAAGTAACTTCACCCTTCACCGCCCACCACCGACTGACACACTGCCACCACGTCATCCATATAACCTAAACATTTCACAATTTTCCCCCCACTCCCAGGCACCAAAAAGCCCCTCACCACCTTATCCCTCTGTATCATCCTTAACAGTGGATCAATAAAACAAATAAAGAGAATAGGGGACAGGGGGCCCTCACCCCAGATTTAACCAAAAAAGTCCTCCCCAAACTCCCATTAACCAGAACCCAACTACTAATCCCCCAATACAACCCTTTTATTACATTAATGAGCAGCTGTGGTATACCCATCCGCTTCAAAACCTCCCACAAAAAAACATGATTTGCTTTATCGTATGCCTTCAAGGTCAAATGATGTCAGGATAATCAAACTATTCCTATCTTTACATTATATCCCTAACTAAAATTAAATTCTCCGAGATCATTCGACCCGGCAATGCACAGGCCTGCTTCTTGCTAACCATCCTACTAATGACCTTAGATAATCTCCTCGCCACCATCTTTGCAAAGACCTTGTAGTCTGAATTTAGTAAGGAGATAGGCCTCCAATTTCGAATATCCATCTTATCCCCCTTCTTATAAATTAATACCACTACCCCCTGTCTCATAGATTCAGATATAATGCCTTCCCTCATCATGTAACTAAATACCTCAACCACATCCCGCTTAATAATATCCCAAAACAATTTAAAAAACTCACTTGGAAAGCCATCCCCTCCCGGGGTTTTATTCGCCCCCATGCTTGCCACAGCCTCCCACACCTCCTCCTCATTCACTGCTTTCTGCAAAAAAACCTTATCATCCTCATCTAAATTATCCTCTACCATATCAAACATTCTAGTATCTGACTCATCAACACACACTCCCTCATACAATCGTTCATAAAATTTAGTCACGCATTCCAGCACATTCTCTCCCTTACATTCCCTACCTTCTTCATCATACACACCCTCAAACACTCCTTTTTCCTTACAAACCCTCTTGAAAAAAAATCTATAACATTTTTCATCCTGCTCCAGGTGTTTAACTCTCGCTTGAAAAATAATTTGTTTTCCTCTTTCAGTTAATACCTCTTTAATCCTCTTCCTAACATGGTCTATTTCATCGGCCATGTCATATCCCATATTTCTAAATGAATATAATGTAGCCAACCTGACTTGTAACCGAGAATATCTCCCTTTCTCACTGCTACTTTTATCCCTACTCTTTTTTTGAAAAAAGAATTTAATTTTCCTTTTGACCCAATCCCACCACCCCAAAATATTACTAAAATCTTTTTTCCTATTAACCCATCTACTATATACCTTACTAAAATGGGCTTTGACATGCTCATCCTGCAGCAATAAACTATTTAACCTCCATACCCCTAAACCAAACTTAATACTATCTCCCATACTCAAATCAACATACACTGCCACATGGTCTGAAAAAATTACTGGCCTGTGTTTAACATTAGCACATTTGAACGCATCAGAAAACAAACATAAATCAATTCTGGATTTGGTGCGCCCACACTCCGAAAAAAAAGTGAAATATGGATCGATCAAACCCAGAACAGTATGAGCATCATTGAGATGCAAGTCCTGAATTACCCCATTCAGCATAGTGCTACCTACATCTAACTTAGTCTCCACTACTCCTATCCGATCTTTCACAAATCGGATCGTATTAAAATCACCCATGATCACACTAGGTCTCCTTCCCACTGCATGTAACTTCAAAACTTCAAAAAACTCAAGACGTTTCTGGCTATTCACAGGAGCATATAAATTAAAAAGCCTAAACTTCTGGTTAAACAAAATTAAATCTGCCATAATTAATCTTCCTGGCACTAACACAACATGAGACATAATGCGAATATTTCTATTTGTAATCATAATGCCTACCCCAGCATTCCTATTTTCCCCAACTGCCGATCATATGTAATCCACCACCCACTCCGGAGGCTTGGGACTGGAGGTCGATTAAAAAAACACTCCTGTAGACAGATGATGTCTCCTCCATTGACCTTCAAGTCCTCAAAAACAGCACACTGTCTAGCAGGAGACCCAAAACCCCTCACATTGAGGGACACCAGCTTGATGCTCATTCACATGATGTGCATCATTCACTCCCAGACCGATTACTTAAACCATAAAACTGACATACATTCCTCAGGGCCATAACGCTTTCATCATCCAAAAACTCCTGACTAGGCGACAATGTGGCCGGCTGAAAAATTTCTGGAGTCCCTGGACTTAGTGCTGGTGATTCTACCTCCACTCCAACATCCCCTAGGAACTCAAAGGGGTTAGAAGTTTCAATCCCTGCTGTCTCTACTTTCAATTTCTTAGCCCTTCTCTTCTTATGGCTCCCCAAAGCGTCCACCTTGATCTTGGCACCCAGTGTGTCCATCTTTTCCACCTCCTCTTCTTGGGCTTTCTGCACTTCCGGCTCCCACTGTAAGGCTGCTGCCAACTCCTCCATAGCCTCCTCCACTGCCCTCTCCACCTCTGCTTCACTCCCCGCTGTTAATGGCTCCACACTAGTGGGTGGCACTTCTACTCTTTCCTCCACTCTCTCCTCCACACCCAGGTGCCCACTTTCTTCCTCTTCCACCACCACCTCCTCCTCCTCCTCTTCCTGTCTTTCAGGAGAGTCAGACAGCACCTGTGTAGACACTGGTCGTCCACTCTCAGCGGTGCGCCTGACAGCTTCAGCATAAGAGACATAGGCCCTTCTTACTTTTGGATAATTCTTCACTGTATGATCACGCTGTCCACATATATTACAGGCCCGCTTAATAAAGCAAGCCCCAGCCTCATGTCCCTCCTCCCCACAGTTCCAGCAGTGTATCTCCGCATTACAGTCATCTCTGGTATGCCCAAACCTATGACATCTTCTGCAGTATGTCGGTTGACCAGGGTAGTAGAGAAACCCTCTATTTCCTGCTATTGAAAAATTAGCTGGTGGATGCCGCACTCCACCAATCCCTTCAAAATCAAGCCACCTTCAGCTTGACAAAAAACTTTAATTTGCCATTAAAGATCCCCAGACGATTAGTCAGCATGAAGCCTTCCTTCACTGCAGAGCAGTATCTCTTCAAAAAGGCCACTACCAAGGCAATGTCCGTGAAGGGGTTAAACAGGCGAACAACCAATGGTTTCTCCTCCATAGCATACAAGGGTTCCACTATGAAAGGCCTTATAGACTCATGGTTAGCTTTCTCCAATTCCTTACACTTCTCAATAACTCCCATGCAAAAATTGCTATGCACAAAAGAAACATCATAGTACCTTGGTGCTGCATGGTCCTGAATACAATAGATGTGACGTGGTTCCACTGCAACTGTTTTCTCCAGCAAATCCTGAACAAGGAACTCCAAACTCACTTAATGCAGATGACCAGGCATAACCTGAAACCGCAGGGTGTTCTGAATCCCCTTTCGCTCCATTGAGCTCAGCAAAGAAAAATTCAGACCATCACACAATCTTGGCTTATTTCAGGGCAAAGTAAAGATTGCTATCTGCAAGCTTTATATAACATAGGTTTGTGTGCTAATGAGGCAATTGCAAACACATTGACAGTCCATTAAACACACAAAATGCAAGTTCACCCAATGTAGAGACTGAACTTCAAAGTGGGTACACCTGTTAAGGATGTCCTTAAATTACTAACCCAAAAAACACACTCTGAGCATGCCCAGAAACATCCAAGTAATGTTCACACACAAAAAGCACCACCAAAAAAAAACAAAGTCCCTGAGCATGCCCAGAACAACCCAAATGCAGCTAGCATAAAAAAAGCAACCCCACTGTCCAAAATTAAGCACATCATCCAGCATGCACCAAAATTACAGATGGGACAAAACACCCCCCAGTCCAGGGGGGCAACTAAAGAGCCTAACGTGAAAAAGTTATACAACAAATACCATTGCAGTCTAAGGGAACTGACTTGGCACGTTTACTAGTCCCCACTTGGCTGGCTTATTTTCTAGTTATTGGCCTTAAAATGAGTATGGGGCTCAGGTCCCACCCTAAGGGACATATATCAATGTCACCAATTGGACAACCCCAAAAACGAAACAAGGAGAAATGCCTTTAAATATGCCAAATTGCTTAAGGGCCAGTTCCCACCAATGCAGTCCAGTGCATATTTTATGCATCAAAAATGCATGGAAATTCGGTTATATGGTGTGCAATGACATAGTTCACACCAGTGCTTGCCGTTCCAGTGCGTTCCAGTTCCAGAAAAAAAGTAGAACATGCTGCATTTTTTCTGCACTGTACTGTACTGGAAAGCTGTAAAACGCATCAAAAAAGCACTGGAAAGCACTTGTCCTTATTTAAGGTTAAGAAAAAAGAGGGGGGGGAAAAAAGCACCCGACTGCATCAAAAACGCACCAAAAACGCACTGGAACGCATCAAAAACGTGCATGCAGAAAAGCACCTGGAACGTGTCCGGACTGCGTTTCTACGGTGTGAACTGGCCCTAAGGGCCCTGAGGGCCAGATTACACCATAGAAATGCAGTCCGGATGCGTTCCAGGTGCTTTTCTGCATGCACGTTTTTTATGCGTTCCAGTGCGTTTTTGGTGCATTTTTGATGCAGTCCAGTGCTTTCCCCCCCCTTTTTTCTTAACCTTAAATAAGGACCAGTGTGTTGCAGTGCATTTTTGGTGCATTTAGGTGCGTTCCAGTGCATTTTTGTTGCATTTTACAGCGTTCCAGTACAGTCCAATGCATAAAAAATGCAGCATGTTCTACTTTTTTTGGGGGGAACTGGAAACGCACTGGAACAGCAAGCACTGGTGTGAACTATGCCATTGAAAACCATATAACTTACTTTCTGTGCGTTTTTGATGCTGAAAAACAACACACTGAACTGCATGTGGTGTGAACTGGCCCCTAAGGAATAAAAGTTATTTAAAACTACTAGCGGCTATAATGAAATGTCGGTCCGGCAAATTTCGTACCTGGGGGGGGGGTGTCTATAATATGCCTGTAAAGGGGCGCATGTTTCCCGTGTTTAGAACAGTCTGACAGCAAAATGACTTTTCAAAGGAAAAAAAGTAATTTAAACTACTCGCGGCTAGTAATGAATTGCCGGTCCGTTTTAAAAACTTTTTTTTGCATTGATCCATGTCCCCTGGGGCAGGACCCAGGTCCCCAAACCCTTTTTATGACAATACCATGAATATAAGCCTTTAAAATTAGCACTTTTGATTATTCATGTTCGTGTCCCATAGACTTTGCGTTCGCGTGTTCGAAAAAATTTTTGCCTGTTCGCAAGTTCTGGTGTGAACCGAACAGGGGAGTGTTCAGCTCATCCCTATCTGACAGCAAAATGACATTTCAAAGGAAAAAAAGTCATTTAAAACTACTCACGGCTATTAATGAATTGCCAGTCCGACAATACACATAAAAGTTCATTGATAAAAACGGCATGGGAATTCCCCACAGGGGAACCCTGAACCAAAATTTTTAAAAAAATGACGTAGGGGGTCCCCTTAAATTCCATACCAGGCCCTTCAGGTCTGGTATGGATATTAAGGGGAACCCCAGCCAAAATAAAAAAAAAAAAATGGTGTGGGGCCCCCCCAAATTCCATACCAGGCCCTTCAGCACGCAACCTGGCAGGCCGCAGGAAAAGAGGGGGATGAGAGAGTGCCCCCCCTAACCCCTAAACCATACCAGGCCACATGCCCTCAACATTGGGAGGGTGCTTTGGTGTAGCCCCCCAAAACACCTTGTCCCCATGTTGATGGGGACAAGGGCCTCATCCCCACAACCCTTGGCCGGTGGTTGTGGGAGTCTGCAGGCGGGGGGCTTATCGGAATCTGGAAGCCCCCTTTAACAAGGGGACCCCCAGATCCCGGCCCTCCCCCCCGTGTGAAATGGTAAGGGGGTACAAAAGTACCCCTACCATTTCACTAAAAAACTGTCAAAAATGTTAAAAATGATAAGAGACAGTTTTTGACAATTCATTTATTTAAATGCTGCTTCTTTCTTCTATGTTCTTTCTTCTATCTTCTATCTTCCTTCGGTTTCTTCCTCCATCTTCTTCTTCTTCTGGTTCTTCTGGTTCTTCCTCCAGTGTTCTCGTCTGGCATCTTCCTCCGCTGCATCTTCTTCTCTTCATCTTCTTCTCCTCGGGCCGCTCCGCATCCATGATGGCATGGAGGGAGGCTCCCGCTGTGTGACGCTTCTCCTCTTCTGACGGTTCTTAAATGATGGGGGGCGGGGCCACCTGCTCACCCCGCCCCCTCTGACGTCATGGCGAATGCCACAGGGAAGTCCCCGTGTGTCAGAGGGGGGCGGGGTCACCGGGTGGCCCTGCCCCCCCGTTATTTAAGAACCGTCAGAAGAGGAGAAGCGTCACACAGCGGGAGCCTCCCTCCATGCCATCATGGATGCAGAGCGGCCCGAAAAAAAGATGAAGACAAGAAGATGAAGAGAAGAAGATGAAGAAAAAAAGATGAAGAGAAAAAGATGAAGAGAAAAAGATGAAGACGAGAAGCGTCACACAGTGGGAGCCTCCCTTCATGCCATCATGGATGCGGAGCGGCCTGAGGAGAAGAAGGGAAGAAGACGCCGACGCTGCGGAGGAAGATGCCGGACGAGAACACCGGAGGAAGAACCAGAAGAACCAGAAGAAGATGGAGGAAGAAACCGAAGGAAGAAAGAAGAAAGAAAAAAGAAGAAGAAGCATTTAAATAAAGGAATTGTCAAAACTGTCTCTTGTCATTTTTAACATTTTTGACAGTTTTTTAGTGAAATGGTAGGGGTACCCCCTTACCATTTCACACAGGGGGGAGGGCCGGGATCTGGGGGTCCCCTTGTTAAAGGGAGCTTCCAGATTCCAATAAGCCCCCCGCCCGCAGACCCCCACAACCACCGGCCAAGGGTTGTGGGGATGAGGCCCTTGTCCTCATCAACATGGGGACAAGGTGTTTTGGGGGGCTACCCCAAAGCCCCCTCCCAATGTTGAGGGCATGTGGCCTGGTACAGTTCAGGAGGGGGGGCGCTCTCTCGTCCGCCCCTCTTTTCCTGCGGCCTGCCAGGTTGCGTGCTCGGAGAAAGGTCTGGTATGGATTTTTAGGGGGACCCCATGCCAATTTTTAAAAAAAACAGACCTGAAGGGCCTGGCATTGAATTTCGGGGGAATCCCACGCATTTTTTTCTGAATTTTGTTTGTTTTCCTAATGCTGTTTTAATCAATGAACTTTTATGTGTATTGCCGGACCGACATTTCATTAGAGCCACACGAAGTGAACCAGCGTTAAAAAAAAAAAAAAAAGTCTAGAGGTGTGCCCGTTCAACCTATGCAAATGCTTTTACATTGCCTGACATTTACTAATTTTGCCAGCGCAGTGAATCGGAGTATTTGAACAAGCGCAAATGCCGTTTGAGCATGCGCAGTGTATAAATTCACCTCCCGCAGTCTAAATGTATTTGCCGGCGCTGCGGGCTTATTCAGAGAAAGTCACTTTCTCATTCTATTTTTGCCATATTTGTGACTTGGACAGTTAGTACTACACTTCCCCACATCACCCCGCATCACCCCCATATTATTGGTACTTCCAGCTTGTTTAAATTTGAAGTTAAAGATGCCGTGCACCAGGTCTATAGTGGCGTACAGATCACCTCTTCCCATGCGCTGGGAAGAGAATAGTAAATGGGGGATCGCGCTGTGTTTCTGGCGCAAATGCTTTGTAAATACGAAAATGTCATTTGCACATCGGTGTGCACCGCAAGTCATGGCGCAAATGCTTCGTAAATCAGCCCCTCTGTCTCTAAATTCAAAAGGATTTGGGCATCCCAGATCGACCATTACCTCTCATCTGACTTTGATCGTATGTTGTTAGACTACTTTGTAGTAACTAAGTAGTCACTAACCTCAATAGTGTCAGGGACCTAACCCCAACCCTAATCCCCCACCCTCTCTACCCAACTTCAAAATGCTTTTCTAGAATCCTAACTCCCTTTGTTTCTATACTATTCAACTCTAGTTACTTCCTTTCACTTTTTGACAATCTTATACAAACACCAAGGCATGCTTTTCCCCCCTTTCCCTTTCTTAACTCTCTTATGGATCAATCAGGACAATGTGACAGAGTCTCTGTAGAGTTCACCCCTAATCCAGTTAGACTCACCTTCCACATAACTTCCCCACCCATTGCTTTCAAGTCAGGCATTTGCCTGGTGGGCTGGGGGCGCATATTCTAACAAGAGCTGGCTAATGTGATAGACAGCTCCAGGGGGTGAGAAGCATGACATAAAATATGCAAATATATCACATTTATCATGCACCTAGCTCTCACCTGCGGGTCTCCCGCTACCGCAATCCATGTGGGCCTCTAAGGAGTGACACCGACTGAGCAGGACTCTGAGTCCTCTTGGACCAGTCCACCCTTCAGCCTCACTGCCGTACGTGATGCTGTTGCTCAGTGGTAGCTGCCTTTTTATTATTATTCTAGTAATTTGTTTTTTTTAAAAAAAGGTTGTTCAGTATAATATGCCCGGGACAATTTTTGTCCCAGTCCAGGCCTGTTGGGCAGAACATGTATACATGCACTTCCGGCCTCTCTAGATACCTCTTGTCCAATGACTATACCCTTATCTCCAGTAAAATAGGGCAGAATTGTCTAGATGTGAATTTGTTGGCCTATAGCAGATACAGCACAGAGGGAAACCCCTGCCTAGCAGAGTTCCCCCCCTACTTGAGCCAAAAAATGCACATCAAGCCAATGCCAAGTGCATGTTTATTAAAACATACTGTATGAAAAATATTTTAGTGGTCAGATTGTGTCCATGCTTTTGATTGTAATTCATTGTCTTTGTGTTAACTATGTTACCAGTACTATACTTATTCTAATCAATATACACACCCTAATCATCTTAGCCCTTTACGATGATACTTGCCTATTGGAGTTGCTCTTTAAAAGAATATGAATTAAGATAGCAGAGGGTATTGTATTGAGGTTCTTTGTTTGCTAAATTATTTACATTTGTATCCTCAAAAAAAGATAATCTTCAAAAGTCCAGCAGACTAATCCATTCTTGTCATGTGATACTGACACGTACTGCAGAACCATTATTCATACAATGGTTTTAGAACAAGAGCTTTTCAACATATATTGGTTTCTCAGAAGACCGTTCCTTAAGTGCTCTTAAAGATAGAGATGAAAACAAATAAACAGCCTTTGATCCTCAGATCTGAAGTACTACAGAGAAATCAATTATTACACAACTAAACTGGAGATGTGAAGCACTTGTCTCCTTCGTATTGCTCTGGCAATCGAGATAAACTTGTCCATGGTGGACACAGCATAACTGCTTAGTTTTTACTGAAAGATGTGAAGAAATTAAGGTCTGTGTTACGTATAAAGTACTTTGAATAAATGCATGATACATTTCAGTTTCAAAGAGAATAGGAGAGATACATGTTTTATCTTCTTTCTGTTTGCGGTATACAATATCTCACAAAAGTGACTACACCCGTCACATTTTTGTAAATATTATATTATATATATTTATGTGGCAACACTGAAGATATGACACTTTGCTACAATGTAAAGTAGTGAGTGTACAGCTTGTATACCAGTGTAAGTTTGCTGTCCCCTCAAACTAACTCAACACACAGCCATTAATGTCTAAACCGCTGGCAACAAAAGTGAGTACACCCCTAAGTGACAATGTCCAAATTGGGCCCAATTAGCCATTTTTCCTCCCCGGTGTCATGTGACTTGTTAGTGTTATAAGGTCTCAAGTGTGAATGGGGAGCAGGTGTGTTAAATTTGGTGTAATAGCTCTCACTCTCATGGCAAAGAACTCTCTGAGGATCTGAAAAAAAGAATTTTTGCTCTACATAAAGATGGCCTAGGCTATAAGAAGATTGCAAAGACCCTGAAACTGAGCTGCAGCACTGTGTCCAAGACCATACAGTGGTTTAACAGGACAAGTTTCACTCATAACATGCTTCGCCATGGTCGACCAAAGAAGTAGCGTGCACGTGCTTAGCGTCATATCGAGAGGTTGTCTTTGGGAAATAGACGTATGAGTGCTTCCAGCATTGCTGCAGAGGTTGAAGGGGTGGGTAGTCAGCATGTCAGTACTTAGACCATACGCCGCACACTGTATCAAATTGGTCTGCATGGCTGTCATCCCAGAAGGAAGCCTCTTCTAAAGATGATGCACAAAAAAGCCCGCAGTTTGCTGAAGACAAGCAGACTAAGGACATGGATTACTGGAACCATGTCCTGTGGTCTGATGAGACCAAGATAAACTTATTTGGTTCAGATGGTGTTAACCGTGTGTGGCGGCAACCAGGTGAGGAGTACAAAGACAAGTGTGTCTTGTCTACAGCCAAGTATGGTGGTGGGAGTGTCATGGTCTGGGGCTGGTCTGGGGCTGGAGCTACAGTTCATTGAGGGAATAATGAATGCCAACATGTACTGTGACATACTGAAGCCGAGCATGATCCCCTCCCTGGAGACAGGGCGGTATTCCAACATAACGACCCAAAACACCTCCAAAATGACCACGGCCATGCTAAAGAAGCTGAGGATAAAGGTGATGGACTGGACAAGCATGTCTCCAGACCTAAACCCTATTGAGCATCTGTGGGGAATCCTCAAATGGAAGGTGGAGGAGAGCAAGGTCTCTAACATCCACCAGCTTTGTGATGTCGTCATGGAGGAGTGGAACAAGACTCCAGTGGCAACCTGTGAAGCTCTGCTGAACTCCATGCCTAAGAGGGTTAAGGCAGTGCTGGAAAATAATGGTGGCTACACAAAATATTGACACTTTGGGCCCAATTTGGACATTTTCACTTAGCGTTGTACTCACTTTTGTTGCCAACGGTTTAGACATTTTTGGCTCTGTGTTGCGTTATTTTAAGGGGACAGCAAATTTACACTGTTGTACAAGCTGTACACTCACTACTTTACATTGTAGCAAAGTGTCATCTCTTCAGTGTTGTCACATGAAAAGATATAATAAAATATTTACAAATATGTGAGGGGTGCACTCACCCTTGTGAGATACTGTAAATAGTGAAATTTGTTATATAGCAATCTATTGCAATCATATCCATAAAGGGTTAGTCTTCTTAACGGTATCTCAGTTCTGAATAGGTTCCAGCAGGATGAATAAAAAACAATGGCCAGTTGCTAAAGATAATTAGGGTCTAATTCTAGCACATAGAGTTTTAGTTTATTGTATTTAATACCAGGGGAGAACTGGAAATAATTGACCTGGGAGACAAACACAAACTGGTATTTTTAAGGTAGGGACAGTTTCCTGTAGGCTAAAGAAAGTGCACTGCACATCCTCTTTGCCACAGAAATTGGTGGCACTGGTGAAGCCACATTTTCACATAAACATGCAAAAAAGGGGGATTCTAAAGGGGTGAACTGCAAATGAAGAAATGTACATGAATTGAACAAGATGACCATGGCGCTGTAAAAATATCATGGACTCCCCTACAAAAATACCATGACATCAACAGTAATAACCCTTATTATTCAGCTTCCTTTAACAAACAAGCACAACAAATGTGACAGTCTTTTGCCAGGAGATGTGATCACAGATCAAACAGGCCTGGGTAGAACATGCCCCCTACTTTACACTTATAGAACTGGCTGGCAGCCACTTTATGCAAGACATTACACTTCACTACAGATTTTTGCTCCATCCCTGGCAGAAAATTGACAGTGCAGGGAGACAGGAGCTAAGGATGATGTTGGTTGGCTGCAGCTGTTACTTTAGACTGGAACCTGCCCTTAGCAGCTAGTAGGGGAATAGTGATTGGCTCTTACCATGGTCAGATCTGGGCCCACCAAGGGGGAGAACAGAGAGCCCAGGGACAGGGTTGGAAAACTGCCAGGCGTTGGGAGAGTGGGAGGGGGAACAGCAGGGAGTCCCAAGGTGCTCTGGCTGGTGTGCAGGATATACAGCCATGGTAGAGTATGCTGAAGCTTAGGGCAGAGAATGTATGGGAGAAGGGGAACTGCAGGACTGTGTGTTGTGCTGCTGTTCCAATGTTGCTGGGAAGAAAGAGACCATGATGCTGCAGAGCCACAAGAATACAGTTCCGCAGACCACCAAAGAGGTGCAGACTTGAAAGGAAGGCCAGAGCTTGGTGGGTTGCCTTTTACCCTTCATCCAATCTGAGGTACTGGGTCCTATTTTCAATCTACATCCATTCTGGCCATAGGAGTAGCCATCAAGGAACAGACTGGGCCTAAGAGGACATCACTAGAGTATTAGGGTGGTGATAAGCAGATTAGCTACCACTGTATAAAACACAGTTTACTATGCTTCAGTTATGAATGGACACAGTGAGCAAGTGTGCTCATTTAGAAAAGGAAGGGGCTGGTATATTACATGTTTACTAGCCCCTTTCCCTGCCCCCCATCCTGAAATATCCCCCTCAGCAGCCTGGGGGAGAAGAGAGGAGGAAAGTCAGCAGGGTTGTGGGGCAGGGGTAGGCAGTAGGGGGAATCAGCACCACACATAGTGTTTAGGGTGTGCCCAGGCACACCTTGCACACCCCCTGCCCAAGCCTATGGTCCAAGTGCAGTGCAGGTCATCACCAGGAGTGGCAGGAAGAACCAAACATATCCAGTAGCTCCTAACGGGACAGTGCTACATATTGAGTCCAGCAGGAGAGTGAAACTGGGGTTCATGGGAAGCAGTTAGTCCAGTGGGGAAATCTTGTCACTGGAGTCCCCAAGTTGAATAGGATGACAGTAGGTGATTTAACCCTTCTGTGTCCATTCAAAAAATAAAGTATATCTATAGCCAAAAGGGAAATATGTGATGAAACCTTTAGACAATAAAATTGTGTTTGCTTAGGTCACACCTAGGTCATTGAAAACAGATGTAAGATACAGCATATGACTTATGACAGAAAACTTTTTGAACAATATTCAGAATGCAGCTATACACCATGCAGCAAATGAAGAAAAAAATAATATAGCACATATGATTGTGACACTAATCATTTTGTAATTGAATGTTATTAAAAATTACCTTTCCTTTTCAATCTGCAGCCAATGTCATTTTCTGAGAATACATTGCATTATGACTACCTGGAGTTTTCTGTACATGGACTGTGTACTGACCACTCCCCAGAAACATACTTTCCTGCTTGTGTGATTGGCTCACCAATTTTCCCAGAAGTCTGCCTAAGATACAAGTCAGATTTCAGGCATCCCCTGCAACAACAATTTCATTTTTTGAGAGATACTTTCAATAAGAACATGTCTAAAGGGATGCAGGCCCAGCAGATTTCCTCATTAGTGCCCTGTAGCTCCACACCTGACAGTTAATTATGAATCCACTCCCATTCGACCTATTCGGAACAGAGGCACAGAGAAACACACATGGATTTCTTCAGAATAACAAAAGGTAGGAATCTGCAACAAAGTTTGTTATAATCCTTGCAATGTACATAGATCACCCAGAGGGGAATGTTTTTTTCTCAACAAATGTGGAGTTACACTTTAACTTTTTTTTCACTGATCTGACAGTAAAATGAGATCTTATTGGTTAGGTTATACTTTGTGCACCGGTTTGCATTGTGTAATTAATCATTTTCTAACTGACGCATGTGTTAAAATGTCCTGTCAACAAATGGTTATACTAGGATCATGACTGTACTTGCAGCCACACCCATGGTGACAGCGATCGTCTGTCATGTAAAATGATCCGGGGAGCTTTACAGCCATCTGATCACTTTTACAGCACTGAGAAGGACCCCCCTCCTGTTGTTTCTCTGGGGAGCCTGGGACTGCAGTAGACATCTCCCCACAGAGGAGATGCAGGAACATTCTCTGATCTCCTCTGTGATGAATAAAGTTGGAAGTGACGAGGATTTCATCACCCCCAGTTTAAGATCTACAATTTCCTGGTTGTTACAGCTAGGGAAGCAGCTGATCAAACACGATCTGTGTTTGATCAGCTGTTTTGAGTGGTAGAGGAGACATCAGGGGTCTAATAGACTCCTGATTTCTCCATAAGTAGTACCTGTCACCTGCTCAAAACTATTACAAGGGGGCTTGTTCATCCCCTTGTGATAGCATTTAAGTAAACTGGAAAAAAGAATTTAAAAAGTGTAAAAAAAAATAAATGTAGATAAAACAAACAAAAACAAAAAGCATCCCTGTCCCCCACAAGCATCCCTGTCCCCCTGTATTGAACACATCACCATTTTTTCTAGGTAAATTTACTTGTAAAGGTGCTATTGACATTAAATTTTCACCACCTCGGTAACAACACATACAATCCACACATACAAAGAAACCAAAACAAATAAAGTCAGAAATTAGATTATGTGTAATAAAATGGAATGACACAATGAAAAAGTATTGAACACATGAAGAAAGGGAGGTGCAAAAGGCATGGTAAGCCAAGACACCAGCTGAAATCTATCAGTAATTAGAAAGCAATCCTGCCTCTTGTCACTGCAAATTATTATCAGCTGGTTTAGGCCTATAAAAAGGTGTCATATTACCAAGGTATCACACAAGGAACATCTCATGATTGGTAAAAGCAAAGAGCTCTCTCAAGACCTTCACAACCTTATTGTGGCAAAACATACTGATGGCATTGGTTGCAGAATAATTATCAGAAGGAGTTGTCCAAGAGCCAAGGACCATTTGTGGAGAGCTTCAGAAAGACCTGGAACTAGCAGGTACAATTTAGAATGAAAATGAGGAAAAATCAAAAGCACCACATCCCAAATACTACATTTACCAAAAAGAGGGACATTGAGGCCCGGGGACAGGCCACGGGACTTTTAAAGGTGCTAAAGTGAAATAAGGTAGAAGAAATAAAATAAAAGATTTTTATTTAACAATCTTTTTAAAAAAAAACAGACATAAAGCGAAATATTGATATGTGTTTACAAAAACAACAGTAATTGCGTTAATACAAAAGTTGATACCACTTTTCTCAACATGTTTCGCTTTCTTAAGCTACTTCAGGAGATATAGTGTGGCAAAAAATCAACTATAAAGTAGAAAAAACAGCAATGAGAAATTTATAATGTCTGCTAGTATATCATATCAAAAACAAAAACAAATATTTAGAAGGTTAGATATTGGAAAAATTTTTTTTTTTTTTTTTTTTTACAAATGTAGACCCCACAAATGGGAAATCTATCAATAGTGAAGAGTAACATAGGCAATATATGAGAAAAAAAAAAAAAATACATTCAAGTACACTTTTAATCAACATCTATTGTATTATAAATAAGACAGTGATCTTACCCATAGAAAGGGGAAAGAAGGTATGTTAGAAAGAAAATTTGTGCAACATGGAATATTCTGCCCTCCAGTTCACACCTCAAAAAATTAGCATGCAGAGAGAAATAAAAGTTTTTGCAGCAATGGAGAGAATTCTCTGAAAGAAGAGAAAAAAAATCAAATATAGGGATGTCATAAGGTCTGGATGCATATATAAAAAAATATAAGTAAAATAGCATTTATTGATGTAGAAAAAAGTACCTTAAATATGGTAAGTAGAATCAATTCTCAATTGTCAAAAATTATTCACATCCAAAAGATGAAGAGAAGCCTAATTGCTGAAAGTGTGGATAAAGGGTTCTTTATATGCAGCAGGATAGCAGCCGAAGGGGGGGCAGCATTTAAGGACTGAGTGCCCAAGGGTGGGGTAGTTCAGCCTAAAGAATCGCCTGCAGTCTAGCGCAAAGAGCCTGAAGTGTAATAATAAAAAGACAAATAGTAAAAAACATTCATAGTGTCTAAGGGCATATCAGGCAAAGCCAAAAGACAACAGGAGATTAATGGGCAATATGGGAGACTTACTTGTCAGTGGTAGAAATAAATTGTAAGTGATGACAGGAGAATATCCAGAGACGTCTGTCTGCCCGGCATGTCTGGAAGGAGTGACAGAGAGTAGCGGGAGGAACCGCTATTTAAATCTCTCCAGCGTGACGGCGTCTGACTCACCGTCACGCTGTGGACAAGAAGAGGGACAACTGCGCATACGCACGCTTCTCGGTCACAATGCGGAAGGCAACGTCAGCGGCGTCAGGAATGATTAGCTGAGCCGCCGCCATCTTTGGAAGTCCGATGCCCATAGGAGGTGCTACGGAAGCCCTAAGGTTAAAAAGAATATATAGAGATGGGCTGTCTACATGCATAGAACAGCCTGAATTGCCCTCACGCATTGATTTAGCCAAGGGAAGCGAGGCCGCACTGGTTGTCACAAGGGGGCAGAACAAACAGTCAGCACATTGATTAGGAGCTGGACTGATGAGTGCCCGGGGTGTCCGTACATGCTGAAAACAGGGAAGGTGGTGAACTGGGGGAAAGGGAAGGAAGAGAATAACCAATGATGCACAAATAAAATAAAAAATATAATTTGGGAAATGAAATACACAAAAATCGCATATGTAGCGTGACTGCATGGCATCACATTCAGAATCCATGATTAGATTATTCATAGTAGATAAAATTAGAAAAACATTTATTTGTATAAATGTGAAGGGTGTACTGAAAAAAAAAAAAAAAAAACGCAAAAGGTTAGACTATTTAAAGAAAAGGTTTATAACTGAGAACATCATTTAGGCCAGGATGTTTCAAAGCATTTAGACTAAAAATCCATTTAGTTTCGCGTTGCAATAAAGTCCTGTCATAATCTCCACCTCTTTCATTTGGGGGAGCATATTCCAGGGCAAAAAAATGCATCTTGCTATCATCAAACTGATGACATAATCCCATATGTCGACTGATGGGGGTTTCCATCTTTTTTTTAATTACTAGGGAGATGTGGTCTCTGATTCTATGAAAGAAGGGACGTTTTGTTTTCCCCACGTAAAAGGCATTGCACTCGCATATCATAATGTAGACAATGCCGATGGATTGGCATGTAGCTAGAAAGTTGGGGTTATAAAGTCGTCTATTTGGAAGAACGATGTTGCGAGATGCATAAATATACCTACAAAAATCGCAGTTGTGGCACGGTTTAGTTCCCTTATTTATGGTAGCAGTGGCAGAGGAGGGGGCATAATGGCTGTGAACAATATGATCCCTGATTGACCGGGATCGTCTGTAGGTGATCTCAGGGTAATCCTTAAGGTGTTTGGATACCCTGGGGTCACCCATAAGTAGATACCAATGCTTCTGTAATAAATCACGCATTTGCTGATGTTGGCCAGAGAAAGTTGTAATTAATCTTAGGCCTGGGTCTGATTTCACAGTGGTGCGTCCATGAATAAGTTGACTACGATCCATCCTTTTGGCTCTGAGGTAGGCTCTTTTAAGGCATTTATTGCTATAACCACGTGCCTTAAGGCGTTCCCTCAGTGCTTTGGCTTCGGATTCAAAGTGGATGTTTTCACTACAATTTCTCCTTAACCTTAAGTATTGACCGTACGGAACATTGTTGATGAGTGACAATGGATGTGAGCTGGTGGCGTGTAGGAGCGAATTACCCGCCGATGGTTTACGGAAAAGGGTAGTCCCTATAGTTCTATCAGGGTTGACCAGGATGGTGATATCCTAAAAAGTTAAAGTGGTTTGGTTAGCTTCCATAGTGAAGGTTAAATTATAAGAATTGGTTTTCAAATTGTCAAAAAAGCGAGACAGATCCTCTCTACTGCCCGTCCAGATTAGGAAAACGTCGTCAATGTACCGTTTCCATATCGGTATGTATTCCATCAGGGATTGCATGTCATCCCTAAAGAAAAGCCTCTGCTCCCACTCCCCCAGGTACAGGTTCGCATATGAGGGAGCACAACGGGTCCCCATAGCGACACCCTGCACCTGGAGGTAGTGGGAGCGTGCAAATAAGAAGATGTTGTTAGTAAGAATGAACCTCAGAAGGTCCAAAATGAAATTATTGTAGGCCCGGGAGACATCACTGTTGTGAGAGATGAAGCCCTCTACAACTGCCACCCCCAAATCGTGGGGGATGGAGTTGTAGAGGGCCTCCACATCCAAAGTTACCAGCCAGGCTCCCTCAGGGATGGACAAACCATCCAGGGTTTGGAGAAGTTCGCTGGTGTCTTGTAAGTATGATGTAAGGCCTTCTACATAAGGCCTAAGGAAGTCGTCTACAAGTTGGCTAGCATTTTCAGTTAAAGATCCGTTTCCGGACACTATCGGTCGGCCAGGAGGATTAGATAAATCCTTATGGACCTTCGGAAGAGCGTAGAGTGTGGGAGTACGAGGGTGAAGTACATTAAGGAAGTTCCATGTTGGTTTTGTGATTAGACCCTGATGGTAAGCAGTCCCGATTAGCTTTCTATAGCGTGTGATCATATTGGTGACATGCGTCTCAGATACTTTCCTGTACCAGTCTCTATTTCGGAGAAGGCGTAAGACCATGGATTCATACTGTTCCGTGGTCATTACTACCAAATTGCCTCCTTTGTCTGAAGGTTTTATTATCAGACGGGAGTCCTGTTCTAATGATTTTAAGGCCGCTTTTTGTTGGCCTGTGAGGTTTGATTGTGATAGGCCCTTCCATTTGGTCTTACAGATGTCTTCTGTGACCTGATGGATGAAGGCCCAGACATTGGGATTGCCCTGTGCTGAAGGAAAGGTTTTAGATTTGGGTTTGTATTCGGTAGGGGCAACATGGGCTCCTAGACTGGGGACACATAACTCACGGTCAGGATAAACATCCTGACTGAGAGCTTGAGCTTCAAGGAGGTCTATTTCGTCAATGTGTCCCTCGTCCCAGAGTTCCATGAGCTCCTCCATAGCTTTAATCTCATTTAGTGTGAAATTTTCCAAGGCGGGTGCATTGGATGTAAACATAGAGCTGGGTTGCTTAGGCTTGTCGTACATAATGCGCAGCATTAATTTACGAACAAACAGATTGAGATCCTTAATGAGTTCAAACTGATCAATTTTCTGTGTCGGACAGAAGGTTAAACCTAATTCTAAGACAGAGAATTGATCAGCACTGAGGGGAATGGAAGATAAATTGATTACCTCGAACTTTTTGCCTGTTTTTGTGAGCCCTCCATGGTGGTCATCTTTTTTGACTCGTGCACCGGTTGTGTGAAGATAGGGGCCGGGCGAAAAACCGACTGGGTAATATGTTCATTGGTATTGCTTATTAATGGTACCGGTATTGGGGATGATGGAGTGGTTGAGTGGATGTTGGAAGCAGTGTCCCGGTGGACCGGTGCGGTATCCCGGTGGGTTGGTGCGTGCGAAGAATTATCTATCTTGGCCGTGGTGGCTCTGGTATGAACCGGTGTGCGATTGGTATTTTGGTGCCGCTTGTTTGACCCAGTTGGTACATTAGGGTTACCATTAGTGCGTTTCGGGAGTCCAAAATCCTTAGGACCTTCCGGTGCCTGTGATGAGAGAGAAGAAACAGAAGAGGTGTCAGAATCAATTGATTCAGGATGGACATCTTTTGGAGTTCGCATTTTAGTGTTGCGTCTCTTGTTGGTTTTAGTTTGTGTCCAAAGATAGGCTTGATTATTATCATAGGATAGTTTATCTCTTACAAATTTCTTTTCTTTTGTTTTTAAAATTTCAGCTACATAGGTTTCAATGTGTGCTTTCAAGGTTGCCTCACGGCTCGAAAAGAGTTCATTTGTAACAACTGAACTGTTTTCTGAATATAATTTTTCTATTTCTTTGTCCAAGGAAATCAATTCATCGTTGTAGTGGCCACATAATAAATCCATCATTTTCATGGAGCAAGACTGGAGATTGGTTTCCCAACTAGTTCTGAAATCCTGCTCCAGTTTGCTCACCGTGGGGAAAATTTGGATTCTTAAACCCCAAGGGGCAATTCGGTCATCTAAGTATTTAGAAAAATACCATTTGTTCCAATAAATTCGGGCTTTCTTCTCCAACATTCGTTGGAGACGAAGAAAAAAACGGTCCATAGATAAACCCCCCCACTAGCATTTTGCGATTTATGGATCTGGTCCATGAATCCCTCAAATGCATTGCCACAATGATGAGCCATGGTGGAGAAAAAAAAAAAAAAAAAAAAAAAACACATATAAAGAAATGTTATAATTGAAATAGATATTTGGCACAAAGGCCAATCCGTAGATATAGAGTATAATTAGTTGAATTCAATTTAAAACAATAAGTGTTGAAATTCCTCAAATCTTAGGGGTGATAGGTGGGTAACACCTCAATTGGAGTTTAGAATGAAAATGAGGAAAAATCAAAAGCACCACATCCCAAATACTACATTTACCAAAAAGAGGGACATTGAGGCCCGGGGACAGGCCACGGGACTTTTAAAGGTGCTAAAGTGAAATAAGGTAGAAGAAATAAAATAAAAGATTTTTATTTAACAATCTTTTTAAAAAAAAACAGACATAAAGCGAAATATTGATATGTGTTTACAAAAACAACAGTAATTGCGTTAATACAAAAGTTGATACCACTTTTCTCAACATGTTTCGCTTTCTTAAGCTTCTTCAGGAGATATAGTGTGGCAATAAATCAACTATAAAGTAGAAAAAACAGCAATGAGAAATTTATAATGTCTGCTAGTATATCATATCAAAAACAAAAACAAATATTTAGAAGGTTAGATATTGGAAAAATTTTTTTTTTTACAAATGTAGACCCCACAAATGGGAAATCTATCAATAGTGAAGAGTAACATAGGCAATATATGAGAAAAAAAAAAATACATTCAAGTACACTTTTAATCAACATCTATTGTATTATAAATAAGACAGTGATCTTACCCATAGAAAGGGGAAAGAAGGTATGTTAGAAAGAAAATTTGTGCAACATGGAATATTCTGCCCTCCAGTTCACACCTCAAAAAATTAGCATGCAGAGAGAAATAAAAGTTTTTGCAGCAATGGAGAGAATTCTCTGAAAGAAGAGAAAAAAAATCAAATATAGGGATGTCATAAGGTCTGGATGCATATATAAAAAAATATAAGTAAAATAGCATTTATTGATGTAGAAAAAAGTACCTTAAATATGGTAAGTAGAATCAATTCTCAATTGTCAAAAATTATTCACATCCAAAAGATGAAGAGAAGCCTAATTGCTGAAAGTGTGGATAAAGGGTTCTTTATATGCAGCAGGATAGCAGCCGAAGGGGGGGGCAGCATTTAAGGACTGAGTGCCCAAGGGTGGGGTAGTTCAGCCTAAAGAATCGCCTGCTGTCTAGCGCAAAGAGCCTGAAGTGTAATAATAAAAAGACAAATAGTAAAAAACATTCATAGTGTCTAAGGGCATATCAGGCAAAGCCAAAAGACAACAGGAGATTAATGGGCAATATGGGAGACTTACTTGTCAGTGGTAGAAATAAATTGTAAGTGATGACAGGAGAATATCCAGAGACGTCTGTCTGCCCGGCATGTCTGGAAGGAGTGACAGAGAGTAGCGGGAGGAACCGCTATTTAAATCTCTCCAGCGTGACGGCGTCTGTCTCACCGTCACGCTGCGGACAAGAAGAGGGACAACTGCGCATGCGCACGCTTCTCGGTCACAATGCGGAAGGCAACGTCAGCGGCGTCAGGAATGATTAGCTGAGCCGCCGCCATCTTTGGAAGTCCGTTGCCCATAGGAGGTGCTACGGAAGCCCTAAGGTTAAAAAGAATATATAGAGATGGGCTGTCTACATGCATAGAACAGCCTGAATTGCCCACACGCATTGATTTAGCCAAGGGAAGCGAGGCCGCACTGGTTGTCACAAGGGGGCAGAACAAACAGTCAGCACATTGATTAGGAGCTGGACTGATGAGTGCCCGGGGTGTCCGTACATGCTGAAAACAGGGAAGGTGGTGAACTGGGGGAAAGGGAAGGAAGAGAATAACCAATGATGCACAAATAAAATAAAAAATATAATTTGGGAAATGAAATACACAAAAATCGCATATGTAGCGTGACTGCATGGCATCACATTCAGAATCCATGATTAGATTATTCATAGTAGATAAAATTAGAAAAACATTTATTTGTATAAATGTGAAGGGTGTACTGAAAAAAAAAAAAAAAAAAACGCAAAAGGTTAGACTATTTAAAGAAAAGGTTTATAACTGAGAACATCATTTAGGCCAGGATGTTTCAAAGCATTTAGACTAAAAATCCATTTAGTTTCGCGTTGCAATAAAGTCCTGTCATAATCTCCACCTCTTTCATTTGGGGGAGCATATTCCAGGGCAAAAAAATGCATCTTGCTATCATCAAACTGATGACATAATCCCATATGTCGACTGATGGGGGTTTCCATCTTTTTTTTAATTACTAGGGAGACGTGGTCTCTGATTCTATGAAAGAAGGGACGTTTTGTTTTCCCCACGTAAAAGGTATTGCACTCGCATATCATAATGTAGACAATGCATGTAGCTAGAAAGTTGGGGTTATAAAGTCGTCTATTTGGAAGAACGATGTTGCGAGATGCATAAATATACCTACAAAAATCGCAGTTGTGGCACGGTTTAGTTCCCTTATTTATGGTAGCAGTGGCAGAGGAGGGGGCATAATGGCTGTGAACAATATGATCCCTGATTGACCGGGATCGTCTGTAGGTGATCTCAGGGTAATCCTTAAGGTGTTTGGATACCCTGGGGTCACCCATAAGTAGATACCAATGCTTCTGTAATAAATCACGCATTTGCTGATGTTGGCCAGAGAAAGTTGTAATTAATCTTAGGCCTGGGTCTGATTTCACAGTGGTGCGTCCATGAATAAGTTGACTACGATCCATCCTTTTGGCTCTGAGGTAGGCTCTTTTAAGGCATTTATTGCTATAACCACGTGCCTTAAGGCGTTCCCTCAGTGCTTTGGCTTCGGATTCAAAGTGGATGTTTTCACTACAATTTCTCCTTAACCTTAAGTATTGACCGTTACTCTTCACTATTGATAGATTTCCCATTTGTGGGGTCTACATTTGTAAAAAAAAAAAAAATTTTCCAATATCTAACCTTCTAAATATTTGTTTTTGTTTTTGATATGATATACTAGCAGACATTATAAATTTCTCATTGCTGTTTTTTCTACTTTATAGTTGATTTATTGCCACACTATATCTCCTGAAGAAGCTTAAGAAAGCGAAACATGTTGAGAAAAGTGGTATCAACTTTTGTATTAACGCAATTACTGTTGTTTTTGTAAACACATATCAATATTTCGCTTTATGTCTGTTTTTTTTTTAAAAAGATTGTTAAATAAAAATCTTTTATTTTATTTCTTCTACCTTATTTCACTTTAGCACCTTTAAAAGTCCCGTGGCCTGTCCCCGGGCCTCAATGTCCCTCTTTTTGGTAAATGTAGTATTTGGGATGTGGTGCTTTTGATTTTTCCTCATTTTCATTCTAAACTCCAATTGAGGTGTTACCCACCTATCACCCCTAAGATTTGAGGAATTTCAACACTTATTGTTTTAAATTGAATTCAACTAATTATACTCTATATCTACGGATTGGCCTTTGTGCCAAATATCTATGTCAATTATAACATTTCTTTATATGTGTTTTTTTTTTTTTTTTTCTCCACCATGGCTCATCATTGTGGCAATGCATTTGAGGGATTCATGGACCAGATCCATAAATCGCAAAATGCTAGTGGGGGGGGTTTATCTATGGACCGTTTTTTTCTTCGTCTCCAATGAATGTTGGAGAAGAAAGCCCGAATTTATTGGAACAAATGGTATTTTTCTAAATACTTAGATGACCGAATTGCCCCTTGGGGTTTAAGAATCCAAATTTTCCCCACGGTGAGCAAACTGGAGCAGGATTTCAGAACTAGTTGGGAAACCAATCTCCAGTCTTGCTCCATGAAAATGATGGATTTATTATGTGGCCACTACAACGATGAATTGATTTCCTTGGACAAAGAAATAGAAAAATTATATTCAGAAAACAGTTCAGTTGTTACAAATGAACTCTTTTCGAGCCGTGAGGCAACCTTGAAAGCACACATTGAAACCTATGTAGCTGAAATTTTAAAAACAAAAGAAAAGAAATTTGTAAGAGATAAACTATCCTATGATAATAATCAAGCCTATCTTTGGACACAAACTAAAACCAACAAGAGACGCAACACTAAAATGCGAACTCCAAAAGATGTCCATCCTGAATCAATTGATTCTGACACCTCTTCTGTTTCTTCTCTCTCATCACAGGCACCGGAAGGTCCTAAGGATTTTGGACTCCCGAAACGCACTAATGGTAACCCTAATGTACCAACTGGGTCAAACAAGCGGCACCAAAATACCAATCGCACACCGGTTCATACCAGAGCCACCACGGCCAAGATAAATAATTCTTCGCACGCACCAACCCACCGGGATACCGCACCGGTCCACCCGGACACTGCTTCCAACATCCACTCAACCACTCCATCATCCCCAATACCGGTACCATCAATAAGCAATACCAATGAACATATTACCCAGTCGGTTTTTCGCCCGGCCCCTATCTTCACACAACCGGTGCACGAGTCAAAAAAGATGACCACCATGGAGGGCTCACAAAAACAGGCAAAAAGTTCGAGGTAATCAATTTATCTTCCATTCCCCTCAGTGCTGATCAATTCTCTGTCTTAGAATCAGGTTTAACCTTCTGTCCGACACAGAAAATTGATCAGTTTGAACTCATTAAGGATCTCAATCTGTTTGTTTGTAAATTAATGCTGCGCATTATGTACGACAAGCCTAAGCAACCCAGCTCTATGTTTACATCCAATGCACCCGCCTTGGAAAATATCACACTAAATGAGATTAAAGCTATGGAGGAGCTCATGGAACTCTGGGACGAGGGACACATTGACGAAATAGACCTCCTTGAAGCTCAAGCTCTCAGTCAGGATGTTTATCCTGACCGTGAGTTATGTGTCCCCAGTCTAGGAGCCCATGTTGCCCCTACCGAATACAAACCCAAATCTAAAACCTTTCCTTCAGCACAGGGCAATCCCAATGTCTGGGCCTTCATCCATCAGGTCACAGAAGACATCTGTAAGACCAAATGGAAGGGCCTATCACAATCAAACCTCACAGGCCAACAAAAAGCGGCCTTAAAATCATTAGAACAGGACTCCCGTCTGATAATAAAACCTTCAGACAAAGGAGGCAATTTGGTAGTAATGACCACGGAACAGTATGAATCCATGGTCTTACGCCTTCTCCGAAATAGAGACTGGTACAGGAAAGTATCTGAGACGCATGTCACCAATATGATCACACGCTATAGAAAGCTAATCGGGACTGCTTACCATCAGGGTCTAATCACAAAACCAACATGGAACTTCCTTAATGTACTTCACCCTCGTACTCCCACACTCTACGCTCTTCCGAAGGTCCATAAGGATTTATCTAATCCTCCTGGCCGACCGATAGTGTCCGGAAACGGATCTTTAACTGAAAATGCTAGCCAACTTGTAGACGACTTCCTTAGGCCTTATGTAGAAGGCCTTACATCATACTTACAAGACACCAGCGAACTTCTCCAAACCCTGGATGGTTTGTCCATCCCTGAGGGAGCCTGGCTGGTAACTTTGGATGTGGAGGCCCTCTACAACTCCATCCCCCACGATTTGGGGGTGGCAGTTGTAGAGGGCTTCATCTCTCACAACAGTGATGTCTCCCGGGCCTACAATAATTTCATTTTGGACCTTCTGAGGTTCATTCTTACTAACAACATCTTCTTATTTGCACGCTCCCACTACCTCCAGGTGCAGGGTGTCGCTATGGGGACCCGTTGTGCTCCCTCATATGCGAACCTGTACCTGGGGGAGTGGGAGCAGAGGCTTTTCTTTAGGGATGACATGCAATCCCTGATGGAATACATACCGATATGGAACGGTACATTGACGACGTTTTCCTAATCTGGACGGGCAGTAGAGAGGATCTCTCTCGCTTTTTTGACAATTTGAAAACCAATTCTTATAATTTAACCTTCACTATGGAAGCTAACCAAACCACTTTAACTTTTTTGGATATCACCATCCTGGTCAACCCTGATAGAACTATAGGGACTACCCTTTTCCGTAAACCATCGGCGGGTAATTCGCTCCTACACGCCACCAGCTCACATCCATTGTCACTCATCAACAATGTTCCGTACGGTCAATACTTAAGGTTAAGGAGAAATTGTAGTGAAAACATCCACTTTGAATCCGAAGCCAAAGCACTGAGGGAACGCCTTAATGCACGTGGTTATAGCAATAAATGCCTTAAAAGAGCCTACCTCAGAGCCAAAAGGATGGATCGTAGTCAACTTATTCATGGACGCACCACTGTGAAATCAGACCCAGGCCTAAGATTAATTACAACTTTCTCTGGCCAACATCAGCAAATGCGTGATTTATTACAGAAGCATTGGTATCTACTTATGGGTGACCCCAGGGTATCCAAACACCTTAAGGATTACCCTGAGATCACCTACAGACGATCCCGGTCAATCAGGGATCATATTGTTCACAGCCATTATGCCCCCTCCTCTGCCACTGCTACCATAAATAAGGGAACTAAACCGTGCCACAACTGCGATTTTTGTAGGTATATTTATGCATCTCGCAACATCGTTCTTCCAAATAGACGACTTTATAACCCCAACTTTCTAGCTACATGCCAATCCATCGGCATTGTCTACATTATGATATGCGAGTGCAATGCCTTTTACGTGGGGAAAACAAAACGTCCCTTCTTTCATAGAATCAGAGACCACGTCTCCCTAGTAATTAAAAAAAAGATGGAAACCCCCATCAGTCGACATATGGGATTATGTCATCAGTTTGATGATAGCAAGATGCATTTTTTTGCCCTGGAATATGCTCCCCCAAATGAAAGAGGTGGAGATTATGACAGGACTTTATTGCAACGCGAAACTAAATGGATTTTTAGTCTAAATGCTTTGAAACATCCTGGCCTAAATGATGTTCTCAGTTATAAACCTTTTCTTTAAATAGTCTAACCTTTTGCGTTTTTTTTTTTTCAGTACACCCTTCACATTTATACAAATAAATGTTTTTCTAATTTTATCTACTATGAATAATCTAATCATGGATTCTGAATGTGATGCCATGCAGTCACGCTACATATGCGATTTTTGTGTATTTCATTTCCCAAATTATATTTTTTATTTTATTTGTGCATCATTGGTTATTCTCTTCCTTCCCTTTCCCCCAGTTCACCACCTTCCCTGTTTTCAGCATGTACGGACACCCCGGGCACTCATCAGTCCAGCTCCTAATCAATGTGCTGACTGTTTGTTCTGCCCCCTTGTGACAACCAGTGCGGCCTCGCTTCCCTTGGCTAAATCAATGCGTGAGGGCAATTCAGGCTGTTCTATGCATGTAGACAGCCCATCTCTATATATTCTTTTTAACCTTAGGGCTTCCGTAGCACCTCCTATGGGCATCGGACTTCCAAAGATGGCGGCGGCTCAGCTAATCATTCCTGACGCCGCTGACGTTGCCTTCCGCATTGTGACCGAGAAGCGTGCGCATGCGCAGTTGTCCCTCTTCTTGTCCGCAGCGTGACGGTGAGTCAGACGCCGTCACGCTGGAGAGATTTAAATAGCGGTTCCTCCCGCTACTCTCTGTCACTCCTTCCAGACATGCCGGGCAGACAGGCGTCTCTGGATATTCTCCTGTCATCACTTACAATTTATTTCTACCACTGACAAGTAAGTCTCCCATATTGCCCATTAATCTCCTGTTGTCTTTTGGCTTTGCCTGATATGCCCTTAGACACTATGAATGTTTTTTACTATTTGTCTTTTTATTATTACACTTCAGGCTCTTTGCGCTAGACTGCAGGCGATTCTTTAGGCTGAACTACCCCACCCTTGGGCACTCAGTCCTTAAATGCTGCCCCCCCCTTCGGCTGCTATCCTGCTGCATATAAAGAACCCTTTATCCACACTTTCAGCAATTAGGCTTCTCTTCATCTTTTGGATGTGAATAATTTTTGACAATTGAGAATTGATTCTACTTACCATATTTAAGGTACTTTTTTCTACATCAATAAATGCTATTTTACTTATATTTTTTTATATATGCATCCAGACCTTATGACATCCCTATATTTGATTTTTTTTCTCTTCTTTCAGAGAATTCTCTCCATTGCTGCAAAAACTTTTATTTCTCTCTGCATGCTAATTTTTTGAGGTGTGAACTGGAGGGCAGAATATTCCATGTTGCACAAATTTTCTTTCTAACAGACCTTCTTTCCCCTTTCTATGGGTAAGATCACTGTCTTATTTATAGATGTTGATTAAAAGTGTACTTGAATGTATTTTTTTTTTTTTTTTTTTTCTCATATATTGCCTATGTTACTCTTCACTATTGATAGATTTCCCATTTGTGGGGTCTACATTTGTAAAAAAAAAAAATTTTTTCCAATATCTAACCTTCTAAATATTTGTTTTTGTTTTTGATATGATATACTAGCAGACATTATAAATTTCTCATTGCTGTTTTTTCTACTTTATAGTTGATTTATTGCCACACTATATCTCCTGAAGAAGCTTAAGAAAGCGAAACATGTTGAGAAAAGTGGTATCAACTTTTGTATTAACGCAATTACTGTTGTTTTTGTAAACACATATCAATATTTCGCTTTATGTCTGTTTTTTTTTAAAAAGATTGTTAAATAAAAATCTTTTATTTTATTTCTTCTACCTTATTTCACTTTAGCACCTTTAAAAGTCCCGTGGCCTGTCCCCGGGCCTCAATGTCCCTCTTTTTGGTAAATAATAGCAGGTACAATTGTTTAAAAGAAAACAATAAGTAATGCACTCAACCGCCATGGCCTATATGCATGCCCACCATGCAAGACCATGCAAGACTCCAATGCTAAAAAAAAAAGCATGTTGAAGCTTGTTTAAAGTTTTCTGCACAACATTTAGACAAGCCTGTGAAATACTGGGAGAATATAGTCTGGTCAGATGAGACCAAAATATAACTCTTTGGATGCCATAATACATACTATGTTTGGAGGTCAAATGGCACTGCACATCACCCCAAAAACACCCCCATACCATCAGTGAAGTTTGGAGGTGGGAACATCATGGTGTGGGGCTGTTTTTCAGCATACGGTACTGGCAAACGTCATATCCATGAAGGAAGGATGAATTGAAAAATGTATCAAGACATTCTTGATAAAAATCTGCTGCCATATACCAGGATGATGAAGATGAAATGGAGGTGGACATTTCAGCAAGACAATGATCTCAAACACAAAGCCAAGGAAACTCTCAATTGGTTTCAAAGAAAGAAAATAAAGCTGCTAGAATGGCCCAGCCAATCAACTGACTTGAATCCAATAGAAAATCTATGGAAATAAATAAGGATCAGTGTTTATAGAAGAGGCCACAGAACCTTAAAGATTTGAAGACTGTGTGGAAGAATGGACCAAAATCACACCTGAGCAATGCATGCAACTAGTTTCTCCATACAGGAGGCGTCTTGAAGCTATCAGTACCAACAAAGGATTTTGTACGAAATATTAAATGAATTTCAGTTAGCGTATTTAATGCTTTTTCCCTGTGTCATTCCATTTTATTACAGATAACTTTATTTCTGAATTAATTTGTTTTAGTTTCTTTGTATGTATGGAATATACTTTATAGACCATAATTTATGATTAACTTTAATATGATAACCTGTAAAGGCTTTTACAGCTTTAACTATGAACAGTTTTAGGTACCCAAGTTTGTCTTAATTTCATGGCTGTGCAAAATGTTAAAATTTTGATATGTTTGGTATCTATTTGATGCAACATCATCTTTTTTTTTACCAAAATGTTGGATTTTATTTTGTGTTTGAGTGTAAAATTCATTTAAGTGTATTTTTCTCTGGAAATTTGCATTTGATAAACAGCTGTGCAAATATTATGTAACATAAAAAATATTCTTCAGGCCTCTGCTTTCAAAAATGTATAATATTTGGGGATTTTCTAGCAAAATATACTGATTTTAAAATGTATGTGAAACAATTCAAAACACAGAAAGTGGTTAAACAAATCCAGCTAAATGGCTTCTTCAATAAAGAAGTACCAGGTGTATAGCTATGCACAAAATGTAGTTTATTCACTCTAACCCATTCGTTTTAGTTTTTATGAATTGAGATCAGTGAAAGATGAGTCCTGGTGTGTCCATAGGGTGCTGCACTTTGTGCAGAATTATTGTGAAGCCTTATTAAATCCTTGTGATTATCTGTTGCAAACGTGAAGTAATATGCCATTTTTATCTGCTTTCTTTCATGTTTCATTAAAATTTAAATGACCCCCATGAAATTTATGAACAGTTTTAGTAAATCTGAGATGAAACAATATACATGAAACTCTAACCAAAATGAGGGCAGCCAAAGGGCTCTAAAATATTCCTTGTAGATTCAGTAAAATAAATGTACCATACTGTATTATTCATACATTAGCTTGATGGCCAAGTTTCATTACTTTAGAAATTAAAATTATTCAAAAGGACATTTGTCTCTTATGGCTTTGCTGAAACGTTTGTGTGAAGACACCGTTACATTATTGATTAATCAACCATCTGTGATGACCATTTATTGCCATTTTAAATATTGAGTTGATGCGTTTTTAGATAATATTAACTGCAATATAATTTATCTAATAAGGAAGAGGGACAGGTAACATACATTAAAATAAAGGTTAGTTTGTGCTTGCTGATCAGTAGATATCTAAAACGAGGGAAAATTATGACATCATAGGTTATTTTATTTCCTTTTAGCGTTAGAGACTTAAATGATCAAGAGTTTGTGATGGTGTAATTTAGTCACATGCAGTAACCTATGATGTCATAATTTTCAGTAGACTATATGGGAAGGCTAGTGTTATCATCAACTTTATGACTGATGGTAATTTAAATGTTTATTTTGGGCTTTTAATAACGTGTTTTATAAAATTTTAATTAATAATGGTTTCAACTCTCAATAGGAACAATAAAAAAAAAGGAAAGTAGCACAATTTTCCTATTTAACAGCCTTGAGGGCCACAGAGGTGCGTGGGACCCCTACTTTTCTGGTACAAGCCTCTATGACCTCTAACTCTGTGCCAGCAGTTTGAGAGATTAGTTCTTCACATCTTGGAAAACATGAGCAATGGGCTCTTCTGTATCACTACCAGTACCCTAAGAAGTGGTCATGGAACTGGAGGGGTGTTTTATGTACAACATATCTATGTCCTTGGAGGAACTAGTTACCACCTTAAAGGATTGTCTTGCTTTTATATCCCATGGCTCGCTTCTTAAAAAATACAGAGGGTTAATTTAGGGGGAAAACACTGTCCTTCATCTTTGCAATGTAGATGATAAGCAGCAAATTAATGATAATGAAAAAAGAATCAGTAAAGTAACTAGAGTTGTTCACTCCTTATGCCCTGACTAATTAGTTAATTCACCCAAAAGGGGCACTTTGTAGTAACACTGTTTTTGTAACCATGTTTCACAATGAATGATTAAGCCAAAATGGGAAACATTTGGTTTTATAGCTAAAAACTATCCTTAGTTGGGATGATTGAAAAAGGTACAATGGGGGGTTATTTACTAAAGGTAACTCCACTTTGCACTACAAGTGCACTGCAAGTGCATTTGAAAGTGTAGTCGCTGTAGATGTGAGGGGAACATGCAAGGAAAATAAAAAACAGCATTTTTGCTTGTACATGATTGGATGATAAAATCAGCAGAGCTTCCCCTCATTTCAGATCTTCCCCTCAGATGTACAGCGACTGCACTTCCAAGTGCACTTGTAGTGCAGAATGGATTTGCCTTTAGTAAATCAACCCCAATTCATCTTTTAATGATTACCTTGAGAGGGAATACTAGTTTACCTTAGGGCTGTCACTTTAAAATCTGACAAGTATTGAAGGGCATATAGGCTGCTATCAGCCTGATTGAAGGCCAGTATACCATTGGCCCAACATCCATATGTAGCCTATCATCTATAATACAACTGTATCTTAAAGAGGAAGTAAACCCTGATGGGTTTTACTTCCTTTTTTGTTCCCTGCAAAGTAAAAGCATAATGTGCTAGTATGCATCGCATACTAGCACATTATGTGACACTTACCTGCAAATGAAGCCTGCGCTGTCCCCACTGGAGGCAGCATCCATGTTCGCCCCTCTTCCTTCCAGGGCTGCGGACTCCGGCTCTGTGACTGGCCGGAGTCACGTGACCTCACTCCCGTGCATGCACGTGGGAGCCGCCAGCCACAGCAATCACTTGTGAAGAAATTGCACGGAGGGCCGTTTCTTCACAGCGCATGCGCCAATGACATCATTGACACAGTACAAAGTAAATATCTCCTAAACGGCACACATTTAGGAGACATTTACAGTACCTATAGGTAAGCCTTATTATAGGCCTTCCCTATAGGTACAACTTGAAAATGGAGGTTTACAACCTCTTTAAGGTGATTAAACTGGTTTGAGTGAGTGAGAACTCACAGTTGATCAATTTGAGTGATTGGAGCTATAGGTGGTTACAAATGTAGTAGTTCTAGTTTGTTTTTGACATTTATAGTCCCATGACAAATTGTACTGTGCCAAACCTTGTCTCTTATAACTAAGTACCTTTTTGTAGGCATCAGTGCATGACCTCTTATCCTGTGGTGTGCTAATTTTTTACCTGTTCCCAAAGAATAGATACTTTATGTGTTATTCTACTAAGTAACTCTTTATTTCAATTCCTGAGTGTATTAAGTAAATATGTATAACAAATAAAGACTATCATATTTCATGTTAAGTATGCCATGTGTAATTATTGTTGTCAAGAATTTATCTACTTTACAGTTATTGTCTTTCAAGTGTATTATTTATTTCATATGTTTCAATAAGTGTTGATTAAAAAAATTCCATCAATAGTACATGTAATGACAAAAAAAATCAAAGGAACAAGACTCATTTTGACATATGAAAAAGATTCACCCTTAGAGAAGAAGTGGTAAAGTATAATTGTACATTGAGGTCCACAGCAGGTAGGGACCTCCATCTACATCAGCGCTTTTCCCTTCAGTCTGCCCATTGTACACTCTTGCAAATTAATGTGTTGTCTATGTGTTTGCAGAAGTGAACCTCTGTTGACAGCCCAGCCCCAAACCAATCACAAAGAGAAACAAATAAGGGAGAAAGGTAGAGTATGAAGGGGTGGGACAATAGGGAAAGGTAAGATGCAAGACCAGTCAGGACCACTATGCCCTATGACATTTCCCCTTGATCTGGGTGGATGTTAGATAGTCCATAATGGATTATCAAAATAACCAAGGAAATAGTGAGGAATCCAGGGGACCAAAACTTTTTACATTTCTTAGCTTTATCATGGAGTACAGCCATCAATTTTGCACTCACTAGATATCATGCCATATTTTTTTTGATTTGTGTGAACAATGGGGTGCTGGACCACCAGGCTTTAGCCACGGTTCGTTTGGCCAGTATGAAAGTAAAGGATGTTAATCAAAATTGATTAACAGTACAGCCCACTGGTTTGAGGTCGAGTAAGGCTTCACATGGATTCTTAGGGATGCTATGGCCCAATACAGTATATATTAGTTGATAGACTCTAGTCATATATGAACTAGTGTATCCACTGCTTTACAGCCTCTCAAACAGAGATCTGAGTCACCCTGCTCAAACCTGCCAGTGACATCAGCACCTCTTCCTTTCTGTCTCTTCCTATAAAGGGCTGATTGGTAATATAGTAACTAACTGTATTATGTTTATTGAGTGCTTTGCAGAGCATATTTTTTCCTCATGTCAAGTGACAACATCAACCTCTGTAGTGATCCCTCTTCCTGGGTTGTTTTTTTAAGGCATGTACCAGGAATTTGCTTACTAAACCATGCCTGTATCCTGGTACTTGGACTTCCACTATTATATGTACAAGCTTTTTCATTTTATATATGACTTGAAGAATTGTTTATGTTTCTTTTTGTAAGAGCATTGCTTCTGTTCTCATAGTATTTATGCTCTAACCCCAGATGTGTCCGCAGCCATAAAACTAATATATGTGAAGATACAGGCTTGTAATATATTGACTGAAACATTCAGAAAGACATAATCTTTACATTAAGCAAATGATTTGTAAGGTGTTTTAAACATTTCAAAATAATTATAACTTTTGTTATATGGTCCTCTATAAAGAAACTTTATTCCAGGAATTCATTGTACAGCATTCCTGGGTAATCACTTATAAATACATTAAATAAGAGTCTTTGACCACTTTAGGACCTCCCACTGCATATATCCTGCGGCAGGGTGGCTCTATTGCGCAAAACGACATACCTAAACATCGTTCCATGCAATAGATACTGTGGGCATGTGGGAGCGCATGCAGAGAGGCAGAATGGGGATCTGCCTATGTAAACAAGGTGGATCCCCATTCTGACAGGGGACAACGTGTAGATCTGCTGTTCCTAGTGATCAGGAACAGCGATCTGTGTGTTGTCCCAGAGAGCCCAGCCCCCACACAATTATAACACACCCAGGGAACACAGTTAACCTCTTGATCGTCCCCTACTGTCCCCTCCCAACCCCACACTACTAGGTTCATCATCCAATTTCATTCTCAGTATAAAAAAATTGAAAAAATCTTCCAAAAACACTGGGGTATCCTATTGGAGGATGCCCTGTTAAAATCATCTATTAATACTATATCCAGAATCACACACCGTAAGGCCGGAAGCATAAAAAGCCTCATTGCTCCAAGTAAACTAAAAACCATACACAATGAACCCACTCCGTACCGGACTTTCCTTACACTAAATGGTATGTACCAATGTAAAAAGTTAAAATGTCTTACTTGCAAATTTGTCTCTCATCGCCAAAAATCCTTTACCACAAAAGGAAATACTTATCAGCTCAGAGATTTTTTAAATGCTCTTCAGATTTTGTGATATATGGCATCTGTTGCCCCTGTGACCTACTCTATATTGGCCGAACCATCTGAACACTCAGAAAAAGATTTGGAGAACACCGCAGATCGGTAGAAGATAACCTCAATTTAACCATCCCTAGACATTTCACATTTCAAGGAGTACCATCAGGGCTCCGCTAATGGAATGCGGGTCTGGGTAATCGAACAGATACCCAGGACTCTCCCTCTGGCAGAACGCTTCAAGCGTCTCTGCCAGAGGGAAACTTTTTGGATATACACCCTTGATGCCCTCGCGCCTGGAGGCCTAAACGAAGAAATAGAAATCAAGTTCTGTAAATTCATATTTACAAATACTCTATGTTCATACAGTTATATATGTTTTACATCTAATACAATGTATGTTCACCTTCCATACCAGTTCCCCTTCCTCCCGGACCCAAATTTGCCAATCAATCGTCCTCTCATTCTCCACCGTCCCTCCCCCCACCTTTCCCCTTCTCTCCCTCTACTCCCCCCCCCTCATTCACCAGGTTTGTATATACCATAACCATGCACACATATTGGCATGGGGGCGCCCTTCTGCACATACATACCTGTGCCCTTGTTACACATTTTAAGATATGCGCCCATGCATCTACGTATTTATATGACACTGCATGATCGCATACCTCTAACACTCTTAGCCATGAATACTCAAGTCCTTTCAATCTACCTACCCCGTACAATCTATTTCATTCTCCAACCCATACACTTTCATGTATAATCTTCTATCTCCCTAAACTATCATTTTCACCCTCTTATTCCTATGTGCATTCCGAACTCATATACATTCCATATAAACATAATTTATAATATGACATCCTACTAATGGTACAACTCTTTTAATATATATTAGTGCACACACAAGCATATGCCTAGATATATTATCGGGATTACACACATATACATTTTTATACATATTTTCTCAGATAAATTTATTGACATGTATTCTCATAGAATATTCTAATCCATTTAATTTCACCCTATTTCTTGATATTTTTCATCCATGTGTCCTCTGCCTTTTTCGTTCCCTCTTTGTATATGTTCACCTTATTAACCGCCTCTTCACCATCCTTCTCCATCAACCTTTCTTGTTTCCTCTCTCTGTTACACTACATTATGTCACTCGTCTTCTAAACACCATGTCTGATAGAGTTTCCGTTACCCATTTAAACAAGCCCTCCGGCTCTCTAGAGCCAATCAGTCCATCGACCTACACAGGGCGGTGCTATGACCTGATTGGCCCGCCCGCTCTGCCTCTACCCTTCTTAACCACTTCCAAAATGGAGGATTGCTATGCCTGACGAAGGAGCATGCATGCTCCGAACGCGTGCACGCCATCAGCGTCATCACTCCTGGACAAGGGACCTAATCGGACTGACGATCCCTGCTGTGCCTGGGATATCTGTCTGGGATACTGGAACACACCGGCATTGCCAGACAGGACTGCTCGGCATTGAATGATCGCCCCCTGTGGAGCCCTGCCGACAACATCACCGTTCATCCTGACTTCTTTCATTTGATGTGCCTGTTTTTACCTACTCAGAGTGAGTGTATCTCTACTGCAATAAAAAGTGTGTGTTTTAACTACTGCACTTAGGTTGGCACTGCTTTTTCTCCTTTTATTTCTTCCTAAAGGTGTTTCTGCCCTTCAGCATGCTGCCTCCCAAGCTAGTGCCAGTGAATTTTCTCTGAGGTTACATACCCAGGCTACAGACCCCCCCCCCCCCTCTCCCCCCCTCCACTGTTTTTATTTATACCAGGATCCATAAATCTTTGGACACTTTTTATTGACTTATTGCTGCCATTTCCAAGAGTATCCAATTCCTGGACTCTCTCACCCTATCCCCCCTCCACCCCATCCATTCCACTATAACCTGTGCATACAGCTATTATCTCTAGCGCAACAAAAATTTTGTTTTTTCCGTAATGTTAACTCCTTCCCTGCCAGTGTCATTTATACATTGATCAGTGCACTGTTTTAGTACTAATCACTGTAATAATGTCACTGGTCCCTAAAAAGTGCCACTTGGGCCCAGATTTGTCCACTGCAATGTCGCAGTACTGCTAAAAATCGCAGATCACTGCCATTACCAGTAAAAACTTAAAAAAAAAAAAAATCCATAAATCTATCCCCTATTTTGTAGACACTGTAACGTTTGCGCAAACCAATCAATATATGCTTATTGCAATTTTCTTTACCAAAAAAAGGAGAAGAATACATATAGGCCAAAACTGATGAATACATTTGTTTCTTTATATATTTTTTGGATATGTATTATAGCAGAAAGTAAAAAATATTGTTTTTTTTTTTCAAAATTGTCAGTCTTTTTTTTGTTTATAGCGCAAAAAATAAAAACTGCAGAGGTGATCAAATACCACCAAAGAAAGCTCCATTTGTGGGAAAATAAGGACATCAATTTTGTTTGGCTACAATGTAGCACGAATGTGCAATTGTCAGTTAAAGCGATGCAGTGCCGTTTCACGAAAAAATTGCCTGGTAATTAGGGGGGTAAATCCTTCCGGGGTTGAAGTGGTTAAAACAGTCTTTGTGGCCAGACTATGTACACTCAAACATTTATATATACTTAACCAGGGTTTTTGTTTCTCACCCCCTCCCCCCGAGTCACCCTTGTCTCCTTTCCTACCCACTTTCCAGAATAAACCTCTTTAAAAAATAAATAAATAAATATCACTCAGCAGCAACAATAAATCCCCCAGCAGCAACATACAGCATTGCATTTGACCTGTACTAGCAGAAATATTTGTGTACCTAAATAGGATGATCTCAGCCCATTCAGACCTCCATCAACACAGATCTGCCATTGATTGCTGTTGGTCCCCAGATGGTCCTTTAGTTAGGCTGTGTTCCATTCAGGCCTCCTGTCACCGCAGAGCTGCAGTGATTGCAATTAGGGATGGGCGAACGGTTAGGCCCGAGCATAGGTTCGGGCCGAACTTTTGTTGTTTGGATGTTCTGCGAACACCGAACAATATGCGGTGTTCGGGGCAAATTCGAAAGCCACCGGAACACCGTTAAAGTCTATGGGACACTAACATTAAAATCAAAAGTGCTCATTTTAAAGGCTTATATGCAAGTTACTGTCATAAAAAGTGTTTGGGGACCTGGGTCCTGCCCCAAGGGACATGTATCAATGCAATTTTTTTTTTTTAAATGCCCTTTTTTTCGGAAGCAGTGATTTTTTTTTTAATGCTTAAAGTGAAACAATAAAAATGAAATATTCCTTTAAAAATTGTGCCTGGGGAGTGTCTATAGTATGCCTAAAAAGTGGCCCCTTTTTCCCATGTTTAGAACAGTGCCACAGCACTCTTTGAAAAAAAGAGCATGGGATCCCTCCAGTCCATTACAAGGCTCTTTGGGTCTGGTATGAATATTAAGGGGAACCCCGAACCAAAATTTAAAAAAAATTGCGTGGGGGTCCCCCTAAAATCCATACCAGGCCCTTCGGGTCTGATATGGAAATTAGGGGAACCCTGTGCCAAATTTTTTTATAAAATGGCATAGGGGTCCCCTCAAAATCCATACCGGGGAACCCTGCGCCAAAATTTTTTAAAAAGTGGCGTAGGGGTCTCCCCCAAAATCCATACCAGACCCTTATCCGAGCACACAACCTGTCAGGCCGCAGGAATAAAGGGGGGGACGAAAGAGTGCCCCCCTCCTGAACCATACCAGGCCACATGCCCTCAACATGGGGAGGCTGCTTTGGGGTAGCCCCCCAAAGCACCTTGTCCCCATGTTGATGGGACAAGGGCTTCATCCCCATGACCCTTGCCCAGTGATTGTGGTGGGCTTATCAGAATCTGTAAGCCCCCTTTAACAAGGGGACCCCCAGATCCCAGCCTCCCCCCTCTGTGAAATGGTAACGGGATACAAGTACCCCTACCATTTCACAAAAAAAGTGGCCCGCCCCCCTCTGACACCACAGGGAAGCCATGGGGAAGTTCCTGTGCATCAGAGGGGGGTGGGGTCACTAGGTACATCACCGGGTGGCCCCACCCTCAGTTATTTAAGAACTGTCAAAGGTGCTGAAGCGTCACATGGCGGGAGCCTCCCATAGAGGAAGATTTTTTTTTTCGGTCCATCGCGGCATGAAGAAGAAGATGAACGGACATCATGAGACATTTTTATTTTTTTATTTTTTAATAAAGGACTTGTCCCCAAGCTGTGTCTTGTCGTTTTTAACATTTTGACACTTTTTTTGTGAAATAGTAGGGGTACTTGTACCCCATTACCATTTCACACAGGGTGGAGGCTTGGATCTGGGGGTCCCCTTGTTAAAGGGGGCTTCCAGATTCCAATAAGCCCCCTGCCCGCAGACACCCAGAACCACCAGGCAAGGGCTACCCCAAAGCAACCTTCCCATGTTGAGGGCATGTGGCCTGGTATGGTTCAGGAGGGGGGCTGCTCTCTCATCCCCCCTCTTTTCCTGCAGCCTGCCAGGTTGCATGCTCGGATAAGAGTCTGGTATGGATTTTGGGGGGACCCCTACGCCATTTTTTTAAAATTTTGGCGCAGGGTTCCCCAGTATGGATTTTGGGGGGACCCCTATGCCATTTTTTAAAAAAAATTGGCGCAGGGTCCCCCTTAATTTCCATATCAGACCTGAAGGGCCTGGTATGGATTTTAGGGGGACCCCCATGCAATTTTTTTTAAATTTTGGTTCCGCGTTCCCCTGTCAGGGCTAGCTCAGCCCTTCCTTCTCTGAGCTGGCCGCTCAGCTGTCAGCTAATTGCCAGCTCTCATCTCTCTCCACAGTTAACCAGCTGCCTACTTAAAGATCTCCAGCTCACTTCATTCCTGCCTTCGCCTTGGTCACATCACAAGAAACCATCTCCTGCGTTCCTGTTTAAAGACTGGCTTTGCTGACATCTTGTCATGAAAGACGTTCTGCTAGTTCAGCCATCGGCGGAAGATCGGTTAACAGAGCTACTGTCAGTAGAGCAAGAGGACGCGTTCGGAGGCGCGTTGACGTGAACGGAGGCATGCGGGTGCGCACTAATACGAGCGGGTGTACGCGGGTACACGATGAGACGAACGGGCACGTACGATCGGTACTCGGGCATGCACGTGTGCACGCGGCGGCGAGCAGACGTGCAGTGTGACAGCCTTTGGCGCCATTAGGCCTATTTAAGGGTACCTGTCAGCATGCTTCCTTGCTGTCCGGTCTACAGCGTTCCCTGTGACCCTAAGCTTCCAGTATACCTGTTTACCTGATTCCTGTTACCCGGCTTGTTCCTGACTTCTCCTGTTTGCTGCCTGTCTCCGACCTCGGCTTGTCTGACGATTCTCCTGCCTCATCCTTCAGTTATTACCTGCCTGTCCGTTGCCGACCCGGTCCGTGCCCTGACTACTCTCCTGATTCCGTTTTGTACCTGCTCTGCTTGCCTGTGTTTGACCCGGCCTGTCTGACTTTGCTAGTGCTTCAGTTGTACTACAGAACACCTCCCTGCTGCCTGCTTGTTCGTGGGTTCCTGCTAGCTACAGTGCTTCTCTATCCAGTCAACAGTTCCAGTGTTCTTGCCAAGAGTTCTGGTTCTTCTACCAGTTGTTCCAGTGCTTCAGTTGTACTACAGAACACCTCCCTGTTGCCTGTTGTTCCTGAGTCCCTGCCAGTGGATCCAGTGTTCCTGTCAGTCCTCCTGCTGCTTCACCAGAGGTCCGGATCAACTCTACACCTGCCACTTACCAAGCACTTGTGGCCCCCTGCGCTCCTGAGTCCCTGTCTTCTCTATCAGGGGCTCTCGAACCAGAGGCACATGAGAGGCTACTCCTTGCATTCTGGGCTCCACCACCAGGTACGTGACAGTACCGGACAGCCATGTCTGAGCCCACGCAGGGAGCCTCTCCCATGGATGAACTCTGCCGCCATCTTGCTGGACTTACCCAGGCAGTAAAAAGCCTACAAGAAGGCTACACCCAGCTGGAAGGCCGAGTCCAGGCCCTAGCAGCTTCTACACCTCCAGTATCCGGGACTTCTGCTTCACCATCAGTGGTCATGTTGCCGCCTGAACCCAGGGTCCCCACGCCTGAAAGATTTTCGGGTAACCGGAGCAAATTCAGGTCCTTCCGCAACTCGTGTGAGCTCTTTTTTGCCCTTCAACCAAGGACTTTCTCCCTGGAAGCCACCAAGGTGGGGTTCGTGATCTCGCTGCTGACCGGCGAGCCCCAGTCCTGGGCCCATCGCTTATTAGAAAAGAAAGATACCTCACTTGATACCCTGGATACCTTCTTTCGGGCTATGTCAGCACTATATGAAGACCCACAGCTGACCGCCACGGCAGAGACAGCCTTGCACTCCCTACAGCAAGGCCGCAGACCTGTTGAAGACTATGTGTCAGAATTCAGACGCTGGAGTTCCGACACAAACTGGAACAATGCCGCCCTATGGTATCAGTTCCGTATGGGCCTTTCAGAATCCTTGAAGGATGAACTAGCCCGAGTGGGCATTCCTGAGACTTTAGAGGACCTTATAGACCTTTCCATCCAAATAGACAGACGCTTGAGAGAACGACGTACGGAGCGATCTTCTGGTTCTGCACGCCCTGTCTGGATGCTGCCCCGGGTGCCTAGTTCTCCTCACTCCGCTCCTCCAGCTTCTACTACCATGACCTCAGATACACCGGAACCAATGCAGCTGGGACTCTTACGGCCATCCCTTACTCCTGAAGAGCGTCAACGCCGTCGGGCTGGTAACCTGTGCCTATATTGTGGGGAACCCGGACACTTTGTACGAACATGCCCGGCCAAGCTTCGTAAGTGCCTCTCTGTCTCTCCTGCTCTTACCCCAGCTGCACTGAATAATATGTCTCACCTGGCTGTTCCGCTTCTTTTACAGCTCCCAGGAGGGAATATACCAACCAGCGCTATCATTGATTCCGGGGCCTGCAGTGGCTTTATAGACTTGTCCTTCGCTTCCAGACATCACATTCCCATCCGGCCCAGGGCGAAAGGACTTTCCGTATATCTGGCCGATGGTTCTACCCTCAGATCAGGACCAGTAACCCAGGAAACAGTACCTATGCTCACTACCATTGCTGGCACTCATCAAGAGTTACTTTGCCTGGATGTCATTGAATCTCCTCTATTCCCCATCATATTGGGCATGCCATGGCTCAAGGCCCATAACCCACAAGTTGACTGGGCCTCAGGGAAAATTGAGTTTCCCTCCTCTTATTGCCGTCAACACTGTCTACCAGAAGTTACTCAAGCTCCCTCTGCCCTGTTGTGCCTGGAGACTGATGCCGAGACCCGTCAAGTTGTACCCGAAGTCTACCATAGCTTTCTGGACGTTTTCAGTCAAAAGGGGGCTGAGACCCTTCCTCCTCACCGGCCATATGACTGTCCGATTGAGCTTCTCCCAGGGGCAGAGATTCCTTTTGGGAGAATATTTCCTTTGTCAGAGTTGGAACTAGGAGTATTAAAGACTTACATTGACGACAATCTAAAGAAAGGCTTCATCCAACCCTCCACGTCCCCGGCAGGAGCAGGAATCTTTTTTGTGGAAAAGAAAGACCATTCATTGCGCCCTTGTGTGGATTATCGGGCACTCAATAAAATCACGATCAAGAACCGTTACCCCTTACCCTTAGTGCCAGAACTTTTTCAGAGGCTGGGGTCTGCAGTAGTGTTTTCTAAGTTAGATCTTCGTGGTGCCTACAATCTTGTCCGCAATCGCAAGGGAGACGAATGGAAGACTGCTTTCCGTACCCGGTTTGGGCACTTCGAATATTTAGTCATGCCTTTCGGACTTTGTAATGCTCCTGCTACATTTCAGCATTTTGTAAATGACATTTTCAGAGACTACCTTGACCTGTTTGTTGTTATTTATCTAGATGACATTTTAATCTTCTCTTCCTCCCTAGTTAAACACCGTGAACATGTCAGAAACGTTTTGACCCGACTTCGCCTGCACGGCCTTTACGCCAAGCCTGAGAAATGTGTCTTCGAGCAGGAGAGTATTCAGTTCCTTGGTCTTATTATCTCAGTGGAAGGCATCAAAATGGACCCTCAGAAGGTCTCCGCCATTTTGGACTGGCCTGCTCCTACTGACAAAAGAGGGATTCAACGTTTTGTGGGATTTGCGAATTTTTATAGAAAATTCATCAAGGGATTCTCCACCATCATTTCTCCCATTACAAGATTAACCCAACAGGGCCTCAAGTTCCACTGGTCTACGGAAGCTCAGATGGCCTTTACTACACTGAAGGATCTGTTTGTCTCGGCCTCAGTTTTAAAACATCCTGATTCCACGTTGCCCTACATCCTGGAGGTGGACGCCTCGGAGATAGCGGTCGGCGCAGTACTCTCCCAAAGACAGGGGCCTAGGGCTCTTCTGCACCCAGTCGCTTTTTTTTCCCGTAAATTATCGGAAGCAGAAAGGAACTATGACGTGGGTGATCGAGAATTGTTAGCGATCAAAGCTGCGCTGGAGGAATGGCGATACCTGTCAGAGGGAGCAGCCCACCCGATTCTTGTTTATACAGATCACAAGAATCTAGAATATTTAAAGACTGCCAAGAGGTTGAAACCACGACAGGCCAGATGGGCACTGTTCTTTACTAGATTTTCTTTCCATATTACCTACCATCCCGGGTCAAAGAATATCAAGCCTGACGCTCTGTCACGGATGTACAGTGATTCAGAAGCACCTTCTCCGCCAGATACCATCTTGTCCTCAGGGAACTTTCTGTTACTCCAAGGGGATCTACTGTCACAGATCAAGCAAGACTCCAGGAACGTTTCCACTCCACCTGATACAACCCTACAGGCCAGAGATGATCTTCTGTGGTTTAAGGATAGGATCTTCGTACCTCAGGAGGCGCGAACGGCAGCTCTTAGTTCTTGCCATGACCATATGTTAGCCGGCCATTTCGGAGTACATAAAACATCTGAACTTCTTCAGCGCACGTTCTGGTGGCCATCATTAAGAAAGGACTGCAAGGACTACGTGGAAGCATGTGTCACCTGTATCCAAAATAAAGGCAGCAAATCTAAAGCCTGGGGCCTGTTAAAACCACTATCTGTCCCGGAGAAGCCATGGAGGATGATCTCCATGGATTTTATTGTCGAGTTGCCACCTTCTGAAAGCTACACTACGATCTTCGTAATAGTGGATAGACTATCCAAGATAGCACATTTCCTACCAATGAAAGGTACCCCAACTGCTGCTGAAACTGCCAGGACATTCATTAAGGAGGTGGTGAGGCTTCATGGCATCCCTGCCAATATTACTTCTGATCGAGGGGTACAATTCACCTCTAGGTTCTGGAGAGCTCTTTGTGAATCCCTGAAAATTGATCTTGCCTTCTCTTCTGCCTATCACCCCCAAACAAATGGCCAGACAGAGAGAACGAATCAGACGCTGGAGCAGTATCTGCGCTGTTTTTCCTCGTTTTCTCAGGATGATTGGGCTCCGCTTCTTCCCCTTGCCGAATTTGCATACAACAACTCTGTTCATTCCGCTACAAAACAAACACCATTTTTTGCAAATTATGGGTTCCATCCTCTGTTCTTGTCCACTAACATTCCGGAGTGTCCAGTACCAGCTGTGCAAGAAAACCTAAACTTCTTTGAATCAAATAATAAGCTTCTGCAAGAGACTATGGCAAGGACCCAGGACTATAACAAAGAGGTGTTTGACAAGAAGAGAAGGGGGAGCTTGATCTTAAACCTGGAGATTTGGTTTGGTTATCCACTTTGAATTTAAGATTGGCTTGTCCTTCCAAAAAATTGGGTCCCAAGTTCGTGGGTCCTTTTCCAGTGACAAGAAAAATTAATAATGTGGCCTACGAACTAAAGCTACCAGAATCATTCCGGATTCATCCGGTCTTTCATGTTGCCCTACTCAAACCTGCAGTTCCTGATCCTTTTGTCAACCGGATGGTCAATCCCCCTGAGCCCGTGATCATTGACGGAGAAACCGAATATGAGGTTGAGTCCATTCTGGATTGTAGGAAGAGACGTAATCAAGTCCAGTTCTTGGTAAAATGGAAGGGGTATGGGCCTGAGGAAAACTCCTGGGAGCCAGAGTCCAACATCTATGCTAGGAGGTTGATTCTTGCCTTTAAAAGATCTCATCCAAGTAAGATGGCACAGTTGGGCATCCGGAGGTTGCCCCTTGGGGGGGGGGGCAATGTCATGAAAGACGTTCTGCTAGTTCAGCCGTCGGCGGAAGATCGGTTAACAGAGCTACTGTCAGTAGAGCAAGAGGACGCGTTCGGAGGCGCGTTGACGCGAACGAATGCATGCGGGTGCGCGCTAATACGAGCGGGTGTACGCGGGTACACGATGAGACGAACGGGCACGTACGATCGGTACTTGGGCGTGCACGTGTGCACGCGGCGGCGAGCAGACGTGCAGTGTGACAGCCTTTGGTGCCATTAGGCCTATTTAAGAGTACCTGTCAGCATGCTTCCTTGCTGTCCGGTCTACAGCGTTCCCTGTGACCCTAAGCTTCCAGTATACCTGTTTACCTGATTCCTGTTACCCGGCTTGTTCCTGACTTCTCCTGTTTGCTGCCTGTCTCCGACCTCGGCTTGTCTGACGATTCTCCTGCCTCATCCTTCAGTTATTACCTGCCTGTCTGTTGCCGACCCGGTCCGTGCCCTGACTACTCTCCTGATTCTGTTTTGTACCTGCTCTGCTTGCCTGTGTTTGACCCGGCCTGTCTGACTTTGCTAGTGCTTCAGTTGTACTACAGAACACCTCCCTGCTGCCTGCTTGTTCGTGGGTTCCTGCTAGCTACAGTGCTTCTCTATCCAGTCAACAGTTCCAGTGTTATTGCCAAGAGTTCTGGTTCTTCTACCAGTTGTTCCAGTGCTTCAGTTGTACTACAGAACACCTCCCTGTTGCCTGTTGTTCCTGAGTCCCTGCCAGTGGATCCAGTGTTCCTGTCAGTCCTCCTGCTGCTTCACCAGAGGTCTGGATCAACTCTACACCTGCCACTTACCAAGCACTTGTGGCCCCCTGCGCTCCTGAGTCCCTGTCTTCTCTATCAGGGGCTCTCGAACCAGAGGCACACGAGAGGCTACTCCTTGCATTCTGGGCTCCACCACCAGGTACGTGACACATCCCTTCTGGCTCCTTATCCTGCTTGCTGTTCCTCTGCTTGGATCCCTGACTTCTGGCCTGGCTGATTACCCGATCTGCTTACTGAACTCTTGCTTGGCTCATTACACAATCTGGTTACTGAACTCTGGCTTGGCTGACTACACGATATGGTTACTGGACTCTGGCTATGCTTTGACTACGCTTTCTCTATTTACCTTTTTATTTTTATTAATAAACAAGTGTGATTTTATTGTACTTCTGTCTCAGTCTGGTTCATGGTTTCTGACATTAGGCGAAGGCCATGAATTCAAAAGATACAGTCAATCCACTTGTTGGTAATATTTTTTCCAGATTGGATGAGCAAGATCACCGCATGGATCAGTTTGCCATGGCGTTACAAATGCTCCTGAGTCACACGGCTCACCTGGAATCCCCCACTGTGGCTGCTCTGGTACAACCTGAGTTGCAGGCCATCCCTGCTGCTTCACCTGTCTCTGTGCAGGCACCCGCCTTGAGTATTACCTCTATAAGAGGTTTGTCTGGTTCTGCCCCTGGTTTCGGTTACCCTTTCTTGGGCTAAGTCGTCTATCGAGATACAGGCGCTAATCAACTCTGAGGCTGCAGGCCTGTTCATTGATCCTGCCTTTGTATTAAAGTACTCAATTCCACTGCAAGTGCGTGACACTCCGCTTGCCATTGAGGCTCTTGACGGGAGACCTCTACAGCCTGCCCATGTGACTCATGAGACAGTTCCATTGTCCATGGCCGTAGGGGCTCTTCACCATGAGATAATCCAATTCCAAGTGATTTCCTCCCCTAATTTTCTGCTGGTTATTGGTTATCCTTGGTTACAGAGGCACAACCCCTCTTTTGATTGGCTCCATGCTGAGGTTCTCTCCTGTTCACCACAATGCAGTGAAACATGCTTCCGGAAGGTAGCCAAGGTCCTGTGTACCTTTTCACTCTCCTCCCTGCCAGAGGAGTACTGTGATTTTAGCGATGTCTTTGACAAAGGTCAAGCCAGTAGTTTGCCTCCACACCAGCCATATGATTGCGCAATTGACCTTCAACCTGGTGCCACCCCCCTTGTGGCCGGGTTTACCCTTTGTTGGTCTTAGAGGATAAAGCCGTGGAGGAGTATGTTGCAGGCACACTTTCTTGGGATTTCATCTGAAATCCTCGTCTCCTGCTGGTGCTGGTTTCTTCTTTGTGAAGAAGAGGAGCAGTGAACTGAGACCTTGTATTGATTATAGGGTTCTCAATCATTTCACGATTAGGAATGCCTACCCGATCCCATTGATTACAGAGTTATTTGACCGCCTCAAGGGAGCAATGGTTTTAAGTAAGCTTGATCTGAGAGGGGCTTACAATCTCGTAAGGATTAAGGAGGGCGATGAGCGGAAAACTGCGTTTAATACCAGAACAGGCCATTATGAATATCTCGTAATGCCTTTTGGCCTTTGTAATGCCCCAGCAGTTTTCCAGGAATTTATTAACGATGTCCTCCGAGATTTGTTGCAGTTATGTGTGGTGGTTTATCTCGATGATATCCTCATATTTTCCAAGTCCCTGGAGAGCTACCACACAGATGTCTGTCGTGTGCTTCAGAAATTAAGAGAGAACAATCTCTATTGTAAACTGGAGAAGTGTGAGTTCCGTCGGGAACAAGTTAAATTCCTGGGCTACGTCATTTCCACTGCTGGTTTTTCGATGGACCCAGAGAAGAGAAACTTTCGGCAGTCCTACATTGGCCTCGACCCATGGGGTTTCCTCCTTTGCAGCGTTTCCTGGGTTTTGTTAACTATTATAGGAAGTTTATTCGTAACTTCTCATCTCTGGTCAAGCCCCTGACCGATATGACCAGAAAGAACAGTAACCCACAGAGTTGGTCTCCGGAGTCCATTAAGGCCTTTGAAAGTCTCAAGGCTGCCTTTGTTTCTGCTCCTGTGTTGGCACATCCTGATCCTACGTTACCTTTTATCCTTAAGGTTGATGCGTTTGAGACTGGTGTTGGTGCCCTTCTGTCTCAACGTCCTCCCTCAGAGTGCTATGCATACTTGTGGCTACTTTCCCAAGAAATTGTCACCTGCCGAGTGCAATTATGTGAGATTGGTAACAGAGAGCTGTTGGCAATCATTTTAGCCCTGAAAGAATGGAGACATCTCCTTGAAGGTACCACTGTGCCGATTCTTATTCTTACTGACCATAAGAATCTCACATTCTTGTCTGAGGCTAAACGTCTCTCTCCCAGAAGGGCACGATGGGCTCTTTTTTTGTCAAGTCTTAATTACATTGTCTCATTCTTACCCGATACTAAGAACGTAAGGGCTGACGCCTTGTCACAACAATTTTCCTCCACTTCCAAGTTGGAGTCAGTTTCGGTTCCTATGATTCCTCCTGATCGTATTCTGGTTATGGTTCGCACCAGTCTTACTTCTCCTTTGGGTGACAAAATTCTTGCTGCTCAGGTCCATGCTCCTCCTGAGAAACCTTGGGACCGCTGCTTTGTCCCAGAGTGTCTCCGTACTGCTCCAGAATTGCCAATCTCCCAAGTCAGCTGGCCACAATGGTAAGAATCAACTCGTTTGGGCCATTTCCCAACAATTCTAGTGGCCTAGTCTACGTGCTGATGTAACTGCCTTCGTGGCTGCCTGTCCTGTGTGTGCTCAGAGTAAGACTCCCCGACACCTTCCAGTGGGCCTCCTACAACCCATACCCAATAGAGAGAGGCCCTGGACCCCCCTGTCTATGGATTTCATTGTGGTGTTGCCCAACTCCCAAGGCAACACAGTTATCCTTATTTTGGTTGACCGGTTCTCAAAGATGTGTCATTGTATTCCACTTAAGAAGTTGCCCACTTCTAAGGAACGGGAGATCTTTCGTTTACTCCCTAATCACTATGTGCTGTTCCGATTCCCTCTACTGCCTGGGTTCCCCCCTGCCCTGCAGTGCTGCTGGCTTCCCTTCTCCCGCCTCCCCCGGCTTCTGTGGGGGATGTTTCAGGATGGAGAGTGGTGGAAGGGGCCAGTAATTATGTAATTTTTCCCTTGTCTAAATAAACACAGTGAACACACTAACTCACTGTGTTCACAACTGAAGCATAGTGAACTGTGTTTACTCTGCTTCAGTTTGTAAATGAACAAGAAGCCGCTCAACACAGAGCACTTCGCATTCATTCACTGCCCTGTGCAACTGAGGCTGTAGAGAAAGGCATGTGTGTTTGTGCTTTGGGGTGCATACCCTAATGCAATAGGCTGAGAACACCTATGGGGCTACCCAAGGTGATTGTCTCGAACAGGGGTAGTCAGTTTGTGTCCCGGTTCTGGCGAGCCTTTTGTACACAGCTGGGAATTGAGCTTGCTTTCTCCTTTGCGTATCACCCTCAGTCTAATGAGGCCACAGAACGAGCCAATCAGTTCTTGGAGCAATTCCTACGTTGCTATATTTCTGACCATCACAACAACTGGTCAGACCTATTACCATGGGCAGAGTTTGCTCACAACAGTGCCTTGAATTCTGCTTCCCAATTGTCTCAGTTTATGGCGAATTATGGTTTCCAACCATCTATGTTGCCTGACTCGTTTGTTCCGCAGAGTATTCCTGCGCTAGAGGACCATCTCCGTGGTCTTCGTTCCACTTGGGCACAAGTCCAGGAGGTTTTGCGTCATGCTAATGATAGGTACAGACTCCATGCTGACCGCAGACGCCTGCCTGCGCCTTCCTTCCAGGTTGGAGACAGGGTCTGTCTGTCATCTCGCAACCTCTGACTTCATGTTCCCTCACTGAAGTTCGCACCTCGGTTTATTGGGCCTTTCCATATCCTTCGCAGGATTAACCCAATGGCTTACGCATTGGACCTTCCTCCTACTATGCGCATCCCAAATGTGTTTCATGTCTCCTTATTGAAACCGTTGGTCTGCAACCGCTTTACCACCTCGGTGCCACGTCCTCACCCTATACAGGTTGAGAACCATGAGGAGTATGAGGTATAATCCATTGTTGACTCCCGTAGGTTCTGTGGGCGCATACAGTACCTGGTGCATTGGAAGGGGTACAGTCTGGAGGAATGCTCCTGGGTCTCATACTCGGACGTACATGCTCCTGCCCTCCTCCGTGATTTCCATAGATGTTTTCCCCTCAAGCCCGGTGGTCCTCTGAGGGGGAAGGGTCGTTGAGGAGGGGGGTACTGTCAGAGCTGAATCAGCCCTTTCTTCTCTGAGCTGGCCGCTCAGCTGTCAGCTAATTGCCAGCTCTCATCTCTCTCCACAGTTAACCAGCTGTTGTGGATCTGCTCGTCAGTCCTGCCTACTTAAAGATCACCAGCTCACTTCATTCCTGCCTTTGCTTTGGTCACATCACAAGAAACCATCTGCTGCGTTCCTGTTTAAAGACTGGCTTTGCTGACATCCCTTCTGGCTCTTTATCCTGCTTGCTGTTCCTCTAATTGGATCCCTGACTTCTGGCCTGGCTGATTACCCGATCTGGTTACTGAACTCTGGCTTGGCTGATTACCCGATCTGGTTACTGAACTCTGCCTTTGCTGACTACCCGATCCGGTTACTGGACTCTGGCTATGCTTTGACTACGCTTACTCTATTTACCTTATATTTTTATTAATAAACAAGTGTGATTTTACTGTATTTCTGTCTCATTCTGGTTCATGGTTTCTGACATCCCCTTAATATTCATACCAGACCCAAAGGGCCTGGTAATGGACTTTTCAATGAGTTTTATCCATATTGCCGAGACCCGACAATTCATTACAGCTGCGATCAGTTTTAAATGACAATTTTTCCTTTAGAAATGTCATTTTGCTGTGGCACTGTTCTAAACACGGAAAAACTGCGCCACTTTATAGGCATACTATAAACACCCCCCAGGCACAATATTTAAAGAATATTTCATTTTTATTGTTTCACTTTAAGCATTAAAATAATCACTGCTCCCAAAAAAAAGGCCGTTTTTAAAAAAATTGTTTGCATTGATACATGTCCCCTGGGGCAGGACCCGGGTCCCCAAACACTTTTTATGATAATAACTTGCATATAAGCCTTTAAAATGAGCACTTTTGATTTTTAATGTTCGTGTCCCATAGACTTTAACGGTGTTTGTGTTCTGCCGAATATTTTGCCTGTTGTGTGTTCTGTTGCGAACCGAACCGGGGAGTGTTCGGCCCATCCCTAATTGCAATGACAGACAACTTGGCTAATCACTGCTGTCGCATGTAAAAAAACAGACAGGCAGAGGAACACCTACACTACTCACTTACTGTGCCAGGTTCTGACTAGTGTACTAGTGACTAGTGTAACTTCTGAAACGGGCACAAATTAATTGGAGGAAAACACAGTCACTGTACCTGCATGGCACAGATCCAGCTAGCTGGGACCTGTGCCTGACAGAGGTGCCAGTACTAAGTTCCAGCACATTCCCATTGAAAAAGAAGCCCTGTACTTAGCAGTCAGTAAATAAGGATGCCAGGGTGAAGAGTCCCCCCTTTCAGGGGGAAGTCGGTCCAGGATGAAGGGCCCAGGGCCAGGGCGAAAAGTCCCACCTTTCAGGGGAAGTCGGTTCAGGATGAAGGGCCCAGGGCCAGGGTGAAAAGTCCCCCCCTTTCGAAAGAAGTCGGTCCAGAATGAAGGGGCCAGGGTGAAGAGGCCCCCCCTTCTGGGGGAAGTCGGTCCAGGATGAAGCACTCAGGGCAAGAGTGAAAAGTCCCCCATTTTGGGGATCCACACCCTCTCGCAAAGTCAGGCCAGGGCAAACCCGCCACCCCGGGAGGACAGGCCAGGCTTCAGCCCCAGCAGGCCGGGTCGGGAAGTCAGGCCTAGAACCCGGGCTGGACGGCTGGGTCTTTGGCGGTTATTCGCCATGAGGCAGCACCAAGGGTCTATCCGGGCCGATCCCAAGCTGGCCGGCTGGGTCTTTGGAGGTTTTTAGGCGCGAGGCAGCACCCAGGGTCGATCTGAGCTGACCCCAAGCTGGCCGGCTGGGTCTTTGAAGGTTTTCAGGTGCGAGGCGGCACCTAGGGTCGATCCAAGCCGAACCTAGCTGTCCAGCTGGGTCTAGAGGTTTTTAGGTGCAAGGCAGCACCCAGGGTCAATCCGAGCAGACCCAATTTGGCCGGCTGGGTCTTTGGAGGTTTTCAGGTGCGAGGTGGTACCCAGGGTCGATCCAAGCCGACCCAAGCAGGGCCGATCCGAGCCGACCCAAGCTGGCCAGCTGGGTCTGGAGGTTTTTAGGTGCAAGGCGGCACCCAGGATCGATCCGAGCAGACAAAATCTGGTCGGTTATGTCTGGAGGTTTTCAGGCGCAAGGTGGCTCCCAGGGGCTCCCTGAGCCGACCCCAAGCTGGCCGGCTGGGTCTTTGGAGGTTTCCAATTGCAAGGCGGCTCCCAGGGGTGATCATAGCCAACCCCAAGCTGGCCGGCTGGGTCTGGAGGTTTTTAGGCGCAAGGCGGCTCCCAGGGGTGATCATAGCCAATCCCAAGCTGGCTGGCTGTGTCTTTGGAGGTTTTCAGGCACGAGGCAGTTTCCCGAGGCTGGCCCAAGCTAGCCGACTGGGACTTGATGGAGATGGCAGAGACAGATGGTGAGACTGAGACCGCTGCAGAGTCTGCCGCCGAGCAGAGTGACACTGGGACTATGCCGGGGGTGGAGTGGGTGTTGTGACCCCGGAGGTCCCAGCTCCTGTGTCTATGGAGGAGGCTTTGACCCTGCAGCAAGCCGGTGAATGAAGCGAGTGCTCACAGGGCTCCTTGCAGGGCCCATGCCAAGCCCTAGAGTTCATCCATCGGCTTGAGGGTGAGCCTGGGGCCATGGGCAGTGGGGAACCTGGCTCCACCCAATTCCCCCCAATACATTAGTCCCCTCTTCGGCTGGAGACTTAGGGGGATCGCGGGGGTGGGTTGATCAGCCCCAAATAGGGTTGGAGTGCAGTGTAGAGGCACCCCCAGCTGAAGTTCAGCCAGCTGGTAGTAATGGGTCTGCTACTGTGCCTGCAAGCACTATCGCAGAAGTAAATGGTGTAGTCCCTGGTCTAGTGGAAGGTGGAGTTGGTTCTGTTGTAACAAGTGAGTTAGGTGGGCATGTGCCATCTATACTAGTCAGTACCCCCCCAGTACCCCCTCCCCCTTGTGATAAGCGGGTGTCAGGAGGTCCAGCTGACCTTGGCCCTCAAAACCGGAAGGTCATTTGCAGATATTGCAAGGGCCGGGCCCAGCTCAGCCACTTTTACAACCAACATGGTACCATGGTTTTTAGGGGGGCTGTCGCCGCCTCAGCGTGGACCCGTCTGACTATTGGGGTTGAGCTGAGGCGACGTAAGGTTATACAACTATGGTGGCAGGAGGGACTTGATCGTGCTCCAAGGAGGGGCAAGGTGGTGGATATGGTTATGGCTTTAGGTTTCAAAGTCTCTGAGATCTTCGCCACAATCCACCCCTCGGACTCCTCGGAGTACGACATCAGCTTTATGTCCCCTCTGGGCATGGAAAGCTTCCTACAAGATGATGAGGGCCCAACCGGCCTGGAAGTCTTTCAGGGTGATCCCTCTGTCCCATCAGGCAGATACTAAGAGGTTAACACTCCTCATAAGGAATGAGTCAGTTCCACCTGAAGACATAGTGACCTGGTTGTGCAGATTTGGGCAAGTCCTGGCCCCCCCAAAAAAAGAAGTGGATACACGGGGCATCTGGACAGGGTCCTGGACAGTCCCTGTTAAACTGCGCAGGGTAGGCCTCTCGGTGACCCACGTACCATCATTGGTGTACATTGGGAGGGACCGTATCTGGGCTTTTTATTTGGGGCAACCCAAAGTATGCCACAAATGTAATAGTCCTTTACACTATAGTGCAAGCTGCACACAAATTAAGTCTGCAAAATGTAATGAGGTTTGGCACTCAGCTGATCCAGTGCAATTTGGACCCAGATCCAGAGCAATTTGTGCTCCTGCAGCCAGTGTCCTGCAGCCTTCAGGGGCCACCCGGAGTCTGGGGGAGGTGATGGGGTTGCACCTGCAGTCCCCACTGGCCCCGGGTCGATTATTGCCTCGGCCATTGCACTCCAGACTGGCCCAGGGTCCTCCTCGGGCCAAGGTATGGGGTTTGTGGTGGGATCCGGGGGAAGGGGCCCTTCCTTGGGTCGCTGACCAATGGGCCCACCAACTAAGGGGAAAACCTCCTCAAAATTAAAGAGGCTAGGGACCAAGATGGTAGTCAGGCAGGGTCCCAGGTTGGGGACCCGGGGGGAGTTGGGGCTCCGGTGCCTCAAGAGGCAGGGGCTGCAGCCCCTCAAACCCTGGTACACCCCCAAGGGGTGATGTTGTGACTCCGCAGGGAGGCACAAACACCAAGGGGAAGAAGTCAGGCCCAAGCAAGGATAAAATCCATCTGAAGTCCAGAGTATTGCTCAGGCCTCTGTTGGGTTCCCTACCGATCCCCACGTGGTCACAGAACCTGGCTCCCCGGGAGGTGGGGGACACAGGAACTCCCAAATCTCAGGTCCCTTTGAGATTGGGCCCCAGAGTCAGAGAGTAGGGAAAAGGGGTAGGAAAAAGTCTGCCCGGGGGGCCCAGTCTGATGATTAGGCGCCCTCCTGGGCAGATAAAAAATATAGGAATGATGGCTGGCAAGTAGTAAGGGCCAGGGTAGGAAAAAAAGCCCCGTCCCTCCTGTGGTGGCCGGAGATCTGCCACTCGGCCCAGGCCCAAGCCCAGGCACGGCTTGAGTAGTGCAGGAGGTCCCCTTAGCCAATAAGTTTATGGTCCTCGATCCCGCTGAGGAGAATTCCTCAGATGAGGGATCTTTGGAGGGGGTGGAGGGTGTAAATTGATGTGTTTTTGTTTGTAATGTGTCAGAACGATCTACCTGAATGATTAAGAATGGCGGTACCCCCTCCAATCGGGTTTGCAACCATTAATGTTGCAAGCATAAAATCTACAGCGGCTCGTTATATGACCTACACTTTGCTCAGCCAAATTGAGGCTGGCATTTTATTTTTGCAAGAGACCAGGCTGACATCTACAGCAGAGATGTTTCTTGCCAAGAGGGAGTGGAGGTGGGGAACCTCCCTCTGGCCTCTTGCGGCCGAACCATGTAGTTGAGTGGCAATCCTTTTTAAGACTGGGTCGTGGCTTGCCGAAGAGTCATTGAAGTAGAGATTGGAAGGTGGTTCGTGGTTGACACTGTAGTGAGGGGGCAATTTCTCAGGCTACTAAATTTCTACAGCCCTCAGACCAAGAGGGATAGGAAGAGCCTCCTTACAATGGTCAAGCCTTATCTTTTCTCGTCCCAGCAGGTGGTGTTCGGAGGTGACTTTAACACCCTCACTAGGCCCAAAGACAGGGCAGGTGCCGGAGGCGCCCTGGGAAATTATAGAATCTTTTTGAACAGTATAGCTAGGGAATCTGGGTTGGTGGATGTGCATGTTCCTCACCTCCCCAAACTCACGGGTTACACCCTCTCTAGAGGTAGTAAGTCTAGGATAATTTTTTTTAGAGGGGGACTCTGTCCCTGCGGCTCCTGAGCTTGGAGTTCTCTGATCACTTACTTCTTTCGGTAACTCTGAATGTAGCAGGGACCCCTCAGAGAGGACAGGGACTGTGGTGTCTGAATGTGACGCTTCTTGAGGACCCTGGAGTTAGGGAGGTGTTTGAGGCATTCTATCAAGCCTCACTCCTTGAGAGTGGCTGCTCCTGCCTGGAATGGTGGGAAGCAGTGAAGAGAAGGTCAGAGAGCATTTTCCGGGGTACCTCAAGGCACCGGGCAGTTTCCAAGTACAGAGCCAATCAGAAGCTAAGGGGGCAGCTAGACTCATCTTTTCTGGTGGCTCTAAGGAACGGGTGTCTGACCTGAAGTTTCAGTTAAAGGAGCTCCAGTATGACCGCCTCTCTTCTCTCATTCTTGAGAAGGATTACGGGAAGTTTCGCTCCCCGAGCCCTTACAAGAATTGCGGAGAATCAGCGGATTCAAAGGTCGTACGTGGCCTCCGCGATGCCTCTGGGTCCCTGGTGAGGTCCAGATCAGGTATCCTGGGAATCGTAGGGGAGCATTTCTCAGGACTCCTGAGACCAAAGTCTTTGGACTTGCATAAAATGAGCAAGTTCCTTGATGAGACCCCGCTTCCGGCAGAGCCTGACCCCCTGGGCTCTTTGGCAGCCGAGATCACAGCTGAGTAATGCCGCGTACACACGATCACGCATTCCGACAACAAAATCCATGTTTTTTTTCCCGACGGATGTTGGCTCAAACTTGTTTTGCATACACACGGTCACACAAATCTTGTGGGTAATTCCTAACGTCAATAGCCAGTGCGGCTCTTCTGCTTGATTCCGAGCATGCGTTGAATTTTGTGCGTACACACGATAGGAATTTCCGACAACAAATTTTATTGTCGGAATATTTGAGATCCAGAAAACAAATTTTGTTTGTCCGAAATTCCGACGGAAAATGTCCGATGGAGCCTACACACAGTCGGAATTTCCGAAAACAAGCTCCAATCGAACACTTCCCTTCGGAAATTCCGACCGTGTGTACGTGACATTAGTGTTGCAAGCCATTGACTCGTTGTTACCCAAAAAAATCACCTGGTCCTGATGGGCCAACTTCAGAGTTTTACAAAAGCTTCAAAGGCCTGTTAGCCCCTCATTTGACGGTGGTATTCAATTAAAGTTTGGCCCTGGGCTTGCTACCGCCCTCAATGAGGAACTCATCGCTGATCCTACTGTCTAAAAGTAAGGACCAAACTGTTATTGAGAACTGGCGCCCTATCGCCCTTCTTAACACAGACAGGAAGATCTTGGCAAAGGTGCTTTTTTCACATCTGTTGGCCGTGGCTGACAGGTTACTGTCCTCGGCCCAGCACTGCACAGTTCCTGGCCACAGTATATTTAGTGCTGTCCTTTGCATCCAGGAGGCCATGCAAAGGTGCAGAGCAGAGGGTCTAGGATGGTATCTGCTAGCATTGGATCAGGCAAAGGCTTTCGATCGGGTTGATCATAAGTACCTTTGGCTACTTTTGAGGAGGTACGATCTGCCGGGAGGCTTTGTAAATTGCCTGGAGACCTTGTACAAAGAGCTTCCCTCTTGTGAACGGCTGGGTGGGCCCTTCCGTGGCCTATGCAGACAATGTCTCAGTTGTAGTGTCGCGTCTGGAGGAGGCTCGGTTTGTGGAAACAGATCGAGGACTACTCTGAAGCATCCGGTTCACTGGTGAATTGGGACAAGAGTTAAGCATTTTGGATGGGGAGGGTGGGGGAGGAATTCCCCCTCCCGGACGTATTCCCAGAGCCTCAAGCCAAAATCCATGTCCTGGGCATCCATTTTGGCCAGGAGTATTACCCCACCCGAAATTGGGAACGCAGATTGGTGGGTGCTGCTCAGAAAAATAATATAGGCTTGGAAAGGTTGGAATCTTTGAGACCCCTTTCACACTGGGGCGTTTTGCAGTCGCTACAGCACTAAAAATAGCGCCTGCAAAGCGCCCTGAAAGCACCCTGAAAGAGCCACTCCTGTCTCTCCAATGTGAAAGCCCGAGGGCTTTCACACTGGATCAGTGCGCTGGCAGAATGCTAAAAAAAGTCCTGCTAGCAGCATCTTTGGAGCGGTGAAGGAGTGGTGTGTATACTGCTCCTCCACTGCTCCTGATCATTGAAATCAATGGGCAGTGCGGCTATACCGCTGGCAAAGCACTGCTGCAGCAGCCCTTTGCGGGTGGTTTTAACCCTTTCTCGGCCACTAGCGGGGGTAAAAGTGCCCTGCTAGCGGCTGAATAGCGGCGTGAAATTGACGGTAAGGCGCCGTTAAAAATAGCGGCGCTTTACCACCACTGCACCCACCACCACCAGTAAAGGGGGAAAGGGGCCTGAGGGAAAGGGTCAGCCTGATCAAAACCTTCTTGATACCCGAATTCCTCTATGTTAGCTATGTGTGCCTTTTGCCAGCATCGCTCCATGCCAAGGTCAATGCCCTGTTCTTCCTGCTGTTGTGGGGAAATAGGTTGACCTCATCAAGAGGGAGGTCACTTACCAACAGAGAAGGGTAGGTGGTCTGGACATGGTCCAGCCAGTGGTGTTCTTCACCACTATTTTCATTAAATTTAACATCCAGTCCCCCTTTATGGGAGACCCTTCTCTGTGGGAAAGGTTGTGCAAGGATTGGCTCATGCTGTTCCTGAATGAGTGGGGGGGGGGGGCGGGAGACCGGGTGATCTGAGGAGATCGCACCGGTACCTGCCAGACGGGAGACTGGGTGATCTGAGGAGATCGCACCGGTACCTGCCATGTCCCACAGTTATTGACGGTACTTAGGAGGTGGCGGATAACTGCACTGGAGGTCCACTGGTTGGCATGAGCTGAATCAGAGGATTATGGCCACAGACTTTTTGAAGCCACTGGCCTTGAGAGATTTTCCGGAAAGGGTTCTCGAAGGGGGGCTAACCCTCCTGAATTCCAACCAAATTCTTAATAAGCTTTGGGACCTTGCATGGAGGTTGTTCCATAGACGACTATACGTCCGTGCAAACCTTAAGTACAGGAACCTTGCGGACCACGGTATTCCCTGGATGGATTAATACGCTATTGTCACAAGTGGGTGGGTGCAGGGTGCAATGCTCTTTTTCAAGCCAATTAGAGCCTCAGGCTCTAATCATGTGGCTTGAAAAAAAAGTCCAGCGCCCTGCAGGGGGCGGCACCCCAGAGCCCCTAATGGACCAGCTGCTCCTAGCAAAACCACTTTCACATGGACCAGACTCTGTCAAGCAGATCCGCCTGCTCAGCAGGGTATCTGTCTGCTAACCCCGCTGAGCAGACGGATGACTAGGACACAGCTCGCCTCTCTCTATGGCACGGTCGGATGGAAACGGACTCCCTGTCCAGTTCCATTGGATACCATCCAATCCGATCTGCTAGATGGATGGGGCATGGAATCCCCATCTGTTTGTTTTTAGCAGACTGGATCGGATGCAGGCGGGTAAAAAACGGACACATGTCCATTTACATTAGCCTCTTCATAGAGAACAATGGGTGTTCCGATTGGGCCGCCTGAAAAACGGACAGGCAAACCTGATCGGTGTGCTTGTGTGAAATGGGCATAAGGCCTTGTTCACACAGGGCATATACAGCGTACCTTTACGGGGAAGCATAGGTGTTCCGTGCATCTCTGTGCAGGCAGTGCCATTGATGTCATTTGGGATGTAGCACCTGTACCAACAGAGCCTTTGCTCGCAGTTTTACATCCATGTAGGTCCCCATGTATGTCCCCGAGCTTACACTGTCTGTGTTTGGGGTCATGTACCCATACCCACACAGATGTCAGATTGGGAACAGCAGCTATGCCTATGCAGCCGTTGCATCCCAATTGACATAAATGGGATTGCTTGTACGGGGATGCACGGAGTACCTGTGCATCCCTGTGCGGGTATACATGGCCCTCCATGGGCGTACACTTCAGTATGCCACATATGAACGGTGCTTTAGTACTAATTTAGCAGGAAATTTGTAAGTTATGTTGTGTTTATGTGCAATATTAATGATTTTAGTGTATTTTTAGTGAAAATAGCAATATGATGAACATTTGCAATTATTGCGGGGCCCAAAAAATCAGTAGCACATTTTTTTTTTATTCTACAGATCATATGCTTTTAGAAAATTTCTAGTTTGAGGGGTCTTTTCAAATTCTGAAAGCTGACTCAACACAGGAAACCTCACCCGGCCCGGACACAGAAAAGATTGACAGATTGATAGCTCTTTCTCGATTCTGTAGGTGGTGGTGTAATTCTGATAACGAATGAGACTCCTCCATGCTAACTAGTTACGTGACCCCCGGCGGTCCACGTTCAATTTCTTAGAGGGGCAAGTGGCGTTCAGCCACACGAGATCGAGCAATAACAGTGCAACATATCTGTGATGCCCTTAGATGTCCGGGGCTGCACGCGATCTACACTGACCAAACCAGTGTGTGTCTACCCTTCGCCGACAGGTGCAGGTAACTCGTTGAACCCCGTTCATGATAGGGATCGGGGATTGCAATTATTTCCCATGAACGAGGAATTCCCAGTAAGTGCGGGTCATAAGCTCATGTTGATAAAGTCCCTGCCCTTTGTACAAACCACCCGTCACTACTACCGATTGGATGGTTTAGTGAGGTCCTTGTATTGTTCCCGCCAGGGTTGGCGACGGCCCTGGCAGAGCGCCGAGAAGACAATCAAACTTAACTATCTAGAGGAACTAAAAAGTCGTAACAAGGTTTCAGTAGGTGAACCTGCAGAAGGATCATTACTGAGAGAAGGGAGGAGGCGCGTGTCTTCAGCCCTGACTGGGAGAGAAGAAAACCGAAGCCGCCGTGGGCGGGAGGGGAGAGGGAGGTGCCGGGCCATAGGGTTCGTCGAGGCTCGTGGAGGAATGCATCAGCGGGAGGGGGAAGACCCGAGAGTCGCTGTGAAGGGTAAATAAAGACATTCAGGTCAAAAAAATGGCTTTGGTAAATCACTGCCAACCTTTTGTCTGCGGCTGTCACTGCATAGTACCTTGTTCTTCTGAACAGGGGGAGCTTATGACTAGCTCCCATGATAAAGTGCTTAGGCCTAGCAGCCTGTCCCTATGCCCAGGCACTGCTACATGATGGAGGAGCTGGCATCAGCTGGCATCACCACTTCTTCAAAAAAATTTGCTGAAAAACTCGGCTTATACTCGAGTATATATGGTACATTGTTTTTTAATGTATCCTTTTAAAAATAATTCATCATTATTTAATTTTTTATTTTATATTAGATATATTAGATACATATGCATGTATGTGTATTTATACAGAATTCCATTACACCTTAACAGTTTTTACCTTCTTTTATATATGCATATACTGTTACTAGTTACAATTTTACTGATCATTTGTTGTAAGTAACATTGTTTACATAACCATTTGTCTATCAGGAAGTACAGCCCCAACAACTGTATTAAGGTTTCCATGGCTACCGCTCTTTAAGCCTGATAGCATGCTCGTATATGATTATATGTATATATATATATATATATATATATATATATATATATATATATATATATATACCTATTCAAACGTGGCCCCCAGCAGAGCCTGAGGAAGGAGCATGCATGCTCCAAATACGCACACCACTCACTGACCCCAAACCCGGAAGCGACATCATCTCAGTGGTGAAACTACTATTCTAGTGGTCACAGAGAGCTGGTAAGCAGGCTACTTACTCACTTGGTGTGGAGCTGGATGCACATTGTGTGAAGGATCTTTCACAGTTTCCTCCTCTACAGCTTATCATCTATACTTAACACCGATGGCTGTTGTCATTTTCTCATTTATGGAGAGAAATTTTTGGGACTCTGCTTTAATCTTTCTTCTTCCGCTTTTTTTTTTTTCACTTGAAAATTAGCTTTTTTTAAAATAATTTTGCTACATCACTAGCGCTGCATCTATTTTGTATATATATATTTTGTTGAGTTTTTATTAGACTTTAGGGTGCTAGCAGCTGTGTTTACATAAATATTTATATAAAAGTTTTTCTGATAGTTGGTTGTAGCGCAGCGTTAGCCTTTGGGCTTCCCTTTAAATCCCAATACTTTTGGTAATATAGTGTGGGGGCATACACTGATACCCACATGAAACTCTGGATGAATTTGACAAACATCACCCCCTGCTACTACTGTGCAAGTGAGGGGGATCTTTTGCAGAACCTCAACATTCTATGGAACTCCAGTTGAGAAATTCTGTTATAGACTGTAGTAGGATGGTTTATAGATTGAGCAAATTATTGTTCAAAAATTAGATTTGCTCAAAGGTAGTCCATGATTAATCTAAACTATGATGAATGCTTCTAGTACATCTGTGGCCTGCATAATCTCAGATGTGGCATAAGTGCTTATCATAAAATTTGGTTATGCTTAAAGAGAGTCTGTCATGGGGAATATAATACTTCCAAATGTTCCTGTCATGGCTTAATCCTTGGCTATTCTGGCAAGAAGAACTTCAACATGTCTGAGTTACTATAATGAGCAGCATCATATCAATGGGCAGTAGAAAGAAAGAGACACATTAAAATGGAGTTCCACCCCAAAAAAAAAAAAATCATTAATGTGTATGAAATAAATAAATAAAAAAACATTTGGAGAATTTTTTTTTTTTTTTACTCGCCTCTTAATGCCTGTTGCTAGGGGGTCCCTTGTAATCTGCCTCCTTACTCACCTCAGCTCCGTACGTCACTTCCCTCGGCACCGGAAGGGAGATCAGCTCTGCGCCCTCCCTCTAGGCAATCATCTGGGACACGTCACAGGTCCCAGATGATTGCGCGGGCGGTCACGGCTCGCGGCTCGCGCATGTGCAGTGGGTGCCTGGCTGTGAAGCCACAGCCGGGCACCCACAGTTACAATGCTGGCGCCGCCGAGTGGAGGGAGAGATGAGCGGGGCTTCGATCCCCCGCATTGCTGGACCCAATTATTAAAAGTCAGCAGCTGCAGTATTTGTAGCTGCTGACTTTTATTTTTATTTTTTTAAGCGGAACTCCACTATAAGGCAGGAAGTGACCTCTAGGTGTCTGCACATTTTACCTTTGTGTTTCATTTCTCTTGACAGAGTCTTTATAAGCAGGAGATTTTACACAGCAGGTCAGAAATGGAAAACCATTGCTCTGGTTAGGTAGGCTACACATACAAAATATTCAGGTTTGACCAGGATTACCTTTGATTCAAGAATGTATGTTTCTATTACAGAAATTATTTGTCTTTTGTTGTTCTGTATAACTGAAAATCAATGTCACTATCCCATAAGTGACTTCTGCAAGAGATGAAGATAATTAAGGTACTACATGGTTGGAAGGAACACACAGCAGTAGCAAATATTTGACTCACAGAAGGCCATTTAACTCATGGTGAAGTGCTTGCTCTTTATTGAGAGCATTTGTAATCTTTAGAGCAAAGTAAAACAAGTCAGTCCCCCTTGGCAGAACTTCACTCTCAAAAGCACAAGGTTATTAACAAGATCCAAATAACACAGTGGTGCCCTTTAGGCATCCCACTACACTGGTGCTTTGGTAAACTAGTCCCCTGGTGCAGTCTGTTCCCCAACTGCTGCTTCTGGGATGGATGTGAATTGCAGTTAGGCCATAGAAACTCTGACTGGATGAGGGCCTCAAATGTTGAGGGAGGTCAGGCAAAAGGCAGCCTGAAGCTGTGGGCCTCCCCCTCAAGCCTTCACCTCGCTGGTGATCCTCTTTCTGTGGCTCTGCCCTGTATTGCTCTGCCTTTGTCACTGAAGTTCTCTGCAGCTTGGATCTCAGTACAGCAGCTCTGTCCACAGCAGCAGCAACCTTGTGATCGGGCAACTCAACCCCTTACTTATGCTTCATCTCTTGCAGAAGTCACTTATGGGAGAGTAGCACTGATTCCCCCAGTGAAATATTTTGGTCTCCAAAGTACAGAATTTGGAAATACATATTTAGATAAAAATAACTTAACATTTACAAAGATCCAGGTAAAAATTTTACAAATTAACCTCGCCTATTTCATATAAGGTACTGGAAAGGTTTGTGAAATAGCTGCTTTTCACGTGATTGGTTAGCGCAGTAAACACTCAAACAAAGTCAAGGAAATATATAAAAACACAGTGTAGAGCTGTAAACCATCAGAAATGCAACATATTATACAGTGCATGAAAACATATAAAAAAAGTGCTTGTATATAGAAAAAGTGCAAAGTCCAATGGCTATAGCCAATGATGTGTGAAATGACCAATACAGTGAGTTCGTAAAGGCAAATAGCCCAAAATAAGAAAAATTTTGGATCCACTCTTGGAGGAAATATTTTGGAAGTGAAATGAAACAGCTGTAATGGCCAATGTAACACCAGGGATACTGTGTCCTCCACCCGGGAACTAAGGATGACTCTTACCAGACGTAGTGGACTCACGTGCCAACGGCAGTGGGTCAATCAAGCTTATGGCGACCAGAACCTGGAACTCCTATGCTGTACTCTGGAACTCCCACAGAACAGGATGGAACTGGAACCCGGTTACTAAACGATCCAAACGCAGGTAGTGAGTGTGAAAACACTTTCATCCAAACCAATGTGGGGATAGTAAAAAAGAGAAAGGCCTCCATATGGTTCAGGTGAAAAAAGCGGATTTATTATAAAAAGTACATACATCAAGTCACGGATGTGTACAAAAAATGTGATCACAAGGATAAAAGAAATGTGGGGAACTGAAAGGGTGAGTCCAATGCGTTTCCTCCCAATGGACTTCAGTTGGGTCATAACGCAGCTCCCCCACATTATTCATGTATTTTATAAATATGGGCAATCAGATGATTAGAAGAAAAAGGCATGGCTCCGCTCGCGGCGCCAGAACCAGAAGCATGGCCACTGGCGTAAGCTGCATGCCTCGGTCTGAAAGCTAATGAATAGATACAACGCCGATCATGTGACCCTATGCGGGGCATCTAAGCCACATTCGAATCTGAGCGCAATGATATCACTACGTCTTAATCTGAGCACAATGACGTCACTACTTCTTCCAATGGAATGAGTTCCAAGCCTCAAAAAAAGGCCATCAGTCATATGACCCCTTGTAGAGCACCCAAGCCTCTTTACCATCATAGCACAATGACATTGTTATGTCTCTAAGCCAAATGCGCTCTGGACCTCCAAGATGAGACAGTCAAGCCTCGCTTTGGATAATGGGCTAACATGACCACAAATGGAAAAAAATGTATTAGTAACACCAAAGGAGGAATCTAAACTGATCGGCATATGTAAAAATTAATAAAAAAAAGACCACAATAACGGACATCACATATGAAAGAGCTATCCATGGGCATAATTAAGTAAAAAACAATCTAAATGAATACATATATGAAAATACATGTGCATTCAAAATATTTTAAATAAAAAAATAGAAAAAAAAATCAGAATTCAATTGATGTGCATATGAAATATGATTGATTAAAATGAAATAAGAAAAGACATGTAGGTCAAGCCTGGTTAATGAAACAGTTTATGTCCCAGTCAACGTTCATACCAAACGGTGAGTAAGACTTAATGTCAGGTCACCTTGAGGCTAGGTGACAGATGCACTCTGTAGGAGTTGGAAGTGCACCGCTAGGTAGTGGACCCTAGGACTGACTGCTGCGGATTGAACCCTGGGAGATTCAGGAAGCAGGTCTACTAGATTACTAACACAGATCCCACTGGGAGCTAGAGCATAGATTCCCCAGGGCGCGGAGTCTAAGAGCCAGCACGTGTTCACCAGAGCCCCTAGTGGTGAGGATGGACTCAGGGTCTCACAGCTCACGCTCACAGTAGACTACAGGAAAAGAGGAAGGAGGCAGCAGGCTGGAACAACAAGGAAAGTAAGAAATAAGCCAAATGTCAGGGCAACTAGTAGACAAGAAAAAACATAACACGCCAAAGGTCAGTGTCACAAGCAGACAGGGAAAGTCGAGAACAGGCCAAAGTCAGTAACTGGAATCAGACGTAGGAAACACAGCAAGTACACACGAAAGCTAACACACAATGGTTGATCAGCACTGCTGACTTGCAGTGCACAGGTTAATATAGGGTTCCCTGATAGGAGCTGGGGTGAAGCCATGTTAGAGGAGAGTTTATAAAAGCAGTCAGGTGAGGGTCAGCTGGTCTCTAGGGATGAACACATGGAGACAGGTAAGCTGACAGACAAACTCTATTGTATAACCATGACACTTGAGTTCATGTAACCAATAGGTTTCAAGGAGAGATACCCTGCGTAGACAAGAATCTCCCCTCCAATGTGGAATAAATTTGTCCATAATTTGAAATTGAGTGCCGGTGGGGTCTTTATTGTGATGTTTGAGATAGTGATGGGGGACTATGATTAATGCGACCCTTCTTGATGCTTGCCAAATGTTAATTGACCCTCACCAAGAAGGTTCTGATGGTACATCCCACGTATTGTTTTTTACAGGGACAGGTGAGTAAATAAACTATAAATCTGGTAGCGCAGGTGGTAAAATGTTTAATATTGTAACTACATTGAGTAGTAGTAGATTGAAATGTATCTGTTTTGTGTCTCCCACAAATGTTGTGGAGGCAAACATTGCATTTTCGACAGGGGTAATAGCCCTTACATTGTTGAAAAAAGAAAAGGTTCTAGGCGGGTCAATGACATTGGGCGCAATCTCTCCCTGTATAGATCGGGCACCTCTGTATATGACACCCGCATGCTCAGGGATAACTGGGCCCAAAAACCTATCACTCTGGAGGACCTTTCAATGTTTGTTGAAAATCTTTTTGATTTGCTTGTGTTGTATAGAAAAATAATTAAAAAAGGACCATTTAAATTTATTTTCTTGGATGGGTTTGGGGTGGTCAAGTAATAAAGTATTCCTGTCCATAATGAAAGCTCTGTTAATGTCTGCATCTAAATCTGCAGATTTATAGCCCTTCTCCATAAATTTCTCTTTCAGGATCTGAGATTGGTGTCAGAAATCGGCAATGTTGGTACAATAGTTCATTAACCAGGCTTGACCTACATGTCTTTTATTTAATTTTAGTGACATCATTGCGCTCAGATTAAGACTTAGTGACATCATTGTGCTCAGATTGGATTGTGGCTTAGATGCCCCGCATAGGATCACATGATCGGCATTATTTCCGTTCATTTTCAGAGCGCGGTGTGCAGCTCACACCGGCGGTCATACTTCTGGTTCTGATGCCATGAGTGGAGCCATGCATTTTTCTTCTAATCATCTGATTATTCATGTATTTTATAAATATGGGCAATGTGGGGGAGCTGCGTTATGCCTTGAAATCCATTGGAATGAAACACAGCAGACTCGCCTTTTCAGCTCCCCACATTGCTTTTATCCTTGTGATCACATTTTTTGTACACATCCGTGATTTGATGTATGTACTTTTTATAATAAATCCACTTTTTTTTACCTGCACCATATGGAGGCCTCTCTTTTGCTATCCTCACATTGGCTTGGATGAGAGATTTTTCACACTCACTACCTGCATTCGGATCGTTTCATAACCGGGTTCCAGTTCCATCCTGTTCTGTGGAGTTCCAGAGTACAGCATTGGGGTTCCAGGTTCTGGTCGCCATAAGCTTGATTGACCCACTGCTGCTGGCAAGTGAGTCCACTGCGTCTGGTAAAAGTATTCATTATTATTCCCCGGGTGGAGCATACACTATCCCTGGTGTTACATTGGCCATTAAAGCTGTTTCATCCCACTTCCAAAAGTATTTCCTCTAAGAGTGGATCCAAAATCTTTCTTATTTGGGCTATTTGCCTTTACGAACTCACTGCATTGGTAATTTCACACATTGGCTATAGCCATTGGACTTTGCACTTTTTCTATATACAAGCACTTTATTTCATATGTTTTCATGCACTGTATAATATGTTGCATTTATGATGGTTTACAGCGCTACACTGTGTTTTTATATATTTCATATAAGGTACTGGCAGTGGAACTTACCACCATGGTGTGCCAAGTAAAAGGCAGGACATGTCGCTTACAGGTGAGGTGGCTTGTGCTACTTCAGTGGTGGCAGTTCCTTCAGAACAGCTCCCTCTTGATTCAGATGTTAATTCCAACGGCAGATCAATTCTGTCACTTAACCCTTTGCTCTTTGGATTCCACAGTTTCGGAGGATTCCACTGTGACTTGGGAAGGCTGCGATGAGGTTGCCTCTCCTCTCTGGAATTTTCTTTTTTTTCAGACTTGAAGGGAGACTCTACTGGCTGCAATATTTTCTCTGCTGGGGCCTTCTGCTCTTGAACCAGACACTGGTACACCACAGCAAGAGATGCACACAGTCAGAGAGTTACATGTAGAGCTGATGGGTGCTAGGAGTGATCTCATCCCCACAATCAAAAAACTTTCTGTAGACCCCAGAGGCGGAAACACACAATAGCAAAATTTTACAGATGCCAGGTTGGCTGACAACCAAGTGGTCCAATGACAGCTTGATCTGCAGCGGGCCATCACAGGGGTACTTGCTCTGATGCGTTGAATTTATAAGTCTAAGCAGGGGTAGGCACTTCAAGTTCTTGTTATTGAAGTCATGGGATAGCCTAGTCACTTGGGCACCTGAATCAAGGAGTGCTCTTGAGTAAATGTTATCTACTTGAAGAGGCAGATGAGGGGGCCTATCAAACTGGCAGGGAATTTGATAGAAGTAGTTAAAGTAGCAGGTCTAGTTGATTAAGCATGCATTCTTCTCTTTCACTAATGATGTCTTAGAGGTTGTTGGACCACCCTTTCTTGAACTGCATAATTCAATACTGAAAAAGATGACTTTAGTGATCTCTTTGAGGTATAAGTTAAGGTTCTACTTAAAGGCTCAGATCTCCCACCTCTTCCTTCTTACATCATGTTTTGAATGGAAGCTAGCTTAAGTGGTATGGCATCTGGTTGACTCTTCCTCCTAGGGCTCTATGAAAGCTGAGGTGGTCTGGCACCTGTCTGTCTTTTTCACCTGAGGCTCACCAAATTTCCTCCGCAATTTCGTAAAATGTTCTATCTTCGATATACTTGGGAAAACTTGCTTGTAGTGCCCCCCCTCACACACACACACACACACACAACTGTACAGAACACTGAAGCTGATGATAACTTTGTGGTAGTAACTTGAGATAGCTTTCCAAGTTGCATCATCATTTTTGTTGCTATTAGGGATAGCATCTCAATCATTTGTGTCTTCACTCTTCAGGGTGGCTTTTTCAGGATGGATGTCAGCTGCACCCATTAATTTACTCCAACTGACAGTTCCTGTTCTTCGCACAGCCTGGCAGTGATGACCGGGTCCATTTTAATGACTTGGATTGCACTTCCTGACATGGTCATGACACCAGTAAAAGGGCCAGAAGGATCCTGGACAAGCTTACACATGTAATGCTACTCCCTTAGTTGCCACTTGTTAGATGGATCTTTCTTTTTTTCTCATTCATCAACACAACTGATGCTTCAAATAGGCTTTTTTTAAGGCAAAATACTGAAGAAGAAAGCCTAGTTACAGTAAATGGTATGAACACAGAAAACCACCTTAACATTATTTTCTGGTAAAGACATTGCTACAAAAGAGAAAACGTTCTAAATAAACAGTCTAACTATAAACAAGAGGTCCAGTCTATGCCAATAGTCAGTGGGTCAATATAGAATACATTGGAGGTTCCCTTGTTGGAGCGCTCAAATAGAATAACGCAAACACAGGTAGCCATAAGGCTTTTTACCACAGAAAATAATCAAGATTCCTGCATCTTGATGGAGCAAGTGCCATCACCGTTGTCATCACTTCCTCCAACAAACTTTATTCAGCCAGACAATGTATGCTGCAAATTCCAGCCTGGAGACTTCCTCTGTTATACTTTTCACCTCTCCAAGCTTAGTTTCTACGACTAAGCCTGGAAGGATGAGACATGTTAAAGGGGTGGTCTTCAGGCAGAGATATGCAACATGCAATTACCCCCTGGTCTTTGCATGGTCCAGAACACTTGAAGGTTGAATTGGATGGACTGATGACTTTATTCAACTTCACTAACTATATGTACAGTAACTTTTTCTGCAGATCAGCAACACTAACTTTAAACTACCACACTGATCATTTATTAGAATTGATGTGTTCAAAACAAATTCAATGCAACTTATGTCTACTAAGAAGTTAAATTGATGCCATAGGCATAAACCACCCCTATCCCCCATCAAAAGCAAACACATTGCCAAATCTAGAATATATAGGACAAAGTAGCAAACTATGCATTATTCAAAAAAAGTTTTGTGCATGTAGAAACATTAAAAACATTTAAAAGATGAACGGTGCATAATCATACACATAAATATTCTAATGTTCACTAGCTATAAATGGATTTTAAGGCCTTTCAAAGGATTTGGATATATATTGTTGTAAAAAAGATCTTTCATGCACGACGCTACAAACAAAAGCCGAGAGATTGATTATTTGGAAACTTGCAAACTTGCATACTGAATAAGCTATTTCTGCTGGTTTCTCTGTGATCAAAACCAGACCTGCAGCATAAATCTTCTTTAATTAATACAGTATAAGGAACAAATTATACAGAAGATTTTATTGGCTTTCTCTAATCTCTGCATGATGCAAGGGATAGATCACCATTTGCCATATGTTTCCTTTTGGGGGAATATTTATCATTTCTGCAGGCTCCTCTTCTATACATCCCATGCTATCATACCCACTCAAGTGTCTAAGCTGTTATCGATCGCTAAAAGCCATGCAAATGAAGAGTGCCTAATGATGGCTAATACCTAATACCTAGCAGTAAATGGAATTTGAGTACTTAATAATAAAATTGTGTGCTTGCCTTGTTTAATTTTCCTCTACAGTTTTAAAAGGATATATGTATATGTATATATATATATATATATATATATAGTTATCAGTGGACTGTAAGAAAAGGTGTTATAAATTCAATCATGTAAAACCCCCTTCATAATGATCCACCACTAGCCCTCTGATGTGAAGCTCCAGTCACTCTGAGCTCATTTCATGTGATGCTCCTGTAAATTCATCAGTCAAATTCATCACTTCCCAATAAAAGCCATCTGTATTTTGGTGGTCGGCGTAAATTCTTTTGTTACATTTTAGTCATTGTAAATGCCCTTGATACTGTAGCACTTGTCCCTAGAGGGGCCACTATTGGTTGTCCCAATGTAGTTCAGAGGCTGCCAGTCACACAAGCACAGTCCCATACACACCTACAATTCAGCAATTCAGGCTCAGTCTAGGGGATGTCTTTTTAGTATTTATTGCTGAAGAACATTAACAAGAATTAGGTTTAGGGTCACAGGATACTCCAAAATGATCAGCAACAACAGAAGGAAGACAAACTTATCTCTTTAATCTTCCAAAACAGCTTTTCTGGAGGAAGCAGGGAATGGCCAGCATTAAATTCTCCAAAATGTCCTGGTATGCTGACACCTTAACCACTTTAGCCCTGGAAGGATTTACCCCCTTTCTGACCAGAGCACTTTTTGCGAGACGGCACTGCGTCTATTTAACTGACAATTGCGCGGGCGTGCAGCATTGTACCCAAACAAAACTGACTTCCTTTTTTTCCCACAAATTGAGCTTTCTTTTGGTGGTATTTGATCACCTCTGCGGTTTTTATTTTTTGCGCTATAAACAAAAAAAGAGCAACAATTTTAAAAAAATGCAATATTTTTTACTTTTTGCTATAATAAATATCCCTCAAAAGTACATAAAAAAAATTTTCCTTTCTCAGTTTAGGCTGATATGTATTCTTCTACATATTTTTGGTAAAAAAAAAAAAAATCGCAATAAGCGTGTATTGATTGGTTTGCACAAAAGTTATAGTGTCTACAAAATAGGGGATAGATTTATGGCATTTTTATTTATTTTTTTTTATTAGTAATGGTGGTGATCTGCAATTTTTATCATGACTGTGACATTATGGCGGACACATTGGACACTTGACACCATTTTGGGACCATTGTCATTTATACAGCGATCAGTGCTATAAAAATGCACTGATTACTGTGTAAATGACACTGGCAGGGAAGGGGTTAAACACTGGGGGGGGGATCAAGGGATTAAGTGTGTCCTAGGGAGGTGTTCTAACTGTGAGGGGGATGGGCTACCACTGACATGACAGCGATCACTGCTCCCAATCACAGTGAGCGGTAGATCCCTGTTATGTCACTAGGCAGAACGGGGAAATGCCTTGTTGCCTTGTTTACAGAGGCATCTCCCCATTCTTCCGCTCCGTGACACGATCACGCGCCCCCGGCAGACATCGAGTCCGTGGTACCCGCGGGCATAGTCATGGAATACGCGGCGGGTGCGTGTGCCCACAAGGCCACGATTTAAAGGGGACATACCTGTACGCCCATTTGCCCAGCCATGCCATTGTGCTGATGTTCATATTCGTGCGCTGGTCGCCTAGTGGTTAAGAGTTCCCTTCACTGGAACTCAGGGGCCAAGTCTGACCCCTGAAAAACAACCCCACACCATAATCACCTCTCCTGCTGAGGTCCAGACTGCATCTCCCTGTCTCCCTGGCAGTCTCCTGGGGGCAACAGCCCCCCAGGAGAACTGGAACCTTCTCTGATGAGGAAAGAATACTCTGTTCAGTCCTCATGTCCATTTATCACCTCCCCAGCCATCTCCTGGATGCCTCCTTCCAGGGATTGGCTGGGGCATGATAAATATTCAACTAATTATTTAAATCTCCCAGCCCTATACTCTGGAAACCTCTTCAAATGGCAATAGGAAGCAATCAAACCCTCAGTTCAGGAATCCTGATCAGGCCAACACAGTCAACAACCACTCCACTCACTACAGTGGAGCCAAAAACTAAATTTACCTAGCAGACTAGCTAGGAGGGACAATACTTGGTACATAAGGATTCTAGAATCTTGTGCAATTTTTATAGGCACATAACACGAACCTATCCAAAATTCTTCCAGACAGACGGGGGGGGGGGTGTAAGAGGGGGAAAGAATGAGAGCAAGCAAGAGGAGAGTAAATAAAGGAAGAGATAAAGATCACCAACTTAAAGATCATACGAGCAATGAATAACATTTGTCAAAACATTTCGGTTGAGTGAGCCAAAAAGACCAGTTGTAAATAAATGTCTCCATTTGCATGTTTTTTTCCTAGTTATCAACTTTTCCATCTCACACTGGAAGTTAAGGTCAGAGATTGCTGTGAAGACAGTAGGGGTATCTGTGGATCTCCAAAGTCTAGTGATAGTACATTGGTTTAATGGGGCATTTTACACTGACTACCAATGTAACAGGGCATTTACACTGATTACCAATGTCAGGAAGGAATTCAATGCTGGCTACTGATTGTCCGAATACTGTATAATGGTGTGGAGTTAATTACTAAGGACATCTTGTATTTTCCACTGTAAAAGTAGATTTTTTAAAAATAAAATTTTACTCATATATTTAAAAAAAAGGGTGCGAATGTGTCCCCAAGGCAATAGCCCATCTTTCCCTTTTATAAAAATGACTGCAAATGTCCCTATTGTAACTGTAACAGCCTGTGTGGCAGAGACTAGGTCCCAAGAGTGAAAAGGTTCAGAGATGTCCTTTCCTCCACCCCCGTGGGTACAGGGTTTGGGAAATGCAAACAAGCAGTGCTGCAGTACTGTGTGTAGTAAAAGAATTGCCTGTTTTTGATGTGCTGTATCTCGGGGAGATATAACTACTAAATATCCTTTCACTGGGAAAGACTATTCTTCCTTTTTTGGCCTGGGGTGTCCCATCTGTCTTGATGAAATGAAAGTGGAGGATATTACGATGGCTAGAACAGTGGTGGTCAGAAGGTGAAACTACTAAGCCCATTTTTTTAATATAGGCAGTAATTTATCACTGATGTTTTGAAAAGAAGTATGAATGTAGCTGAAGAAATGATGAAGTGAAGAAAGAAGCAGCACCAGGGGCGGACTGATAACTCATGGGGCCCCCGGGCAATAGGAGATTATGGGGCCCCCAGGCAATCGGAGATTATGGGGCCACACAGTATACACACACACAGTATACAATCACACAGTATACACATACATGTACACACAGTATACACAGACAGATGTAAAAAAAACACAGATTTATACATACTGTCCCTGGTTTTATTGAGGCTGGCAACCCTGATGGGGCCCCCTAGTGGCCCAGGGCCCTTGGGCAGTGCCCGAGTGGCTCAATGGTCAGTCCGCCCCTGAGCAGCACCTATCAAAATTACATCTGTAGGTTAAACAGTGAAGGACTGGACATTGGATGAGTTTACCTCTGGATCTACACATAAAGCAGTGTGTCAGCAGTACTTCAAGGTTGTTTGTGGTGTATTGCAGAGATTGCTTGATAGTCTTCTAAAAATGTAGATTTTGGATGACAATCATCTGATATTTATGGGCACATTGATGCAGGCACTGTTCAAGAGGTGTTTCAAACAATATTGTCTTATTGTTATCTTTAATGATTACAGTAAGCAGAATTCTGAAGAGCTATATTGTTTCTAGTGTTTTCATGTATGGATTTCTAGATTAAATGATTAGCTAATAACCCATGGAAACACATATATCTTTCCAGTTGAACTGATCTCTTGATAGCACTTATTGTTCCACAAATAGCCCTAGTATCTTAGAGCTTTTCTGAATCACAAAATAATGGTTATAGATTAAAAAGGCAACCAAGCCCTTTGCCTGATAGAGTTTGTGTGAAGCTGATAAGCGTCACCTTTGACTTTTAAGGTCATGGCACATGAAGCCAGGGAGTCACCTGACAAATCAGTGTATTAACTCAATAATGTATGCATATTGTATGGGTTTTTTTAATCATTTTAAAATTTAGAGTTCCTTGGTAAACTGTTCTAGACACTTCTCCTGCCAAGTAATCAAATGGAAAAAAAGAGCTGGGTACTCTATATGGTTTTTATGGAAGAATAATTTTAAATCTTATTCATTTTACAGCTTATGATGTCATTACATCACTGTGCATTTTGGACAGTGGCCTCTGATCGATGTTGTTCAATTTCTACGATGATCTATAGGGTATATTAGAGGGAAATGGGACTATGGTTACTAAAGAAAATTACAACAATAGCTGAGCTTCTGCAGAATAGCTCCTGGGCTGGTGATGGTTTTGGTGGTGTAGGGTTTGAAAGATGACTTATGTGAATCTAATCCAAGAAATTTATCAGTATATATCTGCAGAGTTGCGTTTTTATAGTATGTTGCCTTGGGCACACATGAATGATGTGCCCTTTTGTATTTACAGCTACATTTTAACCGTGAGGACCAACAAACAAGAAAAAGAAGAGATGGCTTCATTTTTCTTGAATTAGTAAATCTTGTTACTACTCTCAACATCCACTGCTACCCTTTACTCCTATGGTTATCTTGTTAGAATGAGCCATGGGTAATTGAAAGTAGACAGAAGAGGGAAACAAACATTTTCACACTTTGTGGAAAATGAGGCTTGATGCTGCTCCCCTGTTGCACTAGGCATTTGCCAAAACGTTCCATTATAGTACATACAACCCTATATACAGTAGTTGTATTCAGAGATACACAAATCAAAGATATTTTCCCCAGTTTTGATGAGAGAGGTGTACCCCTGCTTAGTGGATATGAGAGGCTTTCTTTGGTACAGCATCTCTTAGCCTCCATGTATAGCTTAAAGCTGAACTCTAAGCAAATAGATCTATGAATGGAGGAGAAAGGACAGACAAATTAAAAGTCTTTATCCTCCATTCATAGATAATGTTTCATTTATAGAAGCTATAGTCAGCTTATATGAATAGGGAGGGGGCAGAAAGCACAGGCATAGTCAGTATTTTTGATGAGTGCATACGAAACCTAGCAAACCCCACCACACTAAAAGATGCAAGGGACACATTGTAATAATAGTAAGTAATGTCCCTTGTGCTGACTTTGTTTTTATTTTTTACGAGGCTTTGGCTTTAAGCAATAAATATGTAAGTACACATGGCTGGTACAGTGAAACTGCAAATGGCTCAATAAATCAGTTATGGTTTCTTTGATCACTTGTCAAGATTCACAAAGTAAAATCTTTAACACTCAGGCGCACAAAGACAAAATAGTGTTTATATCCCAAAGGCAAGCATCTGATACCCATTATCTCATCTATGTTTCAATCATAACTAAATTACCTTTGTCTATCATTACCCCTCACGTAGAAAAGACATTAAAATGACAGTAAACACAGACAGTTTAATATACTGTACACTATCCCTTCTATTTACATATATAGATGATGCCACTGTATTACTTGAAAAAAAAAACCTAAGTACCTTTTCTCATAGCCAATATACAGTGGTCACATGGCTTTCCCCAGATCTTTCCATTCTTCAGGGAATGATCAGCAGGAGGAGCTTCTATCAGTTTAACAAAGGTGCACAGCCTGTTCCACACCCCACCAGCTTGTGTCCATTGTGTTTATGTACTTAGAATTACAGGTAGGTGATGCCTTCACCCACCCAGATGTAATTTGCTGCCCCCATAGTATAGAGCTGTTTAGTGACCATGGAGGAAGGAGGGAGTAGTCTGTCATTTATCCAGAGTGTATACGTCCACATGTGTGAATCTTCAGTCATGTGGACTGCTCAGAGAGGAAATGCTTGGCATAGAAACACACTGAAAGATACACATGTGCACTAGCTGTGGCAACAGCTTCTCTGCAGAATCTCCAGCTGCAGTGGGGACAAAGACAGGAGGGAGGGACAGAGAATGGCAGGATCAACCAGTTTTTTTCAGAAGAGAAATCCTATGGTGGCTGAATGAGTATGATTGGCATGCAATACAGTATTTATTGATAGTTTTTACTGATGTGGGTTTAATGTCACTTTAAACAAATTTGGTGTGTCTGAAATCCATACATTTCTATACTTCAGCCTAATAGACTTAAAACTACCTAGTGCCCAGACTGCACCTATAACCACTCAGCAGGGAACAAGACCAAGATGTTCATGCTCACTGGTACTTTTCACATCTGGAACATTCTACATTACAGGAACTAAAGTACATCTAAAGGCTTCTGTGTGACAGCATAAACAGGTCTCAAATCCAGTTGATATATGAAATGAGAGCCTTAAAAAATTAAAAGAAAACTTTTTTATCTTTCTTGAGTCAGCTAAATTCTTCTTTACTTAACCACTTCAGCCCCAGAAAAATTTACCCCATTCCTGACCAGAGCACTTCTTGCAATACGGCACTGTATCGCTGTATCGCTTTAACTGACAATTGCGCGGTCATGCAACGTTGCACCCAAACAAAATTGACGTCCTTTTTTTCCCACAAATAGAGCTATCCTTTGGTGGTATTTTTTACTTTTTGTTATAATAAATATCCCGAGTTCCTTGGTAAACTGTTCTAGACACTTCTCCTGCCAAGTAATCAAATGGAAAAAAAGAGCTGGGTACTCTATATGGTTTTTATGGAAGAATAATTTTAAATCTTATTCATTTTACAGCTTATGATGTCATTACATCACTGTGCATTTTGGACAGTGGCCTCTGATCGATGTTGTTCAATTTCTACGATGATCTATAGGGTATATTAGAGGGAAATGGGACTATGGTTACTAAAGAAAATTACAACAATAGCTGAGCTTCTGCAGAATAGCTCCTGGGCTGGTGATGGTTTTGGTGGTGTAGGGTTTGAAAGATGACTTATGTGAATCTAATCCAAGAAATTTATCAGTATATATCTGCAGAGTTGCGTTTTTATAGTATGTTGCCTTGGGCACACATGAATGATGTGCCCTTTTGTATTTACAGCTACATTTTAACCGTGAGGACCAACAAACAAGAAAAAGAAGAGATGGCTTCATTTTTCTTGAATTAGTAAATCTTGTTACTACTCTCAACATCCACTGCTACCCTTTACTCCTATAGTTATCTTGTTAGAATGAGCCATGGGTAATTGAAAGTAGACAGAAGAGGGAAACAAACATTTTCACACTTTGTGGAAAATGAGGCTTGATGCTGCTCCCCTGTTGCACTAGGCATTTGCCAAAACGTTCCATTATAGTACATACAACCCTATATACAGTAGTTGTATTCAGAGATACACAAATCAAAGATATTTTCCCCAGTTTTGATGAGAGAGGTGTACCCCTGCTTAGTGGATATGAGAGGCTTTCTTTGGTACAGCATCTCTTAGCCTCCATGTATAGCTTAAAGCTGAACTCTAAGCAAATAGATCTATGAATGGAGGAGAAAGGACAGACAAATTAAAAGTCTTTATCCTCCATTCATAGATAATGTTTCATTTATAGAAGCTATAGTCAGCTTATATGAATAGGGAGGGGGCAGAAAGCACAGGCATAGTCAGTATTTTTGATGAGTGCATACGAAACCTAGCAAACCCCACCACACTAAAAGATGCAAGGGACACATTGTAATAATAGTAAGTAATGTCCCTTGTGCTGACTTTGTTTTTATTTTTTACGAGGCTTTGGCTTTAAGCAATAAATATGTAAGTACACATGGCTGGTACAGTGAAACTGCAAATGGCTCAATAAATCAGTTATGGTTTCTTTGATCACTTGTCAAGATTCACAAAGTAAAATCTTTAACACTCAGGCGCACAAAGACAAAATAGTGTTTATATCCCAAAGGCAAGCATCTGATACCCATTATCTCATCTATGTTTCAATCATAACTAAATTACCTTTGTCTATCATTACCCCTCACGTAGAAAAGACATTAAAATGACAGTAAACACAGACAGTTTAATATACTGTACACTATCCCTTCTATTTACATATATAGATGATGCCACTGTATTACTTGAAAAAAAAAACCTAAGTACCTTTTCTCATAGCCAATATACAGCGGTCACATGGCTTTCCCCAGATCTTTCCATTCTTCAGGGAATGATCAGCAGGAGGAGCTTCTATCAGTTTAACAAAGGTGCACAGCCTGTTCCACACCCCACCAGCTTGTGTCCATTGTGTTTATGTACTTAGAATTACAGGTAGGTGATGCCTTCACCCACCCAGATGTAATTTGCTGCCCCCATAGTATAGAGCTGTTTAGTGACCATGGAGGAAGGAGGGAGTAGTCTGTCATTTATCCAGAGTGTATACGTCCACATGTGTGAATCTTCAGTCATGTGGACTGCTCAGAGAGGAAATGCTTGGCATAGAAACACACTGAAAGATACACATGTGCACTAGCTGTGGCAACAGCTTCTCTGCAGAATCTCCAGCTGCAGTGGGGACAAAGACAGGAGGGAGGGACAGAGAATGGCAGGATCAACCAGTTTTTTTCAGAAGAGAAATCCTATGGTGGCTGAATGAGTATGATTGGCATGCAATACAGTATTTATTGATAGTTTTTACTGATGTGGGTTTAATGTCACTTTAAACAAATTTGGTGTGTCTGAAATCCATACATTTCTATACTTCAGCCTAATAGACTTAAAACTACCTAGTGCCCAGACTGCACCTAAAACCACTCAGCAGGGAACAAGACCAAGATGTTCATGCTCACTGGTACTTTTCACATCTGGAACATTCTACATTACAGGAACTAAAGTACATCTAAAGGCTTCTGTGTGACAGCATAAACAGGTCTCAAATCCAGTTGATATATGAAATGAGAGCCTTAAAAAATTAAAAGAAAACTTTTTTATCTTTCTTGAGTCAGCTAAATTCTTCTTTACTTAACCACTTCAGCCCCAGAAAAATTTACCCCATTCCTGACCAGAGCACTTCTTGCAATACGGCACTGTATCGCTGTATCGCTTTAACTGACAATTGCGCGGTCATGCAACGTTGCACCCAAACAAAATTGACGTCCTTTTTTTCCCACAAATAGAGCTATCCTTTGGTGGTATTTTTTACTTTTTGTTATAATAAATATCCCGAAAAATATATAAAAATCTAATTTCTTTCTCAGTTTAGGCCAATATGTATTCTTCTACATATTATTGGTAAAAAAAAAAAAAAAAATGCAAGAAGCGTATATTGATTTGTTTGCAGAAAGTTATAGCGTCTACAAAATAGGGGATAGATTTGTGGCATTTTTATTACTATTTTTTTTTTAATCAGTAATGGCAGCGATCTGCAATTTTTAACGTAACTGCGACATTGCGGCAGACACATCAGACACTTTTGACACCATTTTGGGACTAGTGACATTTATACAGCAATCAGTGCTATAAAAATGCACGGATTACTGTGTAAATGACACTGGCAGGGAAGGGGTTAAACACTAGGGGGTGATCAAGGTGTTAAGTGTGTCCTAGGGAGTGATTCTAACTGTGGGGGTGGGGGGGTGGGCTCATCTACAACATGACAGAGATCACTGCTCCCGATGACAGGGAGCAGTAGATCCCTGTCATGTTGCTAGGCAGAACAGGGAAATGCCTTGTTTACATAGGCATCTCCCCGTTCTGCCGTTCCATGTCACGATCGCGGGCCCCTGTGGACATCGAGTCCGCGAGACCCACGGGCATGCTCACGGAGATCGCGGCGCGCCGACTAAGCCGCGTCTTAAAGGGGATGTACATTTACCCAGCTGTGCCATTGTGCCGATGTACTTCGTGTGCTGGTCAGCAAGCAGTTAAAGCCCACACTCTCCCCCACCAAGACACTGCAGCTCATAGTGGGAGGGTTTCAGAAGAACAGTAGGTTCTGTCAACTCAAAAAGCAGTTGATGATTGTCAAGCTACATACAATGCTGATAGGCAAGCCCCCTGCAAAAGCTTCTCTTCCCACTGTAGCACACGCCAACATGAGAGACAACACTGTTTTGAATTCAGTAGCAGTGCAGCAGTGTTGTTCCCTCATCAGAGGAAACTTATTTAGATAGATTTACTGGCAGAAAGATCAATTATTTGTGAGATTTTGTGAGGAACTAGGGGAAAATTGTCAGAGAAAATGCACTTACAATTACAATCCATCTGCAGGCGAAACATAAACCCCTCCTATTTATTTCTTCCACCTCCTTCTAACCCATCCTGCAAATTTTTGTTTCTTACTTTAAGAGTCAAGTATACAGTGACTAAGCGGTTAACACTTTCACCTAGCAGCACTGAAATTGCCTGTTCAAATCCTGACCACGGCACTACCTGCATGGAGTCTGCACGTTCTCTCTGTGCCTGCATGAGTTTTCTCTGGGTACTCTGGTTTCCTCCCACACTCCAAAGACATGCTGGTAGGTTAATTGCGCCTGCCTAAATTGGTTCTAGTATGTGTATGCATGTGAGTTAGGGACCTTAGAATGTGAGCTCCATGAAGGGAGTGAGTGATGTCAAACTACACTAAGTATGTGTAAAGCACTGTAAATTGATGGTGCTATATAAGTACTGTACCTGTACCTGTAATAAATATACCTTTTGGTTCCCCTGCCAGCACTGTTTCAGGTGGGTGATTGCAGAGGAGCCCACACAGGCAAACAGTTCCCTTGTGCTTACATCACCACTTATGGATCCTGAGAGGATTACACTGCTGGACAGCCAATAGAAAGTGTCCACCTCACTAAAGAAGTAGCATGAACAGAGAAGAGTCAGAACTGGAGTGACTATGACTGCAGCTGAGTAAAAAAAAAAAGACATTCAGAGATGCATTTTATTTTTTGTAACAAAAATTGTTTGGTTGCTAGCACTGAATATTAAATTAAAGTGTATGTAAACCCTAAAAATAAACTTACTTTATTTTTGCCATGTTAAATATACAAATGAAAGCAATTTGTTATATCTGTTTGATACGTTCATAAAAATACTTGTTGATCTTACCAGAAATCTTGTGAGCTGATAATGTCCTGTGCGCTTTTCCTGTGCTGACGGTTTTCAGTTACAATATTGCAGGCTATCTCTGAGGACTATAAAACCACATCCCTATGTTTTGGAGAATAGGATGAGGGAAAAAGTTCCATAATTTATATTTTGTTTCTCTTGTCTAAAAACAAGGTCTAGCAAGGTCATCTTTGCCAGGATATCCAGTGGCTATTAAGCTGCAATATATACCATTTCCTGTTTTATTTTGTTTTATTTATTTATTTATGAAATTTAGAAAGTATTATTTTACTGGAAGAGAACTTGATGTTTGGGACAGACTTAATGAGTTATTGTTTTGCTTGCATCTTTTAACCTCCCTGGCAGTATGATTATTTCAGATTTTAGGTGCTGAAAGCGGTACCATTATTTTGCATGGAAATTTGGCGTTTTATATTGTAGGTCTGTAAATCTTAACAATAACACACTTAAATCTGTCCAAACCAGAGTCTAGTAGATATCCCGGGTATGATAAAGTTTGAAACACAAAAACATAAATTATAATATAAATAAATAAAAATAAATAATTAAAAAAAAAAAAATAGTAATAAAATAAATTTCCCCACAATTCACTATCGCTCAATTCTGCAAGTGTTCTAATTTACTATCGCTGTTTTCTAACTGGTCTAAAGCCATTTTTGACGTAAAGGGACACTTTTTGGTTGCTATGGACAATCTCCAGTTTCCAGGCAGAAAGAACAGTGTATATCATGTAAAACTGCATGCAGGGCATGGGACAAAGCACTGGGGACAAAAGGGATGTGAAATCATTTCATACAGTACTGGAATCTGTAAGATTCCAGTACTGTATGTGTTATGATTTTTACTTTTTTTGAATTTGCCGCCAGGCTCCGCCCCCGTGCATCGCGCCGCTCGCAGGGAACGGAGCCTGGCACGGAGAGGCTTCGGAGGAGGACGGAGCCCTCGGACACTGCGGGGGACATCGCAGGATCCCGGGGACAAGGTAAGTAACGCCGCCCCAGGATCCTGCAATGCGATCCCGAGTGTGGCTCGGGGTTACCGCTAATGGTACTGAATTTTAACCCCGAGCCACACTCGGGAAAACCGCCAGGGAGGTTAAGGTTACTTTGCGGTATAAGCCAAGGAAGCTATTAAAACTCTGTAGTGTATTAATGCTTTTACTAAACAGAAAAGTTGCACATACAACTGCAGGATATACAATTCATAGCATGCAAAGTATAACCCACAATATGCCTACAATGTACAAACTATCTACCCTACCTAGCAAAAGCATGTACAATGTGTGGGAAAGGCATAAGTATACTAATCAGCTACTCAACTTTTCCTTGTGATGGAATCTTCCCATGGCTCTTCATGGTCCAGCACAACTGTTGCTCCTTTGTCTTCAGAACAAGTCTGAGTGCATGGCTTGTTCAAAGTTCTATTTCCCTCCACTCTATTTCCTACTACATCATATCCTGTAGCCTGACTTCCTGTGCTGAGCTCATAAATCAGTCTGACAGGCTAATTTGCATATCACTAGGGGAGGCCTAGCTTTAAAAAACAGCACATGGTCTTAAAATCTAACAATTTACATTGCTATGCTATAAAATCACCCAAAAATATCCATAGCAACACAGTTAGTGAGTCAGTCAACAGTATGTGTATTGAAACCTGTTTGAGGCAAACATAAATCAATAATCAAAAAGGTTGAAGGGTTGCAAACCCTCGTATTTTTTCACCTTAATGCATCCTATGCATTAAGGTGAAAAACCTTCTGTCATGCAGCAGCCCCCCCAGATCCTCCTGTTTTTTTCATTACCTGAACCCATTCTTTCTCGCCCCATAGAAGAGCACACCAGCTCTACTGGTGTCCTGATAGGATAGATTGATAGCAGCGCAGCCATCGGCTCCCGCTGCTGTCACTCAAATCCAATGACGGGGCTTCGGGAGGGCGTGGCCGAGTCCTGCTATCTGTGTCATTAGACGCAGCAGCACGATACAGGAGCGCACCTGCACAGGTGTTCCGAAGGAGAGCGCTTCTCTAACAGGGCACCCGAGAAGAGGAGGAGCCACAAGGGCCGCTGAGGGACCTCAGGAGAGGGGGAGTGCAAAACCAACTGCACAGAGGAGGTAAGTATGACATGTTTGTTATTTAAAAAAAAAATAAAAAAATGAGGGTTTAGTAACTCTTTAAAAAACAAAAATAAATGAATACAAAAGAAGCAACTTAATGGCCTTTTTCTTCAGTCACTCTTCTATGTTTCTATTTTTTTGGTTTTGGATTTGGATACATTTTAACTTATCTGTGTCTAATTCTCTTCTGAAATTAAGAATTTAATTTCCAATTTTCTTTAAAGCGGGGTTCCTCTCAAATTTTTAACTTAATCTTACCCTCTTCAGTTAATTACATAGATGTTCAAATGCCGCAACAAAAATTTTTTTTATCGCTGTAATTACCTTTATATTGTACTTTATTGTGGCACTTCCTGTCTCTCCCCCCATGGGAGTAGGTGTGTTTATTGCCTTTCCCCGGCACCGCACTGTCTCCTGGGAGCGGGAATATTACCCCCAGACTGTAAATATTATTTTGGGATTAGCAAAGTGTCTCAATGACCTAAAAAAAAAAAAAAAAAAAAAAAAAAAAAGGATTGGTCGCCGGACTCCCGCTTTAACTATTGACCATCTTTATCCCTGTCTTCAGATATACCCTTTGAATATAGATAAGGCAGAAATTATTCAATGTACAGTGCCTTGCAAAAGTATTCCTAAAAAGGTAAATGTATTTTATTGGGATTTTATGTGATAGACCAACAAAAAGTGGCACATAATTGTGAAGTGGAAGGAAAATGATTAATGGTTTTCAACTTTTTTTTACAAATAAATATGTGAAAAGTGTGGTGTGTATTTGTATTCAGCCCCCAAGGTAATACTTTGTAGAATCACCTTTCACTACAATTACAGCTGCAAGTCTTTTTGGGTATGTCTCTACCATCTTTGCACATCTAGAGAGTGACATTTTTGCCCATTCTTCTTTGAAAATAGCTCAAGCTCTGTCTGATTGGATGGAGATCGTCTGTGAACAGCAATTTTCAAGTCTTACCACAGATTCTCAATTGAATTTAGGTCTGGACTTTGACTGGGCCATTCTAACACATGAATATGCTTTGATCTAAACCTTTTCTTTGTATCTCTGACTGTATGTTTAGGGTCGTTGTCCTGCTGGAAGGTGAACCTCTGTCCCAGTCTCAAATCTTTTGCAGACTCTAACAGGTTTTCTTTTAAGAGTGCCCTGTATTTGACTCCATCCATCTTCCTATCAACTCTTACCAGGTTCCCTGTCCCTGCTGAAAAAAGTATCCCCACAACACAATGCTGCCACCAACATGTTTTACGGTGAGGATGGTGCATTCAGGGTGATGTGCAGTGTTAGTTTTCCGCCACACATAGCGTTTGGCTTTAAAGCCAAAAAGTTCCATTTTGGTCTCATCTGACCAGAGCACGTTCTTCCCCCCCACATGGCTTCTCGCAAACTGCAAACAGGACTTCTTATGGCTATCTTGCAACAATGGCTTTCTTCTTACCACTCTTCCATAAAGGCCAGTTTTGTGGAGTGCACGACTAATAGTTGTCCTGTGGACAGATTGCCCCACCTGAGCTGTGGATCTCTGCAGCTCCTCCACAGTTGCCATGGACCTCTTGGCTGCTTCTCTGATTAATGCTCTCCTTGCCCAGCCTGTCAATTTAGGTGGACAGCCATGTCTTGATAGGTGTGCAGTTGTGCCATACTCTTTCCATTTTCGGATGATGGATTGAACAGTGCTCTGTGAGAGGTTCAAAGCTTGGGATCTTTTTTATAATCTAACCCTGCTTTAAACTTCTCCACAACTTTATCTCTGACCTATCTGGTGTGTTCCTTGTTCCTTCATGATGCTGTTTGTTCACTAAGGTTCTCTAACAAACCACTGAGGGTTTCACAGAATAGCTGTATTTATTTATGAGATTAAATTACACACAAATGGACTCTTTTTACTAATAAGGTGATTTCTGAAGGCAATTGGTTACACTAGATTTTAGTCAGGGGTATCAGAGTAAAGGGAGCCGAATACAAATGCACGCCACACTTTTCAGATATTTATTTGTAAATAAATTTGAAAACCATTAATTATATTCCTTCCACTTCACAATTATACAATTGTGCCACTTTGTCTATTTGTGCCTATTACATAAAATCTCAATAAAATACATTTACATTTCTGGTTGTAACATGACAAAATGTGCAAAATTGCAAGGGGTATGAAAACTTTTTCAAGGCACTGTAGTTGATATGTTTGAATTTCACAGGCTACCATGTTATCCCTTAAGTATAAATCCAAGTGTAATAGGTTAAATAATGCCAAATGAAAAATTCCTAGGAGTAGGACAAGCAGGGCAAAATAACATCCAGTGTGTTTTGGGGCCCACACAATCCTCCATTATCAGTGTTGGAAGAAAAGTTTAAAATAACATGATGATAGATCAGAATTGCTACTAAAAATACACACGTATAAAAGAACAATAAACGAATAGGCCTCGTGCACACTGCTGCTGTTAAAAGTTTAGTAGCAGGGGAGTTTACATGATGTTTTCATAATGCCTTAAAATCACGTTCAGGGGAGGCAATTTTGACCACAAAAAATGCTGAATGCTGTTAAACGCATATAAACGTGCATAAATGCTAGGTGCGTTTAGCACTTTAGCGTTTATTGATTTCAATGGCCAGAATAAATTAAAATTCTGGCCAATGAAATAAAATAAATCCCCAAAAAACTCCAAACTCTGTTAAACTGTGCTAAACTCACCTAAACTCTTTTGCAAAATCCAGCGTAGGTGAGTTTATAACCTTACTTCTCCCCCCATTGCCTCCACCCACCAACTTGCTTACTACCCAGGAGATTGCCAATAATTTCAAAAACAAAATCGACACAATTAGTGATGAGATATCCAGCTCCTAGCTTCCTCCCTAAACCAAGACACCAGATCCAACACCACACTCAATACTTTCCTCCTTCAGCCTTGTTACCACTGAGGAAATTGCCAAAGTCCTTTTCACAGCCCACCTCACCACCAGTCCCCTTGACCCTGCCCCCTCACAATTACTGCAACCACCTTCCTGCTCTATCCTAAACTCTCTAACCCACATCTTCAACATATCCCTCTCCTCCAGCACCTTTCCCTCCCCACTCAAACATGCACTGGTTACCCCCATAGTTAAAAACCCTCACTGGACCCCACCGGTTTGAATAACTTAACATAACATCTCCCTGCTCCCATTTGCCTCCAAGCTTCTTAAATGCCCTGTCCACAACCATATGAGCTCCTACCTCACTGACAACAACATTCCCGATCCCTTACAGTCCACCCACAGCATTCCACTGAAACTGCCCTACTAAAACTCACCAATGACCTAACTGCTAAAACTAACGGCCAGTACTCCATACTCATACTCTTGGACTTTTCTGCTGCCTTTGACACAGTTAACCACCCACTCCTCCTCAACCAACTCCACTCCCTTGGCCTACGTGATATTGCTCTTACCTGGTTCTCCTCCTACCTATCTCAGCGCACTTTCAGTATCGCATACAATACCATCTCCTCCGTTCCTCTTCTTCTTTCTGTTGGGGTACCCTAAGGCTCTGTGCTTGGGCCCCTCCTATCTCTGTACCTCATCCCTGGACTAGTTGATAACATCCCATGGCTTCCAAAACAACCTCTATCCTGACGACACCCAGATTTATCTCTCAACTTCTCAACTCACCCCCCTCAATCTCCTCATGTATCACAAACCTACTGAGCAACATATCAGTATGGATGTCACACCACTTCTTCAAACTCCATGTTTCTAAAACTGAGCTTGTAATATTTCCTCCTCGATTCCCTCCCTATGACTTTAACCTTGAGAATAACGGCACAACCATTAGTCCCTCAAATGCCAAGCTGCTGAGTGTAATCCTAGACTCTGATTTTCCTACAGCCCCCATATCCAATCATTGTCTACATCTTGCCACCTTAACCTCCGCAACATTTCCAGAATTCGCCTCTTCCTGACTAACAACACCACAAAACAACTTATTCACTTCTTAGTTATTTCCCACCTTGACTATTGCAACTCTCTCCTCAATGGCCTACCTTTATACAAGCTATCCCCCCTTCAGTCTATTATGAATGCTGCTGCTAGACTAACACACCTTACTAACGATCAGAGACTGCAGCTACTCTCTACCAATCCCTTCACTGGCTTCCCCCAACCTATCGTATAAATAATCAAAATACTAACCACAACATACAAGGCTATCCGCAATATCACCCCCAACTACATCACCATACTAATCTTCAGATATTGCCCAAATCATCTTCTCCACTCCTCCCAAGACCCCCTGCTCTCTAGCCCCCTTGTTACCTCCTCCCATGCTTGCCTCCAGGACTTCTCCAGAGGTTCTCCCATCCTCTGGAACATTAATTTCAATTTAAAATAATTGGCCAATAATATATAAATAAACCAACTGCAGCTGCAGAAAAAAGCACCCCCAAGAGAAATGTATCCTCAATGGTTAAATAAAGACAGTTTCTTCTTAAAGGGACTAAACAGTGTCCTTATGCAATATTCAAACATAGCCTAAAAAAGTCCCAGATGGAAATTAGACTTGGCCAGATCTTATTGATAACCAGGACAGGGGCGGATCCAGGGGGGGGGGGCAACGGGGCAATTGCCCCCTCCGCGAAATGCGGGTGACTGTGAGAGCAGGGTGTGAAAGAGAGCCCGCCGTCGGCCGGCTCCGTTGATGACAGGGGCGGATCCAGGGGGGGCAACGGGGCAATTGCCCCCTCCGAGAAATGCGGGTGACTGTGAGAGCAGGGTGTGAGAGAGAGCCCGCCGTCGGCCGGCTCCGTTGATGAAGGAGGAGCCGGGCGGCTCCGTGACTGAGAGAGCCGCTGAGCGGCTCCGTGAGTGCAGGAGGAGCCGGGCGGCTCCGTGACTGAGAGAGCCGCTGAGCGGCTCCGTGAGTGAAGGAGGAGCCGGGCGGCTCCGTGACAGAGAGCCGCTGAGCGGCTCCGTGAGTGAAGGAGGAGCCGGGCGGCTCCGTGACTGAGAGAGCCGCTGAGCGGCTCCGTAAGTGAAGGAGGAGCCGGGCGGCTCCGTGAGTGAAGGAGGAGCCGGGCGGCTCCGTGACTGAGAGAGCCGCTGGGCGGCTCCGTGAGTGAGGGAGCCGCCGGGCGGCTCCATAGGTGAGAGGGAGCCGCCGCTGACTGACATGTGCCGCTCAATGTGTTTGTGGGCGGGCTGCTGCTTGCTGGCCAATCAGGGAGCCGGCGGGCGGGGGAGCAGAGAGATGACATCATCTCTCACCGCTCGGCGCCCGCCCTGCATCCCTGCAGTTCTGTCTCTGGGACACAAGAGACCACCTTAGCTGGTGGCAAGTGACAGGCGACGTGGCAAGTGACAATCTGCATCTGGTGACAGGTGACGTGGCAAGTGACAATCCGCAACATGTGGCAGGCGACGTGGCAAGTGACATGGCAATTGACAATCCGCAACGTGGCAGGCGACGTGGCAAGTGACAATCTGCATCTGGTGACAGGCGACGTGGCAAGTGACAATCCGCAACATGTGGCAGGCGACGTGGCAAGTGACATGGCAAGTGACAATCCGCAACGTGGCAGGCGACGTGGCAAGTGACAATCCGCAACATGGCAGGCGACGTGGCAAGTGACATGGCAAGTGACAATCTGCATCTGGTGACAGGCGACGTGGCAAGTGACACACTCGGGGCTCCCACTGATTCTGCATAAATGGTGAGTTAAACAATTTAATTTTTTATAACAATGTAATTATAGTAATAACGCGCTTCAATCATCCCGACACCATAACAACCATGGTGCCGTGATGATTGAAGCGCCAACACCAGCCATTTCCCCGATAGATGTACCCCAAAAATATATTTTCTGGCAGTGCCCCTCCCGAGACTAGACTCTGGATCCGCCCCTGAACCAGGATTAAAAAACAGAACACTCTTTACCACTTCCCTACCCACATATAGTCATATGACGTCCTGGGATGGGATCTCCCATCCTGGGTGGACGTCATATGACGTCCTGGGATCCCGGCTGTCTAGGGGGCGCACGCGCCCGCCGCGTTGCTCGGGACCCGGTGCGTGTGCCCGGCGGCCGCGATGTCCGCCGGGCACACGCGATTGCCTGTTAACCGGGCCGGACCGTGGATCTGTGTGTGTAAACACACAGCTCCAAAGCCTGTCAGGTGAGAGGAGAGCGATCTGTGTTCCCAGAACGGAGGAACACTGATCGGTCTCCTCTCCTTGTACGTCCCCTCCCCCTACAGTTAGAAGCATTCCCTAGGAAACATATTAACCCCTTCCCGCCCCCTAGTGGTTAACCCCTTCACTACCTGTCATATTTACACAGTAATCAATGCAATTTTATAGCATTGATCGCTGTATAAATGTAAATGGTCCCAAAATTGTGTCAAAAGAGTCCGATGTGTCCGCCATAATGTCGCAGTCATGAAAAAAATCGCGATCGCCGCTAAAAAAATAAATAAATATATATATTTTAAATGCCATAAATCTATCCCGTATTTTGTAGACGCTATAACTTTTGCGCAAACCAAACAATATACGCTTATTGCAATTTTTTTTTTACCAAAAATATGTAGAAGAATACGTATCGGCCGAAACTGAGGAAAAAATTTGTTTTTTAAAAAAAAAATTGGGATATTTATTATAGCAAAAAGTACAAAATATTGTGTTTTTTTCAAAATTGTCGCTCTTCTTTTGTTTATAGCGCAAAAAATAAAAACTGCAGAGGCGATCAAATACCACCAAAAGAAAGCTCTATTTGTGGGGAAAAAAGGACGTCAATTTTTTTTGGGTACAACGTTGCACGACCGCGCAATTGTCGTTTAAAGTGCGACAGCGCTGAAAACTAAAAATTGGCCAGGGAAGGAAGGGGGTGAAAATGCCCTGTATTGAACCGGTTAAGAATAAACCTCAACCAGAACAATTTTCATATAATTTTGTAGATAGTATCTGAGTAGAGTTGGTTGGGTAGGACCCCACTGTCGCCACATTTTATTCTCAGCGCTGTTTTTATATCGATTTACATGTGAGTGTACATCCTTTTTATTTAATAAATTCCTTCCCTAAACGGATTTACACTATATGGCCTTTTCCTTTCTTTCCATCCTTTACCTGCCTCCTTCAACATCATTTCGAGTGAGACAACAATGTGCGGTCTGGTCCACACATTTCTCTGGGTTCCCGCATCGCCTTGAGTAACGGAGCAACGCGTGGGTCCATCCACCACCATCGCCTTCCCGGGCCATCCCCAGCCACCCATCACCTAAGCCTATCTGACCCAATCCGGCGTACGCCCCTTTGAGTCCACTTCTTCCGGTAAGCCTCTTCATAATTGGTGTGGTGATGTGTCTGTTTTCATCTCAGATGATATACATCTTTGTTTGGAGCGTTTTTCTGAAGATTCTTTCCTCCATGTATATGTTGATGATTCCTCCACAACATTTACACTTGGAACTGTGGTTTTAACGTTTTCCATACTGGACGTTTTCTCATTTTTATTAGCGCTACACTTATTGTGTGTTTTTTTTCGGTACTTCACATTTAATGCAGTATATTTTAGTGCGTTAGTGCACATTCATGCTGTATATTGCAGTGCGTTATTGCAAATTTACTGTAGTATATTGCAGTGCGTCAGTGCAGTTTTACTGCAGTATATTGTAGTGTGTCAGTGGAGTGCGTCTGTGTAGTGAGTACTCAAGTTAAAGTGCACCAAACACCACTTTCTATTGATTAAAGTGCATCCATGTACACATGTCCCCATCTTTATTACATTTTTTTAATAAGCTCCCCGCATCATGTCCGGGAGGCCAACAAGGAGAGGCAGATGTTCCCATGGCACTGTGAGGGGGCCAGCAGCATCTGTGTCCACAGGCAGAGGTGGACATAGTCCGACCTCAGGCAGGGCATCATTTCCTCTGTGTAGTGATGTTGCCCGTGCTATCCAGCCACAGCATGCAGAGGACGTGGTGAACTGGATTACTAAACCATCCTCATCCTGCTCATCCTCCATGACCCAAGCAGAGACTAGTGCTCAGTCTACTGCAGCTGCCAGAGTAGCTTATTCTGCAGTCATGTGCCCCTAGCTGCAGTGTATTGATGGAGGGGATGATGATGATGAGGTCACTGACGTGATTTGGGTGCTGGAAGAGTAGAGAGCAGCCATCCTATTCCACGAGATTGAGGAGCTGTTATCTCCCAGCCCACTTCCCACAGCAATTTTTTACCACACGTGCACGCGATCGCACTGTTGCAATTTTCAAACTTTGCCTCAAGCACATCAAGCATGGCAAAACACCAGCCATTTGAGTACCACATGCTTGACAAGGCATTTACCCTCCCAACACTCAGCCCATTGGCAAGAGCACCTGAAAGCCATACAAAAGGGACGCAATTCTGCTCCTCTACTGACAGGGATGAGGGTATAGTGAAGGGTGTCACAGGTCCTTGCAGCACGTCTGCCAGTAGCACACCACCAGCTGTAGACTATAGCAGACAAATTCCTCTTCCCCATCTGCTGCAGCGAAAAAAAAATACAGTCACTGCCACCCACATGCCCAGCATCTAAATTCAAGCTTGTCAAAGTTGCTGGCTTTAAAACTCCTGCCTTTCCGTCTGGTGGATTCTGCCCCCTTCCGTGATTTTGCAGAATATGTTGTACCACAATGGCAGGTTCCCAGTCACTATTTCTTTTCACGTAAGGCCATTCCAGCTCTGTACCATCACATGAAAGGCAATGTTGTGGCTTCGTTGGGCAAGGCAGTTAGCTGCAAGGTCCACATTATTGCTGACACATGGTCCAGCAAGCATGGTCAGGGACGCTGTATTTCCTTCACAGCACACTGGGTAACTTTGCTTGCAACTCGGAATAATGCAGGACAAGGCTCAGTGTTCAAGGGGCTATTCAATGAGTCAGGCTAAAAGGTGCTATGGAGTGCATCAGCTGGTCTGTGTAGGGGACAAGAGCCACACTGGAGCAAAGAATCTGGCAGCTCTGCAGGGGCAGGCCCAGAGGTGGTTCATGCCATGCAAGCTGGAGCCAGGAATGGTGGTGTGCGATAATGACACAAACCTCCTGTCCCCCCCATAGACAGGGAAAATTGACACATGTGCAATGCCTGGCACATGTCCTCAATTTAGTGGTGCAGCGTTTCTTAAGCAGGTGCCCAGTGTTGGAAGATCTGCTAAAGCAGGCCAGAAGAGTCTGAAGCCATTTCCGGTGGTCATACACAGTCAGTTCTCCTTTGGCTGAAATTCAGCGGGAATTCCACCTGCCCGTAAACCGCCTGATTTGTCACATGCCCACAAAATGGAACTCGACTTTGGCACATACAGCAGAGGGCCATCAACGAGTACCTGTATAAGTATGGCACAATGACAGGCTTAGGCCGACCCAGCTTTTTTTCTCCATGCCAATGGCTGCTGATAAAGGATGCATGCACTGTACTGTCACCAATTAAGGAGGCCACAAGGATGGTAAGCCATGCTCCTCAGGAGCAGACATATGACATATCTGTAGAGGATATAGATAGTATTAAATCTAATATTGGACCTAAATAACAAGGAAGGGGAGAGGAATAAAAAGGGGGAGGAAAGGTGAGTATTCACATACTTACTACATACTTACAAGCCTAACGTTCAAACGATGTGCGATACTGCAAGACAAGGGCTGCTAAGTTGTCTGTCCTGGAAGCTGTGGTTGTATCAACCCTTGGGAAGGTTGGACACCCAATTGTCCCCAAACAAATAAGAATCTCCATGTGGTACTGGGTGGCGGTGCACAGTGATATTTCTAAAAATGTATCTGTAAAATTAATAAAATGTGTAACCATCATATATAGATGGTACCATTGAAGATAAGTGTGAAACCAGTAGCCAGGGAGACTGAGAAAGAAACCCAAAGAGTTTACAGGATAGAAATAGGCAAGTATGCCATGTGTAGAGAGAGAGTAGAGAAGGTGTGCAAAGTGTTGCATGAACCTTCCATGCCATTACCCAAAGAGAGCAAAAATACATTAGAGAGAAGGAATATAAAACAAAGTAAGACATAATGGTGAGATTCCCAAAGCGTTGACCTTGTGTGTCTGCATAGAGCGCTCCACGAGTAAAGTGCAATGTGCCCAAGAGTGCAGCTTAGAGGACTTGTTATAAAAGAGATTGGCTTTTATATCCGACTGCCCGCTGGTCACTCCCAGCGTCATGCAAGGCATGGTGGATGAGGGAAAGCGTGTCCATCAGTTGGGCATCTGCCGCTCGCAAATGTTGCCAAAACGCTCCCCTCATGACATAGCCAGAGAGTGGGGAGGCAGACACGCCAGAGCCATGACGCTCATACAAACAGGGCGTGGCGCCGATACGCAGCATGTGCCGCCCGCCTGATCCCCCACTCTGTGCAGGGCGGGGGAGAGGGTGCCCAGGGCACATCGCAGCTCCCGATCATTGGACAGCCATGCAGCCCAGGTCACACAGACCCTATGGAACTGAACAAATGACTACTAAATGGGTGTGACACACAATACTGAATGCTAAATAAGTCTCATAGTAACTATACAGTATTCTCAAAAAGTGAGTACACCCCTCACATTTTTGTAAATATTTTATTATATCTTTTCATGTGACAACACTGAAGAAATGGCACTTTGCTACAGTACAGCTTGTATAACAGTGTAAATTTGCTGTTCCCTCAAAATAACTCAACACACAGCCATTAATGTCTAAACTGCTGGCAACAAAAGTGAGTACACCCCTAAGTGAAAATGTCCAAATTGGGCCCAATTAGCCATTTTCCCTCCCCAGTGTCATGTGACTCATTAGGGTTACAATGTCTCAGGTGTGAATGGTGGGGGAGTAGGTGCATTAAATTTGGTGTTATCGCTCTCACTCTCTCATATTGGTCACTGGAAGTTCAACATGGCACCTCATGGCAAAGAACTCTCTGAGGATCTGTTGCTCTACATAAAGCCTAGGCTATAAGAAGATTGCCAAGACTCTTAAACTGAGCTGCAGCACGGTTTCAAAGACCATACAGTGGTTTAACAGGACAGGTTCCACTCAGAACAGGCCTCGTCACGGTTGACCAAGGAAGTTGAGTGCACGTGCTCAGCATCATATCCAGAGGTTGTCCTTGGGAAATAGACATATGAGTGCTGCCAGCATTGCTGCAGAGGTTGAAGGGGTGAGGGGTCAGCCTGTCAGTGCTCAGACTATACTCCACACACTACATCAAATTGGTCTGCATGGCTGTCTTCACAGAAGGAAGCTTCTTCTACAGATGATACACAAGAAAGCCCGCAAACAGTTTGCTGAAGACAAGCAGACTAAGGACATGGAGTACTGGAACCATGTCCTGTGGTCTGATGAGAACAAGATAAACTCATTTGGTTCAGATGGTGTCAAGAGTGTGTGGCGGAAAATTGGGTGAGGAGTACAAAGACAAGTGTGTCTTGCCTACAGTCAAGCATGGTGGTGGGAGTGTCATGGTCTGAGGCTGCATGAGTGTTGCCGATACGAGGGAGCTACGGTTCATTGAGGGAACCATGAATGCCAACATGTACTGTGACATACTGAAGCAGAGCATGATCCCCTCCCATCTGAGACTGGGCCGCAGGGTTGTATTCCAACATAATGACCCCAAACACACCTCCAAGATGACCACTGCCTTGATAAAGAAGCTGAGAGTAAAGGCGATGGACTGGCCAAGTATGTCTTCAGACCTAAACCCTATTGAGCATCTGTGGGGCATCCTCACATGGAACATGGAGGAGCGCAAGGTCTCTAACATCCACCAGCTCCGTGATGTCATCATGGAGGAGTGGAAGAGGACTCCAGTGGCAACCTGTGAAGCTCTGGTGAACTCCATGCCAAAGAGTGTTAAGACAGTGCTGGAAAATAATGGTGGCCACACAAAATATTGATACTTTGGGCCCAATTTGGACATTTTCAAAGGGTGTACTCACTTTTGTTGCCAGTGGTTTAGACATTATTGGTTGTGTGTTGAGTTGATTTGAGGGGACAGCAAATTTACACTGTTATACAAGCTCTACACTCACTACTTTACATTGTAGCAAAATGTTATTTCTTCAGTGTTGTCACATGAAAAGATATAATAAAATACTTACAAAAATGTGAGATACTGTATATCTTACATGTAAGCCACATTGAGGCAAGGTTTACCAGGCATCCTAAATGTGCACAAATTGCACAAGGGGTAGTACATAACTACACACTGGCCAGTCACATGCCTCCATCCCTATTTGAACATGTAAAAAGGGGAATAGGGTACTTTAAATGAGGCACATTGAATAATGCACCTCCATCCCTGTTTCTAGAATTAAATGGCAAGGTTTTGGTACTTTAAATGAGCAGTGACAGACAAATGAGTTAAAGGTATCTTAACATCTTAACATATTTATTGACATACACAGTATCATAGCACATTGCAGATGTACATGCACAATTAAGAGTAATTTATATATATATATATATATATATATATATATATATATATATATATATTGTAACATGGGGATCATTGGCTCTCATGGTAGATGTGCTTTTCGGTGATTCTAGCCAGTCAGGAACTACATTTTAGGGCATGGCTGCCCATTTTTATTAAAAGGCAAAGAAAAGTCTTTAATATAGGGGTTTCCCACACAGGGGTTCTTCTCCAGCAAATACACGTAAACAGAAAAATGCTAGCCCACCTGGCTCTCTCTCTCTAGCAGTACCTCTGCTCTTTCCATGGTTTACACAGACCGCTGGTTCTTCAGTGCTGATGGGTACACTCTAATGCACACAGCTCATCAGGCCTTAATCCTCAGGCCACTTATTGTCACTTGCCGACAATCATGCTCTGGCTGCCTCCTGCAGCCCTTCTGGCTCCTGGAGAGGCATGGAGTCCTCCTGACTCCCCATGCACAGACCTACTGTCTGTACCTTCATTATAAGGAGTGTGCTCACCTGAGCACACACCCTGCTGGTCATCTACAAAACCTGGACACAGGCTGGGAGATTCCATCCCACCCAAGACATTATGGAATCTCCCAACTACAGAGCCCCATCCAGGTATACCAAAACCTGGAGAAAGCTGCAAAAGCAGTTTTCTCCACTCCATAGCTACACTCTGTAGTCCTGCATTGAGCCAATGTGCACACTCTGTGTCCTTTAAATCACAAAATTCACAGTGACAGCATCTCATCCTGTCACAATATATATACACAGTATCTCACAAAAGTGCGTACACCCCTCACATTTTTGTAAATATTTTATTATATCTTTTCATGTGACAACACTGAAGAAATGACACTTTGCTACAATGTAAAGTAGTGAGTGTACAGCTTGTATAACAGTGTCAATTTGCAGTCCCCTCAAAATAACTCAATACACAGCCATTAATGTCTAAACCGCTGGCAACAAAAGTGAGTACACCCCTAAGTGAAAATGTCCAAACTGGGCCCAATTAGCCATTTTCCCTCCACGGTGTCATGTGACTCATTAATGTTACAAGGTCTCAGGTGTGAATGGGGAGCAGGTGTGTTCAAATTGGTGTTATCGCTCTCACTCTATCATACTGGTCACTGGAAGTTCAACATTACAACTCATGGCAAAGAACTCTCTAAGGATCTGAAAAAAAGAATTGTTGCTCTACATAAAGATGTCCTAAGTTATAAGAAGATTGTCAAGACCCTGAAACTGAGCTGTTAACAGGACAGGTTCCACTCAGAACAGGCCTCGCCATGGTCGACCAAAGGTGTTGAGTGCACATACTCAGTGTCATATCCAGAGGTTATGTTTGGGAAATAGAAGTATGAGTGCTGACAGCATTGCTGGAGAGGTTGAAGGGGTGGGGGGTCAGCCTGTTAGTGCTCAGACCATATTCCGCACACTGCATCAAATTGGTCTGCATGGCTGTCATCCCAGAAGGAAGCCTCTTCTAAAGATGATGCGCAAGAAAGCCCACAAACAGTTTGCTGAAGAAAAGCAGACTAAGGACATGGATTACTAGAGCCATGTCCTGTGGTCTGATGAGACCAAGATAAACTTATTTGGTTCAGATGGTGTCAAGCGTGGGTGGCGGCAACCAGGTGAGAAGTACAAAGACGAGTGTGTCTTGCCTACAATCAAGCATGGTGGTGGGATTGTCATAGTCTGGGGCTGCATGAGTGCTGCCGGCACTGAGGATCTACAGTTCATTGAGGAAACCATGAATGCCAACATGTACTGTGATATACTGAAGCAGAGCATAATCCCCTCCTTTTGGAGACTGGGCCACAGGGCAGTATTCCATCATAAAGACCCCAAACACAAACCTGTGAAACTCTGGTGAACTCCATGCCCAGGAGGGTTAAGGCAGTGCTGGAAAATAATGGTGGCCACACAATATATTGACACTTTGGGCCCAATTTGGACATTTTGACTTAGGGGTGTACTCACTTTTATTGCCAGTGGTGTTGAGTTATTTTTAGGGGACAGCAAATTTACACTGTTATACAAGCTGTACACTCACTACTTTACATTGTAGCAAAGTATAATTTCTTCAGTGTTGTCACATAAAAAAAATATAATAAAATATTTACAAAAATGTGAGGGGTGTACTCACTTTTGTGAGATACTTTATATACACACACACACCAATATTCTGTTAAAGTTCATATAGATGAAAAAATGACATAATAGCACATTGCATACTCAATGAGTAAGATAATGTTCCTCCATGTCATAGAGTCAATTGAAATAGCAGGGGTTGCACAAAGTGTTCTAAATGACAATATGCCATGTGATGTGGACATGGCTACTTCCTATGTGCTTGACGCATTTCGTGGACCCATTCCACTTCCTCAGAAGCGGATGCATGACATATCTGTAGAAGATATAGATGGTAGTATAATCTAATATTGGAAGAAATTTAGGTGAAAATGTGTGGCGCTAACTATAATAATTAAACCTTAATCATTCAACATATGTGACAAATTCATAAAAAACATAAAATATTAACAATTCATTATCAATCCATTAAAATGTGTGTAAACCCCCCCCCCCCCCCAAAAAAAAAAAATTCCTCAATATATTTTCACAAAGTCCAATCACCATGATCCAAAGAAAAATACAGGAACAGATTGTATCCTTTAAATAGTGCGCCGTCCACAAATATGAAATGCAAACTCACCAGGACTTTAAAGTAAATAAGCCTTGTAGCGGTATTGCGTTTCTTTCAATCAGCAGCATATATGGAAACGATACCTCTAAGCCACAATATGCATCCTTGGCAATAGTAAAAAAAAAGAGCTCTTTTGTTTGACTATTGCCAAAGATACATGTTGTGGCTTAGAGGTATCGTTTCCATATATGCTGCTGGTTGAAAGAAACGCAATACTGCTACAAGGCTTATTTACTTTAAAGTTCTGGGGAGTTTGAATACAATCTGGAAACAATCTGTTCCTGTATTTTTCTTTGGATCATGGTGATTGTACTTTCTTTGTGAAAATATATTGAGACATTTATTTTTGGACTTTTTTTACACACCTTTTTATGGATTGATAATGAATTGTTAATATTTTATGTTTTTTTTTAATGAATTTGTCACTTATGTTGATTTATTAAAGTTTAATTATTATATGAGCTAGCGCCACACCTTTTCTCCTAAATGTCTTCTTATATCCAGAGTGATTTATCCACTCTTAAAGGTACAGCTTCACTCATTACCATTCACAACTTTTGGCGCCATCACTTGTCACTTTATTTATATATTCACATTTTTAATCTAATATTGGACCTAAATAACAGGGAATTGGAGGGGTATAAAAAGGGGGAGAAAAGGTGAGTATCCATCCCTATATACTTACACGGCTAAGTTTCAAACGATGTGCGATACTGCAAGACAAGGGCAGCTAAATTGTTAGTGACCCAGAGGGGTCTTATTCTCATGCCTCAGCAAACTTGTGGTGCATGGGCTTCCTCATTCTTCAAAGCCTGCAAAAGGACCAGAGAATACTTGGCATCAAGGAGAAGGGTCACTATTGGTTGGCAACCCTCCTTGACCATCGTTACAAGGGGAAAGTCCCAGAACTCATCCCACAAGAGGGAGCAGAAGATTGAATCTCTTAAGGACACCTAAGAGGAGTTTATGTAACTTCTTTCCAGACTCTGGTAGGTTACAGTCTCATCAAAAATGAAGTTTTGAGGCTTCTGTTGGTCAAAAGAGGAGTGGTGGAGAAGGGGGCTGCCTCAGTGATGATTTTCAAAATGTTTTTAGTCCTCTGCACCAAGGGATGTGAGCTTCCACATACCATTGACAGCGACTGTATCATATGGTGAGAGATAGGGGCGAAAACAGACAAGGAGAGATTTCCAGTGGACAATCCACTGGGTTAAATGGAAAGGTTTTGGGACTTTAAATGAGGCAGTGACGGAAAATGAGTAAAAACATTTAAATAGCAGGTGTTACACAAAGTGCAAGACAAGGGCTGCTAAATTGTCTGTGGTAGTATCAGTCCTTGGGAAGGTTGGACACCCAATTGTCCCCAAACAAATAAGAATCTCCATGTGGTACTTTTTGGTGTAGGTTTAATGGGCACAATTAAGGACCAATTTTTCGGCATCTGTTTGACAGGTTCATGTCATTAAAATTTTTGACAGCAAGGTCAATTCTTGCTTTCATCAAGAGTACCTCTATAGGATTATGATGTGAAGGCTCCACCAACACCCAAGGAACAATTTTCCACACCTGTTTGACAGGTGCATGTCATTTAAATTTTTGACAGAAAGGCCAATTCTTGCTTTCATCGAGAGTACCTCTATAGGGTTACAGTGCGAAGGCATCACCAACACCCAAAGCCCAGTTTTTCTGCCCCGTTACTTCTATCCAAAGTCTGTGAAAGAGACACCAGATCTTATCTTATCTTGTTCTGTGTGCACTAAATTGTGGCCTCATCATGCAAACTGGCTCCCCAAGCCGTTGTTTACAAAAAACAGAAAGCTTTCAGGAAAAATGTCATTTTTTTGGCTTTATAAAAGTTATTATTGCTGCAGCAGGTTCTATACATGGTACAGATGTGCAACTTTAGAGGCAGACTAAGGGGACCACCCAGGCACTATATTTAAGGGAATTTTTCATTTTTATTGTTATTTCTCATTAATATGGTTTACTTTAAGAATCAGTAAATCACTGCTCATTTAAAAATGATGTTTTTTTACAAACTTTGTCTTTATTGATACATGTCCCCAGGGCTGTACCCGGACCACCATACCCTTTGTATGTCCAATTACTTACATATAAGCCTTCAAAGTGGGCACTTTTGATTTCTCCAGTTTGGGTCCCATAGACTTCAATAGGGACATGGTAGGGCGGGTGCTCTGTAGCTGCGCTGGTTCTCTATATTCGTGTGAGTCAGCAGCTGCTGCTCTGTGTTATGCAGCTCACAGTTGGGCTCTTTACTGCCACCTTTGGCTGCTTCCTGCATGTGCACCCTTCGTGTGTACTGCCAGTACTATATTTTGGATTGCAGCTCCTCTCGTGTCTCACGGGGACATGTAGAAACAGGACCTGGGACTAGGAAGACCACCTTACAAGTGGGGGCTGTGAGTACAAGTGAAGGGATGAGGCTGTTTGTGTACAGGGGGGCAGCTGAGTATGTACAGGTGTGTATGGGGGGGCAGCTGAATGTGTACAGGTGTGTGTGTGGGGGGCAGCTGAGTGTGTACACATGTGTGTGTGTAGGGAGGGGCAGCTGAATGTGTACAAGTGTGTGTGGGGGGGGGCAGCTGAGTGTGTACAGGTGTGTGTGTGGGGGGGGCAGCTGAGTGTGTACAGGTGCGTGTGTGGGGGGCAGCTGAGTGTGTACAGGTGTGTGTGGGAGCAGCTGAGTGTGTACAGGTGTGTGTGTGGGGGGCAGCTGAGTGTGTACAGGTGTGTGTGGGGACAGCTGAGTGTGTACAGGTGTGTGTGTGGGGGGAGGGGGCAGATGAGTGTGTACAGGTGTGTGTGGGGGAGGGGGCAGCTGAGTGTGTACAGGTGTGTCTGTGTATAGGGGGCAGCTGAGTGTGTACAGGTGTGTGTGTGGGGGAGGCAGCTGAGTGTGTACAGGTGTGTGTGGGGGGGGGCAGCTAAGTGTGTACAGGTGTGTGTGTGTGGGGGGGGCAGCTGAGTGTGTACAGGTTTGTGTCTGTGTGGGGGGGGCAGCTGAGTGTGTATAGGTGTGTGTATGTGGGGGGGCAGCAGAGTGTACAGGTGTGTGTGAGGGGGGCAGCTGAGTGAATACAGGTTTGTGTGTGTGGGGGGCAGCTGAGTGTGTACAGGTGTGTGTGTGTGAGGGGGGAAGCTGAGTGTGTACCGGTGTGGGGGGGACTGAGTGCATAGAGGTGTGAGGGGGACTGAGTGCATAGATTTGTGAAGAGGACTGAGTGCATAGAGGTGTGAGGAGGACTGAGTGCCTAGAGGTGTGAGGGGGACTGAGTGCGTAGAGGTGTGACGAAGGAGCTGTGTGTACAGGTGTGAGAGGTGCTGAGTGCGTACAGGCATGATCAGTGGAGGGGGGTGCCAGATATGGGGGTGCCAGATATAGGATCCGCCTCAGGTGCCAAATGCTCTAGGTACGCCCCTGGCTGTACTTCTCCTATGGATCACAGGAGTGCAATTAGTTGTGCACTCCTGTGACCCGTTTTCAGCAGAGAGCGGACTGAAATCCGCTCTCTACTGACGTCACCAATGTCAGTCCAGGCACCACGTCATCCCGACCATGGAGTCTGGATCCGCCAGGTGCCTGGACTGACACCTGGCTCAGCCTCTCAGAGAGCCACTGAGAGCCTGAAATGGCCACTCCGCCCCCTCCACAGCCTAGCGCTCCAATGAGTGAGGAGGGATAAGAGCAGAGAGCTGTGACTGACAGTCTTCAGCTCTCTGCTAATGGAGCTCTATAAAACTGACTGATCGGCAGTGTTAAATCACTCAGTTCTCAGTGTAGAGGCGCCGAGGGACAGATGCAGCATCGGACCCATGCTACATCCATCTAGGTAAGTATAAAACTGCAAAAAAAGAATTCCTTTACTTCTCTTTTAATGTGGATGAGCAGTGCTGGAAGACTCCACAGAAAGGTTTTAGGATTTCCACTTCCTTAAATGTTCCATGTCACAGTCCACTATGTATATAGATTTATGCTGTGTTATATACAGTAAAAAACCTTCCAAATCAGCAATAGCTCCCTTGTTGGGGATCACTACAGTAATTCAGCCATGCACTATCTACAGACTGTGGTTACATATCAGAGGAGACACCAGCTAAACACCCATATTATAATGAAAGCCATCAACTTCACTTCAGGCATAGTTCATCCAGGTCATTCCATGAGGCACTTGTAATGCAAAGTAATGCATCAGTACATTGTACAGTCCAGGAGGTGCATTGAGAGGAAATGACAAGGCATTCAGAATCCACAGCATTGTGAGGACAGGCTGCAGCATTTCCATAAGACATAACTTTAAAGAGATAAAATGGTATAAGTCTTGAATTGGGATTTGAGTTACAAAGCTGAATGTTATTGTCATATTGCCAGGGTAAATATGTTAAAAATGGATTATACAGTATGTGGGTGACATGGTGTCAAGGGCCCCTATCTCTGTTTATGGATGGTTGTTTCAGTTTGACAGATGGCTTCGTTCATGCTTTTGCAAACTAGTTTTCCTCTATGTCTGAAATGTACGCTTCAACGGTCTTAGAAAAATGTCTCTTTTACTTTAGGTGTAGAAAGATTTCTAAATCCTGACCTACAGAGTTCACTTTATTACAGTATGTTTGGCCATGTGTTTGCTGAGCAGATCTTTGATCTCCTTGATGTACAAGACATTCCATTCCTCACTACATTGGACTGTATATACCAAGTTTCTTTACTTGTGTTTGGGTGATAGGTCTTTTGGGTGGGCAAGCTTCTGTCACAAAGTGTTACTGGGCTTTAAAAACACAGGCAATCAATGTGTAATACAAATTCTTCTGACACTAGTCACAGGCAGCATGGCCATATTACTTTATGTCTTTTCCTAAAGGAGAGACTAGGGTAGGTTCTCATCTCTTTAATATGTGGAAGCCGCTCAGATGAGTGGTGAAATGTCTTAATGATATTTAGGTGTTATTCAGGTAAATGCGATTAGTTGCTACTTACATGCACAAATAACATGGGGTTTTTGAGTTACTGCAGATATCTCAAGTCTCCCGCGAGGTGCGGGTGTCTCCCGCATGTCTGCGGCGGCTCCCGCACACCCGTAAGTGACTTGCTAACTCCCGGGAATGATCGGTGCGATGGGGAACAGCTGTGAAAACCCTGGCCTCCTTTGTATCGATTTTTATCTGACAGCCGCTTCTCCTTTTCTCCCTACTGTGGCTGTCAGCTAAAAAGCTATACAGGGAGATCGGTGTTCACAGCTGTCCCTCCTGCTGCACCGATCCTTCCCAGCTGTTCTGTATACTCCTCCCCCCGGCCCCCTCCATGTCCTTCTCTGCCCCCCCATTCTCCTCTGGCCCCCGTCTTCTCTTCTGCCCCTCCTGTCCTCCTCCTCCGCCCCCCTAGTCCCCTGCAGCCGGCTCCCCTCCTCTCCTCTTCCACCGGCTGCAGGGGGGCTATCAGAAATAGGACACTGTGTCCTGCTCAGTTTATGAATGAACAGGAGCCTCTGTCTCCTGTTCATTCATCTTTAGTGCTGAGAAAGGGACCTGGGGAATCTGTGTCCTCAGTCCCTTTGTCTGTCTCAAAGGGGAGATGTCATGGTTCTGTTTAGACCCTTGACATCTCACCAAAGCCCCCCATAAAATATAAAAAAAAAATATTGTAATACAATTCTAAAAAATGAAAAAGTGTAAAAAAATAAAATAAACTACTGACACCACTCTCCCCTGCCCTACCAACACTGTCCACTGTCCCAACCCCCTCCCCCCAAAAAGCATTGTGAGAAAAAATGTAAAACAAATTGTGGGCACGAAGCGCCACCTCCCTGAAATGAGTTTGCCACCTCACTGAAATGAGTTTGCCACTTCCCTGAAATTAGTTTTTCCAGGTTAGGATGTCTGTTATTGTGTTTTGCAACAATACATATTCCCTCCCCAGCCTTGGTGTGTCAGAGGGTTGTTGACACCCAGAGTCAGGGGACTCTAACATTAGCGTCTTCTTTAAGGGTAAGGAAAGGAGGGGAGAGGGTTCAAGTTCATCTGTGTATAGGAACTTAGTACAGGCCATTAACAGCACTGGTTCATTAGTGCAGTAAAGGAATGCATAAAACTTTCTATAACTTGTACTGAGCACAAAACAATATTATTGAATAACCCTAGATTAAAACCTGGGAAATGATAGCATAGCTTACAGATGCTGAATTGTGTTCATTTATGTTTATTTGGGTTGCCGCTCACAGGGAATTACATTTGCATATTTTTATGTCCTGCATATGCTAATGCACTTTCTGCAAACCTAAAAAATACTCAAGATTTTATAGAGCACACAGGCTAATTACGGTAATTATATTACTGACAAAATTTTGCATATTGACATTTATTTCTGGTAGCTATATAAATGTATTTAATATATTTTAATGTTCACTTTTTTTGTATTGGCTTGATTTGAATATATCTTCAGTTAAAAGTGTCCACTCAAATAAAGTTTATGATGGCAGATTAAACACTTCCCACCTGGCCTATAGCAAAATGATGGCCAGGTGGTGGTTCAGTTACCCTGACTGGACGTCATATGGCTTCTTTCAGGACAATAGCCGGCACAGGGGCACGCAGCACGGCGATCAGTGGTGCGGCGTGTCAGTCTGACACATCGCAACACCGATCTCGGTAAAGGGTCTCTGATGGTGACTCTTTACCACATGATCAGGTGTGTCCAATCACAGCTGATCATGGTGTAAACAGGAAGAGCCATGTATTGGCTTTTGCTCACTCGTGCCTGACAGAGGAGAGTAGAGGAGAGCCTATCGTCTGCCCTCCTGACAGGGAGGATGCCTACACAGGACCACCAGGGATGCCACCAGGACCACCAGGGATGCTCACCACTTATGACCTCCAGGGATGCCCACCACTGATGACCACCAGGTATGCCACCCATTGCCACCAGGGATGCCGATCTGTGCCCCAAAATGATGCCAATCTTTGCCCAAAAATGATGCCAATCAGTGCCCATCGGTAATGCCTGCCAGTGTCTCCTTTACAGTGTCTCCTTTACAGTGCCACCCATCAGTGCCACCTATCAGTGCCCATCAGTGCCACCTATGAGTGCCTATCAGTGCCACCTATCAATGCCACCTATCAGTACCCATCAGTGCTGCATATTAGTGCCCATCAATGGCACTTCATTAGTGCCCATCAGTGCCGCCTTATCAGTGCCTGTCAGTGCAGCCTCATCAGTGCCCATCAGTGAAGGAGAAAACTTACTTATTTACAAAAACAAAGAAAAACCTTTTTTTTTTCAAAATTTGTGGTCTTTTTTTCTTTGTTAGCAAAACATAAAAACCCCAGAGGTGATCAAATACTACCAAAAGAAATCTCTATTTGTGGGAACAAAATGATAAAACTTGGGTACAGTGTTGCATGACCGTGCAATTGTCATTTAAAAAGTGACAGTGCTGAAAGCTAAAAATTGGCTTGGGCAGGAAGGGGAGAAAGTTCCTGGTAGGGATGAGCCGAACACCCCCCGGTTCGGTTCGCAGCAGAACTTGCGAACAGGCAAAAAATGTGTTCGAACACGCGAACACCGTTAAAGTCTATGAATATCATGAATAATCAAAAGTGTTCATTTTAAAGGCGTATATGCAAGTTATTGTCATAAAAAGTGTTTGGGGACCTGGGTCCTGCCCCAGGGGACATGTATCAATGCAAAAATTTTTTTTTAAATGGCCGTTTTTTTCGGGAACAGTGATTTCAATAATGTTTAAAGTGAAACAATAAACGTGTAATATTCCTTTAAATTTCTTACCTGGGGGGTGTCTATAGTATGCTTGTAAAGGGGCACATGTTTCCCGTGCTTAGAACAGTCTGACAGCAAAATTACATTTCAAAGGAAAAACAGTCATTTAAAACTACTCGCGGCTATTAATGAATTGTCGGTCCGACAATACACATAAAAGTTCATTGATAAAAACTGCATGGGATTTCCCCACAGGGGAACCCCGAACCAATATAAAAAAAAATGCGTGGGGGTCCCCCTAAATTCCATACGAGCCCTTCAGGTCTGGTATGGGTATTAAGGGGAACCCCACGCCAATATTTTAAAAAAATGGCATGGGGTCCCCCTAAATTCCATACCAGGCCCTTCAGGTCTGGTATGGATATTAAGGGGAACCCCGCGCCAAAATAAAAAAAATGGTGTGGGGGTCCCCCTCAAAATCCATGGATTTTAAGGGGAACACCGCGCCAAAATAAAAAAAATGGCGTGGGGTCACCCCAAAAATCCATACCAGACCCTTATCTGAGCACGCAACCTGGCAGGCCGCAGGAAAAGAGGGGGAGACGAGAGAGCGCCCCCACTCCTGAACCGTACCAGGCCACATGCCTTCAACATTGGGAAGGTGCTTTGAGGTAGCCCCCCAAAGCACCTTGTCCCCCATGTTGATGGGGAGAAGGGCCTAATCCCCACAACCCTTGGCCGGTGGTTGTGGGGGCCTGGGGGTGGGGGGCTTATCGGAATCTGGAAGCCCCCTTTAACAAGGGGACCCCCAGATCCCGCAAATGTACCCCTACCATTTCACAAAAAAGTGTCAAAAAGGTTAAAAAACACAAGAGACAGTTTTTGACAAGTTCTTTATTAATTTCTTCTTCTTTGGGCTTCTTCTTCCATCTTCTTTCTTCTGGTGTTCTTCTTCTTCCTCCATCTTCTTCTTCATCTTCTCCATCTTCTTTTTCTTCGTCCGCTCTTCTCGTCCTGCATCTTCCTCCAGGCTTCTTCTCTGCTCCGTCCACACGATCTGCCTCAGTGGGAGTCTTCAGCCGTGTGATGCTTCGCTTCTTCTGACACTTCTTATATAATAAAGGGCGGGGCCACCCGGTGACCCCGCCCTCCTCTGACTCACAGGGAATTCACGGGACTTCCCTGAGGCTTTCCCCGTGTTGTCAGAGGGGGAAACAACATGGGGAAAGCCTTAGGGGAAACAACACGGGGAAAGCCTCAGGGAAGTCCTGTAAATTCCCCGTGTGTCAGAGGAGGGAGGGGTCAAGACAACAGGCTGGAAAGCAGGCACCAAGACATCAGGCTGGAAGGCGGGCAACGAGACATCAGGCTGCAATGCAGGCAACGAGACATCAGGCTGGAAGGCAGGCACATCAGACTGGAAAGCAGGCACATCAGACTGGAAAGCAGGCATATCAGGCTGGAAGGCAAGCACCAAGACATCAGGCTGGAAAGCAGGCCCATCAGACTGGAAAGCGGGCACATCAGACTGAAATGCGGAGACATCAGACTGGAATGTGGAGACATCAGACTGGAAGGCAGGTATCAAGACATCAGGCTAGAGCAGGCATCGGGACATCAGGCTGAAAGGCAGACACGAGACATCAGGCTGAAAGGCAAACTTCGAGACATCAGGCTGAAAGGCAAGCACTGAGACAACAGGCTGGAAGGCAGGCACCGAGACATCAGGGTGGAAAGCAGGCACATCAGGCTGGAAAGCGGGCACATCAGGCTGGAAAGCGGGCACCAAGACATCAGGCTGGAAGGCAGGCATTGAGACATCAGGTTGAAAGGCAGACACCGAGACATCAGGCTGGAGGTCAGACACTGAGGCTTCAGGCTGGAAGGCAGGCACTGAGACATCAGGCTGGAAGGCAGGCACCGAGACAATAAGCTGGAAAGCGGGCACATCAGGCTGGAAAGCAGGCACATCAGGCTGAAAAGCGGGCACATCAGGCAGAACAGCAGGTGCATCGGACTGGATAGTAGTCACTGGAGCATCAGACTGGAACATGGACACTGGGATGTCAGGCTGAGCAGCAGGCACTGGGACCTCAAACTGGACAGCGGGCACAGACATTGACACAAAAGGCTGAGTAGCAGACAGTGGCACATCAGGCTGGGCAGCAGACAGGAACACATCAGGCTGGGCAGTAGGGATGAGCCGAACACCCTCCTGTTCGGTTCGCACCAGAACATGCGAACAGGAAAAAAGTTTGCTCGAACACGTGAACACCATTAAAGTCTATGGGACATTAACATGAATAATCAAAAGTGCTAATTTGAAAGGCTTATATGCAAGCTGTTGTCATAAAAAGTGTTTGGGGACCCGGGTCCTGCCCCAGGGGACATGGATCAATGCAAAAAAAAGTTTTAAAATCGGCCGTTTTTTCAGGAGCAGTGATTTTAATAATGCTTAAAGTCAAACAATAAAAGTGTAATATCCCTTTAAATTTTGTACCTGGGGGGTGTCTATAGTATGCCTGTAAAGGGGCGCATGTTTCCCGTGTTTAGAACAGTCTGACAGCAAAATGACATTTCGAAGGAAAAATTCCATTCAAAACTACCCGCGGCTATTGCATTGCCGACAATACACATAGAAGTTTGTTGATAAAAACGGCATGGGAATTCAACACAGGGAAACCCCGAACCAAAATTTAAAAAAAAAATGATGTGGGAGTCCCCCTAAATTCCATACCAGGCCCTTCAGGTCTGGTATGGATTTTAAGGGGAACCCCGCGCCAAAAAAAAAAAAAAAACGGCGTGGGGTCCCCACAAAAATCCATACCAGACCCTTATCCGAGCACGTAACCTGGCAGGCCGCAGGAAAAGAGGGGGGACGAGAGTGCGCCCCCCCTCCTGAACCGTACCAGGCCACATGCCCTCAACATTGGGAGGGTGCTTTGGGGTAGCCCCCCAAAACACCTTGTCCCCATGTTGATGAGGACAAGGGCCTCATCCCCACAACCCTGGCCAGTGGTTGTGGGGGTCTGCGGGCGGGGGGGCTTATCGGAATCTGGAAGCCCCCTTTAACAAGTGGACCCCCAGATCCTGGCCCCCCCCTGTGTGAAATGGTAAGGGGGTACTTACCCCTACCATTTCACTAAAAAACTGTCAAAAATGTTAAAAATGACAAGAGACAGTTTTTGACAATTCCTTTATTTAAATGCTTCTTCTTTCTTCTATCTTCCTTCATCTTCTTCTTCTTCTGGTTCTTCTGGCTCTTCTGGTTCTTCCTCCGGCGTTCTCGTCCAGCATCTCCTCCACGGCGTCTTCTATCTTCTTCTCCTCGGGCCGCTCCGCACCCATGGCATGGGGGGAGGCTCCCGCTCTTCTCTTCATCTTCTTCTTCATCCTCTTCTCTTCTTCCTTCTTCTCTTCTTCATTTTCTTCTCCGGGCCGCTCCGCACCCATGCCGGCATGGAGGGAGGCTCCCGCTGTGTGACGGAGTCTCCTCGTCTGACGGTTCTTAAATAACGGAGGGGCGGGGCCGCCCAGTGACCCTGCCCCCCTCTGATGCACGGTGACTTGACGGGACTTCCCCGTGACATCACGGGGAATGCCACAGGGAAGTCCCGTCATGTCCCGTGCGCCAGAGGGGCGGGGTCACTGGGTGGCCCCGCCCCCTGTTATTTAAGAACCGTCAGACGAGGAGAAGCCGTCACACAGCGGGAGCCTCCCCCCATGCCAGCATGGATGCGGAGTGGCCCGGAGAAGAAAATGAAGAAGAGAAGAAGAGAAGAGGATGAAGAAGAAGATGAAGAGAAGAGCGGGAGCCTCCCCCCATGCCATGGGTGCGGAGCGGCCCGAGAAGAAGAAGATAGAAGACGCCGTGGAGGAGATGCTGGACGAGAACGCTGGAGGAAGAACCAGAAGAGCCAGAAGAACCAGAAGAAGAAGGAAGATAGAAGAAAGAAGAAGCATTTAAATAAAGGAATTGTCAAAAACTGTCTCTTGTCATTTTTAACATTTTTGACATTTTTTTAGTGAAATGGTAGGGGTAAGTACCCCCTTACCATTTCACACAGGGGGGGGGGCGGGATCTGGGGGTTCCCTTGTTAAAGGGGGCTTCCAGATTCCGATAAGCCCCCTGCCCGCAGACCCCCACAACCACCGGCCAGGGTTGTGGGGATGAGGCGCTTGTCCTCATCAACATGGGGACAAGGTGTTTTGGGGGGCTACCCCAAAGCACCCTCCCAATGTTGAGGGCATGTGGCCTGGTATGGTTCAGGAGGGGGGGGCTGCACTCTCGTCCCCCCCTCTTTTCCTGCGGCCTGCCAGGTTGCGTGCTCGGATAAGGGTCTGGTATGGATTTTTGGGGGGACTCCACGCCGTTTTTTTTTTTTTTTTTTGGCGCGGGGTTCCCCTTTCAGGTCTGGTATGGAATTTAGGGGGAACCCCACGTCATTTTTTTTTAAAATTTTGGCCGGGGTTCCCCTTAATATCCATACCAGACCTGAAGGGCCTGGTATGGAATTTAGGGGGACTCCCACGTCATTTTTTTTTTTAATTGTGGTTTGGGGTTTCCCTGTGTTGAATTCCCATGCCGTTTTTATCAAAGAACTTCTTATGTGTATTGTCGGCAATGCAATAGCCGCGGGTAGTTTGCTAGTTGCTGTCAGACTGTTCTAAACACGGGAAACATGGGCCCCTTTACAGGCATACTATAGACACCCCCCAGGTACGAAATTTAAAGGGATATTACACTTTTATTGTTTGACTTTAAGCATTATTAAAATCACTGCTCCTGAAAAAACGGCCATTTTTAAAACTTTTTTTTGCATTGATCCATGTCCCCTGGGGCAGGACCCAGGTCCCCAAACACTTTTTATGACAATAACTTGCATATAAGCCTTTAAAATTAGCACTTTTGATTTCTCCCATAGACTTTTAAAGGGTGTTCTGCGGCATTCGAATTTGCCGCGAACACCCCAAATTGTTCGCTGTTCGGCGAACTTGCGAACAGCCAATGTTTGAGTCGAACATGAGTTCGACTTGAAACTCGAAGCTCATCCCTACTGGGCAGCAAACAGGAACACATCAGGCTGGGCAGCTAACAGGGACACATAAGGCTGGGCAGCAAACAGGAACACATCAGGCTGGGCAGCAGACAGTGGCTCATCAGGCTGGGCAGCAGACAGTGGCTCATCAGGCTGGGCAGCAGACAGTAGCTCATCAGGCTGGGCAGCAGACAGAAGCTCATCAGGCTGGGCAGCAGACAGACGCTCATCAGGCTGGGCAGCAGACAGAAGCTCATCAGGCTGGGCAGCAGACAGAAGCTCATCAGGCTGGGCAGCAGACAGAAGCTCATCAGGCGGGGAATTCACGGGACTTCCCTGAGGCTTTCCCCATGTTGTCAGAGGGGGGCGGGGTCACCCGGTTACGTGACCCTGCCCCCCTCTGACAACACTGGGAAAGCCTCAGGGAAGTCCCGTAAATTCCCTGTGCGTCAGAGGAGGGAGGGGTCACTGGGTGGCCCCACCCTCCATTATATAAAAAGTGTCAGAAGAAGCGAGGCGTCACATGGCTGAAGACTCCCACTGAGGCGGATAGTACAGACGGAGCGGAGAAGAAGCCTGGAGGAAGATGCAGGACAAGAAGAGCGAATGAAGAAGAAGAAGATGAAGAAGAAGATGAGGAAGAAGAAGAACAATGAAAGAACACCAGAAGAAAGAAGATGGAAGAAGAAGCCGAAAGAAGAAGAAATTAATAAAGGACTTGTCAAAAAACCGTCTCTTGTGTTTTTTAACCTTTGTCAGGAAATGTTCCATCCGCTGGTAATATCTGTTATTCGGCATGCAGTACTGAGGTCCACCAGCAGGTGTCTCCTGGCAGTTTGGAACTGTCAGGAGAGCTTTTCCCTGTTAATGTTATGTCATCTTTGGGCTGCAGTACTGGCGTCCACCAGCCGATGGATCCTGGCAGTATGGAGCAGGTATTCCCCTCTGCAGACAGGTGTCACCTGATGTAGTATGCAGTATAAATACCCGGCAATTGCACACTTATGTTGCCCTGGTATTGTCCTTGAGCCCTAATCTGCATCCTGCTACCCTGATTCCTGATCCTGTACCCGAACCTGAATCCTGATTCCTGGAACCTGGAACCTGTTGATCCTGTTTCCTGTCCGTTACCTGAACCCTGAACCCTGGACTCTGGACTCTGAGCCTTGTACCTGACCCGTCCCTCCTGTATCCATCCATCCTCTCTTGTCCTGTTTATCTCCCTTCCCAGCTACTGATTCCGTGTTTATGACCCCGGCCTGGCTTGACTACGATTCTGGTACTCCCTCTTGCTACATATGCTGGTTGGTTTTATATCACTGATTGTTTAGTTGTTCACTTGTATTTGTGGTGTGTTCACATATGCATTTTCCTTAAATAAACTTACTTTCACCTATTTATGTCTGGTTCACTCTGTTGCAGTCACACAGTTCTGGTCACATCTGGTTTATGACAACCTTTTTGACACTTTTTTGTGAAATGGTAGGGGTACATTTGTACCCCATTACCAATTCACACAGGGGGGGCGGTATCTGGGGATCCCCTTGTTAAAGGGGGCTTCCAGATTCCGATAAGCTCCCCGCCCACAGACCCCCACAACCACCGGCCAAGGGTTGTGGGGATGAGACCCTTCTCCTCATCACCATGGAGACAAGGTGCTTTGGGGGGCTACCTCAAAGCACCCTCCCAATGTTGAGGGCATGTGGCCTGGTACGGTTCAGGAGTGGGGGCGCTCTCTTGTCCCCCCCTCTTTTCCTGCAGCCTGCCAGGTTGCATGCTCGGATAAGGGTCTGGTATTGTCAGGAGAATTAGTAGACCAGACTGTGTGGACTGCACAGAGATAACCAAAAACGCATGAAAAGTGAATAATAATGATATTTATTAAGATAGGTGATAAATAAGAAAATATAAACAGTGCACAACCAACCCAACAACAGTATATACAGCAAGGGGCAGTACCAGAAACACAGATGTCAGCCAGGCCAGGGTCATACACAGCAGATCAGCAGAAGGACAAGGGATGTTCCAGAAACGTAAACGTTAGCCAGGCCAAGGTCATACATGGGGAGATCAGTAGATGAGGGACTGGGAACCAACAGGACAGGGAGGGGATGGATCGGGCTGAAGGGTAAGAAAAGGGTACAGGAACACAGGAGGGACCGGGACAGGATAAGCTCGGAACAAGGTCAGATGCAGGCTCAGGACCGGGTAACAGGCGAACAAGGTCAGGGCTCAAGGAGAGAAATACCAAGGCAAGCATGTGAGGGCTTGCCGGGTATTTATGGGACTGCCAATAATTGTCTTCATGTAACAGCTGAGCGCAGGGAGTGTTGTCTGCTCCCTACTGCCAGGATCCATCTGCTGGTAGACATCAGTACTGCGGCCCAATGATGACATAACACCAGCAGGGAGAGATTCCCCTGACAGTTCCAAACTGCCAGGAGACACCTGCTGGTGGACCTCAGTCCTGCATGCCAAATGATAGATCTTAACAGCGGACAGACCCTTTCCTGACAGTACCCCCCCAAAGGAGATGCCTCCAGATGCTCCAACTAGTTTTAATTGTCCATAGTCTATGGCATTGAGCAGAACAGTGGAAGAGAGTATTTCAGGCTGGTCATCAGGCACATCTGGGCAGACAGCGGGCACATTCGGGCAGACAGTGGGCACATCGGGCTCCGGGTCATAGAGCTGGGCAGCGGGCTCCCTACTGGCAAGCTGTTTAACAGGCATTGAGTCGGCAAGCAGAGTAATGGGCATTGGTTTAACAGACTGGGACATCAATATCAAGACAACAGGCTGGAAGGCAGGCACCAAGACATCAGGCTGGAAAGCGGGCAACGAGACATCGAGCTGGAAGGCAGGCACCGAGACATCAGGCTGGAAGGCAGGCACATCAGACTGGAAAGCAGGCACATCAGACTGGAAAGTGGGCACATCAGGCTGGAAGGCAAGCACCAAGACATCAGGCTGGAAAGCAGGCATCGGGACATCAGGCTGAAAGGCAGACACGAGACATCAGGCTGAAAGGCAAGCTTCGAGACATCAGGCTGACAGGCAAGCGCTGAGACAACAGGCTGGAAGGTAGGCACCAAGACATCAGGCTGGAAAGCAGGCACATCAGGCTGGAAAGCGGGCACATCAGGCTGGAAAGCGGGCACATCAGTCTGGAAAGCAGGCACCAAGACATCAGGCTAGAAGGCAGGCATTGAGACATCAGTTTGAAAGGCAGACACCGAGTCATCAGGCTGGAGGGCAGACACCGAGGCATCAGGCTGGAAGGCAGGCACTGAGACAACAGGCTGGAAGGCAGGCACTGAGACAACAGGCTGGAAAGCAGGCACATCAGGCTGGAAAGCGGGCACATCAGGCAGAACAGCAGGTGCATCGGACTGGATAGTAGTCACTGGAGCCTCAGACTGGAACATGGACATTGGGATGTCAGGCTGAGCAGCAGGCACTGGGACCTCAAACTGGACAGCGGGCACAGACATTGGCACAACAGGCTGAGTAGCAGACACTGGCACATCAGGCTGGGCAGCAAACAGGAACACATCAGGCTGGGCAGCAAGCAGGGACACATCAGGCTGGGCAGCAAGCAGGGACACATCAGGCTGGGCAGCAAGCAGGGACACATCAGGCTGGGCAGCAAACAGAGACATCAGGCTGGGCAGCAGACAGAAGCTCATCAGGCTGGGCAGCAGACAGAAGCTCATCAGGCTGGGAAGCAGACAGAAGCTCATCAGGCTGGGCAGCAGACAGAAGCTCATCAGGCTGGGCAGCAGACAGAAGCTCATCAGGCTGGGCAGCAGACAGAGGCACATCAGGCTGGGCAGCAGACAGAGGCACATCAGGCTGGGCAGCAGACAGAGGCACATCAGGCTGGGCAGCAGACAGTGGCTCATCAGGCTGCGCAGCAGACAGTGGCTCATCAGGCTGCGCAGCAGACAGTGGCTCATCAGGCTGCGCAGCAGACAGTGGCTCATCAGGCTGGGCAGCAGACAGTGGCTCATCAGGCTGGGCAGCAGACAGTGGCTCATCAGGCTGGGCAGCAGACAGAAGCTCATCAGGCTGGGCAGCAGACAGAAGCTCATCAGGCTGGGCAGCAGACACTGGCACATCAGGCTGGGCAGCAGACAGTGGCTCATCAGGCTGGGCAGCAGACAGTGGCTCATCAGGCTGGGCAGCAGACAGAAGCTCATCAGGCTGGGCAGCAGACAGAAGCTCATCAGGCTGGGCAGCAGACACTGGCACATCAGGCTGGGCAGCAGACGGTGGCACATCAGGCTGGGCAGCAGACGGTGGCACATCAGGCTGGGCAGAAGACAGTGGCACATCAGGCTGGGCAGAAGACGGTGGCACATCAGGCTGGGCAGAAGACGGTGGCACATCAGGCTGGGCAGCAGACAAAGGCACATCAGGCTGGGCAGCAGACAGAGGCACATTAGGCTGGGCAGCAGACGGTGGCACATCAGGCTGGGCAGCAGATGGTGGCACATCAGGCTGGGCAGCAGACGGTGGCACATCAGGTTGGGCAGCAGACGGTGGCACATCAGGTTGGGCAGCAGACGGTGGCACATGAGGCAGAGGTTTGGCAGAATCAGGTGGGTTATCAGGTTCAGCTGGCATGCAAGCAGACTGGATCAGGTTGGTTGGTGTGGAAGCAAGTTGGGTTACTGGCAGGATCGTGTGGGTAGGAAAGAACTTTTGTTTCTTCTTTGGTTTAGCCACAGCAACTTTGTAGGTAACTGCAGGGCTATAAGAAAAAGATGTAACTGGGCAAAAGGAAGACCAGGGAACAGTGGCTGGAGGAGGGTTTTGTGGGATTGTTACAGGTGGAAGAGAAGAGGCAGGTTGATTGAAAGCAGGATGGGTACCGTGAGTAGAGACTGGGTAATAGTACTTGGTGGGAAGCTGTGTATACTGGGCTGTAGCTGAGGTTGCCATGGGCGACTGGGAGAAAGATTCTTGAGAAGGCAGGTGACTAATGGTGGGACTGGATTGTTGTGGCTTAGCTAAATGCTGGAGATCTGACCATGCTTGTATAACAGGTTGAACAAAAAAGTCGGTTCACATACAGCCTGTCTAATCAGAGATTGTACTGAACAAATGCAATCTGATAACACCTGCTGGGAACAAGAGGAATAATGTTCATCAAAAAAAGCAGAATCATCCTCTAACAACCATACCAGGGATTCAACCTGGTCACAATTGAAAGGAGGGGAGAAATCATCACTTCCTTCGGGAAAGCATGACAAGGCTGACTTTGCACATAACTGGATCAAAAGCTGAACATCCTCAAATAACATATGACCCTGATCTACTAGAGAATGAGCTGATCGGATCGTTTCCAGCAGTTGGTCCCTGGTCCAATCTTTAAGAGTCTGGCAGCAATATTTACCATCCTCTGCTGCCAGCAGAGAATAGAAGACAATTTCATTAAAGTCCATCTTTCACGCGCCCACCGAACCAGGATGGTTTCTCAGTGCAGCCACGTCTGGTCAGGGAGGCCTTGGTATACTGTCAGGAGAATTAGTAGATCAGACTGTGTGGACTGCACAGAGATAACCAAAAACGCATGAAAAGTGAATAATAATGATATTTATTAAGATAGATGATAAATAGGGATGAGCCGAACACCCCCCTGTTCAGTTCGCACCAGAACTTGCGAACAGGCAAAACATTTGTTCGAACACGCAAACACCGTTAAAGTCTATGGGACACGAACATGAATAATCAAAAGTGCTCATTTTAAAGGCTTATATGCAAATTATTGTCATAAAAAGTGTTTGGGGACCTGGGTCCTGCTCCAGGGGACATGGATCAATGCAAAATAAAGTTTTAAAAACAGACTTTTTTTGGGAGCAGTGATTTTAATAATGCTTAAAGTGAAAAAATTAAAAGTGTAATATCCCTTTAAATTTCGTACCTGGGGGTGTCTATAGTATGCCTGTAAAGGGGCGCATGTTTCCCGTTTTTAGAACAGTCTGACAGCAAAATGAAATTTCAAAGGAAAAAAGTCATTTAAAACTACTCGCGGCTATTAATGAATTGCCGGTCCGACAATACACATACAGGTTCATTGATAAAAACGGCATGGGAATTCCCCACAGGGGAACCCCGAACCAAAATTAAAAAAAAAAAAGACGTGGGGGTCCCCTTAAATTCCATACCAGGCCCTTCAGGTCTGGTATGGATATTAAGGGGAACCCCAGTCAAAATAAAAAAAAAATAAATGGCGTGGGGTCCCCCTCAAAATCTATTACATAACAATCAGTGTAGCGCTGGACATAAATAATGTGACTAGTGACTAAAAATTAGTGCACACTCTCTGATGTTACCAGGATATGATGCCAAGATAAACAATATAAATACACATAGACTATTTTTCAAGACCTATATCTAAATATGATACATAGTGAAATTCTTATATGTAATATTCCTTATAAGTGTGGGTCCATGCCCAAAATAATATATGTGAAAAAAACTTTATAAATAAACACGAATAGTGAAATAAAATAGTGAAATAAAAAGTTCAAAAAAGTGTCCCAAATAACAAAGTGTTAATTCCAGAACAAGATGTATTGCAGGGTTCGGGAATACTTGATCCACCTCTTGTGTGGCCCGCCACCAAATGGTAAAATTTAAGGCTTACCGACAAGCCTGCGACTGCCCTTACTCAGGGGGGTCAAAACAGGCTTAGTTGTGGTGAAATCCAAAGATGATGGACCCTCCGAGCCCTCTCTAACTTCATCAAACAGGCAGTTCACAGCACCGGGGACCCCGATGTGGAAGTAGGCTCCCAGGAAATCCTTTAGTGTTTCTCCTCGGAAAAGGTCAGGTACAGATAAGCCGCAGCTCCCAAGAAAAAAATGTAAAACAGGATTCCAGTAGTGTAGATTGAAAAATTGGGGGCACTTTATTAAAGCTGGAATGCATTAAAAGCATTTACAACAAAATGACACTGACAGAAAAAAAGAAAAACTCCTTAGCGGTTTAAAAGCAGTCCGCGCATGCGCAATGCGCATCAACGTTGTGACCCTACGGCTGTTTCGTCACAACTGACGTCATCAGGGGTACGTGATTGCGTACGCGCATGCGCATTAAATAACTCGGCAGCGCTGCCCAAGACGGCGCTATTGGTTAGCTAAGACCAGATTAGATGTTGTAATAGGCTAATCAAAAGCCTATAAGCCAAAGGTAACGCCCAGTATATAAATTAAAAAACAACTAAGACGTTAGTTAAACGTGCATATGATAAAGAGCCAGCCACAACAGCGCCATCTAGTGGACATTTAACAGAAGACGCCGAGCAAATGACAAATTAAACTTGCTATAATAAGAACACTTGACATCTAAAAATTCAAATAAATAAATAATACTGTGTCATCCTCAAAGGGGGCAATATTAATAATATAACTAAAACCGATTGGAAACATAAATTTAAAAATTAAAAAATCTAATATAGATTGTAAATGTATATTAATCAATAAAAATTGTCATATTATATGGCCTCCTTCCTAACAGTATAATTCTCCCACTATAGTCCTCATACAAATATCTTTACTAAAAACCCAATCTAAATTAAATGATCAAAGGTGATGACCATGAATGCAATGGATAGGCACTAGACCCATAGTCATGGGTAAAGGACCATGGATGTCCACAAAAGAGGTGCTACACACTCAACACAGGGAGAAGGGATGGAAAGGATTAAAACCAAAAATAATTTGGAGTTATCTGAAGAGGAGAAAACCAATAAAGGAAACCACCAAATAAAGATGCAATGCCATAATCATAGAGGGGGCAAGATATTTCAAGCAGGACCCCAACTATTAACAGCAAAGACAGTAATTTAGAAGAGACATCAACTGTTATTAATAAAACAGTTGATGTCCCATTCTATGTTCAAACCACTGGGGGCATGAGAACCCAATCTGTAGATCCAGTTGGTCTCGGCTCTAGAGATGGTTCTCTTACCATTGCTGCCACGCCAATGGGGAATATATTTCTCTATACCAATGAAAGTTGTGCCTGTTGGATCTCAATTATGTACGAGATCATAGTGTCTGGAGACACTGTGCTTATCGAAGCCCTGTTTAATATTGGTGATATGTTCACCAAGCCTCACGTGCAATTTTCTAACAGTGCGTCCCACATATTCCAGCCCACAAGGGCACCTCAGAAGATAAACGACACATTTAGTGGTACAGGTAATCAGTGATTTAATGGGGTATGTTAAACCCGTATTGACTGAAGTAAATTCAGTCAATCTCCTGTCCTTTAATGTGTTGACCTTACACACTACACACCTTCTACATGGAGAGAAACCTTTGAGGTCACCAAAAAAGCTCAAACGCACAGGTGGATCTGGGACATTAGGTGCCAACATATGTCTAAGACTGGTGGCTCCCCTGAATAAAACCTGTGGTTTGTCCGACAGTAAGGGCCCAAGGACCCGGTCATTTTTAATAACTGGCCAATGTTTTTTTATGATCCTTTTTATGGCCCAATGTTGGCTCGAATAAGTGGTGATGAAAGCAAGTCCAAAATCCTCTCTATCCTCAGTTTGGGGGGGTTTGTCCATTAATAAGTCCCTTCGGTCCCTGTTTCCAACCTCTAAGATTAACGAGTCAAGGGTCATTGAATCATAACCCTTGCTCAGAAATCTAGATTTTAAAGTGGATGCTTCCCTATGGAATTGATCTAGATTTGAACAGTTCCGCCTCAATCTTAAAAATTGTCCTTTAGGGACAGCTGTTAACCAAGAATAGTGATGACAGGAGTCAAGAGGGATGAAACTGTTCCTGTCAGTTGGCTTGAAGAAAGTAGAGGTGGTAATTTTTCCATTGACAATGTTAATGACCAGATCCAGAAAGTGGATCTGAGTTGGACTAGCTTCATGGCTAAGCACTATGCCCCTGTCGTTATTATTAAGGCCCGAAAGGTAGGAATCAACCGATACTGCGTCACCGTCCCAGATAAATAGGACGTCATCGATAAATCTTTTCCACATGACAAGCTGTTCAGGCCTGTCATGTAGAACCACATCCTCCTCCCATTTAGCCATGAAGAGGTTGGCCATACTGGGGGCAAACTTAGCCCCCATGGCCACCCCCTTCACTTGCAGGTAATGTGCACCATTGTGCCAAAAATGGTTATGCTCCATCGAGAAGTCCAATAGCTCCATCACAAAATTACATTGTGTGATGGAGATATTGGAGTCCCGATAGAGGAAATGTCGCACTGCCTCATGTCCCAATTGATGGGATATCAAAGTATAAAGCGATGCGACATCAGCTGTCACTAACGTGTAAGTGTCCTTCCATACCACATCACTTAATATATTAAGGACATGTTTAGTATCCTTAAGGAATGAGGGTGTGCCCATCACCAGTGGCTGAAGATAATGGTCAATATATTTACCAACACGTGATGTAATAGAATCAATGCCACTGATGATGGGCCTACCCGGGGGGTTCACTAAAGTTTTGTGGACCTTAGGCAAAATATATATGACAGGTAATCGGGGGGCCAAAGGAACCAAATGTTCCTTTTCTTTTTTATTTAAAATCCCCGTCAAATCCTTTTTCTATTAATGCACTCAGTTTGCGTTTATACGCGGCTGTCGGATCTGCTGGCAAGGGACAATAGGTGTCCGTATCAGATAAGATTCTAGCCATTTCATTGGCATAAGAATCTTTATCAAGAATGACAATGGCCCCGCCTTTATCCGCGGGGCGTATAATAATGTCTTTCCTATTGCATAAAGTCTCTAACCCTACTTTAATATTCTGCTGAGCTTGCACCGATCTTAGTTTTAACTTGGTCAGATCACTCAACACCAAGTCACGAAAAATACTAATATTGGGTGCTGTGTTGCCAGGCGGATTGAACAGCGAAGCGTTGGACAAACCAGAATGAACCACTACAGATGCTTCCCTGGTTAATTGTCTAGATGAATTACTCAAAATGTACCTTTTAATATTAAGTTTACGTGTATACTTTTGTACATCAATGAACGTCTGAAACTTGTCTAGATTACGAGGAGGGACAAATTTCAAACCTTTATTGAGAGTAATAAGCTCATCCGTTGTGAGCTCTTTGGTACTTAAATTGATATCACCATTGGTATCTAAATTCTCCTCCCTTTTGGGGTGAAGTTTCCTCCCCCCTCTGCACCCTCTCTTGCGTCGCCATTTCTTTTGTTTCTCCCTCTGCCGGCCAACTGAAAATCCCGTCTAACGTGGTTTTCTCCTGTATGTTGGCCTGGAGGGGGGCCAGTATTATTCCGGTTACTACCTAAATCCAACGTGTTGCCATCAGTGGTGTTCAACAAAGGTAAAAATCTGTTTCCAGTAGTAACATTGACACCATATTGTTCGCGTTCGTCATCATATTGACGGCATCCAGCTCTAAGGTTATGCTGGTCAAGATGATGACGACCACTACTACGACTTTGATAGTCCATTCGGCCATCCTGTTTCCAAGGTGGAGGAGAGTGCCGATATGAACGAGGGAGAGAATTATTACCCCCTCTCATATTCCTTGACTGACTGAGGTTTCGTTGTGACTTTCTCCCTCTAGATGGTTGAGGGTGATTATAATATATTGTATTAGAAACAGGAACCCTTGTTTCATGAGTCACTGCCAAAGGCTGTGACTCATGGCCAACAGAAGTGGTGGAAGGATCAATAGGGGGAGGTATCTGCCATTTAAAGACCAAGTTGTCTTTATAGTCCTTAGCATCCCTATTGTACTTCCTCCTTTTCTTCTGCCTCACTTTCTTCTTTGATCAGTATGGTTTTTAGAGCCTCAGACCTACAGGAATATTCCTGGTCATTTTTAAAGGGGGTGAGCCTTGTCTTGATATCATTAATTTCTAGATCTAGCATAGTGAGCCTACGTTTCTTTTTAGCCACCAAAAATTGCAAGAAACCCACTCCTGCCTCATTGAAATACTTGAACCACTCAGCTAGTTCATTATCCTCCTTCTGAGGGTTGACCTCCCACCTTAGGCTCCTGGGAACCATATTCTCTTTTATGTATTCCTCCAAATACGCAATGTCCTATCTTAGATGTACTTCCGTGATGGTAAGGTTTTTAAGTCTGAGGAAACACCCTGCCAGATCATCCCTCAGATCCTCCCCTCCATCAAAAACACCCGTAGTGTCCGTAACTACCTGGGACCTATACTCAAATATGTCCATCTTAAGGAAAAAAGTGCACAAGCTGCAGCTCTGGATATCAAAAATACAGAAACTAAAAATAAGTAAAGAACCGCGCTATGTGCATAAATGTGAAAAACCTAAGGTTTTTCACATTTATGCACATAGCGCGGCTCTTTACTTATTTTTAGTCCCTCAAAATCTATACCAGACCCTTCAGGTCTGGTATGGATTTTAAGGGGAACCCCGCACCAAAATGTTTTTAAAAAAATGGCGTGGAGTCCCCCCAAAAATCTATACCAGACCCTTATCCAAGCACGCAACCTGGCAGGCTGCAGGAAAAGAGGGGGGGACGAGAGAGCGCCCACCCTCCTGAACCGTACCAGGCCACATGCCCTCAACATTGGGAGGGTGCTTTGGGGTAGCCCCCAAAACACCTTGTCCCCATGTTGATGAGGACAAGGGCCTCATCCCCACAATCCTTGGCCGGTGGTTGTGGGGGTCTGCGGGCGGGGGGCTTATCAGAATCTGGAAGCCCCCTTTAACAAGGGGACCCCCAGATCCCGCCCCCCCTGTGTGAAATGGTAAGGGGGTACAAAAATGTTAAAAATGACAAGAGACAGTTTTTGACAATTCCTTTATTTAAATGCTTCTTCTTTCTTCTATCTTCCTTCGGTTTCTTCCTCTATCTTTTTGTTCTTCTGGTTCTTCTGTTTCTTCCTCCAGTGTTCTCGTCCAGCATCTTCCTCTGCGGCGTCTTCTTCCCTTCTTTTCCTCGGGTCGCTCCGCATCCATGATGGCATGGAGGGAGGCTCCCGCTGTGTGACGCTTCTCTCTTCATCTTTTTCTCTTCATCTTCTTTTCAGGCTGCTCCGTATCCATGATGGCATGGAGGGAGGCTCCCGCTGTGTGACGCTTCTCCTCCTCTAACGGTTCTTAAATAACAGGGACGGGGCCACCTGGTGACCCCGCCCCCCTCTGACGCACGGGGACTTGATGGGACTTCCCTGTGGCATTCCCCGTGATGTCAGAGGGGGGCGGGGTTATGTAACGGCTTCTGACATCACAGGGAATGCCACAGGAAAGTCCCCATCAAATCCCCGTGCGTCAGAGGGGGGTGGGGTCACCCCCCCTTATTTAAGAACTGTCAGAAGAGGAGAAGCATCACACAGCGGGAGCCTCCCTCCATGCCATCATGGATGAGGAGCGGCCCGAAAAGAAGATGAAGACAAGAAGATGAAGAGAAGAAGATGGAGAAAAAGATGAAGAGAAAAAGATGAAGAGAAAAAGATGACGAGAGAAGCGTCACACAGCGGTAGCCTCCCTCCATGCCATCATGGATGCGGAGCGGCCCGAGGAGAAGAAGGGAAGAAGACGCCGACGCCGCAGAGGAAGATGCCGGACGAGAACACCGGAGGAAGAACCAGAAGAACCAGAAGAAGAAGAAGATGGAGGAAGAAACCGAAGGAAGATAGAAGACAGAAGAAAGAAGAAGCATTTAAATAAAGGAATTGTCAAAAACGGTCTCTTGTCATTTTTAACATTTTTGACAGTTTTTTTGTGAAATGGTAGGGGTACTTTTGTACCCCCTTACCATTTCACACAGGGGGGAGGGCTGGGATCTGGGGGTCCCCTTGTTAAAGGGGGCTTCCAGATTCCGATAAGCCCCCACCTGCAGACCCCCACAATCACCGGCCAGGGGTTGTGGGGATGAGGCCCTTGTCCCCATCAACATGGGGACAAGGTGTTTTGGGGGGCTACCCCAAAGCACCTTCCCAATGTTGAGGGCATGTGGCCTGGTACGGTTCAGGAGGGGGGGTGCTCTCTCGTCCCCCCCCTCTTTTCCTGCATCCTGCCAGGTTGCGTGCTCGGATAAGGGTCTGGTATGGATTTTGGGGGGACCCCACGCAGTTTTTTTTTTAAATTTTGGCATGGGGTCCCCCTTAAAATCCATACCAGACCTGAAGGGTCTGGTATAGATTTTGAGGGGGACCCCACTCCATTTTTTTTTAATTTTGGCTCTGGGGTTCCCCTTAATATCCCTTCAGGTCTGGTATGGAATTTAGGGGGACCCCCCATGTCATTTTTTTAAAAATTTTGGTTCGGGGTTCCCCTTTGGAAACTCCCATGCTGTTATTATCAATGAACTTTTATGTGTATTGTCGGACCGGCAAATCATTAATAGCCGCAAGTAGTTTTAAATGACTTTTTTCCCTTTGTATTGTCATTTTGCTGTCAGACTGTTCTAAACATGGAAAACATGCGCCCCTTTTCAGGCATACTATAGACACCCCCCAGGTACGAAATTTAAAGGGATATTACACTTTTATTGTTTCACTTTAAGCACTATTAAAATCACTGCTCCTGAAAAAACGGCCGTTTTTAAAACTTTTTTTGCATTGATCCATGTCCCCTGGGGCAGGACCCAGGTCCCCAAACACTTTTTATGACAATACCATGAATATAAGCCTTTAAAATTAGCACTTTTGATTTCTCCCATAGACTTTTAAAGGGTGTTCCGCGGCATTCAAATTTGCGGCAAACACCCCAAATTGTTCGCTGTTCGGCAAACTGGCGAACAGCTGATGTTCGAGTCGAAGCTCATCCCTAGTGATAAATAAGAAAATATAAACAGTGCACAACCAACCCAACAAACCCACCAACAACAGTATATACAGCAAGGGGCAGTACTAAAAACACAGATGTCAGCCAGGCTAGGGTCATACACAGCAGATCAGCAGAAGGACAAGGGATGTTGCAGAAACATAAACATTAGCCAGGCCAAGGTCATACACGGGGAAATCAGTAGATGAGGGACTGGGAACCAACAGGACAGGGAGGGGATGGATCGGGCTGAAGGGTAAGGAAAGGGTACAGGAACACAGGAGGGACCGGGACAGGATAAGCTCGGAACAAGGTCAGATGGAGGCTCAGGATCGGGTAACAGGCGAACAAGGTCAGGGCTCAAGGAGAGAGATACCAAGGCAAGCATGTGAGAGCTTGCCGGGTATTTATGGGACTGCCAATAATTGTCTTCATGTAACAGCTGAGCGCAGGGAGTGTTGTCTGCTCCCTACTGCCAGGATCCATCCGCTGGTGGACGTCAGTGCTGCGGCCCAATGATGACATAACACCAGCAGGGAAAGATTCCCCTGACAGTTCCAAACTGCCAGGTGCACCTGCTGGTGGACCTCAGTACTGCATGCCAAATGATAGATCTTAACAGCGAACGGACCCTTCCCTGACAGGTATGGATTTTTAGGTGGACCCCAAGCCATTTTTTAAAAAAAATTTGGCGTGGGGTTCCCCTTAAAATCCATACCAAACCTGAAGGGCTTGGTATGGAATTTAGGGGGACCCCCACGCCATTTTTTTAAAAATTTTGGTTCGGGGTTCCCCTGTGGGGAAATCCCATGTCATTTTTATCAATGAACTTTTATGTATATTGTCGGACCGACAATTCATTTTAGCCGCGAGTATTTTTTAATTCGTTTTTTTCCTTTGAAATGTCATTTTGCTGTCAGACTGTTCTAAACATGGGAAACATGCGCCCCTTTACGGGCATACTATAGACACCCCCAGGTACAAAATTTAAAGGAATATTACACTTTTATTGTTTCACTTTAAGCATTATTAAAATCACTGCTCCTGAAAAAACGGCTGTTTTTTTTTTTCCCTCAAATATTTTTTATTAAAGAAATTGCAGATTACAAATAGTAAGATAAGGAACTGGAAAATAATTCATTCAGAAGATGCATTAGGAACAATCATATATAGCGATAATTACAACGGGAACATGAAGTGAAGGAGAAATAATGATCAGAGGTCAAAGTGGTACTCATAAAAAAAAAATTATTAAGGATTACTTGGACCTTGGAAATGCCGTTAGGCGATCAATTGGGTTCTAAGGTTTATGAGTGAGCTCATATGAACGTGGAGTAGCAAGTCAATCCGTGAGACTGAGTATCATGTCTCATCCACACGTACCCCTAACGGGAACTAACTGTGCGTGGGTGGGGACTATGTTCCATAGAAGTTATATCTTAGATAGGTCAGTCTCTCGGTCTTTGTTTGCGTAAGGTAAAGCCCCACATGTTTGGTGGGTAATTCTTTTACTGTTCATGGGTTTTTAATGTGATGTTCCTTGTCTGGGATCTGTTTGTGTAGGAAACAAATGTATATGGGGATTAGGAAGGTAAAGGGAGGGGAAGGGAAAGGAATGGGAGGGAAGGAGCCTGGTCATTGTTGGGAATAGGTTTCAAGAGTTCAATCATTTTGCGTCGTATATAGTCCCCCAGGTCAAGCTATGGGGAGTTTGAGAAGATATTTTTGTATTCTGTCGATTCTTTAAAAAGTAACCAGCATGCCCAAGTTGTAGAAAATTTAGTGGGGGTATCGTGGGCCTGATGGATGAGATTTTCCATCTCCACTATTCTGCCTATTCTATGGAGCCATTCTGATGTGCTGGGGGGTGTGGTCGATCGCCAATGTATGGGGATGCATAGTTTCGCTGCATTTATGAGGTGTAGGGTAAGAGATTTTTTATATGCAGATTGTGGTATGGATGTGTGGTGTAGGAGGTATTGAGCTGGTTTGAAATCAGGTGTGTAAGTTGTGATCTGAGAAGTAAGACCATGAACTTCAGACCAGTATGGTTGGATTAGGGGGCACTCCCACCAGATATGGAGTAATGAACCATGAGTGGAATTACATCTCCAACAAAGTGGAGGGACACTGGGGTGAAACTTATGTATTCTGTCTGGGGTCCTGTACCACCTAGAATAAATTTCATACCCATTTTCTTGTGCAGAGACATTTTGAGAACCTTTGTGAATGTGAGTATATATGTTGTGCCAATCCTCATGGGTTAGGTCTATGGCTAGTTCTCTTTCCCATCTTTGGCACGTCGCTTCATTAGCGGTTTGCGTGTCTGAGAACAAGAGTGAGTAGATATCTGAGACAATGTGTCTTTGGGGATCATTTCTCGTGCAGATGGCTTCAAACGGTGTGTGGTCTCTAAACCAATGGGATTGTGAGGAAGAGCTCTGTAGGAAGTGTCTTATTTGAAGATATTTAAAGAAAGGGATGTCCAGATCGGGGAATCGGGTTGGGATGGTTTGGAAGGGTATTAATTTCCCCTTGTCAAAGAAGGATTCCGCTCTGATTGAATGTTGTGATATGTTGCTATTGTTAGTAAGTGATATGATTCCTGGGGGAAAGTCCGGGTTTCTATCAAGCGGTGTCAGTGGGCCGGGGGAAGAGGCAATATTCAGTTTTTTACAAGCTATGCGAAAGATTTGTAGCGTGGTGTTTGTCAAGGGATGTGACCTACATTCTCTTGGGATCTTATGTGGGTTTATCCAAGGTAGGTGGTGAACAGGTACAGATGAGAACGCCTCTTCTACATTATCCATGCTTTATTTTTAGTATGTAAGTGCCAATCTATGATTCTCGCTAAATGGCATGACCAGTAATATTTTTGTATATCAGGGAGGCCTATTCCCCCTTTAATTTTAGGGGACACTAGTTTATCCCAACTTACTCGTGGGTGTTTGTCTGCCCAGATAAAGTGTATGCACAATCTTTTGTAAGTGGAAAAGAATGAAGACGGTAGTTTGATTGGGATTGTTTGAAGTAAAGGAGTCCGGGGAGGATGTTCATTTTTATGACTGCCGCCCTCCTAAACCATGAAAAATTATTTCTGTTCCATTTTTGGAGGTCTGTCTGTATTGTTTTCAGAATGGGGAGAAAGTTTTTAGGGTAGAGGTCAGTGAGCTTGGACGGTAACTGAATGCCTAGGTATGTGATGGACTGTGCATCCCAACCAAATGGAAAGTTAATTTTGCATAGGTTGACTAGAGAGTCAGATAAAGATATGTTAAGGGCCTTAGATTTTGCGAAGTTGATTTGTAAGTTGGAGAGCTCTCTGAAGAAGGAGAATTCCTTTAAGAGGTTGGGAAGTGTGGTAATGGGGTCCGTAAGGAATAAGAGGACGTCATCTGCATATGCTGCTATTTTGTGTTGGGTGTTGGCAATGTTCACCCCTTTAATGTCTTGATTGGACCTAATCTTGCGGAGTATGGGTTCCATTGTGAGTATGAAGATGATGGGGGAGAGCGGGCATCCCTGTCTGGTTCCATTCGACACGGAGAAGGCGTCCGACAGGTGGCCGTTAATCCTGATTTTTGCAGTTGGGGATGATTATAGGGCTAGAATGTATTGTAGCATACGCTCTTTAAACCCTATTTTACGTAATACTTCTGACATGTAGTCCCAGGCCACTCTGTCGAACGCCTTCTCCGCATCAAGTGAAAAGAAGAATCCCGGCGTTTTGGAAAATGATAGCCAATGATGGATGTTAATTGCCTTCAGGGTGTTATCCCTAGCCTCACGACCGGGGATGAATCCTACTTGATCTAAAGAAATCAGGAAAGGGAGTAGGGGTAGTATGCGATTCGCCTATATCTTCGCATTGAGTTTTACATCTACATTTATGAGTGATATAGGTCTATTATTAGAGACTATGTTAGCATCTTTGCCCGGTTCTGGAATCATCATAATGTGGGCCTCCAAGAGGTTTTTGCACTTGTCAGGTTGTGTGTGTAGGGAGTTGAAGGTTTTTAGGAACTGGGGTATGAGAGTCTCTGGGAAGGTTTTGTAGTAACTGACTGATAAGCCATCTGGGAAAGGGCTTTTGCTCGGTTTCATTTGCTTAAGGGCCTCCGTAATCTCTTCTCGTGTGAGGGGCTTGTCTAAATCATTAGCCTGGTCGGTGGAAATGGGGCAAGGGCTAAATTGCGTTAGGAATTCTTCTATCAGTTGTTTTCTGTCTCTAGGTGGGTCCTTCTGTGGTTGGGCATTTAAATTATATAGTTTGGAGAAGAATAGTCTAAACTGATCTGCTATACCATTTGAGGAAACTATCTTGTTTCCTAAGGGGTCCAAAATGGAATGAATGGTTGAGTTCATCTTTTTGGATTGGAGTGCTCTGGCGAGCATTTTACTGGATTTATTCCCGAATTCGTAGAAGATTCTTTGTGCTAGGGCAAATTTACCTTTGGTTGACTTCCCTATTTCCTCAAGGAGATCCTCTCTGGGTTTCAACAACTCCTGAAGGGATTGATCTGCTAGCAATTGCTTGTGTTTCTGTTCCAGAGAGTGAATTTTTTCTGACAGTTCGGATTTAGTTGCTTGTCTGGCTTTACGCTGCTGTGCGGCAAGTGATAGTAATTCCCCCCTAATAACACACTTATGAGCTGCCCAGAGGGTCAGCGGGTCGGTGTCTGGGGAAGCATTCTCTTGGAAATAGTATGACAAGCAATCCTTTAATCTCTTAACGTGTGTCGGGTCTGTGAGCAGGGAGCTGTCTAGACGCCAGAGTTTGGGTCTCGTGGAGGTTAGCGGGAATGTGATAATGGCGGTGATGGGATGATGATCAGACAATACCATGGGGTCTATTGTGGCCGACAGGAGTGAATCCAAGTCTGGTTGAGACAGGAAAAAATAGTCTAATCTTGTGTATCTATTGTGAGGAGGGGAATAGAATGTAAAATCTGGTATTAGGATATAGTATGCGCCATGTGTCGTGCAGAGCTAAGTTGGAGAAATGTGTCTTAATTGCCCGGAGGGCACGGTAGGTGATAGTGGAAGAGCCCGAAGATGTATCTAGAGAGGGATTGAGAGCCAAGTTGAAGTCGCCTCCAACAACCAGCAAGCCCTTGGCGAATGTAGTAAGCTTTTGTAATGTGTCTCGAAAGAAGGGGACCTGCAGTTTGTTGGGGGCGTAGAGGTTGGCCAGTGTAATAGGTTTGGTATGCAATTTGCCCTTTAAAAAGATGTATCTTGCGTTGGCGTCAATCAGTGTGTCTTGAATCTGCAAGGGGCAATTTTTGGAAATTAGGATAGAAACTCCTTTAGATTTGGAGTCCTTATTGGTGGCATGGTACACCATTGGGTATGATGAGTTGTAAAGTTTGGGAATGTTATTTGATCTAAAATGTGTTTCTTGGAGAAAGACCACGTCAGCTTTGGCTCTCTGTAGTAGTAGAAGTAGCTGTGATCTTTTTTCGGGGGTGTTAAGTCCCCTTATGTTTAATGAGTATAGCTTGACCTGAGGGGGGGTTGTCTGTTCTGGGTGGTGGCATAATGGTGTCTAGCTGTCACAGAGCTCGTACAATAGTGAAGTAGGTGTGGTATTGCGAGGCGAAGGGTAGGGTTGGGAGTGTGGGGGTATGGGGGGAAGAAATTAGGAGGAAAATACTCCTAGAACGTATACCGAACAGGTCAGGGAAACGACCCTTCACCTGTATAAGTAAGTTCGGTGGGGTACAGCATGAGGATAGAGATTGCCTTTTTAAGAAAGGCAAACTCCAGTCCAGACCACTGTGTGGGGGTTGAGAGAGGCCGCATGGGAAAGATATGACTAGATGTTATGGCAATTCGCTACATACTTTGCCAACTACGGGTGGGTGTGGGTGCCTGGGAGTCCATAGGAGTGTATAGTTAAGTGCTGGCCTTAAATAAGTTGTAGATGCTGGTATCATTCGATATTGTTGGGTCTAGCAGGGTTTGTCTACCATATGGGAATTATGGACCTTTCACAGATGTAAGAGATCGCTGCTTCTCCATGCATGTTGAGTAATGGGAAGGCTATGGAGGCCAGACAGCGTGGAGTATGTAACGTTCATTCGTATAAGAAGTAATATATCTATGTAAACGTCAGGTAAAACAATATAACCAACAAAACTTCATGCCTATCCGGCAGTCAAACATAATAAAACATGTGTGTATCCCATATGCGAAAGTGGCCGGAGAGTTCTAATTTTCGACCCTTAGATGTAGACGTATAGGACTCAGTTGGTTCAGCATATCTGCATACGTATATAAAAGGCGATGTAACATATCGGATGATTTAGGGCAGTTCTAATATCAAGTAACCCTCGTGTATGTGTGGTCGGGTGTTTTATTTGACCCTGGGAGGGGTGTGTTCTGTATCTTTCAGTCTAGGAAGAAATGTCTTCATCCATCTATGCCGTGTGTGAGCCAAGCTCGTAATGTTAACAATTTGCTTGTGGGGCCTAGGGTGTGCTAAGTTTCGGTGTTAATGTGAGGTAGCTCGAGCCCACCCCACCTTCCCTAGCTATCCCTTGTAAGCAAAGGAGTGGTTGAGTGGAGATGGCGCCTTATGGGCAACATTTTGCGTGTTGTTAGTCATGTAAGTCAGCTGCAAAGGCGCTGTCGTATGCCAGGGGGGACTCCTACGCGTAAGGGTGAAAAGGTTATTGGGGTTGCCAGTAGCATGGAGGCACCAGCCAATTCACGCTTATAGGCCTGTCACATACATTCCAGTCATGTATTAAATACGGTTTGGGATACTCCTCGATAGTAAGTTTAAATTTAGCCCTTTTGTAAGGCATGAGTACAATCAACTGTAAAACAACTTAAAACATATTCATTGGTGAGGGTAGAGGAGGAGAGAAAGAGGAAGAGATAAATCACAGTGAGCTTGTGCTCTGTTTTCTGGGCAATGGTATTAGGAGTACAAAGTCGCTCGACTAATAGGGTTATAGATCGTATTTTATTATCTGGAGATAGCAGATAGGCAGAGTCTCTTATGCAGAGGAACACAGTAACTTATGAGCATGAGAGTATGTTTCTTACCAATCTTGACGAAACGCAGGTGAAAAACGTTGCTTGGTCAAAAGAGGCAAAGAGGCATGAAAAAAAAAAAAGGGGGGGGGATATAGCCTAAGAAAAAGAGAATAAACCTTCCTCTTTTCTCTCTTTTTTCTTCTTCCTTGTCCTTGTCTTCCTTTCCCTCTCTCTCCCCCCTCTCTCCCTTTTGGTCTTGTTAACCTGTCTGTAGTTTATGTTTTTGGCATGAAGAGTATTCAGGAGTGGTTTCAGATCTCTTCTATTCTGCAATGTGATGCCGGAAAGATCTTGGTAAATGTGAATCTCTGCGGCTCCATGTGTGATTTGAATTCTGTTTCTGGCTTTGCGAAGTATAGCTTCTTTTAGTTTGTAGTCCAACAGGCAGCACACTACATCTCTGGGGGGTCGCTTTCTCTGCCTTTAGATCTTAACGTGCGATGAATGCGCTCCATTTCTATGTTGGTATGTGTTGGTCTGTCTAACAGGTTATTAAACATTGCTGTAATGGTGGCAGGAAGTTGTTCTGTATCCACAGTTTCAGGCAGGCCTCTGACCCTGAGATTATGTCTTCTGCCTCTATTATCCAAATCCTCCACATGTCTGTGGAGGTCTCTCAGTTGTAGGGTGTAGGTGTCTATCTTGTGGGTAACTCTGCGGAGAACAACATGGTGCTGGGCCATAGTATTCTTCACATCTTGCACTCTGTCAGCTATGGCGCGGATGTCAAGGCGCAGTTCTGCAATAGCCGCTGACAGAGTGTCTTTTATGTCAGCAGCCACCGCTCTGAGGTCCATGAGGCTTGGGTGCTGTTGAACGTGTGCTGCGATGGCACCTGTGTCAGAGGAGGAAAGACTGGATGGCGCTCCAGGCAGTGGCGGTGTGGATGCCTGTGAGGGAGTCTGGCGGGACGCCGCCATATTGGGCCTCTGTGTGCGGAACAGCTCGGGTATGCTCTGGCTCATACCACTCTGTTGTCTTCTCGGTGAGCGGGAGCGGGATACAGAGGAGGTCCATGAGGCAGTTCCCATCGTTGTGCAGCTAGCAGTGCGGGCTAAGGCTGTCTCTGGAGCGGAGAGGCTTCGATGTAGCGGGAGCTGTTCTTCTAAGCGTCCATCTCCCCGTGAGGTCAGGCCACGCCCCCTGAAATGGCCGCTATTTAAAACTTCTTTTGCATTGATACATGTCTCCTGGGCCCAGGTCCGCAAACACTTTTTATGACAATACTATGCATATAAGCCTTTAAAATTAGCACTTTTGATTTCTCCCATAGACTTATAAAGGGTGTTCTGCGGCTTTCAAATTTGCCACGAACAACCCAAACTGTTCGCTGTTCGGCGAACTGGCGAACAGGCAATGTTCGAGTCGAACATGAGTTCTATTTGAACTCAAAGCTCATCCCTAGTGCCTGGTATTGAAGTGGTTAAAATGGTTTTAAACCCTTACATATACCCAGTGAAGTGACTTGCCTTCGGTGATACACAGAGCTGAAACAAATCCTCCCACATAAGTTGCACCTTTGTTTATTTGCAATTTTCTCTTTTCTACAGCCATTCAAAATGCATAACTTATACAGCTTGCCTGATATTTCAGAAAGCAGGGGGCAAAGAGCAGAAGTTACACTCTGCACATCTCAGTAAGGGCAGCTCTGATTGGAAGGAAGGGACACCCCCCATTCACACAACACATAAGAACAGAGCTGAAGCTGTCAATCATAGACTGTGTGTTGGAGCTCTCTCCCCGTCACCTTTTTACCTCTTTGTTTCAGGAAAACCTGTTAGAAGTGACTAATGCAGATATCAGAGGAACGAGGTTGTGGACTGAAATGACAATTAGTGCTTTGAATTGAGACAAGTACACATTATAGAGGGATATGTTATGTTCATATTTTATGCCAGAGGTTTACAACCACTTTAACCACTTGCCGACTGTATAACTTAAATATATGGCAGCAAAAATGGCATGGCTATGCTGGATCATGTACCTATGTGATCAGACACTTCCAGGTCTGGGGCACGCATGTGCGCTGCCAAAGGCCTACTCCTGCTGTGAATATACATTGCGGGAGCTGATCAGGGGATATCTCAGACTGGATGTCCATGGGCACACGCCGATCCTTACATACAGAGGGAGAATGGCGCTCTGCCTAGGTAAACAAGGCAGATCGCCGTTCTGTCAGTACACAGACACGGATCCTGTGTTCCTGCAAAGCAGGTACATGAATCCATGCCTTCCCCTAGTACAAGCACCTCCCCCACAGTAAGAGAATACCAGCTAGGCACACAGTTAACTCTTTGATCCCTCCTGATGTTAACCCCTTCTCAGCCAGTGTCATCAGTACATTGACAGTGCATATTTTTTAGCCGTAGTGGACGAAGAACTTCTCTACCAGAATTTTGGCCACCGTAGGTGCTTGTTGGTCTTTATTTGGGAATGCCTGGGCATACCGGGTTCAGTGGTTGGTCACCACCAGAGCATTTCCCTGCCCACTCGAGTCAGGCTCCAGACTCAGGCTCCAGGAGTGACAGTATCCCTCAACTTCAGCCCATATACAGGGCCAATAGAACCGGTCTCGCACCAGTTTGAATCTCCTCTCAGAACCTAGGTGGCCATGATTGTCATGTAAGGCAGTCGGCACCGTCTCCCTATGCTTTCTCAATAAGAATAGCTGCCATTTATCTTCAGGGTCAGCTGAGGGGCCCCTTCGGTAGATCACCCCATTGCGTAACTGCAGTTGATCCCATTCCTTGTGCACTAGTCGTGCTTCTGTTGGAGAGTCTGTTAGCAGTAGATCTGGGCGTTGGCCCACCAGGGCTTTCAGTAGGGTCTCCTCGTCAGGGCATCAGCATCTTTGTTCCCAATTACTGGGTGGTATTTTAAGCTGAAGTGGAACCCTGATAGGGCGGTAAACCACCTGTGCCGGGTGGCATCCAGTTTTGCTGTGGTGAGTATATACATAAGTGGGTTGTTAAAACTAAAGGGAGACATATATAAAAGAGACCAAAAAAGCTGCGAACCCCGAAATTGATTTATCTAAAGGATTTTGAATTCCCCAGTGGGGCTTTAAAACAGCAAAGTACAGCATTGCAAAAATCATTAGTATGGGTATTGTGAAAACAGTTTATTGACAAAGTGTCCAGTAAAGTCATATGTTTATATAAAGTCTAATCCAATAATAAGTTCATATTCCATAAAACAGCAAAAGTACATTTATAATCCATAAAGCGGTAAAAATGCATTAACACATCATTACATTACATCGTGTAGTAAAATGCCAAAGCCCCAATGCATTTCGACCTATATGCGGTCTCTTCAGGGGGCACATCTGAATCTATAAAATAGTACAAATATTCAGAATTATAAATATTTTCTAGAAAAATGTCACATTAAATGAGTCATGATGATGGATTTTATCATTGGGATGAAGTGGATGTTTCTGATAGGGGCATTAGGAGCCATTGAGGGGTCCAAGTGGTGCGCTCACATGAAATAAAAATATGAAACAAAATGAGTGAATAATACAAATGAATTGGTGTTACTACCAGAAACAATGTAGTACACAGGTAGTGCCCAGTGTGTGTGTGAGAATGTGTACTGTGGGTGGAATTAGGGAGTCCCTAAGAAAGTGCATGATACGATGAAACCATAGTGTGATCGACCAGGTGTTGGCAAGCAGTGAAAAGTGAAAAACAAAAACAAACAAACACAAACAAAGATGTGAGAGGTAAAAAATGAAAGGTGAATGAAGAGCCAACAAAAAATGACAGTGTATGAATGTGATGTGTGAAATAGGGTGATGTGGTTAAAGAGAATTGATATTTTACCTTGTGCTGTGTCATAACCCGTGTAGGTTGTATGAAGTATATAGAGCTTGTTGGCTAACAGAAACCAGGCTGCAGTTATTGGGAAAAAAGTGCCGTCTGTCCTGTCCCTCGGCGTCCCGGAAGACCGAGAGGTCCCGACCACCGTCGTCATCTCCGTCGCAAAGCGCGTGACGTCATGACGGTGTGCGCGCGCCGGGCCCTCGCGCACGCGCACACCGCCATAAACACTCCGGAGGAGAACACGGGTCGGGACCTCTCGGTCTTCCGGGACACCGAGGGAGCCACACGTGGGCTGCCGTTGGCGGCCCATACGTCATGATCCTGGGTGGGTGGGGGAGCCCTGCACCTGCATAGGATTATTCCATTAGCCTTAGCCTAACTATATAAGAGACCAAATGTTTACCAATCAAACAGAATTCTCATGCAGGCCAGGACAGACGGCACTTTTTTCCCAATATCTGCAGCCTGGTTTCTGTTAGCCAACAAGCTCTATATACTTCATACAACCTACACGGGTTATGAAACAGCACAAGGTAAAATATCAATTCCCTTTAACCACATCACCCTATTTCACACATCACATCATTCATACACTGTCATTTTTTGTTGGCTCTTCATTCACCTTTCATTTTTTACCTCTCACATCTTTGTTTGTGTTTGTTTGTTTTTGTTTTTCACTTTTCACTCCTTGCCAACACCTGGTCAATCACACTATGGTTTCATCGTATCATGCACTTTCTTAGGGACTCCCTAATTCCACCCACAGTACACATTCTCACACACACACTGGGCACTACCTGTGTACTACATTGTTTCTGGTAGTAACACCAATTCATTTGTATTATTCACTCATTTTGTTTCATATTTTTATTTCATGTGACGCATTTAATATTCCCAAATACGTACACATTTTCAGTCTCAATATACAACTAAAAATGAATACTTACAATGATGACTTAAATACTAGTATATTACTTTATTAATGGCTATCTATGGATGTCTGTTGCAAGTGTGCACTCCTTGGCCCCTCCGGGGGGGTGTGTATTAGTGTGGCTCCTTGTAAGCCCCTTGGGGCTGGCTCTCTCTCCCCGTCTGGGGAGGTGGGGACGGCCAGTGCACCACTCGGACCCCTCAATGGCTCCTAATGCCCCTATCAGAAACATCCACTTCATCCCAACGGTAAAATCCATCATTATGACTCATTTAATGTGACATTTTTCTAGAAAATATTTATAATTCTGAATATTTGTACTATTTTATAGATTCAGATGTGCCCCCTGAAGAGACCGCATATAGGTCAAAACGCGTCGGGGCTTTGGCATTTTACTACACAATGTAATGTAATGATGTGTTAATGCATTTTTACCGCTTTATGGATTATAAATGTACTTTTGCCGTTTTATGGAATATGAACTTATTATTGGATTAGACTTTATATAAACATATGACTTTACTGGACACTTTGTCAATAAACTGTTTTCACACTACCCATACTAATGATTTTTGCAATGCTGTACTTTGCTGTTTTAAAGCCCCACTGGGGAATTCAAAATCCTTTACATAAGTGGGTTGTTTTCAGTTTTGACAACGAAGTCTGCACCATACAAGTAATCTTTCAACTTGTCCACCATGCCCACTTCAGAATTTCAACTTGTGAGTAGAGTAATTTTTTCAGCAGGTACAAGACTTCGGCTCACATAAGCAACAGGGTGCAGGTGTCCATCGTGCTCCTGATACAATACCACACCTAGCCCATCTCTTCTGGCATCAACATGCAGCTCATATGGCTTGGCTGGATTGGCATAGGCCAGAACAGGAGCAGTTGTTAGACTCCACTTCAGCTACCGAAAGGCTTGCTCACACTGGTGGGTCCACCAGTCTTTGATGGACTCTTGAGGCTTCCTGGGTTCTCTGACTTGCTTGATGCGTTTTGTGGATTCAGGGTCATCATCATCCTCATTCTTCAACAACTCATTAAAGGGCCAAGCTATTTTAGCAAATCCTTCAACTAACCCTCTATAGTATGAGCAAAATCTCAGGAACGACCTAAGCTCGGTTACATTGGTAGGCGTTGGCCAAGAGGTGACAGCTTCCAGCTTCTGGAGGTCAGTAGCTATTCCTTCAGCAGAGACAACATGGCCGAGGTAATTAACTGAAGGCTGTTAAAACTAAAATTTTTCCAGGGACAGCTTCAATCCCTCGTCATTGAGTCTCTTCAGGACTTTCTCCAGACACTCTTCATGTTCTTCGAGGGTTTTGGAGAAGATTATGATATCGTCCAGGTACACCAGCACTTCGATCAGGTTCATGTCTCTTACTGTCTTCTCCATCAGCCTCTGAAATGTTGCCAGAGCACCAGACAGACCCTGAGGCATCCTGTTGAACTTGAAGAACCCTACTGGGGTAATAAACGCTGTCTTCTCCCTATCTTCAGGGTGCATGGGGATTTGATAGTACCCACTCTTCAGATCCAGCACACTGAATCACTTTGCCCCGATAGCCTCTGCAGGGCATCTTCTATCCTTTGAGTGGAGTACTGATCAGGGATGGTCCTCCTGTTGAGCATCCGATAATCGATACATGGCCTTAGGGACCCATTCTTCTTCTGCACCACTACTATGGGGGAGGCATAAGGGCTCCTAGACTCCCTGATGATGCCTGATCTCTTCAGCTCTGCTAGTTGTTCACGGAGATCTTCCAGATCACCCAGTGGGATCCGTCTGACTCTTTCCCTGAATAACTTGTCTTCCTGAAGGCGAATCTGGTGCTGGGCCCTTTTCGCACACACCACATCAAACGCATGGTTTGAAAACATATCCTACCACCTCAGGAGCTGGGCTTTGACCTTTTCTTTCCATTTAGGTGAAAGTGGGGTGTTTTGTGGGTAAAACTGTTCTATAGGGATTCTGTCCTTCTCTCCCTTCTCTAAATCAGATGGTGAGACTGGGGTGGCTGGATTCACTTATCCTAACAGCAATCGGGCCCGCAGTTTTAATGGCGAGGCCCCAACATTGCAGACGCTGACAGGGATCTTCCCACGACTCAGTTGCCCTAGTTGATATCACTTCTGGGATTACCTCCGCTGCAGTGTCCTCTCCCTGGCAGTCAGCTCCAAGGAAAACAAAGGGGACCTGTTGTTCCCAATTGAGTTTGACTGAAGCTTGTAGACACGCCACCTCTCCAGGCTGTAGTATCTTCTCACTTCTGTCTATTCGCCAAATCTTTCCCACTCCTTCAACTGGGGCTCCCTGTTCTTTAACTACAGTATCTCACAAAAGTGAGTACACCCCTCACACTTTTGTAAATATTTTATTATATCTTTTCATGTGACAACACTGAAGAAATTATACATTGCTACAATGTAAAGTAGTGAGTGTATAGCTTGTATAACAGTGTAAATTTGCTGTCCCCTCAAAATAACTCAATACACAGCCATTAATGTCTAAACTGCTGGCAACAAAAATGAGTACACCCCTAAGTGAAAATGTCCAAATTGGGCCCAATTAGCCATTTTTCCTCCCCGGTGTCATGTGACTCATTGGTGTTACAAGGTCTAAGGTGTGAATGGGGAGCAGGTGTGGTAAATTTGGTGTTATCACTCTCACTCTCTCATACTGGTCACTGGAAGTTCAACATGTCACCTCATGTCAAAGAACTCTTTGAGGATCTGAAAAAAAGAATTGTTGCTCTACATAAAGATGGCCTAGGCTATAAGAAGATTGCCAAGTCCCTGAAACTGAGCTGCAGCATGGTGGCCAAGACCATACAGCGGTTTAACAGAACAGGTTCCACTCAGAACAGGCCTCGCCATGGTTGACCAAAGAAGTTGAGTGCACGTGCTCAGCGTCATATCCAGAGGTTGTCTTTGGGAAATAGACATATGAGTGCTGCCAGCATTGCTACAGAGGTTTAAGGGGTGGGGGGTCAGCCTGTCAGTGCTCAGACCATAAATCGCACACTGCATCATATTGGTCTGCATGGCTGTTGTCCCAGAAGGAAGCCTCTTCTAAAGATGATGCACAAAAAAGCCTGCAAACATTTTGCTGAAGACCAGCAGACTAAGGACCTGGATTACTGGAACCATGTCCTGTGGTCTAATGACACCAAGATAAACTTATTTGGTTCAGATGGTGTCAAGCATGTGTGTCGCCAACCAGGTGAGGACTCAGAGTACAAAGACAAGTGTGTCTTGCCTACAGTCAAGCATGGTGGTGGGAGTGTCATTGTCTGAGGCTGCATGAGTGCTGCTGGCACTGGGGAGCTACACTTTATTCAGGAAACCATGAATGTCAACATGTACTGTGACATACTGAAGCAGAGCATGATCCCCTCTCTTGGGAGACTGGGCCGCAGGGCAGTATTCCAACATGATAATGACCCCAGATACACCTCCAAGATGACAACTGTCTTGCTAAAGAAGCTGAGGGTAAATATGATGGACTGGCCAAGCATGTCTCCAAACCTAAACCCGATTGAGCATCTGTGGGGCATCCTCAAATGGAAGGTGGAGGAGTGCAAGGTCTCTAACATCCACCAGCTCCGTGATGTTGTCATGGAGGAGTGGAAGAGGACTCCAGTGGCAACCTGTGAAGCTCTGGTGAACTCCATGCCCAAGAGAGTTAAGGCAGTGCCAGAAAATAATGGTGGTCACACAAAATATTGACACTTTGGGCCCAATTTAGACATTTTCACTTAGGGGTGTATTCACTTTTGTTGCCAGTGGTTTAGACATTAATGGCTGTGTGTTGAGTTATTTTCAGGGGACACCAAATTTACACTGTTATACATGATGTACACTCACTATTTCACATTGTAGCAGAGTATAATTTCTTCAGTGTTGTCACATGAAAAGATATAATAAAATATTTACAAAAATGTGAGGAGTGTACTCACCTTTGTGAGATACTGTAGGTGCTGATTATGGATGAGCCGAACATCCCCCGGTTCGGTTCGCACCAGAACCTGCGAACGGACTGAAATTTTGCACGAACGTTAGAACCCCATTGACGTCTATGGGACTCGAACGTTCAAAATCAAAAGTGCTCAATTTTTTTTTAATCAAAAGATATCGTTTATTGAGCATTATAGACGTATTAACAGACGGTGAGAAAAAGCTTAGGAAAAATTATAGAAAATATCTTCCTTTAACAACAATAAAGTAAGTGCAACAGGTACTACATACAGAATGATCACAATGACATACATTGCTTCATGACGGGGTAAAAGGGGTATTGAACATGCAAGTGCTGATAAAAATGCCATATTTATAAAGGCTTGGTGAGTAAAGCATATTCGACGTGCAGAAGCATAGGGGGTTGAACATGGGGGTGCTTCCTTAATCTGTGGCGTTACAGGTGGAGGAGTCTGTAAGCCATCTGTCCCATATTTTGTGGTATTTGGTTGGGCAGCCCCTGTGGGTGTACAGTACTTTTTTATAAGGGAGAGTGCTATTGACAGCTCGCATCCATTGCTGCAGCATGGGGGGGGACTCCCTCAGCCACAGTTTGGCGATCTGTAGCCTAGCCAGGAATAAAGTTTCTTGTAAGAATATATTTGAATATTTTTCGCTTTCAGATAGCTAGAGGAGTCCCAACACACATTTTCTGGGGCATACAGTCAGCGGGGAGCCCATGCGGTCATGAAGGAATTGGACCACCTGGGCCCAGTACTCCTGTATAGGGGGACAGGTCCAGAGCAGGTGGTAGAAGGAGCTGGTAGGGTGACTGCATCTGGGGCAGTTAGAGTTGTGTCCAGGGTTGTATTTGGAGATGCGGTGGGGTGTAAGGTATGACCTGTGTAGAATGTAGAGGTGGGTAAGACGGTCTGACAATTTAGGAGATACGGTCCTGGAAATGGCGAGTGCCTCCTCCCAGTCTTCCTCAGATATTGTGCCCAGGTCAGGCTCCCAGTGAGTTTTGAGTAGGGAGGCAGTGGTTTGTGCCGTGGGTAGCAGGAGATAGTTATAAATCTGTGAGATACGTTTTTTGGAGTCTGTCCACTAGGGATGAGCTTCGTGTTCGAGTCGAACCCATGTTCGACTTGAACATCGGCTGTTCGATCGTTCGCCGAATTGCGAACGTTATGGGCCGTTCGCGCTAAATTCGTGTGGCGCGTCACGGCCCATAATTCACTGCGGCATCGCAGTGCATTGCTGGCTGATGATTGGCCAAGCATGCACTATGACCCGCATGCTTGGCCAATCACAGCGCTGTCAGTAGAGAGAGCTGTAATTGGCCAAAGCCAGGGTGGCTTTGGCCAATTATGGCTCAGGGGATTTAGTACACACCCCACACTATATAAGGCCGCCTGCACGGCGGCCCTGTGTAGTGTGTGTTCCAGTGTGCTGAGAGATAGAGAGAGAGAGAGACAGTGTCATTTGATTTGAGTTAGATAGATTAGGCAGAACAGTCAGTCAGTTAGCTGCACTTACAGTGTATTGTGTATATATATGCATCCCAGGTGTTGCATATATATATATACACTGTATTCAGTTTAGCTAGATCCGTTCCTGTTATCTTCTATCTAGACTATTTACATTTAATGCAGTGCGTCCTGCTCACAGTGTTCAGCTAGATCCGTTCCTGCTATTTACATTTAGTGCAGTGCGTCCTGCTCACAGTGTTCAGCTAGATCCGTTCCTGTTATCTTCTAGACTATTTACATTTAGTGCAGTGCGTCCTGCTCACAGTGTTCAGCTAGATCCGTTCCTGCAATTTACATTTAGTGCAGTGCGTCCTGCTCACAGTGTTCAGCTAGATCCGTTCCTGCTATTTACATTTAGTGCAGTGCGTCCTGCTCACAGTGTTCAGCTAGATCCGTTCCTGCTATTTACATTTAGTGCAGTGCGTCCTGCTCACAGTGTTCAGCTAGATCCGTTCCTGCTATTTACATTTAGTGCAGTGCGTCCTGCTCACAGTGTTCAGCTAGATCCGTTCCTGCTATTTACATTTAGTGCAGTGCGTCCTGCTCACAGTGTTCAGCTAGATCCGTTCCTGCTATTTACATTTAGTGCAGTGCGTCCTGCTCACAGTGTTCAGCTAGATCCGTTCCTGCTATTTACATTTAGTGCAGTGCGTCCTGCTCACAGTGTTCAGCTAGATCCGTTCCTGTTATCTTCTAGACTATTTACATTTAGTGCAGTGCGTCCTGCTCACAGTGTTCAGCTAGATCCGTTCCTGCTATTTACATTTAGTGCAGTGCGTCCTGCTCACAGTGTTCAGCTAGATCCGTTCCTGTTATCTTCTAGACTATTTACATTTAGTGCAGTGCGTCCTGCTCACAGTGTTCAGCTAGATCCGTTCCTGTTATCTTCTAGACTATTTACATTTAGTGCAGTGCGTCCTGCTCACAGTGTTCAGCTAGATCCGTTCCTGCTATTTACATTTAGTGCAGTGCGTCCTGCTCACAGTGTTCAGCTAGATCCGTTCCTGTTAAATTCCTACTGACCGGCAGGCTTGTCTGGTTACAGTATATAAAGCTACCTGAAGAAAATTACAGGTGTTCTATTTGATCCTATTAGTACCACGGTCAGGCAGCTAGACTATTTACATTTAGTACAGTGCGTCCTGCTCACAGTGTTCAGCTAGATCCGTTCCTGTTATCTTCCTACTGACAGGCAGGCTTGTCTGGTTACAGTATATAAAGCTACCTGAAGAAAATTACAGGTGTTCTATTTGATCCTATTAGTACCACGGTCAGGCAGCTAGACTATTTACATTTAGTACAGTGAGTCCTGCTCACAGTGTACAGCTAGATCCGTTCCTGTTATCTTCCTACTGACAGGCAGGCTTGTCTGGTTACAGTATATAAAGCTACCTGAAGAAAATTACAGGTGTTCTATTTGATCCTATTAGTACCACGGTCAGGCAGCTAGACTATTTACATTTAGTACAGTGCGTCCTGCTCACAGTGTTCAGCTAGATCCGTTCCTGTTATCTTCCTACTGACAGGCAGGCTTGTCTGGTTACAGTATATAAAGCTACTTGAAGAAAATTACAGGTGTTCTATCCCAGCTTAGTGCAGCTACAGGCCATTAGTATGTCTGGAAGGCCAAGAAGGAGAGGCAGACAGTCACAAGTCAATAAGAGAGGGCAAGCAGGCTCTGTGTCTAGTGCTGGTCGTGGAGACGGTGCATCCTCATCAGCACGTGGCCATGGGACACGCTTGGCCTTTTTTTCGGCAGCTGGCCATGTTGAGCCGCAACATGCGGAAGACTTGGTCGAGTGGATGACCAAGCCGTCCTCATCCTCCTCATCCTCTCTCACCCATGCCCAGGGTGCTTTGTCTGGCAAAGCAGCGGCCTCTTCCCTCAGCTCAATGTCATCAGTGACTCCTTCCCTAGCTCCACCATGTCCTCATGAGGATTCCCTCGAACTGTTTGACCACAGTGTTGGGTACATGCTCCAGGAGGATGCCCAGCGTTTGGAAGGCTCTGATGACGATACTGAGCTCGATGAAGGCAGTAACATGAGCGCGGACAGAGGGGGTGCCCAAGAAGGACAGCAATCTGGCAGTCATGCTCCCCCTGCTGCAGCATACTGCCAGGTTTGCTCCAGTGATGAGGAGGGAGGGGATGATGAGGTCACTGACTCAACGTGGGTGCCTGATAGGAGAGAGGAGGAGGAGGAGGAGGAGGAGGAGGAGGAGGAGGCGGCAGCACATCACCAACGAGGCAGGATGCCCTCCAGGGGCCAGCCTAAGGGCAGCACATTGACTGCATCACACCCCAAAGCTCCACATGTGCAGGGCGCTGCAGTCTCTGCGCGTTACTCAAAAAGTTCTTTGGTGTGGGCCTTTTTTGAGACGAGTGCATCAGATCGCACCGCTGCTATTTGCAACATATGTCTCAAGCGTATCTCGCGTGGCCAAAATATCTCCCGCTTGGGTACCACATGCTTGACCAGACATATGTTGACCTGCCATGCAGTTCGTTGGCAAGCGTATCTAAAAGACCCACACCAAAGAACAAAGAGGATCTCTCCTTGCTCCTCATCAGCTGAGATTTCCAACCCCACTAGACCTTCAGTCCTCTCTGAGACCTGCACTGAGAGGAATGAAGGTGTAGAATTAGGTGTGTCACAGCCAAGTACTTGTGGGCAATCTGCTTTTGGTACACCGACGTCAGATTGTACCAGGCAAATTTCCCTGCCCCAGCTGCTGCACCGCCGAAAGAAGTTTGCTCCCAGCCATCCACATGCCCAGCGGTTGAATGCTAGCTTGGCAAAATTGCTAGCACTTCAACTGCTGCCTTTTCAGTTGGTAGACTCTGCCCCCTTCCGTGAGTTTGTGGAATGTGCGGTTCCTCAATGGCAGGTAACCAAACGCCACTTTTTCTCACGGAAGGCGATTCCGGCTCTCTACCGGCATGTGGAAGGCAATGTCCATGCCTCGCTGGACAGGGCGGTCAGCGGTAAGGTGCATATTACCGCTGACTCATGGTCCAGCAGGCATGGACAGGGACGTTACCTAAGTTTCACGGCGCATTGGGTGACTCTGCTGGCAGCTGGGAAGGATGCAGGACAAGGTGCAGTAGTGTTGGAGGTTGTTCCGCCACCACGCCTCCAAAATGCTGATTGTGACACACCTCTCTCCTCCACCCCCTCCTCTTCTTCTTCCTCCATGGCCTCTTCCTCGGAACCAGCGGTGCTCCGTAGGCGTTCAAGGGGCTACGCAAGTACGCAGGCCAAAAGATGCCATGCGGTGCTTGAGCTGGTGTGCTTGGGGGACAGGAGCCACACTGGGGCAGAGGTTCTGTCAGCTCTGCAGGGGCAGGTTCAGAGGTGGTTGACGCCACGCCAACTTAAGGCAGGAATGGTGGTTTGCGACAATGGCACCAACCTCCTCTCTGCCCTCCGACAGGGACAAATGACCCATGTGCCCTGTTTGGCTCACGTCCTTAACTTGGTGGTGCAGCGGTTCTTGGGCAGGTACCCGGGCTTACAGGATGTCCTGAGGCAGGCCAGGAAAGTCTGTGTGCATTTCCGCCGGTCATATAATGCCAGTGCTCGGCTGACGGACCTCCAAAAGGAGTTTAACCTGCCCAAGAACCGCCTAATCTGTGACATGCCCACCAGGTGGAACTCAACGTTGGCCATGCTGCAGCGGCTGCACACGCAGCAGAGGGCCATCAATGAGTACCTGTGCGACTATGGCACCAGGACAGGGTCAGGGGAGCTTGGTTTTTTTTCCCCACGCCAGTGGGCCATGATCAGGGATGCATGCACTGTCCTGTCACCATTCGAGGAGGCCACGAGGATGGTGAGCAGTGACAGTGCATGCATCAGTGACACTGTCCCCCTTGTCCACCTGTTGGAGCACACGCTGCGTGGAATAATGGACAGGGCACTTAAGGCAGAACAGAGGCAGGAAGAGGAGGACTTCCTTAGCTCTCAAGGCCCCCTTTATCCAGACAGTGTTCCTGCGTGCCCGCCGATCACACAGGAAGAGGACGAGGAGGAAGAGGAGGAGGAGGAAGATTGTGTCAGTATGGAGGTGGAGCCTGGCACTCAGCATCAGCAGCAGTCTTTAAGGGATCAGTCCCAAGAAACACATGGACTTGTACGTGGCTGGGAGGAGGTGGCTGCGGACCATGTCGTTCTTAGTGACCCAGAGGACTCCGGACCGAATGCCTCAGCAAACCTACGCTGCATGGCCTCCCTGATCCTGCAAAGCCTGCGTAAGGATCCTCGTATTCGTGGTATCAAGGAGAAGGACCAATACTGGCTGGCAACCCTCCTTGATCCACGTTACAAGGGTAAGGTTGCGGACCTTATCTTGCCATCGCAGAGGGAGCAGAGGATGAAACATCTTCGGGAGGCCTTGCAGAAAGGTCTGTGCAACGCGTTCCCAGAGACTGGGAGGTTACAAACTCCTGTTTCTGGACAACGTGTTGCTGAGGCTTCGGTCAGTCAAAGAAGGAGCGGTGGAGAAGGTGGCCGTCTGACCGATGCGTTCAGACAATTTTTTGGTCCGCAGCCCCAAGGTATGATCGGTTCCAGCAACCATCGCCAGCGTCTGTTTTACATGGTGCAGGAATACCTAGGGGCAAGATCAGACTTGGACACCTTTCCCACCGAAAATCCTCTGGGTTACTGGGTCTTGAGGATGGATCACTGGCCAGAGCTTGCACAGTATGCAATTGAGCTACTGGCCTGTCCTGCATCCAGCGTTCTTTCGGAACGCACATTCAGTGCTGCTGGAGGCGTGGTAACCGATCACAGGGTGCGTCTGTCCACCGACTCGGTCGATCGGCTGACCTTCATAAAAATGAATGAGTCTTGGATCACCACCAGCTACCAAGCACCTGATGCTGATGTAACCGAATAATTTTTTTTGAAATCTCAGATCCCTTCAAAGACTGCCTATGCTGATGCTGAGTGACTATCCCTGAGTAATTATCCTCTTCCTCCTCAATCATCACGCTGATAGCTTGTAAGAACATTTTTGGTTCTGGGCGCCACCACCAGTGCCTAAGGCACAATTTTTCAGCCCCTGTTTAACAGGGGCGTGTAATTACAATTTTTGATGTAATACTTTGCAGCAGGGCTCGTTCCTGCATTCCAACTAGAGTGTCTGTGAGGGGTTGCAGTGTTGTGGCACCAGCACCAGTGCCTAGGGCCCAATTTTTCTGCCCCTGTCTAACAGGGGCGTGTAATTACAATTTTTGATGCAATACTTTGCAGCAGGGCTCGTTCCTGCGTTCCAACTAGAGTGTCTGTGAGGGGTTGCAGTGTTGTGGCACCAGCACCAGTGCCTAAGGCCCAATTTTTCTGCCCCTGTCTAACAGGGGCGTGTAATTACAATTTTTGATGCAATACTTTGCAGCAGGGCTCGTTCCTGCGTTCCAACTAGAGTGTCTGTGAGGGGTTGCAGTGTTGTGGCAGATTCTACTTAACAACAAACCTACAGTCCCTGTCTTGTTTGCACCGCCTGTATACTGCTGTTCAGAGTATATAGGGCCTGGTGGCCCCACACCTTTCCTTATTTTAATTTGGGTGCGGGGTTCCCCTTAATATCCATACAAGACCCAAAGGGACTGGTAATGGACTGGGGGGTACCCATGCCGTTTGTCTCACTGATTTTCATCCATATTGCCATGACCCGACATGACATTAAACCCGCAAGCAGTTTTAAATGAGATTTTTTCCTTTAAAAATGACATTTGGTGCAGGGACTGTTCTAAACATGGGAAACACGCGTCACTTTACAGGCATACTATAGACACCCCCCAGGTACGATATTTAAAGGAATATTTCACTTTTTTTTTTTTACTTTAAGCATCATTAAAATCACTGCTCCCGAAAAAACGGCCGTTTTTAAAACTTTTTTTTGCATTGATACATGTCCCCTGGGGTAGGACCCGGGTCCCCAAACCCTTTTTAGGACAATACCATGCAAATTAGCCTTTAAAATGAGCACTTTTGATTTCGAACGTTCGAGTCCCATAGACGTCAATGGGGTTCTAACGTTCGTGCGAACTTTCGGTCCGTTCGCGGGTTCTGGTGCGAACCGAACCGGGGGGTGTTCGGCTCATCCCTACTGTCCACCAGTAGCATGATTTCAAGGATTGGGATGGAGTCCCTAAATTGAGTATTGAGGGCGTGGCAAAGCTGGAGATATCTAAAAAACATATGGTTAGGTAGAGCAAAGTTCTCTTTCAAGGCTTGGAAGGATTTGACTGTGCCGTTGGCTATTACTTGCGCTAAATATATAATTCCCTTATCAATCCACAGGACATTGTCAGAGATGGATGCCAGCTCTGGCAATTGTGGGTTGTTCCATAAGGGTGTGTGTGAGTGAGGATCAGGTGCCCCGCTGAGGCGCATAGCATGTGGTGCAGAGCAAGCCGCGGGGGCCACAGAACAGAATCTGAAAAAGATGGGTTATTGAGCCGGGGGTTTGAGAGCAAATTAGGGTGGAGTATCTCTCCTTATCTTCATGATTTATGTAAAAGAAATGAGAAAGCTGGGAAGCTACATAATATGTGAAAAGGTCTGGTACCGCCGCGCCGCCGAGGTCAACCGGGCATTTGAGAACCCTCCACGGCAGTTTGTGCCAGGCGGAGCCCCAAATGAAAGTATTTAGGATCGATTCCATGGATTTAAATATTCGTTGAGAAATGTAAAGCGGGGCTTGCCAAAAGATGTAGAGCAGTTTAGGGAGTATGATCATCTTAACTAAGTTTATTCGACCCATAACCCCCAGTGAGAAACGGGACCATGTTTGTGTTTTAGTTTTGAGGGTTGAGTATAGGGGTTCAGTGTTAAGGGCGATATAGTCTTGTAGGGAGCGGGAGATCTGGACGCCCAGGTACTTAATGTTGTCTGTTCTAACTAGTGGAAGCGAAGCTTGGTCAGCGGTGGGGACAGCAAAGTCTAAGGGGAGAATTCGGGATTTGTCCCAGTTAATTTGCAAGCTGGAAAATGCTCCAAATTCTGTAATGAGCTGTAGAGCTGTCTGAAGGGATGGTTCAGCGTCTGCTAGGTATAGAAGCATATCGTCCGCGTATAGGCTAACTATCTCAGTCAAGTGTCCTCGTCTGAAGCCATTTATGTTGGGGTGTTTTCTGAGAGCGATAGCTAGAGGTTCTACAGCCAAGGCGTGTATTAGTGGTGAGATGGGGCAGCCCTGTCGTGTACCGCGGGAGAGCGGAAAGGGAAGGGAGATTCTACCGTTTACAAGAATACGTGCAGTAGGGCTCTGATAAAGAAGCTGGAGCCATTTAATACATTTTGGGCCAAATCCAAATTTACGAAGGCCCATCCATAGGTACCTCCACTCCACAGAATAAAAACCCCTTAGCGGCGTCAAGGCTAACCACTACTCTGGAACCTGAGTTGTCATGATGTGATTGTAGATTCATGTGGAGTCTCCTGAGATTGAAGGCCGTGTTTTTGTTGGGCATGAACCCGGTTTGGTCAGGGTGGATGAGATTGAGAATAACTTTGTTAAGGCGTATGACTAGAATTTTAGCGAGTATTTTGATGTCCAGCTGAAGGAGAGAGATCGGCCGATACGATTTGGGGAGATGGGGGTCCTTACCGGGTTTGGGTATCAGGACGATAAGTGCCTCACCCATAGAAGCTGGGAGTGAGTCAGTGTTGAATATATGAGAGTACAACTTACATAGTTTAGGGACAAGAATTTCTCCGAATTGGTTGTAGAATTCTAGGGGGAGTCCTTCAGAGCCGGGCGCCTTGGACGCAGGAAGTTGAGCCAGGGCCTCCGCTATACAGTCTGTAGTGATAGGGGCATCTAATTGGGCAATTTGTGTCGGGGTGAGCGTGGGGAAGTCAATGTTCTGCAGAAAAGCCAATAGCTCCTCTTGGGAGTACCCAGCCTTGGAGGAGTACAGGTTAGAGTAAAAGGCCCTAAACTCTTCAGCCACCAGATCCGGGTCAGTTATCCTGGTCCCAGAGGCTGATTGGAGGGAGACTATTACTGGGGGCTTATGTTCTAGGTGTGCCATGTATGCGAGGAGCTTGCCGGCTCACTCACCATGTTCAAAAGTGCGTTGCTTAGTAAAGAAAATGCCTTCTTTGGCTTTCTCAAAGTGTAGCTGCTCAGTCAGTCTGGATTGCGTACGCACAAGGGTAGCATTGGCTGATGTTGGGTCACTTTGAAAGGTTTGCTCAAGCGTATTTAAATGGTCCTCTGCCTGGCGGAGCAGTGCCCTGGAGGTGGCCTTGTGTCTATTAATGTGTGTGGAGAGTATCATGCGGGCATGTAGTTTAAATGTGTCCCAGACGTTCCCAGCCAAAGTGGAGCCTTCGTTAGTTCAGAAAAAGTGCTCCCATTCAGATTGGATAGTATCTAGGTTGGGTAGTATGGATAGCCAGAATGGGTTAAGCCTCCAGATGTGTTCTGATGGGGGGAGGGGAAACGTAGAGTGATCCAGTATGGAGAGTGGTCAGAGAGAACTCTGGTGTCAAAACCCACGTCCAGGAGATGTGGCAGGAGGGGGGGGTAAGGAGAATAAGGTCAATTCGAGACAAGGCGAGACGGGAGGGGGTGAAGCAGGAATAGCGTGGGGTCGATGGGTATTTATGTCGCCATGTGTCCATGAGGGCAAATTCCGGGAGGAATCTCCCAAATCTGGTGATGCCAGGAGGAGGGGTAGTGAGTGCAGCGGGGGACAGCCTGTCCACGCCCGGGTCTATAACCATGTTGAAATCTCCTGCCCATATGGCAGGCACAGAGGGGTGTTGAGCCATGAAGGCTATCCCACGCTGCAGCAGGGTAAACTGGAATGGGGGAGGTATGTAGAAGGCTAGGAGAAGTATCTCCATACCATATACAGTTGCATGCAAAAATAAGGTATGGCCCTGAGGATCCGACTGCAATGAGTAAAGTTGGAACTGGGTCGATTTGGCTATGAGGATCGCAACCCCTCAGGAATTAGTAGTATAGGGGGCTTGATACAACCAGCCCACCCATGGCTTTTTAAGGCTCATTTGTTTTTGACCCGCTAGGTGGGTTTCTACCAGGATTGAGATATCTGCTTTGTGAGACCTAAGGTGCGATAGAATTGCCACCCGCATGGCTTTGTCACCAAGTCCCCACACATTCCAGGTTACAACTCTAAGGGAGGCCATGAGGTGAGAGGGAAAGTGGAGGTGTGCAGTCGGATCCCCAGGGAGCATCCCATGACATAAAACATCAGCATGTATATAAAGCATTGCATGAGGAAAAAAACATAAGTAAATGGTGGTACATGTTGTAAGAATAAAAGAAAAAAGCAGGAGTCCATAAATTACGTCAAGGCAGTGTCAAAATTGGAAAAATAAAAATGATAAAAAACAACAAAAAATAAACGTTCTGCAAACACTCTGGACCAGCGGGGCAGAATAAACACACATCTGCCTTCTACGGTGGTAGGGGCAGAGGCTGGCCAGGGAAACAGCATTAGAGGTTTGGTGTTCAGGGGTGGCATATATGCCAAGTTCCTGGGGTGACCAGTGGGGTCCTTAAGACAAACAAGCTGGAAAACGCACAAAGGTGTAAATATATGTCCAATGCAGGGGGGTGAGCGTGCAGGTGAGCCGCTGGAGACTTACAGTTGGAGCATGGTGGTGGGGGGTTTGCTGCGTGCTTCACGGGCTGGGGGAGGGTGGGAACATGAGCGTAGGCCCAGGGAGATGGGGGAAGGAGAGGCATGGAGAGGACATTACAAATGAGAGACTGTCAACTCACGGTTACAGAGCGGTGTGCGGGAGGGGTATACCCGAAGGCCTTCCAGTGGCTCGCGGAGTGCGATGACAGCACGTCGTAGATGGGGGTCTATGAGCAAGTCGGGCTGGCCGCACCTCGCTGTTCCAGCCAGGAGATAATGGTCTGCGGGTCTTCAAAGAATTGCGCTTTGCCGTCGCTCACCACCTGAAGCCTTGCAGGGAAGAGCATCGCATAGGGTAAGTGTTGGATCCGTAGCTGTCGTTTAGCCTTGGTGAATCTCGCTCTCTTCTTTTGTACTTCGGCTGAAAAGTCCGGGTAGACTGCCACTGTTACGTTGCCAAGGGGAATGTTGCCGCGCTCCCGAGTGAGACGGAGGATGGTGTCCCGATCTCTATAGTTCAAGAACTTGGCGATGAAAGTGCACGGTGGGGCGCCATTAGGAGGAGGTTTCGCTGATAGGCAATGAGCACGTTCCACCACGAACGTTGAGGAGAATGCCTCTCTGCCAAACATTTTGATGAGTAGGTTCTCAAGGAATGTTGGGGGGCCTGTGCCCTCGGATCTTTCAGGGAGCCCCACAAAACGCAAGTTACACCTGCGGAGGCGGTTCTCCATATCATCCTGCTTGGAGAGAACCGCAATGAGTTGATATTGGAGTTGTTCTGTGGTGACTTGGAGCGGGTGGACGCCGTCCTCCACGTGGCTGACGCGGCGCTCGGTCTCAGATACACGGTCCCGGAGCTTGTGAATGTCCTGTCTGATCAGGGAGATATCCACCTTCACCTCCTCGATCCTGGAGGTGAGCGTGGATTGGCACACGGCGATGGCTTCTAACACCCTAGCTGTGTCTCCAGAGGCCTGCTCCTCCTCCCCCTGGAGCGGAGGGGCGCCATCTTCATCTCTGGGTTCCCGTTCCTCATTGCGGTATTTGCCGAGTTTAGCAATGGCACTCGCTTTTTTCGGTGGGGACATGTTGCTGCTGAGTCAGGCAGGCAGTCTGTGGTGTTCTTGCGGCTGTAAACGGGGAAAATAGCCCCCAGGATCAGGTATTAGGATATCGCTCGAGCGGAGCTCTTACTCTGCACGTCCTATTCCATGCGGCTGAAGACCACACCCTCCAAAAGTGCTCATTTTAAAAGCTAATTTGCATGGTATTGTCCTAAAAAGGGTTTTTGGGACCCGAGTCCTGACCCAGGGGACATGTATCAATGCAAAAAAAAAACTTTTAAAAATGGCTGTTTTTTCGGGACCAGTGATTTTAATGATGCTTAAAGTAAAAGAAAAAAAAAGTGAAATATTCCTTTAAATCTCGTACCTGGGAGGTGTCTATAGTCTATAGTATGCCTGTAAAGTGGCGCGTGTTTCCCGTGCTTAGAACAGTCCCTGTACAAAATGTCATTTTTAAAGGAAAAAAAGTCATTTAAAACTGCTTGCGGCTTTAATGTAATGTCGGGTCCTGGAAATATGGTTGAAAATCAGTGAGACAAATGGCATGGGTACCCCCCAGTCCATTACCAGGCCCTTTGGGTCCTTGTATGGATATTAAGGGGAACCCCGCACCCAAATTTAAAGGAAACAGCAGTATACAGGCTCTGTACTCTGAACAGCAGTATACAGGCAGTGAAAACAAGACAGGGACTGTAGGTTTATTGTTACAAAAGGCTAGGTACCCCAAGGGGGTTATATGGGCAGTGGATCAATGAGGATCAGGAATGCAGATGAAGTACAGAGAAATTCTTAGATAAAAGTATCAAAATTTTATCAATACAAATTGTGCAAAATACATACTGACATTTAAAATCAACAGTGCAACAAGAGTAGTTATAAAAAAGGAAAAGAAAGGCGCCTCTAAGTGCAGTATGTAAAATTTAATAGAGTGCACAAAGGGTTAAAAGCACTTACAAGATTGTTGAGTGTTAAAAGACATGATAAAATCAGGAGTCCTCATCTGTGGCATGTGTCCATCCTCAGCACGGTGGTAGAGAGCAGTGTAGAGCCGTCCAGCAGCTGTAAAGCGTTCTCATTAGGGATGAGCCGAACACCCCCCGGTTCGGTTCGCACCAGAACCCGCGAACGGACCGAAAGTTCGCACGAACGTTAGAACCCCATTGACGTCTATGGGACTCGAACGTTCGAAATCAAAAGTGCTCATTTTAAAGGCTAATTTGCATGGTATTGTCCTAAAAAGGGTTTGGGGACCCGGGTCCTACCCCAGGGGACATGTATCAATGCCAAAAAACTTTTAAAAACTGCCGTTTTTTCGGGAGCAGTGATTTTAATGATGCTTAAAGTAAAAAAAAAAAAGTGAAATATTCCTTTAAATATCGTACCTGGGGGGTGTCTATAGTATGCCTGTAAAGTGACGCGTGTTTCCCATGTTTAGAACAGTCCCTGCACCAAATGTCATTTTTAAAGGAAAAAATCTCATTTAAAACTGCTTGCGGGTTTAATGTCATGTCGGGTCATGGCAATATGGATGAAAATCAGTGAGACAAACGGCATGGGTACCCCCCAGTCCATTACCAGGCCCTTTGGGTCTTGTATGGATATTAAGGGGAACCCCGCACCCAAATTAAAATAAGGAAAGGTGTGGGGCCACCAGGCCCTATATACTCTGAACAGCAGTATACAGGCGGTGCAAACAAGACAGGGACTGTAGGTTTGTTGTTAAGTAGAATCTGTTTGTAATTTTGAACATTTTTAACGTGTTTAGCTCCAGCCAAAAAATCTTTTCTAAGCTTTTTGGAAAACATAGGGAAGGGTTATCACCCCTGTGACATTTGTTTTGCTGTCTTTCCTCCTCTTCAGAAGATTTCACCTCACTTTTTTGTCCCAATGAAAAATGTTTTTTGAAAATTTGGGTTTTTTTGTGGAACAAGGATTGGAAAGCATCAGTGGAAAGGAGAAATTGTTTTCCCATATTAACTCTTACAGGAGAGAATTTCCCTTCCTAGGGGTAGATTTCATCTCACTTCCTGTTGTCTCCTTCCGTTTGCAAGTAGGAGTCGTTTGTAAGTTAGATGTTTGAAAGTAGGGTCCTGCCCTATATACTCAGCAGAAATTTGGGCCTTAGGTGTTGCTGTGGCCACAACACTGTAAGCCCTCACAGGGCCCTGCTGTGAAATATTAGATCAAGAATTGTAATTACATGCCCCTGTTGAACAGGAGCTGAAAAATTAGGCCTTAGGCACTGGTGCTGGTGCCACAACACTGCAACCCCTCACAGACACTCTAGTTGGAACGCAGGAACGAGCCCTGCTGCAAATTATTGCTTCAAAAATTGTAATTACACGCCCCTGTTAGACAGGGGCAGAAAAATTGGGCCTTAGGCACTGGTGCTGGTGCCACAACACTGCAACCCCTCACAGACACTCTAGTTGGAACGCAGGAACGAGCCCTGCTGCAAAGTATTGCATCAAAAATTGTAATTACACGCCCCTGTTAGACAGGGGCAGAAAAATTGGGCCTTAGGCACTGGTGCTGGTGCCACAACACAGCAACCCCTCACAGACACTCTAGTTGGAACGCAGGAACGAGCCCTGCTGCAAAGTATTGCATCAAAAATTGTAATTACACGCCCCTGTTAGACAGGGGCAGAAAAATTGGGCCCTAGGCACTGGTGCTGGTGCCACAACACTGCAACCCCTCACAGACACTCTAGTTGGAATGCAGGAACGAGCCCTGCTGCAAAGTATTACATCAAAAATTGTAATTACACGCCCCTGTTAAACAGGGGCTGAAAAATTGTGCCTTAGGCACTGGTGGTGGCGCCCAGAACCAAAAATGTTCTTACAAGCTATCAGCGTGATGATTGAGGAGGAAGAGGATAATTACTCAGGGATAGTCACTCAGCATCAGCATAGGCAGTCTTTGAAGGGATCTGAGATTTCAAAAAAAATTATTCGGTTACATCAGCATCAGGTGCTTGGTAGCTGGTGGTGATCCAAGACTCATTCATTTTTATGAAGGTCAGCCGATCGACCGAGTCGGTGGACAGACGCACCCTGTGATCGGTTACCACGCCTCCAGCAGCACTGAATGTGCGTTCCGAAAGAACGCTGGATGCAGGACAGGCCAGTAGCTCAATTGCATACTGTGCAAGCTCTGGCCAGTGATCCATCCTCAAGACCCAGTAACCCAGAGGATTTTCGGTGGGAAAGGTGTCCAAGTCTGATCTTGCCCCTAGGTATTCCTGCACCATGTAAAACAGACGCTGGCGATGGTTGCTGGAACCGATCATACCTTGGGGCTGCGGACCAAAAAATTGTCTGAACGCATCGGTCAGACGGCCACCTTCTCCACCGCTCCTTCTTTGACTGACCGAAGCCTCAGCAACACGTTGTCCAGAAACAGGAGTTTGTAACCTCCCAGTCTCTGGGAACGCGTTGCACAGACCTTTCTGCAAGGCCTCCCGAAGATGTTTCATCCTCTGCTCCCTCTGCAATGGCAAGATAAGGTCCGCAACCTTACCCTTGTAACGTGGATCAAGGAGGGTTGCCAGCCAGTATTGGTCCTTCTCCTTGATACCACGAATACGAGGATCCTTACGCAGGCTTTGCAGGATCAGGGAGGCCATGCAGCGTAGGTTTGCTGAGGCATTCGGTCCGGAGTCCTCTGGGTCACTAAGAACGACATGGTCCGCAGCCACCTCCTCCCAGCCACGTACAAGTCCATGTGTTTCTTGGGACTGATCCCTTAAAGACTGCTGCTGATGCTGAGTGCCAGGCTCCACCTCCATACTGACACAATCTTCCTCCTCCTCCTCTTCCTCCTCGTCCTCTTCCTGTGTGATCGGCGGGCACGCAGGAACACTGTCTGGATAAAGGGGGCCTTGAGAGCTAAGGAAGTCCTCCTCTTCCTGCCTCTGTTCTGCCTCAAGTGCCCTGTCCATTATTCCACGCAGCGTGTGCTCCAACAGGTGGACAAGGGGGACAGTGTCACTGATGCATGCACTGTCACTGCTCACCATCCTCGTGGCCTCCTCGAATGGTGACAGGACAGTGCATGCATCCCTGATCATGGCCCACTGGCGTGGGGAAAAAAAACCAAGCTCCCCTGACCCTGTCCTGGTGCCATAGTCGCACAGGTACTCATTGATGGCCCTCTGCTGCGTGTGCAGCCGCTGCAGCATGGCCAACGTTGAGTTCCACCTGGTGGGCATGTCACAGATTAGGCGGTTCTTGGGCAGGTTAAACTCCTTTTGGAGGTCCGTCAGCCGAGCACTGGCATTATATGACCGGCGGAAATGCACACAGACTTTCCTGGCCTGCCTCAGGACATCCTGTAAGCCCGGGTACCTGCCCAAGAACCGCTGCACCACCAAGTTAAGGACGTGAGCCAAACAGGGCACATGGGTCATTTGTCCCTGTCGGAGGGCAGAGAGGAGGTTGGTGCCATTGTCGCAAACCACCATTCCTGCCTTAAGTTGGCGTGGCGTCAACCACCTCTGAACCTGCCCCTGCAGAGCTGACAGAACCTCTGCCCCAGTGTGGCTCCTGTCCCCCAAGCACACCAGCTCAAGCACCGCATGGCATCTTTTGGCCTGCGTACTTGCGTAGCCCCTTGAACGCCTACGGAGCACCGCTGGTTCCGAGGAAGAGGCCATGGAGGAAGAAGAAGAGGAGGGGGTGGAGGAGAGAGGTGTGTCACAATCAGCATTTTGGAGGCGTGGTGGCAGAACAACCTCCAACACTACTGCACCTTGTCCTGCATCCTTCCCAGCTGCCAGCAGAGTCACCCAATGCGCCGTGAAACTTAGGTAACGTCCCTGTCCATGCCTGCTGGACCATGAGTCAGCGGTAATATGCACCTTACCGCTGACCGCCCTGTCCAGCGAGGCATGGACATTGCCTTCCACATGCCGGTAGAGAGCCGGAATCGCCTTCCGTGAGAAAAAGTGGCGTTTGGGTACCTGCCACTGAGGAACCGCACATTCCACAAACTCACGGAAGGGGGCAGAGTCTACCAACTGAAAAGGCAGCAGTTGAAGTGCTAGCAATTTTGCCAAGCTAGCATTCAACCGCTGGGCATGTGGATGGCTGGGAGCAAACTTCTTTCGGCGGTGCAGCAGCTGGGGCAGGGAAATTTGCCTGGTACAATCTGACGTCGGTGTACCAAAAGCAGATTGCCCACAAGTACTTGGCTGTGACACACCTAATTCTACACCTTCATTCCTCTCACTGCAGGTCTCAGAGAGGACTGAAGGTCTAGTGGGGTTGGAAATCTCAGCTGATGAGGAGCAAGGAGAGATCCTCTTTGTTCTTTGGTGTGGGTCTTTTAGATACGCTTGCCAACGAACTGCATGGCAGGTCAACATATGTCTGGTCAAGCATGTGGTACCCAAGCGGGAGATATTTTGGCCACGCGAGATACGCTTGAGACATATGTTGCAAATAGCAGCGGTGCGATCTGATGCACTCGTCTCAAAAAAGGCCCACACCAAAGAACTTTTTGAATAACGCGCAGAGACTGCAGCGCCCTGCACATGTGGAGCTTTGGGGTGTGATGCAGTCAATGTGTTGCCCTTAGGCTGGCCCCTGGAGGGCATCCTGCCTCGTTGGTGATGTGCTGCCGCCTCCTCCTCCTCCTCCTCCTCCTCCTCCTCCTCCTCCTCCTCTCTCCTATCAGGCACCCACGTTGAGTCAGTGACCTCATCATCCCCTCCCTCCTCATCACTGGAGCAAACCTGGCAGTATGCTGCAGCAGGGGGAGCATGACTGCCAGATTGCTGTCCTTCTTGGGCACCCCCTCTGTCCGCGCTCATGTTACTGCCTTCATCGAGCTCAGTATCGTCATCAGAGCCTTCCAAACGCTGGGCATCCTCCTGGAGCATGTACCCAACACTGTGGTCAAACAGTTCGAGGGAATCCTCATGAGGACATGGTGGAGCTAGGGAAGGAGTCACTGATGACATTGAGCTGAGGGAAGAGGCCGCTGCTTTGCCAGACAAAGCACCCTGGGCATGGGTGAGAGAGGATGAGGAGGATGAGGACGGCTTGGTCATCCACTCGACCAAGTCTTCCGCATGTTGCGGCTCAACATGGCCAGCTGCCGAAAAAAAGGCCAAGCGTGTCCCATGGCCACGTGCTGATGAGGATGCACCGTCTCCACGACCAGCACTAGACACAGAGCCTGCTTGCCCTCTCTTATTGGCTTGTGACTGTCTGCCTCTCCTTCTTGGCCTTCCAGACATACTAATGGCCTGTAGCTGCACTAAGCTGGGATAGAACACCTGTAATTTTCTTCAAGTAGCTTTATATACTGTAACCAGACAAGCCTGCCTGTCAGTAGGAAGATAACAGGAACGGATCTAGCTGAACACTGTGAGCAGGACGCACTGTACTAAATGTAAATAGTCTAGCTGCCTGACCGTGGTACTAATAGGATCAAATAGAACACCTGTAATTTTCTTCAGGTAGCTTTATATACTGTAACCAGACAAGCCTGCCTGTCAGTAGGAAGATAACAGGAACGGATCTAGCTGTACACTGTGAGCAGGACGCACTGTACTAAATGTAAATAGTCTAGCTGCCTGACCGTGGTACTAATAGGATCAAATAGAACACCTTTAATTTTCTTCAGGTAGCTTTATATACTGTAACCAGACAAGCCTGCCTGTCAGTAGGAAGATAACAGGAACGGATCTAGCTGTACACTGTGAGCAGGACGCACTGTACTAAATGTAAATAGTCTAGCTGCCTGACCGTGGTACTAATAGGATCAAATAGAACACCTGTAATTTTCTTCAGGTAGCTTTATATACTGTAACCAGACAAGCCTGCCTGTCAGTAGGAAGATAACAGGAACGGATCTAGCTGAACACTGTGAGCAGGACGCACTGTACTAAATGTAAATAGTCTAGCTGCCTGACCGTGGTACTAATAGGATCAAATAGAACACCTGTAATTTTCTTCAGGTAGCTTTATATACTGTAACCAGACAAGCCTGCCGGTCAGTAGGAATTTAACAGGAACGGATCTAGCTGAACACTGTGAGCAGGACGCACTGCACTAAATGTAAATAGCAGGAACGGATCTAGCTGAACACTGTGAGCAGGACGCACTGCACTAAATGTAAATAGTCTAGAAGATAACAGGAACGGATCTAGCTGAACACTGTGAGCAGGACGCACTGCATTAAATGTAAATAGTCTAGATAGAAGATAACAGGAACGGATCTAGCTAAACTGAATACAGTGTATATATATATATGCAACACCTGGGATGCATATATATACACAATACACTGTAAGTGCAGCTAACTGACTGACTGTTCTGCCTAATCTATCTAACTCAAATCAAATGACACTGTCTCTCTCTCTCTCTATCTCTCAGCACACCGGAACACACACTACACAGGGCCGCCGTGCAGGCGGCCTTATATAGTGTGGGGTGTGTACTAAATGCCCTGAGCCGTAATTGGCCAAAGCCACCCTGGCTTTGGCCAATTACAGCTCTCTCTACTGACAGCGCTGTGATTGGCCAAGCATGCGGGTCATAGTGCATGCTTGGCCAATCATCAGCCAGCAATGCACTGCGATGCCGCAGTGAATTATGGGCCGTGACGCGCCACACGAATTTAGCGCGAACGGCCCATAACGTTCGCAATTCGGCGAACGATCGAACAGCCGATGTTCGAGTCGAACATGGGTTCGACTCGAACACGAAGCTCATCCCTAGTTCTCATGCGTGTTGGAAAGAGGAGGCAGCAGGGAAGCCTGTATTCACTGCGGGACACACAACGCTGATGGTGTCAGTGTAGAGAAGGGGGTGGTAACGCGTTTCTGAGCATGTGCGAAACCTCACCGTGAGATTATTGCTACAGGCATAATCTGCACAATTCGTACAACTTGTATAAGCATCCACTATTTTCCTCTATCTGTCTTTAGTGTATAGACGCCCGGCCGCCCTTGTAACACACACCTATACACTTATTCATAGTAAAGTAATATTCATCACTGTTTTATCATTGTTACAGACATAATTAGTAATCGCTTATTCCTTTTTTTTTTTTTTTATCCCCTTACAACAGATGCCTGGCCGCCCCTGTAACACAGGTGTATAGCTCCCCAGCTGCCCTTGTAACACGGCTACATATTTATTTATTATTTATTCATTGTTAATTCAACATTAGACTTACGACCTTATTTGCATGTGTACAAATGCCCGGCTGCCTTTGTAACACGTGCACATAGGTGCCTGGCTGCCCCGGTAACACATGTGTATATACGCCTGGCCGCCCTTGTAACACGGCTGTAGATTTATTCATTGTCAACTCAACATTAGACTTACGACCCTATTTGCATGTGTACAAACGCCCGGCCGCCTTTATAACACATTCATATAGACACCCGGCCGACCATGTAACACACTTGTATATTAATTCAATGTCAACCTTATGTTTGTATATTTATTTATTTATTATTGTTAATTTAACCACTGCCATCTGTGCCCTGTACCCCTGTGTCAAATTCCTTCAGGACTTCATTGTATATAGCACTGACGTTAATAATCCATTTTGCGAGTGCACGGTCATCTTGGCCGTCCTCATAATACATCTGTCACTTCCCTTATCATTGTGTATTTAGTATCTGCCCACACTCCTCCCCTTGCTCCTCCCCCTCACCATTTATAAGCCAGCTTGAGGAGTGTGGGCGTAGGTCTTACGAAGGAGCCGCACATGCTCCGAAACGTGTTACCACCCCCTTCTCTACACTGACACCATCAGCGTTGTGTGTCCCGCAGTGAATACAGGCTTCCCTGCTGCCTCCTCTTTCCAACACGCATGAGAACGCTTTACAGCTGCTGGACGGCTCTACACTGCTCTCTACCACCGTGCTGAGGATGGACACATGCCACAGATGAGGACTCCTGATTTTATCATGTCTTTTAACACTCAACAATCTTGTAAGTGCTTTTAACCCTTTGTGCACTCTATTAAATTTTACATACTGCACTTAGAGGCGCCTTTCTTTTCCTTTTTTATATCTTCAGAGTTGCTTCTCCTCTAACCAAAGTGCTGCCAGAAGTGCCATCTCATCACTATCATCCCTCTGACCAGCTACCCACCTCCACCAGAGCGCCCTTATCACCTCTCTGTTTTACAACAAGAGCAGTTGGTGTCAGAAATACAGCTGCTAAAGTGTAGACGGTGAACTACAATGGCCAATAAATGGTCAGAGAAGTAGTGCAACTGCTACACAATACCCTACATGTTTCAGAAAACACAAAAAGATTAATTTCTTTTTATGATGTATGCTTCCTTCCTCAGGGGATTCAGATAAGAAGATTATTAAATTTCTAAAAAGAAAAAAAAATTGTATATATATATATATATATATGTGTAAGTAGATTTTTCATCTGCATAAACAAATAAAGAACATGATAGACATTGATCAGTAGGTTTCAATTCGCAGAAAAAAACTGAAAAAACAACAAGCTAGATATTAATCCAAAAACAATACTTACATCTGACTCTCTATTATAACAAAGGTGTACACAATGATGTTGCAAGATGGAACTCCCATGCCCAGGAAATCAGTGAATAGAGGCAGTCATCCCAGTTAGATTCAAAAATCAGGATAGTACATAAGACAGATAAATCTCGTTTCTGTATGGAATTCGCCTCAATGCCAACGGGGAAGGAGCGGCAAGGCAGGGCTCACGAGAGCCGCCACTAAAAGGCAAGAATGACGCACATCTAAAAACCAAAAAAGGAAAGTAGGGATATTGTATGTATCTATGTACTATGAACATAAGCATAGTGTGTATTGGAAAGAAGGGAGAGATACAAAGTATAATTCTCCCCGTGATTGTATCAAGACAAAGCATAAAAAAGGATACATAGATATATAACTAACCTTAGCCACTCAAAGCAAACAGATCCAGTGTGGGGAGCTGTGCTCTGTAGTGATATAATATATACTGGGTGATATGATGTAGAGTGGGTATGATAATTAATTAGTAAGTACTCTTCCGCAGCAACCCAATTCTTCCAGAGAGATGCACTTTATTGACTTCCAACACAGAACAAAGTCCAAAGTCCACAGATGACAAAAAATCTGACAGAGTATATAATTCAGAGTCCCATTTCTTTCTAGGTTTGCCTGTTCATACACAGACAAGCCTAACTTAAACTATAGACTGAATACCTTGTTATATTCACTAGACATTGAATGGCTGAGCAATTTGATTGGCTGTCTCCATTCAGGTCTTTTATATACTTTAGTCTTTCAGACAGACAACAACTCCCAGCCGTGAACAGCTGCAGTCATAAACCGCCCCAATTTGCACTCCCGCATATCAACATCAACAAGTCCCCTTAGATATGTGTAATTAGATTAGATTAACAGATACCACCTGAACACCCTTTGAAATGTTCAATTAGGTTTAACACATCAAAGGGTCTTCAGCTGTCCCCTTGCTATGTTAAAATTCAGTTGGCTTGGACAAATCAACCATTGTCAATTGAATTCTGGCCTGGTCAATATTGACTGTATGTGTGCATATAATGTCCCACATAAATCGGTGAACATATTACAACATATACAACATGCTCCTCTCAGCTGTGTAGCAGAGTTTTGTGTTTGCTGAGAGTGAGGTTAAATACCTGATGGTGTGGGAGTGGTTGTGGCCAGATAACTAGTCCCACTTCTTTAACCCATTATGCATTCAGGTGAAAGGGAAAAGTTTTAATCAGTTTTACTCAAAGGTAAGTATGGCAGAGTTTTAAGTACCAAGAAAAATGTGTGGTGATGAATCGAAAGCGTCCGCCAATCACGGCTCCCCGGCCTGGGCGGCGTCCGATGTCATCGCGCAAATGACGCAACGGCGTCCGGCGTCGACAGAGGCCTCCTACACGGAAGAAGGGCAGCATGCCAGGGCTTGGATGGAGGGCCTATTGCGCATTCGCGAGACAGAAAAGCAAGCGCACGCGCCTGGGAGCTGCTAAAAGAATGCCTCCGCCACCCTGAAGCGGAGGCCTTTCCGTGTCGGGGAGCACCGCCGAGCCACTCCCCTAGGCATTTTGGGGAATCCAAACAATTCCAAAATATTGTTGCAAGGGATGGTAGAAGTATAAATTAAAGCGGATTTTTTGCCACCATCATATTCACTAGCAGGACGTGGGGATCCCACCTGTACAGAATTGTATCGTTTCCTAAAACACAGAAAAGAAACAATAATTTAATTACAATTAAGTAATGATACATAGGAAGGGAGAAGACAATGGCTTAATAGGCACTGAGAATAAACATACTAGCTTGGTAGAAATATCAGAATATGTTTAATAGGCAACCTTCCTATAGCTAATGTTTAAACAGAGATTTTAAGCATGGGACTAGGTGAGAAGACAAAAGGGAAGAAAGAAAGAAGGTATGTAGAGAAAGGAGAGAAAGCATGGAAAGGAAAAGGGAAAAAGGGAAAAGAGGGAAGGGGCAAGATAACGGTAAATGGTTTAAAGATCCCTATTGTAACCCCCTGTTTCGAAGCCTTGAAGGAAAGGCTTTAAATTAAAGACTTCATTGAGGCCAGGTGGTAAAGTCGCATCAAGCTTCGATATCCAACGAAGTTCTCGTTGGAGGAGCATTTTGTTATAATCAGCCCCACGAGACCTCGAGTGTAAGCGATCCAACACCAGAATAGATATTTTAGGACAAATACCTTCATGTACTTGGGCCACATGCCTGCCCAATGGGAGGTCGGGATCAGCTGTTTGCATGGCCCTAATATGGCGATAGAGCCTTTGCCATAATTTTTGGAGGGTCTTGCCCACATAGAAGCAGTTACAATTGCATAACAACATATATACTACGCCCGTTGTCTGACAATTGGCATAGTGTCTAGGTACAAAGTGAATGCCATTGGGTAAGTATACTTTTTTCCTCGTATCCATGTACACACAATAGGAACAGGATCCACAGAATGTGCCTACTGTCTTACAGGGATCGCCTCTATTCTGGCCCTTAAATTTGCTTTGGACTAATAGGTCGCCCACCGAGGTAGTTCGTCTGTAGGTAATTAGGGGCATAGGGGGCACAAAGAGACCTATGGTGGGGTCAGAGGTCAATAAATGCCAATATTTTTGGCATATCTGTCTGATTTTGCTGTGGTCATTAGTATAGGTGGTAATTATTCTTGAAGGTTTGTTGTTAAGTAGAATCTGTTTGTAATTTTGAACTGGTACATTTTTAACGTGTTTAGCTCCAGCCAAAAAATCTATTTTAAGCTTTTTGGAAAACATAGGGAAGGGTTATCACCCCTGTGACATTCGTTTTGCTGTCTGTGCTCCTCTTCAGAAGATTTCACCTCACTTTTTGTCCCAATGACAAATGTTTTTTGAAAATTTGGTGTTTTTTGTGAAACTAGGATTGGTGATAAAGCATCAATGGAAAGGAGAAATGTTTTTCCCATATTAACTCTAACAGGAGAGAATTTCCCTTCCTAGGGGTAGATTTCATCTCACTTCCTGTTGTCTCCTTCCGTTTGCAAGTAGGAGTAGTTTGTAAGTTGGATGTTTGAAAGCAGGGGCCTGCCCTATAAACTCAGCAGAAATTTGGGCCTTGGGTGTTGTTGTGGTCACAACACTGTAAGCCCTCTCAGGGCCCTGCTGTGAAATATAAGATCAAGAATTGTAATTACATGCCCCTGTTGAACAGGGGCAGAAAAATTGGGCCTTTGGTGGTGGTGGTGGTGCTGTTGCCACAACACTGTAAGTCCTCACTCACTCTTGGTGGGCGCAGAAAAGGACGACATGGTCCGCAGCCACCTCCTCCCAGCCACGTACAAGTCCATGTGTTTCTTGGGACTGACCCCTTAAAGACTGCTGCTGATGCTGAGTGCCAGGCTCCACCTCCATACTGACACAATCCTCCTCCTCCTCCTTTTCCTCCTCGTCCTCTTCCTGTGTGATCGGCGGGCATGCAGGAACACTGTCTGGATAAAGGGGGCCTTGAGAGCTAAGGAAGTCCTCCTCTTCCTGCCTCTGTTCTGCCTCAAGTGCCCTGTCCATTATTCCACGCAGCGTGTGCTCCAACAGGTGGACAAGGGGGACAGTGTCACTGATGCATGCACTGTCACTGCTCACCATCCTCATGGCCTCCTCAAATGGTGACAGGGCAGTGCATGCATCCCTGATCATGGCCCACTGGCGTGGGGAAAAAAAACAAGCTCCCCTGACCCTGTCCTGGTGCCATAGTTGCACAGGTACTTATTAATAGCCCTCTGCTGTGTGTGCAGCTGCTGCAGCATGGCCAACGTTGAGTTTCACCTGGTGGGCATGTCACAGATTAGGCGGTTCTTGGGCAGGTTAAACTCCTTTTGCAGGTCTGCCAGCCGAGCACTGGCATTATATGACCTGTGGAAATGCACACAGACTTTCCTGGCCTGCCTCAGGACATCCTGTAAGCCCGGGTACCTGCCCAAGAACCGCTGCACCACCAAGTTAAGGACGTGAGCCAAACAGGGCACATGGGTCAGTTGTCCCTATCAGAGGGCGGAGAAGAGGTTGGTGCCATTGTCGCAAACCACCATTCCTGGCTTAAGTTGGCTTGGAGTCAACCACCTCTGAACCTGCCCCTGCAGAGCTGACAGAACCTCTACTCCAGTGTGGCTCCTGTCCCCCAAGCCCTGCATACTTGCATAGCCCCTTGAACGGCTATGGAGCACCGCTGGTTCCGAGGACCAAGCACAGGAAGAGGCCATGGAGGAAGAAGAAGAGGAGGGGGTGAAGGAGAGAGGTGTGTCACAATCATTAGTAGTGGCATTTTGGAGGTGTGGTGGCGGAACAACCTCCAACACTACTGCACCTTGTCCTGCATCCTTCCCAGCTGCAAGCAGAGTCACCCAATGCGCGGGGAAACGTAGGTAACGTCCCTCTCCATGCCTGCTGAACCATGAGTCAGCGGTAATATGCACCTTACCGCTGACCACCCTGTCCAGCGAGGCATTGACATTGCCTTCCACATGCCGATAGAGAGCCAGAATCGCCTTCCATGAGAAAAAGTGGTGTTTGGGTACCTGCCACTGAGGAACCGCACATTCCACAAACTCACGGAAGGGGGCAGAGTCTACCAACTGAAAAGGCAGCAGTTGAAGTGCTAGCAATTTTGCCAAGCTAGCATTCAACCGCTGGGCATGTGGATGGCTGGGAGCGAACTTCTTTTGGCGGTGCAGCAGCTGGGGCAGGGAAATTTGCCTGGTACAATCTGACATCGGTGTACTGAAAGCAGATTGCCCACAAGTACTTGGCTGTGACACACCTAATTCTACACCTTCACTCCTCTCAGTGCAGGTCTCAGAGAGGACTGAAGGTATAGTGGGGTTGGAGATCTCAGCTGATGATGAGCAAGGAGAGGTCCTCTTTGTTCTTCAGTGTGGGTCTTTTAGATACGCTTGCCAACAAACTGCATGGCAGGTCAACATATGTCTGATAAAGCATGTGGTGCCCAAGCGGGAGATGTTTTGGCAACGCGTGATACACTTGAGACATATGTTGCAAATAGCAGCGGTGCAATCTGATGCACTCCTCTCAAAAAAGGCCCACACCAAAGAACTTTTGGAATAAGATGCAGAGACACATGTGGAGCTTTGGGGTGTGATGCAGTCAGTATGCTGTCCTTAGGCTGGCCCCTGGAGGGCATCCTGCCTCCTTGGTGATGTGCCTCCTCCTCCTCTCTCCTATCAGGCACCCACATTGAGTCAGTGACCTCATCATCCCCTCCCTCTTCATCCCTGGAGCAAACCTGGCAGTATGCTGCAGCAGGGGGAGCATGACTGCCAGATTGCTGTCCTTCTTGGGCACCCCCTCTGTCCGTGCTCACGTTACTGCCTTCATCTAGCTTAGTATCATCATCAGAGCCTTCTAAATGCTGGGCATCCTCCTGGAGCATGTACCCAACACTGTGGTCAAACAGTTCGAGGGACTCCTCAGGAGGACATGGTGGGGCTAGGGAAGGAGTCACTGATGCCATTGAGCCGAGGGAAGAGGCCGCGTTGGCAGCTGCTTTGCCCTGAGCATGGGTGAGAGAGGATGAGGAGGATGAGGACAGCTTGGTCACCCACTGGACCAAGTCTTCCGCATGTTGCGGCTCAACACGGCCAGCTGCTGAAAAAAAGGCCAAACGTGTCCCATGGCCACGTGCTGATGAGGATGCACCGTCTCCACGACCAGCACTGTTGCCTCTAGACACATAGCCTGCTTTCCCTCTTTTATTGGCTTGTAACTGTCTGCCTCTCCTTCTTGGCCTTCCAGACATACTAATGGCCTGTAGCTGCACTGAGCTGAGATATATATATATATATACTGATACTGAAGCTAGCAAAATAAACTGTCTGCCTGTAGTATGAGAACACCACCAACCTTCTACAGGTAGCTTTAGCTGAACACTGTGCAGAGCTCGCAAAAAACGAACTTGTAGCTTATTTAGCTGCCTGCGGTAGTGATAGGATCAGGAAAACACCACAAAACTTCTACAGGTAGCTTTAGCTGAACACTGTGCAGAGCTCGCAAAAAACTAACTTGTAGTTTATTTAGCTGCCTGCGGTAGTGATAGGATCAGGAAAACACCACCAACCTTCTACAGGTAGCTTTAGGTGAACACTGTGCAGAGCTCGCAAAAAATAACTTGTAGCTTATTTAGCTGCCTGCGGTAGTGATAGGATCAGGAAAACATCACCAACCTTCTACAGGTAGCTTTAGGTGAACACTGTACAGAGCTCGCAAAAAAACAACTTGTAGCTTATTTAGCTGCCTGCGGTAGTGATAGGATCAGGAAAACACCACCAACCTTCTAAAGGTAGCTTTAGGTGAACACTGTGCAGAGCTCGCAAAAAAATAACTTGTAGCTTATTTAGCTGCCTGCGGTAGTGATAGGATCAGGAAAACACCTCCAGCCTTCTACAGGTAGCTTTAGGTGAACACTGTGCAGAGCTCGCAAAAAAATAACTTGTAGCTTATTTAGCTGCCTGCGGTAGTGATAGGATCAGGAAAACACCACCAACCTTCTACAGGTAGCTTTAGCTGAACACTGTGCAGAGCTCGCACTATACTAACTTGTAGTTTTAGCTGAACACTGTGCAGAGCTCGCAAAAAACTAACTTGTAGCTTATTTAGCTGCCTGCGGTAGTGATAGGATCAGGAAAACACCACCAACCTTCTACAGGTAGCTTTAGGTGAACACTGTGCAGAGCTCGCAAAAAAATAACTTGTAGCTTATTTAGCTGCCTGCGGTAGTGATAGGATCAGGAAAACACCACCAACTTTCTACAGGTAGCTTTAGGTGAACACTGTTCAGAGCTCGCAAAAAACTAACTTGTAGCTTATTTAGCTGCCTGCGGTAGTGATAGGATCAGGAAAACACCACCAACCTTCTACAGGTAGCTTTAGCTGAACACTATGCAGAGCTTGCAAAAAACGAACTTGTAGCTTATTTAGCTGCCTGCGGTAGTGATAGGATCAGGAAAACACCACCAACCTTCTACAGCTAGCTTTAGCTGAACACTGTGCAGAGCTCGCAAAAAACTAACTTGTAGTTTAAGCTGAACACTGTGAGGAGGACGCACTACACTAACTTGTAGCTTTAGCTGAACGCTGTGCAGAGGTCGCACTACACTAACTTGTAGTTTTAGCTGTACACTGTGAGGAGGACGCACTACACTAACTTGTAGCTTTAGTTGAACACTGTGCAGAGGTCGCACTACACTAACTTGTAGCTTTAGCTGAACACTGTGCAGAGGTCGCACTACACTAACTTGTAGTTTTAGCTGAACACTGTGAGGAGAACGCACTACACTAACTTGTAGCTTTAGCTGAACACTGTGCAGAGGTCGCACTACACTAACTTGTAGTTTTAGCTGAACACTGTGAGGAGGACGCACTACACTAACTTGTAGCTTTAGCTGAACACTGTGCACTACACTAACTTGTAGTTTTAGCTGAACACTGAGGAGGACGCACTACACTAACTTTTAGCTTATTTAGCTGCCTGCGGTAGTGATAGGATCAGGAAAACACCACCAACCTTCTACAGGTAGCTTTAGGTGAACACCGTGCAGAGCTCATAAAAAACTAACTTGTAGCTTATTTAGCTGCCTGCGGTAGTGATAGGATCAGGAAAACACCACCAACCTTCTACAGGTAGCTTTAAGTGAACACTGTGCAGAGCTTGCAAAAAACTAACTTGTAGCTTATTTAGCTGCCTGCAGTAGTGATAGGATCAGGAAAACACCCCCAACCTTCTACAGGTAGCTTTAGCTGAACAATGTGCAGAGCTCGCACTACACTAACTTGTAGTTTTAGCTGAACACTGTGAGTAGGACGCACTACACTAACTTGTAGCTTTAGCTGAATACTGTGCAGAGGTCGCACTACACTAACTTGTAGCTTTAGCTGAACACTGTGCAGAGGTCGCACTACACTAACTTGTAGTTTTAGCTGAACACTGTGAGGAGAACGCACTACACTAACTTGTAGCTTTAGCTGAACACTGTGCAGAGGTCGCACTACACTAACTTGTAGTTTTAGCTGAACACTGTGAGGAGGACGCACTACACTAACTTGTAGCTTTAGCTGAACACTGTGCACTACACTAACTTGTAGTTTTAGCTGAACACTGAGGAGGACGCACTACACTAACTTTTAGCTTATTTAGCTGCCTGCGGTAGTGATAGGATCAGGAAAACACCACCAACCTTCTACAGGTAGCTTTAGGTGAACACCGTGCAGAGCTCATAAAAAACTAACTTGTAGCTTATTTAGCTGCCTGCGGTAGTGATAGGATCAGGAAAACACCACCAACCTTCTACAGGTAGCTTTAAGTGAACACTGTGCAGAGCTTGCAAAAAACTAACTTGTAGCTTATTTAGCTGCCTGCAGTAGTGATAGGATCAGGAAAACACCCCCAACCTTCTACAGGTAGCTTTAGCTGAACAATGTGCAGAGCTCGCACTACACTAACTTGTAGTTTTAGCTGAACACTGTGAGTAGGACGCACTACACTAACTTGTAGCTTTAGCTGAATACTGTGCAGAGGTCGCACTACACTAACTTGTAGTTTTAGCTGAACACTGTGAGGAGGACGCACTACACTAACTTGTAGTTTTAGCTGAACACTGTGAGGAAGACGCACTACACTAACTTGTAGTTTTAGCTAAACACTGTGAGGAGGACGCACTACACTAACTTGTAGATTTAGCTGAACACTGTGCAGAGGTCGCACTACACTAACTTGTAGTTTTAGCTGAACACTGTGAGGAGGACGCACTACACTAACTTGTAGCTTTAGCTGAACACTGTGCAGAGGTCGCACTACACTAACTTGTAGTTTTAGCTGAACACTGAGGAGGACGCACTACACTAACTTTTAGCTTATTTAGCTGCCTGCGGTAGTGATAGGATCAGGAAAACACCACCAACCTTCTACAGGTAGCTTTAGGTGAACACCGTGCAGAGCTCATAAAAAACTAACTTGTAGCTTATTTAGCTGCCTGCGGTAGTGATAGGATCAGGAAAACACCACCAACCTTCTACAGGTAGCTTTAAGTGAACACTGTGCAGAGCTTGCAAAAAACTAACTTGTAGCTTATTTAGCTGCCTGCAGTAGTGATAGGATCAGGAAAACACCCCCAACCTTCTACAGGTAGCTTTAGCTGAACAATGTGCAGAGCTCGCACTACACTAACTTGTAGTTTTAGCTGAACACTGTGAGTAGGACGCACTACACTAACTTGTAGCTTTAGCTGAATACTGTGCAGAGGTCGCACTACACTAACTTGTAGTTTTAGCTGAACACTGTGAGGAGGACGCACTACACTAACTTGTAGTTTTAGCTGAACACTGTGAGGAAGACGCACTACACTAACTTGTAGTTTTAGCTAAACACTGTGAGGAGGACGCACTACACTAACTTGTAGATTTAGCTGAACACTGTGCAGAGGTCGCACTACACTAACTTGTAGTTTTAGCTGAACACTGTGAGGAGGACGCACTACACTAACTTGTAGCTTTAGCTGAACACTGTGCAGAGGTCGCACTACACTAACTTGTAGTTTTAGCTGAACACTGTGAGGAGGACGCACTACCCTAACTTGTAGCTTTAGCTGAACACTGTGCACTACACTAACTTATAGTTTTAGCTGAACACTGTGAGGAGGACGCACTACACTAACTTTTAGCTTATTTAGCTGCCTGCGGTAGTGATAGGATCAGGAAAACACCACCAACCTTCTACAGGTAGCTTTAGGTGAACACTGTGCAGAGCTTGCAAAAAACGAATTTGTAGCTTATTTAGCTGCCTGCGGTAGTGATAGGATCTGGAAAACACCACCAACCTTCTACAGGTAGCTTTAGGTGAACACTGTGCAGAGCTCGCAAAAAACTAACTTGTAGCTTATTTAGCTGCCTGCAGTAGTGATAGGATCAGGAAAACACCACCAACCTTCTACAGGTAGCTTTAGGTGAACACTGTGTGGAGCTCGCAAAAAACTAACTTGTAGCTTATTTAGCTGCCTGCGGTAGTGATAGGATCAGGAAAACACCACCAACCTTCTACAGGTAGCTTTAGCTGAACAATGTGCAGAGCTCACACTACACTAACTTGTAGTTTTAGCTGAACACTGTGAGGAGGACGCACTACACTAACTTGTAGCTTTAGCTGAACACTGTTCAGAGGACGCACTACACTAAATTGTAGCTTTAGCTGAACACTGTGCAGAGGTCGCACTACACTAACTTGTAGTTTTAGCTGAACACTGTGAGGAGGATGCACTACACTAACTTGTAGCGTTAGCTGAATACTGTGAGGAGGATGCACTACACTAACTTGTAGTTTTAGCTGAACACTGTGCAGAGGTCACACTAAACTAACTTGTAGCTTTAACTGAACACTGTGAGGAGGACGCACTACACTAACTGTAAATAGTCTAGCTGCCTGAGTGTGGTACTAATAGGATCAAAAGAACACCAGCAATTTTCTTCAGGTAGCTGTAAATACTGTAACAAGACAAGCCTGCCTGTCAGTAAGAAGATAACAGGAACGGATCTAGCTATACTGAATACAGTGTATATATATATATATATATATATATATATATATATATACACAACACCTGGGATGCATATATATACACAATACACTGTAAGTGCAGCTAACTCACTGACTGTCCTGCCTAATCTATCTAACTTAAATCAAATGACACTTGATGTGTCTCTGTCTATCTCTTTCAACGCCGGAACACAAACTACACAGGGCCGCCGTGCAGGCGGCCTTATATAGTGTGGGGCGTGTACTAAATCCCCTGAGCCATAATTGGCCAAAGCCTCCTTGGCTTTGGCCAATTACGGCTCTCTGTTCAGACGGCGCTGTGATTGGCCAAGCATGCTTGGCCAATCATCATCCAGCAATACACTGCGATGCCGCAGTGACTTATGGGCCGTGACGCGCCACACGAATTTGGCGCGAATGGCCCATATCATTCGCAATTCGACAAACAGACGATGTTCGAGTCGAACATGGGTTCGACTCGAACACGAAGATCATCCCTAGTGCTGATATACATGTCTCAGCATAGGGTGTATGCCTTTGTTTGGGGTGTTAGACTTCAATACATGAGGCGTGAGAAGCCTTCTGACAAGGTCAGTGTTCATTCCTATTATCAGAGAAATCTTGTCGGCTCCTGATGGGCGAGGGCATACAACGGCTAGGGTATCAAACGCTTGTTTGTCCAGTCACAGAGGGGTCAAAAGTCAACTTGACCGGTAAGTATCCATCATATGGGAAATTTTGTGTTCCAATACCCCATATGTCCAGTTCCTCCAATTTCTGCAGGGGTAAGTGTTTGAGGTGCCTGTCGTTAAAGTCTCTATATAGCAGGGTAACTTGCGCCCCATGTCAAGAAAGGCCTTTGTATAAATGCCTTCTACTTGGATTGTCACAATGGTAGAAGGTCCCACTAGTTTGTTAGGGAATTTGCGAGAAGTAGTGTGGTTAGTCTGTATTCATGCCCTCTTTTTGATGAGCTTTGGGTTTTGTTTATGTCTCAGTTGAGCTCCAGTGGGCTGGTATGCACTGACTTTCCGTGACACTTGAGGTCGATGGGAGCGGATTGTCTGGTCACTCAGAAATGGCTGGGAGAGCCCTCTGCAACAGTTTAGGCTTCCGCTGTGGCTTCCTTGCATCTATTTGAGCTAACTGCTGTAGGTGGGCGCCCAGTTGGTTCCTTCACCGGGGAGTATTCCTGCTGGCTCCTCAGAACCAGCTGGCATATTTTTGTGGACTTGCCACCTTACAGTTGCAAGGTGGCAAGTTGTGCCAGAAATGACACACTCCTCCGCAGTTAAAGCGGGGGTCCACCTATCTATCGTTTTTTTTTTTTTTAGTTCATTCACAAACTTTTCTTATCAGTATTACATACTCACATATTGTGTGTAATATGTCCGCCTGTGTCAGATTTCGTCGGAAAGAATAACTTATATTATTCACTGCAGGCGGTTTCCATCTTCATTGTGGGCATTTGAAGCCCACAAGCATTTATTTCCTGGATGTGGTGAATGCTGTGCTCCCAGCATTCACTGCTCGTTCCTGCACATGCTCAGTGGCATCCTGGGAAGCCTGAGACTAGCTCCCAGGATTCTGTGCGGAGTCTGGGAGAGGCTAGAAACACGCCTACTCCCACGGGAGGAGAACCAGGAAGTGCAAAGAAGAATAGAAAACTAAAAGGTAATTACGGCGATTTAAATTTTTTTAAATGGCATGTCAGCATCTAGGCAAGGAAGAGAATACATACAGATGTTGTTCAAAATTTGGGTGGAACCCCGCTTTAAGACCGATTACTTGACTTATAGACTTCTCTGCAGGAACGACTGTGGGGTTTGAAGTCTGCTTGGGCTCTGAGACATTCTTATTATCTGAAGGGATGATCCTGGCTGATAACAGAATCATTATCTCCATAATTTGCGACACCTGAGTTTTCAAGAGCTCTATCTCTGGGTCATCACTAGTTGCACTAATCACTCTGACCTCATTGACAGGTTCTGGTTTCAGGTTTCTTTTTTTACTCTGCAACAGAGCTTCTTCTTCTTGCACTGTCCGGATTAATTCAGGGTACTTCAAAATTCCACCATCTCTTTGAGTTTTCAACGAAATAATGATAGGATCTAAGGGTTGAGCCTCCCTTAAAACCTGTTGTGCCTGGACCCTGTCAACTGACCTGTAATCTATACCTTTTTTTAGCAGTATCTGGTGCATTATCTTGTCAAGATGCCTTGTGTATTCAGACAGTTTCTCTCCCTCATCTTGGTAGGTATGCTCAAACTGGTACACAAGGCCAGAGGCCTTTTCTGTTCTCCCAAACACATCTTCCAAGATATAAAAGTAGTCATGAGCAGTATAGTCCTGTTTGCTATGTTTCAGGTTGAGAACAGCTTGTGAGGCTGGCCCCCTCAAACTCTCTGTGATTCTCTGTTTTTCCTGGGCCTCAGGGATGTCCCACTCATCTAAGGCTTGCATGGCTTGTTGCAGCCATTCCTCGAAACTCTCTTCACTGACAGGAACTGGCTGTTTTCCAGAAAAGGTTCCTAGCTTTTGGTATTCTGACCCAGTGTATATTGGACTATTCTTCTGACACTTTGCCACAAACTTTTCCAAGGCAGCAATGAATTCTGGCCCTATCATGGCTACAGGCACCAGTAAGGTAGCTTCTACCATCGAAGCTGCTTGGCCTGAACTTTCTGGGCTCACATAGACAGGATCCATCTTGATGCTTTCAAGGGTGTTGTCTTGGCGGTTTGCTAGCAGAACAGGATATCCCGGACAAGTTCCCCACGTGTAGCGCCACCCCCTGAAGGAGCTGATTGGTAATTTTGAGTTCTCTGTTCTGCGCCTCAACTCCAAGAACAGCCTCAGCCCCTTAGGCACACCTGGCTGAACAATACCACTGCAAGCGCAAATGACAACATAGATGAGCTATACCTTTCGTCTGGCTGCAGGGTATTGCCAATAAACAAGCACACAGCTGCCGTGGTAAATATGCTTAATCTATTAATACAGATTAGCATAAGTAATCAATTTAAACAAAATTTCACACAGCAGACAAATATGAACACAGGCTGCCAAACAGGGCAAAAAAAAATAGAAATGAAAGAAATACGTTTTTATATCATTAGCCAGAACACAGGAAGGATGAATATAATCCTACACTGTGTTTTGAGTGCACTCAAATGCATAAACAAGGATATAGTACCCCTTTAACTAACAAATGGCCAGGGTTCCAGGATAACTACGGTTAGGGGCAGTCTTTAGTTGTGGATGCACAGTTCTCCTTTCACACTCCTTCACAGCCCAGAGTATCACTTCCTGAAAAAAAACTTTTCACTTCCCTGTGTCATCTGTGTCTCTTTTGTGTCTGTTCATTTTCAGGAAGGTAAGGTCAGCATCTCCCTATCTCCATCTTATGACCAAAAGGAGAAACTGCATAACAAATAGTCTTACATTATAATCTATGCATGACAGAATGCTTGTTACCATAGGTGTGCGCAGCCTCTTGCATTAGGATGTGCACCCCAAAGCTCAAATACATATGCATGTGTATATGTACTGATGGTGTCAGTAGGGCAGTGGACAGTGTCAGTAGTTTTATTTTTATTCTTTTTAAATTATTTTATTTTGTAACATTTTTTTTTTGGATGAAATATCAGTGGTCTAAACAGGGGGGAATATGCACCACACAAGGCGATTAAGGGTGTGCCCAGGCACACCTGGCACACCCTGTGCGCATTCTATGCATTAAGGTGAAAAACCTTCTGTGGTGCTGCAGCCCCCCCCCCCCCCCCCAGCCCCCGTTTTACTTACCTGAACCCGATCCTTTGCCGGCCAGGAACGAGCACACCAGCTCTAGCTGGTGTCTCATGCCCTGATTGGATAGACTGAACACAGCGCAGCCATTGGCTCCCGCTGCTGTCAATCAAATCCAATCGGGAGCGCACCCGCACGGGTATCCACAGTAGGAGAGAGCTTCTCCAACGTAGACACTCGAGGCGGGGAGGAATCAGGAGCGCCACTGAGGGACCCCAGAAAAGTATGTTTGGGGCCACTCTGTGCAAAACTAACTGCACAGTGGAGGTAAGTATGATATGTTTGTTATTTAAAAGAAATAAAAAACGAAGCTTTACAATCCCTTTAATTATTTTTTCCAGACTACACTTTAATGCCACGTTAGTTATGACTGCATGGATATCTCACACTACAACACCATAGTTGTTACATTTCAGCAAGCCAATATAGGTGGAGAATGTTATCTACTTATGGGCAGAGCATTCATTTAGAATAGGCGTGGTTCTACATATCGTTATTGTAGAACTTACTTTTCAAATGCTGTATATACAGGAACATTTATAATAGTAAAGGATATAAATACAGCCAAGAAGCTAATATTCATTAATAACATTTTTATATATTTGCTTAGCTAGCTACAACTTTTAATCTGTACAGTCCATTTATTGTACTGCAATCCAACAGCTCTTGCAGAGAATACAATGATAATCACCAATCACACTACAAACACGTATGGCACAATTCAATGTATTTTTAGGAAACACTGACCTTCCTGCTGAGTACTGAGACACCTACTGTGGTTGCTGATGGGTTGAAGGTTTTTGTAGATGACAACAATCCTGTGTAATAAAACTAGTTAGTACTCTGTCGTCCAGCTTAACCACTTGACCTTTGGAAGATTTACCCCCTTCCTAACCAGGCCATTTTTTTTCCTTTTTGGCACTGTGTTACTTTAACCGACAATTGTGCAGTCATGCATTGCTGTACACAAATAAAATGTATGTATTTTTTCACACAATTAGAGCTCTTTGATCACCACTGGGTTTTTATTTTTTGCGCTATAAACAAAAAAAAACAGACAATTATTTTTTTGTTTACAAACTTTTTATTAGGTACAAAATAATGGTACAAATGTAATATCATATATCAAGAGAAATACAGTATATCTGTTTTAATAATATGGAAAATGATGTTGACATATATAGTGAATGATATAATTACAAAGATAGGATTGTCCAACATACAAACAAGTTGTTATTGAAATATATAGACATAATTTATTCCTGAGTGACTTTTAATAGAAAATATTGTTTATTCAGGGTTTAAAAGGTGTTCCGAGTGTGTGAACCATGGGTCCCATTTCTTGTCAAATAGATGTTTTGTATTGTATAAAGTATGAAATATTTTTTCCATGAGGCTGATATTGTTAATTCTTGTTTTCATCCACTTGCTTACAGGGCACTTAAACCCCCCTTCTATCCAGACCAATTTTCAGCTTTCAGCGCTGACGCACTTTGAATGACAATTGCACGGACATACAATACTGCACCCAAATTAAATTTTTAGCATTTTTTTCCCACAAATAGAGCTTTCTTAGGGTGGTATTTGATCACCTTTGCAGTTTTTATCTTTTGTTAAAAAAATGTAAAGAATTAAAAAAAATATATATATTTTGTTATAAAATTTAAAAAAAGATAATTTTTCTCCTTCATTGATGTACGCTGATGAGGCGGCACTGATGGGCACCGATAGGTGGCAGTGATGGGCACTGATTGGTGGCAGTGATGGGCACTGATGGGTGGCAATAATGGGCACTGATCGGTTACACTGATAGGCAGCACTGCTAGGTTGCACTGATTGGCACCACTGGTGGGCATTGATAGGTGGCACTTGTGGGCATTGATAGGTGGCACTTGTAGGCATTGATAGGTGGCACTCATGGGCATTGATAGGTGGTACTGGTGGGCAATGTGGGCACTGTCAGGTGGCAATGGCAGGTGGCACTGGCAAGCGGTACTGGTGGCACATATCATATGAGGCAGAATTGCCTCTTCCTCTTCGGGACCGATGTCTCTTGCTGATAAGCCAGTGATCTGCTTTTTTTCTCCTCACGCTGTCAGTGTGAGGAGAAAAAAAGAAACGATCACAGAGCTTTTGTTTTGATCATGTGATCAGCTATCATTGGCTGACAGTTGATCACATGGTAAGGGGCCAGAAACGGCCCCCTTACTCGGATTGGTGATCACCCGAGTCTCAGTGACTCGGTGATCACAGCGCACTCCACGAGCGCCCTGCTGAGCGCGTGCACAGGGGAGGCCGTCATATGACGTCCTCACGGAAATTCAGGTCCACGCTGTAGCCGTCATTCGACTATAGCGTGGCTGTCAAGTGGTTAAAGGCACTGATGGAAATTTCCAGTGGTATGCAATAAGCCAGTGTATAGAAACACAAATTGTGTGTACCAGTCTCATGTGATGGGATAGTTAGTCCTATGATAGGGGTGAATAATAAACAGTTGGAGAGGGTGAGTTGTATATTATTTTCTGAAATTTTGGAAGCAAATTACAGACCATTTTGAACAAAAAAACAAAATAATATTTTTTTTTTTTACTTACTTTACTCTGCTGTAAAATATATAAAAAAAAAAAAAAGTAAAAAAAAAATCTAACTTCTTTATAAATTCAGGTTAATATATATTCTGCTACATATTTTTGGTAACAAAAATCCCAATAAATGCATATTGATTGATTTGTGTAAAAGTTATAGCATCTACAAACTATGGGATATATACTGGAATTTTCATTTTATTTTTTATACTAGTAATGGCAGCGATCAGCGACTTATAGTGGAACTGATATAGTATGGTGGGCAATCTGATACTGACTGACACTTTGTGGAAACCAGTGACACTAATACAGTGATCAGTGCTAAAAATATACACTGTCACTGTACTAAAATGACACTGGCTGGGATAGGGGTTAAACATCTAGGGTGATCAAAGGGTTAAAGTAGAACTATAGGCAAAACTTTTTTTTTTTCATTTTGGATATGCTAAGGGAGGGTCAGATTTTTTTTTTCACTACCTTTGTCCCTTTGCAGAGATTTCCCTTCACTTCCTGTCCCATAGCCAAACAGGAAGTGAGAGGAAATCACTGCAAATTAAGGGAATACCTTGGGGACCACCAGGTCACCAGAACTAGTGTCCCCATTGGAAGATTTCCCCTCTATTACTTTTCTGGGGACAACCCAAAATTTGGGATTTTTTTTTAACTTTCACTTTCAATGATAATGGCAAACCAGACAAATAAAGAGGGCGAATCTCCTTAATGGGGGCACAGACAGCAATAAAAGCTGATAGGTGTTCTAATACATTTCCACTCTATCCAAAAAATAAAAGAAAACGTTTTGCCTTTAGTTATACTTTAAATGTGTGCCTAATCTGTTTTTATGTGTGTACTGTGAGGTGCTTTCACTAAGGGATGTGCCAGTTTTTATTTCCTGCTTTGCCAGGAAACAAAAAACGGCACATTCCTGCTGACAGAACAGACCTCTGTATTGTTTACATTGACAGCGCTCTGTCCTGTCTTGCTCCTCACCGATCAGCGGGTGCCAGCGGTCAATCATTGGCCAGCACCCACTGATCAGCTTGTGCTGTGAATAATCACAACACAACAGATGCGCCTCCTACCCAGGCTCATCCCAGGTCACATGTAGGGATGAGCCCGATGTTCGAGTTGAATGTAAGTTCGACTGGAACGTCAGGTGTTCGCCCATTCGCCGAATACGGAACATTATGAGGCAATCTCTGGAACTTCGCGCCCACGGAACGCCCCATAATAAACATCAATGCACTGCGAGATCGGTGCATTGATGGCTGCTGATTGGCCGGGTGCCTTTGGCCAATCACGGCTCAGGGGGCTGAGTGCACGTCCACACTATGTAAGGCTGCTTACACGGTAGCCATACATATTTTTTATGAATGAGAGCAGCAAAATGACATTTGTAAAGAAAAAATGTAATTTAAAACTGCTCACGGCTGTAATATATTGTTGGATCCTGGCAATATACATAAAAATCATTGAAAAAATGGCATGGGGTCCCCCCCACTCCATTACCAGGCCCTTTGGGTCTGGTATGGATTTTAAGGAGAACCCCACACCAAAATAAAAAAAATGGCGTGGGGTCCCCCCAAAATCCATTACAGACCCTTATCTGAGCATTCAACCTGGCAGTCCGCAGGAAAAGAGGGGGACGAGGTAGCGCCCCCCTCCTCCTGAACCATACCAGGCCCCATGCCCTCAACATAGAGAGGGTGTTTTGGGGTCCCCCCAAAACACCTTGTCCCCATGTTGATGGGGACAAGGGCCTCTTCACCGCAACCCTTGCCTAGTGGTTGTGGGGGTCTGCAGGCAGGGGGCTTATCTTAATCTGGAAGCCCCCTTTAACAAGGGGACCCCCAGATCCCAGCCCCCTCCTGTAAATAAGTATCGGGTATATTGTACCCCTACAGATTCACCAAAAAAGTGTCAAAATGGTAAAAATGACAGGAGACAGTTTGGGACAAGTCCTTTATTAAAAAGTGTCCCGCAATGTTACTCAATCTTCCATGACAGCACCGACGACCCGAGAAAAAACCCCAAAAATGGAAAAACTCCACCTCCATGGGAGGCTCCCGCCGACTGCAGGCTTTTTGCAATGACAGCTGTTATATAGCTGAGGGTGGGGCCACCCGGTGACGTAAACGGGTGACCCCCGCCCCCCTCTGGCATTACGTGATGTCACATGACGTCACCCGCTATATAACAGCTGTCTTTGCAAAAAGCCTGCAGTTGCGGGACGCCTCCCATCGAGACCGAGTTTTTCCGTTATTTTTTGTTTTTTGCTGGGGTCATTGGCACTGTCATCGAAGATGGAGTTACATCGCAGAACACTTTTTTTTAAATAAAGGACTTGTCCCATACTGTCTACTGTCATTTTTACCATTTTGACATTTTTTTGCGTGAATGTGTACAATGTACCTGATACCCATTCACATGGGGGGGTGGGATAAGGGGGCTTTCAGATTCTGATACGCCCACCACCCGCATACTCCCACAAGCCAAGGGTTGTGGGGAAGAGGCCCTTGTTCCTATCAACATGGGCACAAGGTGTTTTGGGGGTATGTGGCCTTGTACAGTTCAGGAGGGGGGTGCTCTCTCGTCCCCCCCTTTTCCTGCAGCCTGCCAGGTTGCATGCTCGGATAAGGGTCTGGTATGGATTTTGGGGGGAAGCCTGCGCCATTTTTACATTTTGGTGCAGGGTTCCCCTTAATATCCATACCAGACCTGGAGGGCCTGGTATGGACTGTGGGAACCCATGCCGTTTTTTTTCAATAATTTTTTTCTATATTGCCGGGATCCGACAATTCATTAAGCCACGAGCAGTTTTAAATGACATTTTTTTCTTTTTAAATGTATTTTTGCTGTGGTACTGTTCTAAACATGGGGAAGATGCGCTACTTTACAGGCAGACTAAGGAGGCCCCTAGGCACTATATTTAAAGGAATATTTCATTTTTATTGTTTCACTTTAAGCATTATTAAAATCACTGCTCCTGCATTGATACATGTCCGCTGGAGCAGGACCCATCCCCAAACACTTTTTATGGCAATAACATGCATATAAGCCTTTAAAATGAGCACTTTTGATTTTTCATGTTCGTGTCCCATAGACTTTAACGGTGTTCGCACAAAGTTTTTGCCGGTTCGCAAGCTTTGGTGCGAACTGAACCTGGGGTTGTTCGGCTCATCCCTAGTCATGTACTACATACGTGTTCCGGCACAGAAAAGCCGCTTTACTGATGTACTCCTATGGGAGGCGGTTGGCAAGTGGTAATATAATGTTCAACATAGTGTATACCATGCAGAAGTATACAGAAGTAAAATATAGAGAGTGCAGTACATGGGGTCTGAATATAATGTATATAATGCATACAATATAAGCATAGTGTATACAGTACAGGGGTAATGAATATAACATACAACATAGTGCATGCAGTGCAGGGGTCAGGTGTATAATGTGCAACATAGCACATACAGTATGTGGGTGTCAGAAATATAATGTACAACATAGTGGATGCAGTGCAGGGGTCAGGACTATGCACTGTGTACAGAGTGCAGCGGTCAGTAATATTGTGCCCCTTACTGTTGGTCAGTGGGTGAAAAATTTCCCCAAAGTTGGTGCAAAAAAGATCCCTCATGCCTCCACTCTAAAATGTCTAGGCCCTGTTTGTGTCCCCCTTAGAGGACTCCCTGTGAATGTGTTTCTATGCGGGTGCACATCACATATGCATCTCAGCTCTCTCCCTCTTAACAGCTTTTTCTCTGCCTCCTCTTCTCCACACTGTTTTAGTGCTAGACTATCACAAGGCTTTGCCCCCTAAGGGGCACAGTTCCTTCTAGTGGTGGCTGGTACTCAAAATTTTTAGGGGGAGCAAACAAACTGAAAAATTCTGAAAAAAACCCCATCAATTGGAGCCCCACTGTGCCATCAATTGTAGCCACTGTGCCCATCAATAGCAGCCACTGTGCCCATCAATAGCAGCTACTGTGCCCATCAATAGCAGCCACTGTGCCCATCCATTGCAGCCACTGTGCCGATCAATAGCAGCCACTGTGCCCATCCATTGCAGCTACTGTGCCCATTAATAGCAGCCACTGTGCCCCTGCATTGCAGCCATCGCTCGCCATCTGACCAGGACTTACCCCATCTTGGTGGCAGATCAGTTAATGGGTGATGGTAGCGAGCTGTGGAAAAGGCAGCGGCGAACTGTGGGATGGGCGGCGGCTTCTGTGTCCTCCATGCTTCCTCCGTGCATTTCTTCTTTCTTCCTGCTAGGCGTCCAATAGGATCACCTGTCCTTTCACCCAATCAGGTGACGGGTATCAGACCCATGCTCCCTGATTGGTGGAGAAGCGGTTCAGTGTTAGAAAAGCAAATATGCATTTGCTTTTCTAACACATCTGGGTGGGCTCACAGCACAATGCTCTGCGCTCCGAGTCCACCCTCTTTTAATGCCTATTAGAGCCCATGGCTCAAATCAGGTGCTTAAAAAAACACTCCTGCCACTGTAATTCGGGCGCCCGGTGTCCTAAAAGGGTGGCCAGATGCCTGAATAGGGGGTGGCCACAGCGGCCATGGATAGATTCATGCAGGAGGTGGCGCGATAGAAGGGTGGCGCCCATGCACCCTTAATGGACAGGCCGCCACTGGTTCCACCTTCCTGTTACATACAAGCACAGGGCAATGTGCTGAATCACTTTGGAGTGGGGGTAGGATTTGCATATAAATGAGCTGTCATATCATTTGCATATGAATAATCATATGAATTTGCATATGAATAAGCAGCTGCTGGATTGGCTTATGAGAGCACAGAACACAGTGGGCTGCTGGGCAGAGTTAGTGACAGACAGACTTAGCAAGCTTCATATGATCATTATGATCCTGGGACACAGTGTTCAAGGAACAGCTGAAAAGAAAAAAGATTGATTGTCCTGGCAAATCTGTGACTAGGGTTGCAACCTGTCTGGGATTCACCTAGACAGTTCGGGTTTGGAATCATGTGTCCCGGTTTAAATTGCCTGAAACCCGGAATCATTTTTCATGGACTATGGATTCCCATTTCCAAGCAGTGTTGTTGGCTGCGGTTGTCCAAACCAAGAGTGTCTGTTACACACTTTTTCACACTGCCCAATGCCAGCACTAACAATCCCCCCCTCCCCACACACACAGACAGACGGGAGAGGAGAGGAGATAGGTTTGATCTGCTCTTTATCCTCCCACCCCTATCCCCCTGTGTCTGTCTGCACTCCAATCCTCAGCACTGTGCATCAGAAAAGGAAAGTGGGGGCCATAAATTTGAAGTCCAGCAGCCTCAGATACATCTGGATGAGAGGTGCTGACTGCCAAGGGGTGAGCTCACCATCCATTCCTGTCTGTGACTGAAGCCCCCCCTTCTTTCTCCTGCCTCTGAGTGAGTAAACTAAGGTAAATCAGGGTTCTCAAAGCACCCCTTACATCAAAGTTCCCCTTTACACCAGCACTGTAGTTTTGCCGTGTTGTGATGCTGTCAAACGAAAAGGAAACTCCCAGCGATATTTAATATCTGCTGATCTCAGGGCCTCCAACAACGGTCTTACAGTTTGGCGCTGCATCAGCGTGCGGCGGGATATATCAGGGAACAAAGATATTTGGGCTCCTTTAAATTAAATCATGGGTGTTTCCCATGCGTTTTTCAGAATCGCCTCTTTCACAGAGTATTTGTGCATCTTACAAATCACATCTCTCGGTCTATCCTTATTATATTGGCCTGGACATAAGGTGTAACACGATGTACTCTGTCCACTTCCAAAGCTTCTTGCTCTGTTCTCCCCAAAATTTGCTGAAATAAGCCTTGTACAGTAACTATTAGATTTCTAGTGTGATATGCTTCAGGGAGACCGTGTTTGCGTATGTTTTGTCTATGTTCCCTGTTTTAAAAAATCATCCAACTGATCCATATGAAAGTTCATCGCCTCCTCCTGACATTTGGTGTTATCCTGTACAGGTGTTAGCCTGTATAATTTCTTCTTGTTTTTTTTCTACTTCTTCCACTCTATGTCCCAATGCTATTGTATCTTCCTTTATATCTTCTATTACCTGTTTAAATGACTGTTCTACTGCTGCTATCAATTGTTGGATATCTGCTTTTGTGGGAAGCGCTCTTATATGTTCTTTAATATCCCAATCCAATTTGGTTAACTGAATATCTTCCCCAGTGGTGTTCAATGCACCTTGTTCTTTCCCAGGTGGGGTATTACCTCTGGATTTTGTTGTTGCCTGGGTTAAGTGGGTTATCTCTTTATTCCCCTTATCCCCTCCAGCTGTCTCACTCTCTCCTTCTCTCTGCTCAGGACTATTATGCCTTTGCTCACTATTTCCATCTTCAATGGTCTCAAAGGGGCTATAGCCATGCCCTATGGGGGTCTCTCCACAAGCCACTGCAACACCCCCTTTTCCCTTTGGGGCCTTTTTTTTTTTTTTTTTGGGAGGTAAAAGTTTGCCTCATCACTTTTATTTATTTTATTTTTTTCCCTCCTCTGTCACAGCCATAGATGTCATACAAAAAAAATAATTGGACTGAAACTATACCCGGGGGCTATATGACCCCTCACATGTACTAGATATATGTGTGTTTTTACTGGTTTGCTCTTTTTTTTTCTTTCTTTTTCTTCTCTTGTTTTTTCATTTTTTTTCTTTTTTTTTCTTCCTTTCTGTTTTTCTGTTCGTGGGATATATTATTTTTCAATTAGGCGGGTCCCGATGTAAGGGGCTAAATAATCTGCATGAAGGCACAGGTAAGGAAGGTACTGGAGTGGGTACTACGGAAACCACACGGACCTGTCCACCTTTTAGTTGGTACAATTCTTTAGGTAGAATGGTATATTGTAGTAAGAAGGTTTTTACTTGTATTCACTTTTCGTGTTTTTGTTGTATGTTTGGTATGTCTTATAGATGCACCTAGAGAGGGAAAAACCGAGACACACGGCAATGACTTAGGAAAACCATATGTCCACCCAAGATATAAATAATGTCTAGTTCAATGAAAATTGTATCCTATAATGTGAGGGGCTTGTGTTCTCCCCACAAAAGGGGGTGTCTGTTGCAGGAATTATGCCTTTATATGGCAGATGGGGTATTTATACAAGAGACGCATTTTACAGAAGGATCTTTACTTCGAATGCCCCAATAGCCATATAACCAATGGTTCCATTCAGTTTCACCTATTGCAAGGGCAAGGGGGGTGATGATAGCTTTTGGACGAACATGCCCCTTGACCTCTATAGTAAAACAAGTGGACTCAGAAGGGAGATTTGTATTTGTTAAAGGTACGCTGAATGGACATCGATATACATTTGTCTCTATATATGCCCCGAACACCTATACAGTGGACTTTTTATCCAAAACCATTAAGCTCCTAGAGAAATTTAGGGAAGGATTTATGGTCTTGGGGGGGGGACTTTAATGTGACATTAGACCCTAGAATCAATACCTCAACAGGGAAAGGCCCATTGTCCTTTAGGGCAATTAAACATGTAAAACAACTGTTTAGATCCCTCCATTTAGTAGATAGCTGGCGGATAACACATGCGGAAAAAAAAGATTATAGTAATTTTTTATTTTTAACATTCAGTTTTATTGAGTTTTAACAGCATTACAAAATGCAAGGAAATGAACAGCAAATATTATTGCATATAAGGAATCAAAGAGTCAACATGTAGGTTAGAGATTTTAAAACTCATCAAAATTTAACTTTAATTTAAATTTAGTTCTAGCAAAATCGTATAGAAAAGAGCACAATCATAGATAGTGTTGACCATAAAAAAGTTTTCTTACATATGATAACAAATGTAAAACTGCATTTAGTTTCGAACCGTAACAAAATGGAATATAAAGTTAGAGTGGTAAGTGTAAAGGAATCAGAGTATAGGTGGGAACCCAGCATGAACAAGACCTCAGGTATATAACAATGTGTTTTGGAGGAGCTTTAGGAAAGGCTGGTCATTTAAGCTCGCCAGGACCTTTAGGGTGTAGAAGCCAGGTTTTCCAATTCTTTATGAATGATTGGGTTCTTACATTTGCCTTGGCGTAGCCATATTCAAGCAGGCAGCTTTCATCCAATATGCAAATTACCTCAGTCAGTGTTGGAGGTCGGGTGCATTTCCAGTGTCTCGCAATGGCTAAGCGGACGGAAATGAAGATATGTGTAATTAGGATATTAAGATTAGAAGGCCAGAGGTGAGAGTCCATGCTGAGTAACATAATCTGAGGAGTTAAAGAGAGAGAGAGAGGCCCATAGAGGAGGTGATAAATGTTGTTATGTCCGACCAGAATGTCTTCAGGTCAGGGCAGCTCTACCAGACATGTAACATTGACTCATGGTACCAGTTGTGGAAAATTTTATGTGCAGTTTCCCAATGGAAGATACAACGTGAGGCTTTAGAAGTGGAGTTTAGGGCCAGGTGCCATTGTTCCGTGGTATGGGTTTGGTTTATCCATTGCTCCCAGCGACACATGGAAGAAGATTTACTGCGGAGAAGGGGGCTCAGTAGGAGTCTGTATATATTTGATATACCTCTGGTGGATGGTTGTGCAATGGTGTAGAAGTGAATGAGATTCAAGGTGACAGTATCACAAGAAAACTGCAGCCTATGAAGCGCAGAGCGTAGTTGGAGGTACATGTAGAATTGCTGGGGTCTGAGTGGATATGACCGACATAGTTGTTCAAATGATTTGAGTACTGAGTTTGTGTAAAGTGACCCTAGAGTATCAAGGCCAGCTTCAATCCATGGAGGTAAAGGATGTATTTGGGACAAGAAGTTCCAGTGTAGTAAGGGGGAGGTAGGAGAGCAGTGCAGGTGGAACGCCATTGGATTTTTGATGAGTTGCTTTCCATACTCAAGTCGTAGCTATAACAGTGTCTAGAAAGGATCTAGGTGGTTGCATGTGTAGGAGAATGGCACTGAGTAGATTTTTTGGGGACATTGTCAAGGTTGCACTCTCGATTTGGAGCCAGGTCGGTTGATGGAAAGGGGTCCACCATACTTTAGCTTGATCCAGTATGGTTGCTTTATAATAGGCTCCAATGTTGGGGACACCCAGTCCCCAAATTTAGTTGGTGTGCATAGTAGTTTGCGGTGAATTTGAGGGCGATTATTTTTCCAGATGCAAGTGTTGAATATTGCTTGAAGTTTTGTGATGTGTGATGAAAGTATAGGCACAGGTATCTAAATAGATATAGTACATATGGTAGCTTAAACATTTTTGTCAGAGCCATTCGGCCTGCCCAAGAAGCAGCAGTCTTCTGAAGGCCTTGTGATATATGAGAAAGTTTAGGTTAGTAAGGCTTGTAGGTTTACATGGAGAAGTCTTGTGGAGGGAGAGGTTAGTTAAATACCAAGGTAATTCATAATTGAATTAGGGGCCCACGAGAAAAGGTTGTTATCCGAGATCAATTCTTTAGTTGATTGCGATAAGGAGATGCCAAGCATGGAAGATTTACTATAATTAATCTTATACAGGCAAATGTGGCTGAAGCTATCTAGGCGTTTTGGTAATGCCGGCAATGATTCAAAGGGTTTAGTCACCAATGTAATATGTCGTCGGCGTAGAGGCCTATTTCGTATGTAACATCGTCAATTTGAATGCCCGATATTGAGGGGGATGCTCGGATGGCTTGGGCAAGAGGCTCCATTACCAAAGCAAATATTAGAGGTGATAAAGGGCACCCCTGTCTGGTGCCATTTGTGATACTGAAGGGGTCAGATGTCATGCCATTGGTCCAAACCCTGGCACTGGGATTGGTATAGAGAGGGTGGAGTTGAGTATGTTCCCCTGGAAACCAAATGTGTGTAATTGTCAGAAACCATGAACCAGACCGAGACAGAAGTACAGTAAAATCACACTTGTTTATTAATAAAAAATAAAAAGGTAAATAGATTAAGCGTAGTCAAAGCATAGCCAGAGTCTAGTAACCGGATCGGGAAGTCAGCCAAGCCAGAGTTCACAAACCAGATCGGGTAATCAGCCAAGCCAGAGTAGATACAAGTAGAGAAACAGCAAGCAGGACAAGGAGCCAGAAGGGATGTTAGCAAAGCCAGTCTTTAAGCAGGAATGCAGGAGATGGTTTCTTATGATGTGACCAAGGTGAAGGCAGGAATGAAGTGAGCTGGAGATCTTTAAGTAGGCAGGACTGAAGAGCAGATCCACAACAGCTGGTTAACTGTGGAGAGAGGTGAGAACTGGCAGTAGCCAACAGTTGAGCAGCCAGCTCAGAGAAGGAAGGGCTGAGCCAGCCCTGACAGTACCCCCCTCCTCAACGACCCCTCCCCCTCAGAGGACCACCAGGCTTGAGGGGAAAACATCTATGGAAATCACGAAGGAGGGCAGGAGCATGTACGTCTTAGGATGAGACCCAGGAGCATTCCTCCGGACCTTCCAATGCACCAGGTACTGTACTTCCAATGCGCCCATGGAACCTACGGGAGTCAACAATGGATTGTACCTCATACTCCTCATGGTTCTCAACCTGTATAGGGTGAGTACGTGGCACCGAGGTGGTAAAGCGGTTGCAGACCAACGGTTTCAATAAGGAGACATGAAACACATTTGAAATGCGCATATTAGGAGGCAGGCCCAATGCGTAAGCCACTGGGTTAATCCTGCGAAGGATACGGAAAGGCCAAATAAACCGAGGTGTGAACTTCAGTGAGGGAACACGAAGTCGGAGGTTGCAAGATGACAGTCAGACCCTGTCCCCAACCTGGAAAGAAGGCACAGGCAGGCGTCTGCAGTCAGCATGGAGTCTGTACCTATCATTAGCTAGACGCAAAGCTTCCTGGACTTGTGCCCAAGTGGAACGAAGACCACGCAGATGCTCCTCTAGTGCAGGAATACTCTGCGGAACAAACGAGTCAGGCAATATGGAAGGTTGGAAACCATAATTCGCCATAAACTGAGACAATCGGGAAGCAGAATTCAAGGCACTGTTGTGAGCAAACTCTGCCTATGGTAATAGGTCTGACCAGTTGTTGTGATGGTCAGAAATATAGCAACGTAGGAATTGCTCCAAGGACTGATTGGCTCGTTCTGCAGCCCCATTAGACTGTGGGTGATACACAGAGGAGAAAGCAAGCTGAATTCCCAGCTGTGCACAAAAGGCTCACCAGAACTGGGACACAAACTGACTACCCCTGTCTGAGACAATCACCTTGGGTAGCCCATGTAAGCGAAAGATCTCCCAAGCAAAAATGGAAGACAGTTCCTTAGAAGTGGGCAACTTCTTAAGTGGAATACAATGACGCATTTTTGAGAACCGGTCAACCACCATAAGGATAATTGTGTTGCCTTGGGAGTTGGGCAACTCCACAATGAAATCCATAGCCAGGTGGATCCAGGGCCTCTCTCCATTTGGTATGGGTTGTAGGAGGCCCACTGAAAGGTGTCATGGAGTCTTACTATGAGCACACACGGAACAGGCAGCTACGAAGGCAGTTACATCAGCACATAGACTAGGCCACCAGAATTGTTGGGAAATGGCCCAAACGAAGCTTCCCTGAAGACGTTCACTACGAAACGTACGTCGGAGCGGTACGTGGTCACATGTCCTATCATCCAACAACATCCGGATCCTTTGGCTGCCCCCCTGTGTAAGCTGGAACACACGCCAGCGTGGAGGAGACATGAAAGGCTTTTTTTGACTGCGAAGTCACCCTGACATGCAAGCAGCCCCAGTGCCGGGTAGGCACCCACCAATGTAAGCGGCCATTTGGCTTTTTAATTTGTTTACTTTTTTAATAAATGGTTTTACGCTATGGAGACTGTTTTTGTTTCCTATGTATCCTTATCCTATCTTGAATGAGCCTGACGGGAATGATCCATGCCTATAATACCAACCACAGCCCGGCCATCCATGTGAGCAGGCACAACCCTGCACAAGCGCTAGTGACTCTCTTTTTAACTAAAGGAGTCATTGGTATCTGGTAAGCGGATATCTACTACTTCGAGGTGTTTTCCTTTTCTTTTGTTTCTTTGGTGATGGAAAACCTTTTGTTTACAGCAACAAGATTGGGATAATATTGAAAGATATCACTTCAACTACTTCAATCACTTTTTTATGTGGACAATCAATCACTATATATGTTTTCACTAATGTGGGCACTTCAATGTGTAATCTAACTATTATTTGTCAATATTATGATTTTCATTTTTTTTGGTAACACAGGAGATATATGTATTTAGAGCACTTGAATAGTATGGTATCTAGCGCCCCCTAGCTTTCTTACATTTCCATTTTTTTGGTAATGCAGGAGATATATATATTTTTTTTTTGGAGCACTTGAATATTATGGTATCTAGCGCCCCCTATCTTTCTTACATTCCTTTTTTTTGATTATCTATTTTTTTGATTATTCAAAAATTGGGGAGCAGCTTACACTGATTGTTTATATATTTCCACAATTTTTTATTGTTGGGAATGTTTTCTTACTAGATGTACCACCAGTATATGTAATTCATATATATTATCTGCTATCGACACCACTGGCGCGAAGGTTTCTATTATTTTCTACTATAAGAGGGAGTGGCACCAGGTTGAAGGTCAATTGCGCAATCATATGGCCGGTGTAGAGACAAACTACCGGCTTGACCTTTGTCAAAGGCATCACTAAAATCACGGTACCCCTCTGGCAGGGAGGAGAGTGAAGAGGTACACAGGACCTTGGCTACCTTCCGGAAGCATGTTTCACTGCATTGTGGTTACCAGGAGAGAACCTCAGAACTGAGCCAATCAAAAGAGTGGTTGTGCCTCTGTAACAAATGATAACCAATAACCAGTGGAAATTTAGGAGAGGAAATCACTTGGAATTGGATTATCTCATGGTGAAGAGCCCCTATGGCCATGGACAACAGAATCGTCTCATGAGTCACATGGGCAGGCTGTAGAGGTCTCCCGTCAAGAGCCTCAATGGCAAGTGGAGTGTCACACAGCTGCAGTGGAATCGAGTGCTTTGATACAAAGGCAGCATCAATGAACAGGCCTGCAGCCCCAGAGTTGATTAGAGCCTGTATCTCGATAGACGACTCAGCCCAAGAAAGGGTGACCGAAACCAGGGGCTTATCCTTCTGGATAACTGGGGATGGCACAACACCACCTAAGGTCTGTCCATGACAGGACCTCAAGGTTCGGGTGTTCCCAGGACAGGTAGGACAAGACTTCAAAACATGACCTGCCCCTCCTCCTAAAGGCTCTCTCATCCACAGAGAGACATGTGAAGCCCAAGTGCATGGGTTCATCTTCACTGACCGTCTCGGTACCAGGAGGAATGGGAGGTGAGGGAGGCATGGGTGGGACAGCAAAGCTCGGAGGCAAACATACAGGGGGCTTCCGCAAGCGCTCCTTAAAAGAAAGTCTTTCTCTAAGTCTGGAGTCAATGAGGATGGCAAATGAGATCAAGCTCTCCAGCTCAGTGGGTATATCTCGGGCTGCTATCTCATCCTTGATGGAATCCGAGAGACCATGAGAAAAAGCAGCCACGAGGGCCTCATTGTTCCAAGCAACCTCTGCTGCCAGAGTACGGAACTCAAGTAGTCGGCAACAGTCCTCGTACTCTGTTTGATGGACATGAGGCACTTGGCAGCAGAAGTGGAGTGTCAAATACCCTTTTAAAGGAGGCCACAAACTCAGGGTAACTCAAGACAACAGGTTTTTGCATCTCCCATAGAGGGTTAGCTCAGGCCAAGGCTCTCTCAGAAAGCAAAGATATCACAAATCCTACTTTGCTTCTGTCCATGGGAAACGCCTGGGGCAGCATCGCAAAGTATATCTCAACTTGGTTGAGAAACCCTCTGCATTGAACTGGATCACCCCCAAATTGCTGGGGAAGCGGGGCGGAACCAGACATACCTCTTATAGAGGTAATACTCAAGGCGGGTGCCTGCACAGAGACTGGCGCAGTAGCAAGGACGGCCTGCAACTCAGGTTGTACCGGAGCAGCCACAGTGGGGGATTCCAGGTGAGCTGTGTGACTCAGGAGCATTTGTAATGCCATGGCAAACTGATCCATGCGGTGATCTTGCTCATCCAATCTGGAAAAAATATTACCAACAAGTGGATTGCCTGTATCTTCTGAATTCATGGCCTTCGCCTACTGTCAGAAACCATGAACCAGACCGAGAAAGAAGTACAGTAAAATCACACTTGTTTATTAATAAAAACAAAAAGGTAAATAGAGTAAGCGTAGTCAAAGCATAGCCAGAGTCCAGTAACCGGATCGGGAAGTCAGCCAAGCCAGAGTTCAGTAACCAGATCGGGTAATCAGCCAGGCCAGAAGTCAGGGATCCAAGTAGAGGAAGAGCAAGCAGGATAAGGAGCCAGAAGGGATGTCAGCAAAGCCAGTCTTTAAACAGGAATGCAGGAGATGGTTTCTTGTGATGTAACCAAGGCAAAGGCAGGAATGAAGTGAGCTGGAGATCTTTAAGTAGGCGGGACTGACGAGCAGATCCACAACAGCTGGTTAACTGTGGAGAGAGATGAGAGCTGGCAATTAGCTGACAGCTGAGCAGCCAGCTCAGAGAAGGAAGGGCTGAGCCAGCTCTGACAGTAATACAGCTGTCATGTACTGCCAATGAACTCAGTCGAACGCCTTCTCTGCATCCAAAGAAAGAAGCAGAGAAGGCGTTCTATGATGTTCCGCCCATTGTATCAAATCAATATATCATCTGGTGCCATCTGAGGCATGTCTGCCAGTCACAAATCCCACCTGATCTTTATGTACCAGCAATGGAATGATGGATGAGAGTTGAGTCGCTATCAATTTTGCGAATATTTTGGTGTCCGTGTTAAGGTGGGATATGGGTCGAAAATTGGCAGGGGAGTCAGGAGTTTTACCTGGTTTGGGGATGTTTGTTATTAGTGCCTCCAAAGATTCCCTGGGAATAGTTCCATTATATGACGTGTGGTTAAATGAATTACATAGATGGGGAGAAATTTGAGAAGAATATATCTTGTAATACTCATTTGCAAATCTATCAGGGCCAGGGGCCTTGTGGAGAGGAAGGGAAGCGATGGCTGTTTGTACTTCCTGTAATGTGAAGGGGGTCGATATTTGGTCCAGGGAGTCTTGTGATATTGTGGGTAGTTGGAGCTTGTGCAAGAATTGTTGGACTCCTATAGGGTCCGGGCATGTCAGGTTGTCAGAGGTGTTAAGGTTATATAGTGTGGAGTAGAAGGTTGCAAATTGGTTTGCAATATCTCTAGGGTTAGTTAGTTTCTTGCCTGTGTCGCTTAAAATATATGGGATTTTAGATTTTGTCTGTTGATGATTGTATTGTTTGGCTAAGAGGGAGTCGTGTTTGTTGACTTGGGCATACCAGGTCATTTTAAGCCGTTTGAGGTAGAAGTCAAAGTTGTGGCATAAAGTTTCCCCAAGGTCCTGACATAGTGTTTTTAAACTAACAGCGATTTGCTGGGAGGGGGTTTGATTTGTTGGTTAGCTCTAGGGATTTAATCTGGTGTAGGAATTGGGTGATCTTGGCATTCTGTACTTTTTTCTCGTGAGCTCCTATTTTTATCAGCGTCCCTCTCAAAAAGGCCTTGTGACCATTCTGGAGAACATAGGTATTGCCCACAGAGTCTTTGTTTTCTTTAAAAAAGGTTTCAATCTCAGAAAAAATCTGCTCTTTGCATGGGGATCGAGCTATAAGTGAGGTATTTATCCTCCAGATTTTCCCAAGTGGCATAGTGGGGGTAGTGAAAACTTTCATACTGATTGGCGCTTGGTCTGACCAAGTTATTAAGCCAATTTTGGTGTTCGAGATTTTTTGTAAAGCGGCCGAATCAGTTAAGAACAGATCAATTCTTGAGTTCTTTGAGCGCTGGAATAAAAGGTATAATCTTTTTCCTCGTCGTGATGGCATCTCCATGGATCGTATAGCTTTTCCCTGTCTTTAAAAGAGGACAGAGCAGAGGAGCGTCTTTTAGAGGTGTTTGTAGTGTCTAGGGAGCTATCAACAATGTCATTAAAATCTCCGCAGATAATTAGGTGGGATCTTCTAAGGGGTTGTATTTTGTGTATGAGATCTTTGTAAAAATGATTCTGATGCTTGTTGGGAGAGTAAAGGTTGGCTATCGTGATGTAACAACCATTAACAGTGGCAGACACGATCAGATCATCAGGATCAATTTCAATGTGTTCAAGTTTGAAGGCAATGGAAGCTCTGACAGCTATCATGACCCCAGCCTTCTTTTTAGGAGCATTAGCAAAGAAATATTGGGTGAACCGTTTGTAGGAGCATTTTGGTGGGTGTTTCTTGGCCACATAGTATGTCCGTTTGTAGGGATAGGGCCTCTTTCCATAGTAAATTGCGTTTAAAAAGTGAATAAGGCCATTCTCGTTAATTGAGGTTATAGTGTAAGCCATGGGGAGCGTATAGGGGGACGTCTAGGAATATAGAATAAGATTGGACCTTATGATACTCCGAGTCCAAAACACATATGATGAGGAGAAAAATGTAAATGAAAGCACAAGGTTTTCCCCTAACAAAGAAAAAACAAGAAATTTTCGAAAAGAAATACAGATATAATTGATAACTTATTAACCGTGTATACAGTGATAACAATTATTATTGTATTAGAACTTGTAGGCAATTAGTGAGAGTAACAAAGAACTGCCACTGGGACATTTATGTGGCTAATTAACAGAAAACAGGTTACTCCTGGCTTATAGAGCTACTGATCAGTGAGACAAGAAAGAGTACATTATGATGTACGTTGTTTGGCAGATCGTTGCTGGTAGGACAGGCTGTGTGAAGAGGAGAGTGGTGAAGCATTTATGAGGCTCCAGTTGAGAAGACTTTTTATGCCATCTTTAGGGGAGTTGAATGTGGCGGTGTGATCTTGATGGGTCACTATGAGCTTAGCCGGGAAACCCCACTTATAGGGGATGTTGTGGTCCCGGAGGACAAAGGTAATTGGGGCAAATTCTTTCCTGCATTGGACAGTGGCTGCAGATATGTCGGCATACAGGGAGATCCCTGCGTAGCGAGCTGGGAGGGACACTGCGGCTCTGGCTGCTCTGAGGACTGAGGACCTGATCCTTGATGTGGTAAAAATGTACACGTGCAAATACATCGTGAGGTATGTCATTAGGTAGTTAGGTTGGCTTAGGAAGCCTGTGGGCACGATCTATTGTGAGATCAGGTATGGTGAGATGTGGGAGCAGTTTTAAAAACAGATGTTGTAGGTATGTATGCAGGTCAGCAGGATTAACACTTTCAGGTATACCGCAAAATTTTAATTTGTTATGGCGGGACCGATCCTCAAGGTCCGCCAATTTAACTTGTACGTTTCTGAGCTCTTGTGATTGGGTCTCAAAATCAAACACGATATCATTATGTACTTAAGTGTTGTCAGAAATCTGTCTCTCAGCTATGTCAGCACGTTCCTCAATGTGATCCACATGCATATTAAGCTGGGAGATAGATGAGCGGAGTTCACGTTGGATGTCTTTGTGGAGAGAGAGCAGCATAAGCTTTAGTGTATGTTCAGATGCGGGCTGATCACTTGTGGGGAGAGCCGCTAGTGATTCTTGAGTGTCTTCCACAAAATGGGGTTGTGGGGGAGGAGAGCACAGTTGTTTTTTATATTGAGGAGCCTTATCAGGGGATTGGAGAGTGGAGAGCCTTGTGTCAGCTACTCTGTGTCCCTGTCCATGCCATTTTGGGATTCCTGTGAGGAAGAAGCAGGGGGGAAAAACTCAGTGAGACGGCACGGGATAAAGTGTGTCTCCCTTATCCTGTCCCTGCCCTCCTGTTCCAGAGTAACGGTGCTATATGCCAGGGTATGTGTGGCCAGTCAGTGGCAGTGTGGAGGGGAGCTATCACGTACACATCGGTCCCGGTCCGCCGCTCATATTTTCCCCTTCTTGTCTCCCCGCGGGTCAGGAGTGTTAGGGGAGTCAGCTCCTCTGATTGAGGTGTATTTCACCCGTTTCTGTGACCGCTGTGGGTTGCGATGTCCCTTTGTGGAGCGGAGCTGCAGCCATCTCGGTCCGCCACTTGGCCACACCCCTCAAGATTATAGTTATTATTCTAAAACCCATAAAGTTTATTCACGGCTTGATCTGATTTTTTTGGATCAGTACTATCTGAATCTATTGAGATCGGCTACTATTGAGCCTATAACAATTTTAGATCACGCCCCCATCACAATAACTTTTTCTCCGGTATCTTTAGAATATAGGGAGAGGACGTGGAGATTAAATGAAACACTATTGGATGACAGACAGATAGCAGAAGATATAAAAAAAAATGATGAAATATTTTGAAATAAACATCTGGGGGAAGTCTCAGAAAAGATAGTTTGGGAAGCCCATAAGGCAGTTATTAGAGGGGAATTAATAGCACATGGCACACGAGTAAAAAAAGAAAAACAGATAGAAATCAAGGACTTATTGAAAGAAATACAGGCGTTGGAGAAAAAACATAAAGTAAACCCTGATCAACATGCAACCAGACGCCTGGAGATGTCAGAATAAAGATCTCTAGATGCCTGGATCAAAAAGCCAAAGAAATACACAGATATTTTGCTCATAGATTCTACAAGCAAGGGAAAATGTGGCCGATTGTTGGCCAATCGATTAAAAAAAACAACAAAACTCGAGCCATGTACATAGTATCTCAAGTAATAATAAACTGATAGTAGATACAAACTCTATAGCGGGGGAATTCCTCCAGTTTTATACGGATCTTTACAATATACAGCCAACTGCCATAAGATTGGAGGAGGGGAGACAGGCGGAGGAGATTAAAGAATATCTTAAGACCACTGCCATGCCAACTTTGCCTAATGTAGTTATTGAGAAGCTGGAGTGTCCAATTACAATTGAGGAGGTAAACAAAGCAATAGAAAATCTTCCAATGGGGAAGAGTCCAGGACCAGATGGGCTAACAAACGCATATTACAAGAAATTCAATACAATTCTGGTATCCCCTCTATGTAGCATTTTTAATAAAATCACGGCATTAAATCGTCTATCTACAGAAGTGCTATTAGCCTATGTGACAGTGCTTCTGAAACCTGGGAAAGACCTGAATGATTGCGCTAATTACAGACCGATCTCAGTCCTTAACTCAGATATTAAAATATTAGCAAAGATCTTAGCCCTCCGATTACAGGACCATATAGTCCAATTAGTCCATTATGATCAGACGGGGTTTATGAGAGGACGCGAAACAAGAGAAAACACTATTCGGGCCCTCCATATCCTCCATTGGATGGAAAATGGACCTGATACAATTCCTAGGATAGCTCTGTCAATGGATGCAGAAAAAGCATTTGAGAGAGAGTGAACTGGGGGTTTATGATGGAGATACTGAAGGGAGTAGGTCTGGGGGAGAGGATGACAGGATGGGTATCGGCCTTGTATGGGAGATCAAGGACCAGAGTAAAAGTGAAAGGAACCCTTTCAAATGTTTTAATATTCATAATGGTACAAGGAAGAGGTGCCCCCTTTCCCCATTATTGTTTGCTTTGACTCTGGAGCCTCTCCTCTGTATGGTCAGGGGAAATAAGGAAATGGTCAGGGTAGGGGTTGGTACAGAGGAACACAAAGTTTCAGCATATGCTGATGACTTATTATTCTATCTATCAAAACCCCTGGAATCAATACCTGCCCTGATGTATGAAGTACAGAAATACAGTAAATTATGCAACTTTAAAATAAATTATGAGAAGTCCGTGATACTACCAAGCCATGTTTCATCAGAAGTACCAAGCCATGTTTCATCAGTAGTAGCTACATCTCTGCAACACACATATCCTTTTATGTGGAAGACAGATTCTCTATATTATTTAGAAGTACACATTACATAAAATAGGAAATTACTGTACAAACTCAATCATGGTGCTTTATTGGTAAAGATAATGACAGACCTGCGGAGAACATGGTTTGGTAGAGTTAATACACTAAAAATGAACATAATACCTAGAATAATTTATGTTTATACACTATTCCTATTATACTTCCTCAGAACTTTTACGCAAAGCTTTTGTATCCTTTGTATGGAAGGATAAAAGCCCCAGAATAGCACATGATATATTACGCAGAAGTAAAGGAGAAGGAGGAATTGGGCTCCGAGATATGGCCATGTATTATAGAGCGATGTCACTAGTACGTATTCTAAATTGGTGCCATGATCACACAAGTAAGGCTTGGGTCCCAGGTAGAAACTTAGAAGGGGCACCTTGGATACCAATGGTGTCAAGAGGTCTTGCAAGGTGGACTTCCCCAATAACACGGGGCTGTTTATCAGTGTGGGACAGAAAGAATAAAACCGGCAAATATGCCCCTTGGGTATCTCCGCTGGCACCATTAGGAGGGTATCCTTGGTTCCCCCCAGGAGAAGAGGTGGGGGCATGGGGCTCATGGGGATCGGAGGGGAATACAATCTGTGCCCGGTATGCCCCGCAGGAAACCCTATCTCCCTTTGAGGAGGTGGTGACATCCCTGGGGAACATACCTATGGCAAGGTGGAGATATTATCAAATATCTAATTTCTTTGGGAAATTAAAGAACCAATTAAGGCCTTTGAGTTCTCTTACTGTATTTGAGAAGATGTGTGTGAAAACTTCAGAGCCTAATCATTTGTTGTCGAGAATGTATAAGATTGTACTTACTTTAACGGTGTTTGCGTGTTCGAACAAATTTTTTGCCTTTTCGCATGTTCTGGTGCGAACCAAACAGGGTGGTGTTCGGCTCATCCCTAATGGTAGGCTTCATGCACATTTTTGGTATGTACTTCACTTATAACAGATACACGATTGCACATAACACATAAGGATTACGTTCTTTTTTACAGGGGTCATAAAATTGTTTTTTTTTTTTTTTGTTTTGTTTTTCTTCCCCTGTCATCGATGGTAGTTTCCATGCACTTTTTTTGTAATAAATTTATTTTTAATTTTTTTTTTCCTTTTTTTTTGATTGTGTGCCTCTTTTGCCTCTGCTTCCTTCCCTTCCCTCTCCCCTCTCCTCCTCCTTTTTTTTGGGGGGAGTTTTAGGCTGGTTGGGTCTTGTTTGTTTTTTTGTTTTTTTTTTATTCTTTGGATGAGGTGGGGATGGTGGGTTCTAAATATTGTACAGACGGGTTTATTAGATAAACAATATAATTGAGAAAAGTGATTTGAGGTAGAAGAGCAAAGATAAAAGTGTATATATATATATACAGTCTACGCTTTACCTTTTTTCTTTGTTTTTACATATCTTTTTTGTACAGTATTGTATGGTTTGTCCTAATTGTAAAAAAGTTTAACAAAAACTGAATTATAAAAAAAAAGGGGAACTCTGCAAATTCAGATGTAAAAGGAGAACTCTGAGGATTCAGATGTAAAGGGGGACTCTTGTGATTAACTTCATATGATTAGAAATGTTATTTAATTGACAAATATATGTATAGTTTATACCATAAAAAAAAATAGCTTGGCACCGCTAAAGTGTTTGGGTTTGACTTGAAGAAAAAGTGGCAAACCTTTCTGTGACAGTTGCTAAATATGTAACACAAATATCTGCTTGATAAATTTGCATCTCATGGCTGTCCTTGTCACACTCAAAGTGGTACTGTTCTTACCTCCTTTCCAGTGGTGCAGGATTCACGAGCTTCCTCGCCTGTACTGACATTTTCACCTCTTTCGGGTTCAGGATCTTCAACCATCTTGATTGAGCACACTAGGATGATGTAACTCTCACATAAGAGCATAGGCATTCATTCATCATGGCACCTGGCAGAGATTGTACATTAAGTTGTGCATGCACAGTTCTGTGTAGATTGTCAAAAAGAATTCAACCAAATGTACTGGGGGGGAGAAAAAGAGATCGCTGCTCACAGGTGATGCAATCGGTAACACTCCAATGTTGCTTCTGTGAGGTGGGGTGCACGCCCTGCCACCGCAGCAGAAAACATGGAATCTTCAGATCGGCAGCACACCCACACAGAAAGTAAAGTATAAAGCCTTTACCCATCCAGTGCTTTTAATATTTATGTGTGCTGCCGATCCGAAGATTCTATGTTCCATGGGGGGGGGTTACTTAAACTGGTGCACACAGAAACTGGTGCAGCTGCGCATTATAACCAACGAGCTTCTGACTTCAGCTTGTTCAATTAAGCTTTGGCAATAAAACCTGGAAGCTGATTGGTTATTATGCAGAGCTGCACCAGATTCTGTGTGCATCAGTTTAAGCAAATCTCCTCCAGTCTGTCTTATCTGCAAAAAAGCCTGCTGGGTCACAGATATTGTTTTTGTAGATAAAGTTCCATTTTAACTTTCTGATACCATGATCTCCTTGAATTGCCATGGTACCATTTAAAAGAATGTGAGAAGTAAAGAACTCTAGGTAAACAGATAAATATACAGTTAAAATGTGTATACGTTGGCAGTTTTACCTGCCAAAGAAATAGTTTTTCTGTTTAGCCAGTCTTGTCAACTTGACACTCCTGCCAACAACACAGCCAGGTCACTTACTTCCTGAATGACAAGTATACACCTTGGACAATTCAGGACCGACTGCAGCCTGTGATTGGACAAATGAGGGAGCAGTAGTACACTAATGATGTTATGAATGTGTCCTTCCCTGCTTTAATTTTCCCAGTCAAAGTCTTAAGCCTCGCAAACACGATCAGACTTTCCGATGGGAAAGATTCGATGACAGGCTGTTGGCGGTAAATCTGACCATGTGTATGCTCCATCGGACTTGTTGTCGGACTTTCCGTGGACAAATGTTGGCTAGCAGGTTTTAAACTTTTCCGCGGACAAATGTGTGTTGTAGGATTTTCCGAGCGAGTGTACACAAGCCTGTCGGACAAAAGTCCAAAGTACAAACACGCATGCTCGGAAGCAAGGACGAGCCAGAAGCGGTCGGTCTTGTAAACTAGCGTTCATAATGGAGAATTAACATTCATGACGTGGAAAATTATGAAATCTCGAAATGCAGCGCATATTCTTTTCTTCTTTAACCACTTAACAACCATCCCATAGCCGAATGACGGCTGCAGGGCGGTTGCTTAACTCTGGGAGGACGTCATATGACGTCCTCCCAGAATTCCCCTCTCGCGCGCCCCCTGGGGCGCGCACTCGAACACATCCGTGACCGGCGGGTCCGAAGGACCCGGCGCATCACGGATCCCGGTAAATGGCCGCTGATCGTGGCCGTTTACCATGTGATCGCTCCGCCTAATTTTATGTGTTTTCTTTTTTTAATGCACAATAAAAAAAATGTGTAGAATAATACTTGGCTTTGTGTTTTACTTCAAATAACAGTTTGGAAGTAGGCGGTTACATTTAAAAAAAAAAATTTAAAATTGACAAGGGACACCAACATAGCTGTATCTTTGATCTTAAAAACTAAGGGATAATGGTGTTGTTGTAACTTGCCCAAATAAAAAAAAAAAAAAAAAAAAGCATAATATAACACGTCATAACACGTCTGGTTGACGAACGGCCAACAAGTTTGGGCCAACTCCTTTCGGACAAAATTCCACGGTTTTGTTGGCAAACAATCCGATCGTGTGTACGAGACTAAAGAGTTTTGATAAGTTCAGAATGCTTCGCCTCCCTTTCCATGTCTGATTTCTGTTGTATAATGAATTGCAGTTGAATAATTACTATTATTTTTTTATATTTGATTAGTGTTCAGCTTTAACTTCACACAGTGTCTACCTTTCATGTTCTCCTCCTTTACATCTGCTACAAAATGGCAGGTGCAATTTATTCCTGTTTGCTATCATTGATGTTGCTGGAGGTGTCCTGTGGATTATTTCTTTGAGCATAATGCTCCATTGCTCCGATTTCATATCCCCTTGGCTGTTGTGATATTTCAGTGACAATATTATGTGCTTCCTACAAAATGGCTTCCAGCATCAGAGAAAGCACACCATTTACTGCAAGAAATTCAGCAATCTGTTCAGGAATGAGCAGCAGATAAAAGTGCTGGCTTATTCATTAGGCCGATAATGCTGATAAACTGACAACGTTGAAAAGAAAAGTCATTTTTCATTTCAGCGCGCCTTTAGTTAAGTATATGGGACTTCCAAGATCAGGGACATTTATTTCAACTAGAGTAATGAGATTCATTGTCGTTAAAACAAGCTTAATTGTTCGCAGTCACGTCTAATGGCAAGACAGAGATCTCACTCACAAGGTGTGGTGGAGAGAGCTAATGTAGTAATGCAGTGCGCATCTCTGCAGGTGACAAAGTCACTCAATTCATTTTAGTATCAGTGGCCACGCCTCCTAATTACCTTCGAGAGACCTGTCATTCAGCTAGATGATACTCATCACTAAGCTCAATCTTACTTTATTAAAGCGTGTGACCTCCAGCTTTTCAATTCAGTTATGCAAAGCATTTCTCTACCAATTTAATTAGAAGATTAACATTCCACAGTATTTAATTTCTTTTCTTTGTTCCGATAGGAGGGGAGATTATTAAGATTAATAAATTGTTGCTTCAGAAAACAAATAATTTTTTTCATCTTTAAAATATTTCTTCAGTTTCAAATACCCAGACTAGTAGAGATCTCATTTAAAGATGCTTAAAGGAGCATCTTCTATTACAACAAAAATAACCTCTTCATTTTTTAAAACTCATTCCTAAAGTGGATGTAAACCCAATTACTAAAAGCTCATATAAGCTTTATCATGTTAGTAATTTAATGTAATTTTAATTATGCAAGCCATTTCAAAAATAATTTTCAGTATTTTTAACTCTTTTATTAAAATAATACCTGGTGATTGTGCTACAGGGATTATTCCTCAGGGTCTCTTTCTGTTATAGAGGGACAACACTCAGTCTCTGTATCCCTGCGTCACCTTGTTACATAGGATTTCAATGGAGGCTACAAGTAACTCTTTTACCACATTGAGATGCAATAAAGGAAAAAAAAAGTAAAAAGTATTTTGTTAAAGACATGATAGTTTGCAGTTCCCCTATAACTTCTAAAATGGGTGAAAGAGCTAAAGACCACTTTTTACAAGCTCAAAGAGATGACATCCTCTTCTTTGCTTATAAGGTGTTGATTTCTAACTCTTTCTAAGGAAACAGGGTAAAATATCCTCATCCAAATTTTACCAAGTCCCTTTCAGGCTTCATAAAAAGGTTCATCAGTGCTTCCCCACAAGGTAGATTCCCCACATTTTATGGGGCTGCCCCAAGATTTGAGGCTTTCAAGCTCAGAGATATAAACTTAGCTAATGATCCATCTGTGTTTCTTCTTACACCTTTATCCAGATCATGCTATAAAAAACGTAGCCAGAGCATGCATACCAGTCTACTAAAATGATCAGACTAATGCTGCATACACACGATTGGACATTCCGACAACGAAATCCTGGGATTTATTTTCGACGGATATTGGCTCAAGCTTGTCTTGCATACACAAGGTCGCACAAATGTTGTCGGAAATACCAATCATCAAGAATGCGCCGACATACAACATGTACAACGGCACTATAAATATAAAGTTCAATAACCAGCGCCCCACCCTTTGGGCTCCCTCTGCTAATCTCATGTTGGTAGAAGTTTGGTGAGAGACGATTCACGCTTTTCAGCCTCGTGCTTTTCAGATCATTACTGCTCTTCAGTTTGTGCTTGTGGGTTTATATCTGTTTTTCAGTGCGTGTAGTCAGGTTGCATCTGTTTTTCAGTGCGTGCTATTTATAGTATGTATTTGATTTTCAGTGCATTCTTGTCCGCTCGTTTCTGAATTTCACCTCGCTCTTCTCAGGCCTTTCTGATTTTCAGTGCGTTCTGTTAGTTTGTTCTGACCAGCCGACCGTTTTGAAGCCATGTTGTGGGTACATATAGAGTTCATGCTATGTGGGGGCTTGGTGTTGGGGTTCTTACTTTGACCCAAGCCCAGTCCATGAACAGGGCGAGGAGGAGTTCATGGATGAAAAATTGGTTGCTCCATAGGAGCATCAAGTTCTCGACAGGCATCTCTCCCAGGCTCTGGGGATCATTATTCCAGAGACCTGCTCTGCCATCATTCAGGTCCTGCAGAAGGACTAAATTAAGGTAAGTTTTATCCTTTAACATCACATTCTATGTTTTTAATGTTATTTAATGTATTGTATTTCTTTCATCATTCCCGAATTACCATGATTGTAAAATGCTGCGAATGTCCTCTTTGTCCTCATGCATGCTGGGAGTTTTTAATGCTCCATTTTTGTTCTTCATGCATATTTGCCTTCACTATCCTCCCCAGCATGCTATCCTGGGCCCATATACACCTAGCCTAGTCACTTAACAATGTATTTTGTCAGCTCCATGGTAGTGCTTTACCCTAAACACCCCCTAAAATATGTACAAATGTTATTTGTGTCCTTAAATTCAGGCAGAGTGCCAGAGGCTTTTTTTGGGGGTCACAAAATCATTTGGAACCCCCCTCCCCCCAACCGATACCAATCTGCTGACTTTGCCAAACCCATACATACTATACCTACCTCTTTTGTGATCATATTTATGGATGATTCACCAAAGCATGTAGTGCAAGGGCCTGCCTGAATACTTTCAAATGGTACTGTTTAAAGTTTTGTTCTCCTATTATCTTGATAGATAATTGCAGAATGTAAAAATGTGCTTCAATTTGGTGAGTGTGTATTCATATTTTTGTATTGTGACACTTCTTACCTGTCCAGTGGGCTGCCAATAGTGTAAGAAAGGCGGGGCTGGCCAAAGTAACACACATTATGTATGCATTAAGCTCTCAATGAAGAAGAGGGGGTTACCTGTCCAAAATATCCCCCTCTAAAATTTTTACAATGGGCCATCAGAGGGGGTGAGGAATCTGATAAGTGGACCTTAAGATTTTTTTTTTAAATACTCAAAATAAATGTTGTACTTATGTTGGCCAAGAATGTTTGTGTCTAATCTTCTTGCAATGTTATTTGCAAAAGTCCTAATTATTTTTTTTCTTGTTTCACTCCACAGTTTCCTTCAACGCCACAGGAATGGCAGACTGTGGCTTCCCAATTTTCCCAGCGGTGGGACTTTCCCAACTGTGGAGGGGAAATAGATGGGAAACACATCCACATAGTCCCACCCCCCAACTCTGGGTCATACTATTACAACTACAAGGGGTTTAATAGTATTGTGATGTTAGTGGTGGTGTCGGCGACATATGATTTTCTCTATGTGGACGTGGAGTCATCGCCCAGACCGAGTTCTACGGATGGCTCCAGAGGGGTGGCTTGGGATTGCCACCTCTGGAAGACAACGCGGCTGGTCTGGCCATTCGTCTTTGTCGCTGATAAAGCGTTTGGGCTGGGTGATCACCTGATGCGGCCATTCCCCATGAGGACCCTCACCCCGGACCAGAGGGTTTTTACCTATCGGCTGGCCAGAGCCAGAAGAGTGGTGAAGAATGCTTTTGAGATAATGGCCAGCCGGTTCCACCTATTCCTTATGCCAATCAACATGGCGGAATATAAACTTAACCATATAATCCTTGCATGCTGCATTCTCCACAACTTTTTAAGAAGAAATTCGATGAACTATGTGGCCTCAGTTGGGCCTGAGGCAAGGTCTGTCAAAAATATATGGAGTACTTTGCGGTTAGAGGGGCATTGATATGCCAAAAAATGTTTAAGATGTTTGCCAGAAAATGTTTAAGAAACCTTTTTTAAATAAATTTGTATTTTAAAATTAAATAATATTTCCTTTGATTTACTGCTTGTGTTTCTTTTAGCTGTCTCCTAGGTTATCCAATGTTTGTTTTTTTTTGCCCATTTTCTTCAATAGTGCAAACGTAATTTCTTTGATACATGAGGTGACAATCTCTTCTTCAGCTAACTATTATGTTGTGGGTCTGCTACACACACACCTTGTTTTTGTTGTTAATGTATGTAATGCATTAATGCTTAAAATATTCATAATTTTTCGCACCATGAATTTATTTTTTGGAGTGAAGAAAATGGCCTGATTGATGCAAATTATAAAGCACTGTGGGTGTTATTTACTAAAGTAAAATCCACTTTGCAAAAGTGCACTTGAAAGTGCACTGAAACTGCACTGAAAGTGCACTTGGAGTGCAAAGTGGATTTCCCTTTAGTAAATAACCCCCATTGTCACTGTAAACAACAACTTTAGCAAAAAACTGCTATTGAGCATTGAAAGAAGAAGCCACACATTGTTTAGTTGAAAAATTTTTACTCTGTGCACATTCACATGTGCATTCAGAAAAATGTTTTTGAACAAACCAACATATTTTTAAAATACCGTGTTTATCAGCGTATAACACGCACTTTTTTCCCCTTAAAACCAGGGGAAAATCGCGGGTGCGTGTTATACGCCGATCCCATGCGATCCCCTGCTGACTGTGAGCGGAGCGATTGCCGGCCGCCGATATACATAGATAGCCGAGTGTACTCGGCTAGGTTCGGCTAGCTCCGCTCACAGTCACGCCCAGTCCCCCCCTATGATGGACACAGGGACTGGGCGTGACTGTCAGCGGAGCTAGCCGAACCTAGCCGAGTACACTCGGCTATCTGTATATGGGCGGCGCTCGGCTCCGCTCAGTCACGCTCATCCCAGGCGGGACTACGAGAGGAGCCGAAAGTGGCCGAGAGCCACCGAGAAGAGCCGAGGACCGGCTCTGTGTGTCTCGGCGGCGCCATTTTCAAACTGCAGTGACACTGGCAAGTCACTGCAGTTTAACTGCAGCCTGGGCAAGGCTGCAAATGGACACTTACAAAGCTGTAAATGGACAATGACAAAACAGGAGATGGGCACTGACAAGGCTGCAAGGCTGCAAATGACTGCAAGGCTGCAAATGACTACAAGGCTGCAAATGACTGCAAGGCTGCAAATCACACCAAGGCTGCAAATGACACTGGACAAGCATGCAGATGGACGCTGTGCAAGGCTGCAGATGGACACTGATAAGGCTGCATTGATGGGCATTTAAATGTAAGTTTTTTTCCTTAAAACTTCTTTTCCTTAAAATTCCCTCCTAAACTTGAGGTGCGTGTTATACGCTGGCGCGTGTTATACGCCGATAAATACGGTACTTTTTTTTTGACTGTAGAAATATCCTTTTTTTGTGGTAAACAGGCATGTTTTTTAAGCCATACCGCTGATAAGGTCAGGGATTTAATTTAGAGTTCTCACTTAATATGATGCCTACATGTAAATCTGTTTTTAACTTTTTGGCTGTTGAACTCAATGGAAGCTGCTTTTGTTTTCTTGTAACTATATTGCCATGGTGTTGAAGCTTGTGTTCGTAGCCCAGGTGACTCCTGTTGTTGTTTACCCTTGCCCTGTGTTTGTATAAAAGGCCTTTGAAAGAAGTAAAGGCAGCAGTACATTATGCTCAAGAACTGATACACGGATTTCTGACTCTGTGTCTTAATTCCTATATGAAGCAATAATTAGACAAAGCAATATAAACTTAAAGCAACTTATTTAAAAGTTGCCCCTAACATTTTGGCGCTCGAACGGGGACTCACCGATGATACTACAAGAGGTGGACGAACGCGGCTGACGGAACAAAAAGGAATAGGCATTCCGGGAACCACAGATCAAAACCTGGCCAGGTAAGAAAAAGCTTTATTTTTCTTATATTCTGTGCTCCCCTGATTTGTGCCTATCCGTTCTGTCAGTTACGGTTCTCCTGGTTTTAAAACACCAGCCTCTGTAGTGGTGAGTCTAGAATTACTGCATATTTTAGTTTATATTGCTGGAATTATTTGTTTGTTTTTGTTATCTGTGTTTGTCTTGTCTGTCTTGTTGAGAAAGTGAATGAGCCTTGTCAAGGATGGTATGAGTTAGAAGGGGATTGCCGAACTAAGCAACAGAATGCACCTTACCTCACACGATTGGGAACTTGAGGGCTTGTGAGCTTTGGGGTCTGACGCTTATGCTTAACCTCACATCTAACTCATAAACCATAGACGGGTTGAACGTATAAGCCCTGTCTGCTCCATAAAGCAGGGATAAGAGTGTATGAGAGGGATTCCCAGATACGGGAGGGGAATGAGGTCTCTATAAAGCCCGGAGATCTAGTCGGATACCTGGTCACTTCAAGGAATGCTTGTATATGTTGTAGTCGTCAGTCTGATCACAATATTTTGTCAGTTGACTAGCATATAAAGTAATTCGGTTTCAAGAATCTCATTTAGGAGAGGTTTTTAGTATTCTGGCATCCTAGGAGGAAAAGGCAACGAGGAACTAGTGTAACTTGGTTAAGTGTTTTATATTGTACACTAAGTGTCCCACACGCCACCTAGGCTGGACTGTCAGAATGGGCCAGAGGAACACAAAACCCGTCAGGGAATTGTAGCGCATTACACGGTGCCACAGATAATTAAAAACATCTGTGGGGAAGATGAAGCACGGGACTTAAAGGATGTCCTTCGTAAATTTAAGGTGAAAGGAGCAGCGGGTTTAGACCCGGATGTATGGAATGAGATAAAAAGGGACAGACAAGGGGAGGTGTTAGAGAAGCAATGGATGCGTCAGATTCAATGCTTAATTAAGGTTTCAAATAGAGCGAAAGAAGAGGGGTGGAAATATAATCCAGATTGTAATGGTTGGGACATGAAAGATAGAAGAACAAAAAATGTTGAAAGCTTAAATAAAATTACTTCAACCATCCCACCCCCATACACTGATATAGAGAAAAATTCACACAAATCAGGGTTATATCCTGTACTTGAGGGTAGAGGATGGGTTTGCCAGATTTGTGGATCACAAAACCCCGAATGGGCACAAGAATGTGTACGTTGTGGGGCGCAAAAACCTCACCCAGAACCTTTAGCCCCAGTACACGTCACCACACGAACGGTAACATTACCAAATCTCCAACACGGGGACCCAGACCATCCAAATGCGCCAGCCGTGGTTAATCGCAATGTGGCCGTACATACCTGGAAACCATGGTCGGCAGACACACTCATGGCTCTAATTCAGAATGCCCCAGACCCAGTAGCCAAGCCGGCTGCTTTTAGTAGATTTGTGACTCAGTTAATGAATACACATAGAGCAACTTGGCAGGACGGGGAAGACTTGTGTAGACATAAAATGACTTTAACTATGTTCAATCAGTTTATGACAGAAATAGGTCCACATAGACCGCCAGAAGTAGCTGATGGAGACGGCAATCTGGCAGCTGGACATGTTAGACATATAGACTCACGAGTGCCCTTTCTTGTAAGATTAGAAGCTTTTTGTCAGGCAAAACAGCAAGAGAGAGGATCCACGTCACCCATGAAACAACTGCCAGGGCAGACAGTATCAGACTTTTACTTATCAATGGAAAGTATGATGGCAGATGAAGGAATGGATTTAGCACTGCCAATTACAATCCGAACCTTCAACAGACAGTTTATGGAAGGATTAATTCCACAGATAAGTGAAAGACTGAAAGCCTGCACACCAGAGTGGAGGGCAATTAGAGATAGAGGGTCGTTGTTACAAAAGGCACAAGGTATAGAAGCAGATTTAGCAGAAAACAAAAGTCGAAAACATCCGGCAATTAATACGGTTGTAGATTTCCAAGAACCAAGCAGAGGTTCCTATCGCAAACCCCTTACTTGTTATTACTGTAACAAGACTGGCCACATCAGACGCCACTGCAGAAAGAGAATAAGAGATGAGGGAAAGGAGGGTGTTGATTACCAAGTTAATCAGAGAAGGAACTGGTCTAGGGACAACAATAATGATGAAGTCAGACGGCAGGGAGATGGTCCACGAGCATGACTCGCCCCAGTTTTAGAAAGATCCAAAACTAAGATGCTTAAGACTACTATAACGGTTGGTAATAATAAAATCTCTTGTCTAATAGATACAGGCGCTTCACGTTCGTTACTTTCTGATTCTGAACTACTCCCTGAGCAAGAATCACCTGACACTTTATTGATAACTGGATATGATGGCATTTTAGCCGACGCGCCGCTCACAAAACCCTTAAAAGTTAAAATAGGGAACCATATGTTCCTTTCACGTTTTCTGGTATCTAGAGGAGCCCCCACTAATTTGCTAGGAGCTGACATTTTGCAGAAAATAGGAGCTAATATTACCTATCACCCAGATGGTACTGTCACCTTAGCTATAAACGATGATCAAGAACACATGGAGATGTGTAACCTGATACAATACCTGGAGGAGGAATCAGAACTGTCTGGTCCATCACCTCCAGATTTGGATCAGGTCTTGTCATCTCTTCCGGAAGAACTATGGGAAAAGCATCCAGCTGATGTTGGACTTTTGCCCGTACCTCCGGTTACCCTACAGCTGATTCCAGGAGCAGTGCTACCCCAACAAAAACAGTATCCACTCAGTGCACCCCAAGAGGCGGCCATTGAAATGCAGGTCCAATCCTTCTTAAAAAGTGGAGTTTTAAAAGAAGTAAAATCGCCGGCAAATACTCCTTTGTACCCGGTAAAAAAGAAAACGATAGCCGGTAGTCCGGTCAAGTATAGGATGGTCCAAGACCTCAGAGCAATCAACAAAATACTAGCCCCAATGACACCTGTAGTACCCAATCCACATACGTTACTGTCACAAATACCCTCAACTAGTATGTACTTTACGGTTATAGATTTAGCAAATGCTTTCTTTTCTGTCGCACTTGCTGAAGAATGCCAACTATGGTTCGCATTTTCAATAAAAAAATCGGCAACTGACCTGGACACGCCTACCTCAGGGTATGGCGCACTCACCTACCTTGTATTCGCAAGCATTGCAAACGGTGTTGGGAGAATGGGTACCACCAGATTCTTGTGTATTGCTGCAATATGTGGATGAATTATTGTTATGCTGCCCTGACAAAGAAACTTGTTTGGCCACCACCCTTAATTTGTTGCGATTTCTAGCAGAAAAAGGTTGCAAGGTTAATAGGAAAAAGTTACAAATGTGTCAGAAAAAGGTTATCTTTCTGGGACATTGTATATCACAGGGTACAAGACATCTCACTGAGGAGAGGGTTCAAGTGATAAAGGGAATGTTACCCCCACGGAATTTCAAACAATTGCGTATGTTTTTAGGTATTGTGTCATATTGTAGACAATGGATACCACATGCTAGCGCTTTGATGCAGCCATTATACGATTGTTTGAAAATTGTACCGTATGTGCTTACAGAAGTAGCTTATGAGTCGTTTGTCACTTTGAAAAAGCTATTGATTTCTGCCCCGGCCATTGGTATTCCGGATTATACTAAGAGATTCAATCTATACGTTGCTGAGATCGCTGGACACGCCACAGGTGCACTGACACAGGCACATGTAAAACAAAGACCAATCGCTTACTTTTCAGCAGCATTAGATCCAGTGTCCAGAGGTTCACCGTCCTGTGTACGGGCGGTAGCTGCAGTGTCAATTATCATAGATAAGTCATCAGAAATTGTTCTAGACAATCCAGTTGTAGTGCATACCACACATGACATACATGCAATCTTGTCTCAAGTTCAGCCCAAACACATTTCCATGGCTAGGCAATTAAGGTTACAGTGTACTTTACTTTTACCTCCAAATGTCACTTTTCAGCGCTGTACAACCTTAAATTTGGCTACCTTTTTGCCTCTTCAGTCATCAGATTTGGCAAGGGGGAATAATAGTGCTAATAAGGAAGGAGATGAGGACACTGACACTCTTCTGTTTGAGGAAGTAAATGAACACGATTGTTTTCAGCTCATGGAACAGGAGACAATGGGATTCCCACATGTTATAGATACACCAATTTTAAACGCTGAGCACACTTTGTACATAGATGGTAGCAGGTTTGCTGATGACAAGGGTAAATATCACACAGGTTATGCCGTAGTGACTGATACACAGGTAATTGACGCACAGCCCTTACCAGCCCACATGTCAGCACAAGAGGCAGAATTAAAAGCTTTAGAACAAGCCCTAGAATACTTAAAAGGACGAGAAGGGAATATTTACACTGACTCTGCCTACGCTTATGGCGTAGCGCATGATTATGGCCACATATGGAAGGCTAGAGGTTATCTGACAGCAGCAGGTACACCTGTAAAACATGGAGAAGGGATTAAGAGAGTCCTGAACAATCTTCAAAAGGTTAAACGAGTGGCCATCATGAAAATAGCGGCACACACGAGCGCAAAAACAATTGAGGCAAAAGGAAATGCATTTGCAGATTTGACTGCAAAACAGGCAGCTCTAGGGGAAGGAAGCCCTGAGACCTTAGCAGCGGTAGAGGTGAGTATCCCAGAACCAACATGGCAGCAGCTGAGTAAATTACAGGAGCAAGCAGGGGAGAGCGAGAAAGATAAGTGGGTCAGTATGGGAGCAGCACCAGACCTTGACAATGTATGGAGGGAAGGGGGCAAAATATGCCTGCCTGCCTCTCTGTACCCAGCAATGGCAGCAGCAGTTCACCTACCCACACACGTCAGTTCCAATTCCATGTATAGGATTGTGAACCAAGGATGGCTCGCCCCTGGATTCAGTAGTACTGCGAGAAACTACTGTGCAGCCTGCCAAATCTGTCTCCTGAATAATCCAGGACAGAGAGTAAAAACCCCACGAAAACACCAGGTCCGGGCCCAATACCCCTTCCAGAGACTGCAAATTGACTACATACAAATGCCCAAGAGCGGCCCCTTTGAATTTGTTCTCGTGTGTATCGATTTATTCTCAGGTTGGCCTGAAAGTTATCCAGTAAAAACAGCTACAGCAAAAGCCACAGCTAAGAAACTGATCACTGAGTTAATACCTAGGTTTGGTCTTCCTGAAACCATAGAATCAGATAGGGGAACACACTTTACAGGAGAAATCATGCAGAATGTAATGACCATGTTAGGGGTTCAACAAAGTTTTCACACCCCTTACCACCCACAGAGTTCGGGATCGGTGGAGAGAGTAAATGGGACAATAAAGTTAAAAATACAAAAAGCCATGCAGGAGTTAAACAAGCCATGGCCTGAATGTTTGCCTTTGGCTTTATTCTCTATAAGGTACACCCCTACAGGGAAAACGGGATTATCCCCATACGAAATACTTTTTGGTAGTGCACCTAGATTAGGTTTATACTTTCCACAGAGTATGCAATTGCAATGTGATAGTTTGACTGCATATGTAATATAATTACAACAACGTCTAACTAAGATCCACAAAAGTGTGTATTCTTCTCTTCCAGACCCTAATTCAATAACAGGTACACATACGCTGCTACCAGGGGATTATGTATATTTAAAGAAACACACCAGAAAGACATTGGAGCCAAGGTTTGAAGGTCCTTATCAAGTGCTTCTGACCACAGCCACTTCAGTAAAGCTGGAAGGAAAGCCTACCTGGATACACGCATCACACTGCAAGAAACAACCCGAGAAAACAACATGATGAAATATCTACTTACATATTGTTTGTTGCAGATTGTTGTTTTACAAATACATGCATGGACTCCTGGTATTAATGTAATAGAGGTAGAGGAAACAGCAAATTTTAAATGGGTTGTAGATGATCCTAAAGTAGCAAATGATTCAGGATATGAGATGAATAAGTATTATGATGTAGGTAATTACACTGTTAAAGGACACAGGTACAATCACGAATATATGTGTATACAGGAAAATAAATAGGAAAATTAGGAGAATAGACAGGGCATACTGATCAATGTGTATTGACATCACCCACTCCTGCTAAACTCCTCTTCTTGAATTTAAGATGTTAGTAATACCTAGGGAGATGGGTTCTACCCCTCTGACAACTCGCGGTCAGGGAAAGGACTCTGGGGAAAAACTGACTAGAACTTATTCATGAGGACCCAGGGGGAAGGAGAGGATGATGTCAAAGGGGGAAATTGATAAGGTCAGGGATTTAATTTAGAGTTCTCACTTAATATGATGCCTACATGTAAATCTGTTTTTAACTTTTTGGCTGTTGAACTCAATTGAAGCTGCTTTTGTTTTCTTGTAACTATATTGCCATGGTGTTGAAGCTTGTGTTCGTAGCCCAGGTGACTCCTGTTGTTGTTTACCCTTGCCCTGTGTGGGGGGGTTGTGCTAATGCTATTGTTTGTATAAAAGGCCTTTGAAAGAAGTAAAGGCAGCAGTCCATTATGCTCAAGAACTGATACACGGATTTCTGACTCTGTGTCTTAATTCCTATATGAAGCAATAATTTGACAAAGCAATATAAACATAAAGCAACTTATTTAAAAGTTGCACCTAACACCGCAATACACAACTCAGGAACTTACAAAGTTCAACTATGAGAAATTGAAGGCAATATCAGACATTATAGTATGTACAAACTGTGTTGATCTTGCCTTCAGAAGATGGGGTGATGTCACCCCTGTAAAAGCCAAATTTTGAAGATGCACACAAATTGGGAGTCAAAATGTGGATTTCACTCCTGATCCCATGCCTAAGGTCAACATGTGCTAGCTCCCTGGGGGATCAATGTGCGTGTTTCGGGGGTACAACCCCTTCCTCTCAGCTACTTGAGTTGCGAGGAAAGGGTTGCACCCACAAAAAGCGAACCTTGATATCCTGTGATGGCAGATAACACATGTTGATACACTGGGGGTTATTTACTAAAGGAAAATCCACTTTGCACTGAAAGTGCACTTGGAAGTAAAGTCGCTGTAGATCCGAGGGGGACATGCATGTAAAATAAAAAACAGCATTTTAGCTTGCACATGATTGGATGATAAAATCAGCTGAGCTTCCCCTCATTTCAGATCTACCCCTTAGATTTAGAGCGACTGCACTTCCAAGTGCACTTTCAAGGAGCCCAGCTTGAGTCAGGTATAGCATTGTTCAACATATTTCTCAAAATTATGTGTGATTGATAATCAATAAACTGAAACTATGTCCCTTTTTCATACACGGGAAATCCTCAGCCATGAGGAGGCTGTATAAAGTGGCAGCCAGGAGGTGTCAGGGGAAAGTGGCAGCCAGGGGGTGGGGGGGAAGTGGCAGCCAGGAGGTGCCCGGGCCCAGTAGCCTGACTGAATCTCAGGTTCCCCCCTTCACCTTCAACAAAAAAGGGCCAGGAAGGGGAGGAGCGTGGAGGAGTCAGCACTTGGATTAATTCAGCAGGCTTCTGCGGCCCTCACAACCCCCCCAGTCTTCTTGAGGCCTATGCCTACATGGCTGCCAACAAAATGCAGGAAATGGAGGTGGGTCAATGCCTCTTCTGTGAGTAAGTGATATATATGGCCCTAAATAAGGGGTTGAGGGGCAAACTCACAAGCAAAACCCATCTGTGTGAGTTGGACCATCCTCCTCCACCTCCTGCCACAGCTCCAACACCAGAGCCACAGCCTGGAAGCAAGCGTGGAAGCAAGCGTGTAAGGAAGACAAGAGAGTGATGGCCTGGGTTCAGTCTGGTCTGGCAAAAGACGCAGGCTGCTGTAAGCCCACAGCCTGGGGACATATATGTCATCTGCTGCTGTTCCTGATCTCTCGGAGTCCTGGACTGGATTGTGCTCCCTATTAAATGGACTCCTCAGGCTAACAATTTTGCCTGTCAAATAGTTGATGTGTGCCCTGGGGTACAAAGGCTTCGCAAATTTCACAAGTTTATCCAGCGTTGCCTTCCTCTTTATTTTATTATGACTCCTAATAAATGTCTATTTTTTGTATAAAATCATTGGCTATGTGTTAAAATTAAAAAAGGACAGTTTGTTTGTGAGTAGGCAGGTACATTTCAAAAAGACAATGTAAAATTAACAAGAGACGCCAACACCAACCAATCTCCTTGAGGTTAAGAAATACAAGATAATAATGGTGTTGTGGTAACTTGACACACAAAACGAAAAAAAATATTAAGGAGATCACTAGAAAAAACAAAAAAAAATGAGATCTTGATTTAAAAAAAAAACGAAATGACTATAAACAAAAATTAAAAGCATTATTCTGGAGATCTGGAGAAAAAAATAATAATTTTATTCAGAGATCACAATAAATAATAAAGAAATCAGTTTGTTAGAACTCTGTGTGAATATCAGCTGCAAAACAACTTCATAATTCTAGCATTATAACGCTAGTTTTACCAGACCGATCGCTTCCGTCTTGTACTTAATTCAGAGCATGCATGGAATTTTGTGCTTCGGAATTGTGTAAACACGCTCAGAATTTCCGAAAATAGATTTTGTTGTTAGAAAATTTGAGATCCAGCTCTCAAATTTTTGTTGTCGGAAATTCCGACAAAAAATGTCCGATGGAGCCTACACATAGTCGGAATTTCCGACAACAAGCTCCCATTGAACATTTGTTGTCGGAAAATCCAATCGTGTGTACGCAGCATAAGGCTGTGGTTGTTGAAAATTGATCATTTTAAAACTATGGAAGATCTTACCTTTTTGCTCAAACATAGCAAGGAAAACTTTAGCAAAACATGGTTTTATTGGGTATATTTCATATGCCCTCAAGAATATCAAACCCTATCAAATTTTGTTGCTGCTGTATACTGTACATGAATCCCTCCCTTTGCTGATCCCTTCACCCTCTTCCTTTTTTTCTCTCTCTCTCTTTCCTCCCCTCCTTCTCCATCTTTACATTCCCTACCTTAATGATCTCCTAGTTATTGGGCTGTTGCTTCTTGCCCCTAGCTTTCCATCAAGATCCCTTCCCCAGTTCTCGGTCATTAAGTCTCTCCTTTTGAGGTTGAGTTCTCCCTTCTTTTTTGTGCTCCCTTCCAGGGAAATAACCGAGTAGGAGTTTTAAAGAGAATCTGTCACTGCATTATTCACAATTTTTCTTCAAAAAGCTCCTTTAGCTTAAATGTTGGTGTAGGAGCGGGACTTTGTATCGGCCATCACTGGGCATTAACACTCCTGCCTTTAAGCTAATCTTATGTAGTTTAGGATTTATGCTTGAGTAATTGTTTTGCTAGAAGACAAATCATCCAAGACCTCAGGGCTTTCTAGGGCCTTCTACAGAGAAATATCCTGACAGCATGATTAATCATCATTCCTCCCAGTGAGGATGAAGCATTTATGATGATTTGTATTGTTTGGCTTATGCCAATCCAAGTGTGTGATTTGATTGCAAATAGCTGTTTTGATCTTAACATACCCTAGAACTTTCTTCCAACTATTTTAGTGTCTCCCATGTGCCTTCTGTCAAAAGCAGAGATTGCTTGAGATGAGATGTCCTGTGAGTTTTAGTTACAAGTGCCTTTCTTTTACCACTTTCTCATAAAGCTGTTACTAGTGAGGCACCTGGGCAACAATTATTGCAAGCATAGTCTCCCAAATCTCAGTCATTGAGGCCTGTAATTGCTGGTCATAGGTCTCATGTTGGCCTCTCTCACTAATCTCTTTTTTTCATAATCACTCACTGTTGGTGGACTTGGGAAATGTTTGTATCTTTGCCATACAATTTTCAATTATGATTGAACTGTACTCTAAGTGAATTTCTGTGGCTTGTATTTTATTTTTAAATATCCCTGAGTTGTCATTTTCAATCATCTTTGGTTGGAATGAATGTTCCTTTGTCTGCATGTTGTAGGTAATGTCATGATTCTAATTCACCAGAAGTTGGACTTTTCAGATATGTATAAATTAGCTGGCCAGTTTCTTTTAAAAGGCATATGCAGTATACAGTCATGGCCCAGAAAATTGTTGCGATTACAAATGTTTAGGCGTTCTCATGTTTATGTCTTTTGTATGTATTGGTATGACACAAAAAAAGTAGAGAAACAAAACTCCAAAAATGGAGTAACAAAATTATTGACACCCTCAATTTAATATTTGGTAGCACACCCCTTGGAAAGAATAACTGGAATCAATCGTTTCCTGTAACCATTGATAAGTTTCTTTCACCTCTCTACTGGAATTTTGGACCACTCTTCTTTTGCCAACTGCTCCAGATCTCCCAGATTGGAAGGGTTCCTTTTCCCAACTGCTGTTTTGAGATCTCTCCACAGGTGCTCTATGTGCTCTATGGGATTTAGATCCAGACTCATTGCTGGCCAGTTCAGTACTCTCCAGTGCTTTGTCTTAAACCATTTCTGGGTGCTTTCTGACGTGTGCTTTGGGTCATTGTCCTACTGTAAGACCCGTGACCTCTGACAGAGACCCAACTTTCTACCACTGGGCCCTACATTGCACCCCATAATTCTTTGGTAGTCTTCAGATTTCATAATGCCATGCACACGGTCAAGATATCCAGTGCCTGAATCATCAAAGCAACCCCAAAACATCAGTGAAACGTCACTGTTTGATGATAGGGACTGTTTTCTTTTCTTTAAATTCCTCATTGTTTTTTCCTGAAAACTGTAAAATTATGGGCTTTACCAAAAAAACTGTAAGTTTGTTTCATCTATCTACAGCACATTCCCCCAAAAGGATTTTGGCTTCCTCAGGTAAGTTTTGGCAAACTCCAATCTGGCTTTTTTGTTTCTATGTCAGCAGTGGGGTCCTCCTGGGTCTTCTATCATAGCATCTCTTTTCATCCAGATGGTAACGTATAGTGCAAGCTGACACAGTTGCACCCTGTGCCTGAAGGTCAGCTTGAATATGACGGGAAGTTGATTGAGGTTCACCATTATCCACCATTCAAACAATCCTTCGTTACATTCTTTGATCAATTTTTCTCCTTCGTCCATGTCCAGGGAGATTAGCTACAGTGCCATGGGCTGTAAATTTCTTGACAATGTTGCTCACAGTGGACACAGGAACATTAGGATCTCTGGGGATGGAATTTCTAACCTTGAGATTGTCCATGCTTTTCCACAATTTTTGTTCTAAAAATCCTCAGACAATTCTTTGCTGCTCTTTCACTTCTCTATGCTCCTTGTGCCACACAGGAACACACAACAGAAATATTGAGTCAATTTTTCACCATTTTAACTGGTTACCGGTGTGATTTCTATATAGTCAGCACCTGTTAGTTGTGGAGAGGAGAGAAGAGAGATACTGTATCTGCTGTTTCTAGAGATTAGAAACAGCGATGTCTCTCTACTCTCAGTCACTACACTGCCCCCACAGTTAGAAACACCCCCCTAGGACACACTTAACCCCTTGATCTACCCTAGTGTTAACCCGTTCCCTGCCAGTGATTATTATACAGTAATCAGTGGCTATTTTTACATTTGATCGCTGTATAAATGTCAATGGTCAAAAAAAGGTCAAAAGTGTCCGATCTGTCCGCCGCAATGTTGCAGTCCCGCTAAAAACCGCAGATCGCCGCCATTACTAGTAAAAAAAATATATATATATATTTGTTATAGCAAAAAGTAAAAAAAAAAATTTCGAAATTGTCAATCTTTTTTTGTTAATAGCGCAAAAAATAAAAACCGCAGAGCTGATCAAATACCACCAAAAGAAAGCTCTATTTGTGGGAAAAAAGGGACGTCAATTTTGTTTCAATTACAGCATCGCATGACCGCGCACGACGCAGTGCCGTATAGCAAAAAATGGCCTGGTAATTAAGGGGCTAATCCTTCCGGGGCTGAAGTGGTTAAAGAATGTATCATTACTTATGAACTTTACTTAAAAAAATGGTTATTGAATAAACACTGTCATGTTATTTGCACTTTTGAAGGATTTTGTTGTTGTGATTCACCTATGATTCTTTGGATAAGTGCAACCAATACATAGTATCGTATTTACACTTTTTTGAGTTGTGGAAACACAATATTTGCAGCTGTCATGCATTTAAAGTCTGAGATTTTCTCAGGAGATAGCATGGGATAATACACTTATTTTTAACATTTGTAATTTCAATAATATTCTGGGCGAAGTGGTGCATTATCTGATAGACATGTGCAGAATGAAAAACATTAGTTTTGTTTCGATTAGTTATTTACAAAAATTTGTTTAGTTAAATTTGTTTAATCCGTTTAATGTATTTTTTCGCAATTAGTTTATTTTATTTGTATTCAAATGGACTAGAATATTCAGAGTTTTTGAATTTGAAAAATGTTCGAATTCGAAAGCTTTTCAAATTAGAATAGTTTGCGATTTGTTTTCCAATTTCCAAAGAGAGTAAAATAGAAAAGAAAATAAAGGAATAGAATAGTAAAAAATAATAGAATAGTAAAACAAAAGAAAATAGAACACAAACAAATAGAATAGAATAAAATAAAATAGAATAAAAAAGAATTGAATAGAATAGAAAATAAAGAATATAACCATTTCCCAAAATTCAAATAAAAAAGAATAGATTAGAATAGAATAGAAAATGACAGAATAGTATAGAAAAACAACAGAATAGAATAGAAAGAATATAACCATTTCCCCAAACTCAAATAGAATCAATTCAAATTTGAATAGAATAGAAAAGAATAGATTAGAACAAAATATGAAAAAAATAGAATAGCATAGAAAAAAACTGAATAGAATAGGAAGAATATAACCACCTTCCTACTCTAATCTATTCCTTTTTATTCTATTCAAATTTGAATTGATTTTATTAGAAATTTGGGAAATGGTTATTCTATTTTTTTCTATTCTATTATTTTCTATTCTATTTTTTCTATTCAAAATTTGAATTTCAGAAAATGGTTATATTCGTTCTAAAATGGAATGATTCCCCCAGGGGGTTTTTTTTGCAGCTAAGTGTTCCAATCAAAATTATTGATGTTAATAAAATCTTTTAATAAGCTAAATCAGATTCAATAATTGTGAAGGAATTAAAATATGAGTTCTGGCTACAAGTATGCACAACCATGTTCTATTGTACCTAACAATTATTATTGTTGTCCATTGACAATACATTACAAAAACGGTATCCACATGAACAACACAACACATTTCGACTTGTTCAGTCGTAGTCTTCTTCAGGGTTTTTTTTGTTCTAAATAAATATGTTAAAATGCTCATAAATGTAATGCTACATGATCTACAGGCACTTATACATATAATATAGTGTAACAAGGTTATAATTACCACTCAAAGATTGGAAATATATCCTATAGCCAGAATTTGTTTAAAAGAGATCTCAATGATCTGATGGTCTCCACACGCCGTTTCCACCTACACAAGATAGAATCCAGCTCCAAAGGACTTGCAAGGAGCCACACGCTTGGACCTCCAAGGGGTGAGGGGATGGGCAGCACCTGTGGTGATTTGCAATAATCTTAATCTCAGTAAGTTAATCAAAGAAGATTCGTATATATATATATATATATATATATATATATATATAGTGAGAACGGAAAGTATTCAGACCCCCTTAAATTTTTCACTCTTTGTTATATTGCTGCCATTTGCTAAAACCATTTAAGTTCATTTTTTTCCTCATTAATGTACACACAGCACAGCACATATTGACAGAAAAACACAGAATTGTTGACATTTTTGCAGGTTTATTAAAAAAGAAAAACTGAAATATCACATGAAGGTGTAGAACCATCTCAAAGATAATCAGAAGAAATGGACAGCACCTAAGTTAAATATATGAGTGTCACAGCAAAGGGTCTGAATACTTAGGACCATGTGATATTTTAGTTTTTCTTTTTTAATAAATCTGCAAAAATGTCAAGGAGGGCATTTTAAGGAAAAAAACTCAAATTTAAATGCCCATCAATGCAGCCTTATCAGTGTCCATCCGCAGCCTTGTCCATCATTGCAGAATGATCAGTGTCCATTTGCAACCTTGCCCAGTGCCATTTGCAACCTTGCCCAGTGCCATTTGCAGCCTTGCCTAGTGCCATTTGCAGGCTTGCTAAGTGCCATTTGCAGCCTTGCCCATTGTCATATGCAGCCTTGCCCAGTGCCATTTGTAGCCTTGCCCAGTGCCATTTGCAGCCTTGCCCATTGTCATTTGCAGCCTTGCCCATTGCCGTTTGCAGCCTTGCCCAGTGCTGTTTGCAGCATGTAATTGTTTAAATTTGCCACCGCCAAGATAGAAAGAGCCGGTGTACTCGGCTCCTCTCGGCTTGTCTCGGAGTCCCACCCAGCTCCTATGATGGACATAGCACAGGTCCAATGGCGGGACTGGGCGGGACTGGGCGGGACTGCGGAGCCAGTCCAGTACACAGTACACTCGGCTCGGTCTTTTTTGGCTTCTCATCCTCTCAGAGACAGCAGGGAGGCGGGACAGCGGGACTTTGATCGGAGCCGAGCACTCGGCTCGGTCTTTTTCGGCGGCGCTCGGTTTTTTCCGGTGGCGCTCGTTTTTTTCTGGCGGCGCTCTTTCCACTTACAGAAGCTGCTGCATTTCCCTCAACTTATACTCGGGTCAAAAAGTTTTCCCATTTTTTTTGTGCTAAATTAGGGGCCTCGGCTTATATTCGGATCGACCTATACTCGAGTATATACGGTATTTATTTTTAACCAAGTGTTGTTGGATTTTTAGTTAAAATTATTATTGTGATAAAAAGGGGATTAAATGTTTTTTGATGTCTCCTAGTGTGGTGAATATATGTGGAATATGAAATGAGTGGTGATAAGTATCTACAACATTAAAATGACCTGTGAATGTGAAGGGTGATATGAGTGCATGAAGAAAAAAAAAAGGAAGGGGTGAATGATGAGTACCACGATTAGCAGTGTGAGTATTAAATTAATGCATGAATGAATGAACGTGTGTTAGAGGTAAATGAGTGAACCATAGTGTGTCAAGTGAGGGGAGTTGAATTGTGCTGTGATCTAAAAACCATTCCACAAAGAGAAAACAAAACAACAACAAGTATATAAGTGCAAAAACGCACACAAAATTACCTTGGCTGGTGGAAAAATTATGTGTGGACAATTGTTGCAGTTATAGTGCCTTGCTCACAAAAGTCTGTCGCTCAGATGATGGTGTGCAAGAGAAAATGCCATATCTATTAATTAAAATGGGTAACAATAAGTGGGGACACCAAAGTATCCGGTGTGTGTGAGCCATCATTTGTTATTGAATATGCCAGTGATGGTGAACCTTGGCACCCCAGATGTTTTGGAACTATATTTCCCATGATGCTCATGTACTCTGCAGTGTAGTTGAGAATCATGGGAAATGTAGTTCCAAAACATCTGGGGTGTCAAGGTTCACCATCACTGGAAAAAGGGTATTAGCAAATAAAAAACTGGTCCCGCATTCCCAACATAAGTACTTACATTTGGACTATAGTCTTCCGTGTACATAAGTGTCAACAGCTCTCCTGGGATCACCTTCAGATCCTCTGGAGGGTGTGCACTTATATAGTATCTCTTATGTAGCACTGGTAGATTTTTCAATCTACCGCTTATAGGTATATTTAGTGGGTCATCTGTTCTCTACATAGTTCAGATTCAATTTAGTGTTAGATTGGCCTCTGTTCCAGCTTGGCTGTGTTGCATGCAGTTCCACGCTGTGCCTGTGGGTGTCGTTGTTATCATGGGCCGGTGTTGGAAAAGCAGCAGGCTGAAGTGTATGAGTGCTCTTCTGTCCCGGAGACAACTCGGCAGAGGTGGTCCTCCGAGTTGCATTCTGGGAGAGGGTATTTATGGGACAGACGCCATGTTCCGGGGAGTCTTCTTGCCTCGTGGCCCTCCTGGGGTAGAGGTATGTGTCAGTGAGTTCTACCTCCTAGCCCTCCGGCCTGGAGGGTTGTGCTGCGGAAGCCGTGCAGGTGGGCCCAGAAGCCTGTCTGGGGCCTGCTAAAGCTGGGATGGTCCTGTGCTGTCTGTCCTGCGGGAAGAAGCCGGACAATCGGGAAGATGCAGGGGAGGACCCATCTTGGAAGAGACCATGCAAGGCTGGTCTTAGGAAGGGCCTGGTGACTCGTTTGGAGGACATATCCTAAACTACACTACTGCACAAGTACTGCCGGGTCGGCTTAAAGGTTCTGGTACTGTGTTTGCTGTTCATCAAAGAAACTACTACATCCTTTGGCAGAGGATCGTACAGTTTTGTTTCACCCAAGTCTGTGGCAGAGACTTTTCTTTTTGTTCGTGCTGCGTACGGGCTGCTAGGTTAGTGAGAGAAACCTATCCGGGCGGGCAAAGATTTAATCCTAAGCAGAGGATACATCCATCCTAAAGATTTAAATTCCTTGATGCTACCCCAAGAAAAAGGTATTTGAACTTCCCTGCAACTCTTCTTCTACCTCTTTACTGCTACTTCTTCCAGTTATCTCCCATTAAAGCATTGGAAAAATATTCAAGTGACTGTTGCCTACATTGTCTGACAGTAAGCTCAACGGGACTCTAGACCCAGTACTGGTGAAATTACAGGAGAAAAAGGTGGCTGTAACAAGCCGCTATAAATCAGCAGCTCCACTGTGAGTTAGTACTACACTTATGTTCAGACTATTTGACCACAGGTGCCATCCATTACTTCCCCTCTCTCCCCGTCCTGGCCCCCATGTTTGCGGCCACCGCGTGGCTCCCTCTGTGTTCCGAAAGGCCTCGGCGTCTGCTGTCATTTCCGCTGGAAAGGCATGATGTTGTGACATCATGCTTACGCGGGACCCGTAGAGCATGCATGCAATGATCAAAGTACGCCCTTGGCGAGGTAACAACCTCCCCAGCGGCCAGTAATGGCACTCCAGAGGGAGCATATTTTTTAAGGAAAATTGTGGATGGCAACGCCTTTCTACCTTGCCAGGAAGCCTGATAGAGACCGGACCCACCCCAAGAGGCGCAGAAGGGACCATGGAGAAGGGTCACTGAAAAATAAATAAACAAATGAACATAAACAATCAATTACAGCACAATATAATACATGAAATCATTGAATACAATCTCAAAATTATTTATTCAAAAACTTATTAAAGATTTTTTACTTACTTTACTAATGAACCGGAAGCATGTCAAATGTTCTATATTTCTTTCCTATTAATACAATAAAAAATATGTACATTTTTTGTTCAAACTATTGTTTATTATTGTGTCTTTCCTGATACAAATCCTTTTAAAAAGGGGGCATATGAGATGGACTCATTTAGGCCTGGAGGGGTGGTGGCCTGTAATTTAAATATCCACCTTTGCTCATGCTGGAGCAATATTTTATTCCAGTCGCCGCCTCGATTCGGAAAGTGTATTCGATCCAAGATGGTGAAGGGTCTTCTTAAAGGGGTTGTAAAGTTATTATTTTTTTTTTTTTTAAATAACAAACATGTTATACTTACCTTCACTGTGCAGCTCGTTCTGCACAGAGTGGCCCCGAACCTGGTCTTCTGGGGTCCCTCGGCGGCTGTTTCAGCTCCTCCCCGCAAGCATTTACCACCTTCATGCGAGCTCCCTCGCACGGTGGTGAGTGCTTGCGGGCGCGCTCCCGTGATACAGCCGGCGGCTATAGCCGCTCGCTGTATCACTCGGCCCCGCCCCCCGGCGCGCCGCGTCATCGGATGTGATTGACAGCAGCGCGAGCCAATGGCTGCGCTGCTTTCAATCCATCCACTGCAGCCAATCAGCGACCAGGCTGAGCTGCAATGAAGCTGACGAGGACGAGGAGCGAAGATTCGAGGCGTCAGGTAAGTAAAACGGGGGGCCTGGGGGCGGCGGTACTGTCAAAAGTTTTTTCACCTTAATGCATAGAATGCATTAAGGTGAAAAAATGTTTACCTTTACAACCCCTTTAAATTTCTTATAGAAAAGAATAGAATACCAAAGAATAGAATTTAAAAAAAATAGAATAGAATGGAATAGAAAGACTATAACCATTTCCCAAAATTTAAATAGAATCAATTTGAATTTGAATAGAATAGTAATAGATTAGAATAGTATAGAAAAAAAGAATAGAATAGAAAGAATTTAACCCTTTCCCAAAACGCAAATAGAATCAATTCGAATTTGAATAGAAAAGAATAGATTAGAATAGAATATAACAGAATAGTATAGAAAAAACAGAATAGAAAGAATATAACCGCCTTCCTACTCTAATCTATTATTTTCTATTCTATTCAATTTGGAATTGATTTTATTAGAATTTTGGGAAATGGTTATATTCTTTCTATTCTATTTTATTGTTTTTTTTATTCTATTTTTCTATTTGTTCTATTCTTTTCTATTCTGTTCTTTTCAAGTCTATTTTTTTCTATTCAAAATTAGAATTTCGGAAGATGGCTATATTCGTTCTATTCTATTCAAATTCTAATTGTTTATTTTTGAATTTTGGGAAATGGTTATATTCTATTGTTTTTTTTAATTCTGTCATTTTATATTCCATTATAATCTATTCTATTTTTTTCAATTCTATTATTTCTTATGTATTCAAGTTTAAATTCATTCTATTTGAAATTCAAATTTCAGAAGATGGTTATATTCTTTCTATTTTGTTCTATTTTTTATTCTATTCTTTTCTATCCTATTATATTTTTTCTATTATATTCCTTTATTTTCTATTCTATTTTATTCTCTTTTGAAATTGGAAAACTTTTTTAATTCAAATTTGAAAACTATTCAAATTCAAAAACTATTTGAAATTGATTCAAAAACTTTTAGAATTGATTCAAATTCAAATTTTGTCTGAATTATATTTTTGTTATTTCGGATTTGTTTAAATTTGGTACTATAGTAATCTATCGTATCGTAATCTGAAAATTCGGATACACCCAAATTCCCGAAAACGGAAAATGTAAAAAATCAGTTTGTCCATTGTAGTACTGGTGAGGAGAATTACTGTTGTCTATTCCCCCCAAAATCATACCTGACCCTTATCTGGGCTTGCAGCCTGGCAGGTCAGAAAAGGGGGATGACGAGCGAACCATACCAGGCTACATACCCTCAACATGGGGGGTGGGGTGCTCTGCCCCCACCCCAAAACAACTTGCCTCCATGTTGATAGGGACAAGGGCCTCATCTGCACAACCGTGGCCATTGGTTGCGGGGGTCTGCGGGCAGGGGGCTTATTGAAATCTGGAATCTTTTTTTAACCCCATTTTTCTTCTTTTTTTTTAGGTCAGCTGTCAGTCCGGAAACCCATTGGTTGTTAAGGATGCCGCAGCTTCCCGGCCCCGCTCCTTAACAACCAGCCTATACTGTGCCTTGGTTGGGCTAAGCTTTGCCCAATCAGGGCCCAAAATGGACTGTGCATCGCTCACTCCGAGCACCCTGCAAATGCGGTTGTTGGACAAATGGCGGAACAGCCAATGTTCAGCCCGAACTCATGCTTGGGCCAAACCGTTCGCCCCAACTCTATCTGCTATCATGCACAGCTACACCAGAATTGGTACTCTCAGGGGTTGATTTACTAAACCTGAAGTGTCAGTTTGTTTTGTGAACCTTAGGGAATATAACTATCTACTCACCTTCACCCACAGGAACCCTTCAGGTGCGCAGTGACTTGTAACCTCAGTGTTCCATATTAAAACATTTATCATAAATAAGCACACTTTCACCATCAAAAACCCCCGATACCTTGAGAAAGCCCATTTATAGGTGAGAATTGGAGGGGGGGTGAGAATCATCTTGATATTAATTACTAGAATTTCTCCAAAGCCCAAACTGAGGTTAATTTTCAAAACTCTTTATACTGATGGTTACATTGCAATTCCCCTGCCTGCAGCCTCTGCTGCCAAGTCTTATAATCCCCTGCTTTTAACGTATACTGTTAGGCTCGATTCACACCTATGCATGTTGCTTTTGAGCGTTTTTGGAGGTTTTTTTTTCATGCTTGCCACGTTTTTGAGCCGCGTTTTTGCCGCGTTTTTGCGGCGTTTTTGCCGCGTTTTTGCCGCGATTTGCGTTTTGCGTTTTTTTTTTTTTTTTTTTCTTTTTTTTTTACAGTCTTAAAAAAAAATTACAAAAAAAAAAAAAAAAAACCGGCAAAAACGCACCAAAAATGCATCAAAAACGCATCAAAAACGCTGCAAAAACGCAGCACTTGCGTTTTTGATGCTTGTCCATTGAAAACCATTACATGCAAAACGCTGCTTTTTGCATGAAAAAAAGTCCCCGACCCTTTCCAAAAACGCTGAGATACAAAAAAGCATTGATGTGAACATGTTCCATAGGAACCCATGTTAAAAAATTCCCGTGCATTTCTGCAAAATGCAAAATGCATCAAAAAACGCGCTAGTGTGAATGGGGCCTCAGACAGGTTATTTGGGTTTCTGCGGGCTGGCTAGTAAGTTAAGCTTGGTTTTTCCCTTGGAATTATCCTTGGCCTTGTTTGTACCTGTTGTTAGCCTTCCAATGCTTCTTACTAATAGTCAGCTATAGATGGGAGCAAGTGGTGTCTTTTTTGTATCACTGTAGTGTTTTTTGGTCAGGCAACGCACTGACACATTTGCAGCCATTGTGCTATATGCTGGGTGTTCAGTGTGCCCCTGTACCTTTAAAAAGGGGTGGCTCCCCTTCGGTCCACCTGCTCTCACCTATGCATTAGAATGCATGTGCCTCCACTGTGGGGACACTTATAAGTTAGTGTTAGGTAACACAGATACCAGGGTGCTGTGACGAGGCTCTGTGGTTTACGCATGCATTTGTAAATGTGTGCAAGCTAAACTCCTGCTTTTTACGCATACTGTTAGACAGGTTATTTGGTTGTCTACAGGCTGGTCGGTAAGTTAAGCTTGTTTTTATTCCTTGGATTGGGTTCTTACTGATAGCCAGCTATAGATGAGAGCAAGTGGCATCTTTTTCTATCAAGTCTTATAATCACCTGTCTTCAATCTGACAAAATCTCAGGAGTGCAGCTTCCTTGGTTCCATGCAGCCTCCTATTAGAATCTTCCTTGTGGGCCTGGACATGCCCACGGCAAGCTCCATTTAATCCTCAGGAAGCAGAATATACGGGGCTATGGAAATTGTTAGAAAATACAAAACTCACATACACACACATACATAGATTGAACTAGATGGGTCTGTATCTTTTTCTTAGTCTTATAAACGGTGGTGGCTGGTGGTAATTTTTTTTGGGGGGGTCGGCAAACAGTGCACCCACAGCCACCACTTACCCCATCTATGGCAGGCAGTGCTTCACTCGGGTGACAGGCAGCGGGCATCACGGGTTTATTACTCACATGGTGCTTTTACATTAAAAAAAAAAAAAAACTTCAAAATGTATCAGTTTTGAAGAACATTATTTAAATCCTCTTAAAATAGAAATACAAACAAAAGTAACAGACTTTGATCTATTGTTCTGAAGCACTATAGAGTAATCAATGATAGCAATCACCTCTGAACATTCATTCTAGCTGATATGGCATTGCTTGGGCCGGAACCTTAGACTGACTATGTTTAAATAACAAAAGGGTTTTGAGGTACAAGACATGTGGCCCATACAAAGGATTTGTCACCACCTCCAGGCTGACTCTCCTTCTCCAGGTCATCATCAGTTTCCTAACCAAGCCAGTCTTCTGTACTTACTCTCCAGATATCCTGCGATTCACCTGAATACCGTATTTATCAGCGTATAACACGCACCCCAATTTAAGAGGGAAGTTTCAGGAAAAAAAAACTTTTTTAAAAATAAACCACTATGAAGCAAAATAATGGTCAATGAGCATCAATGCAGCCTGATTAGTGCCCATCTGCAGCTTCAGTGCATAGAAAATAAATAAGTGCAGCGCTATGATTGCAAAAAAAAGGGAAAAATTGTATGTGATTCAAACGTATATGTGACAAAATTACACAAGCTCTAACATAATAGATGTGAAAGGATATTAAGCAATGTGCTAATATAGTGACTGCACTACACACAATTTTTTTTTTTTTTATTGAAAATGTATACTTTATTTTGCAAGAAAATATACAAAAAACAAATACTTAAACAGGGTACATTCCAATCTGTACTGCGACGCAGCGCATAGATACACTACATAACAATACATTGCCAAGCATACAAATAAATTACATTCATCCTGCGGTATGATGCCTAATGTGTTGTGCAGAGTAATAATACCCCGAAACATCAAATCATGCATGACGCCGCATTACCCTGAAAGCATTACTTCAAACACATGTCACAAAAGTCAGGTCATACAGTCTAATAACATTCAAATGTGCAGCGGGTGTGTTGGGGGGGGGGGTGGAGAAGGTGGGGTAGGGGAGGGAGAAAAGAGTTCAGAAGCTTTATTTGAAGCTTTATTTGAAGCTTTATTTGAACTGCCAAAGGATACACGGGTGGGAGGGGGGGGATGGGGAAATCTTCAGACCTCCCCTTCCTCCTTGAAGTCCATCAAGTGATAGTCTCTGAGCAGACTGTGGACCAGTCTGCGACAGTCCTCAATGGACATCCTCTCCCGCTGGTGGATGAGGCGCTTTCTGGCGCACCATAAAGCGTCCTTAAAGCAACACAGCACCCGCCAGGCACCGTCAAAGTCCTCCTGTGAGTGAGTTCCACAGAAGAGTCCGTTCAACACACCAAAGTGTGTGATAGCAGTCTGTGGTACAAAGTCTTTGAGTTCAGGTTCCAGGGCCCTCAACAGGTCCTGTGCAAAGGGGCACTCCCAGAAAACATGCAGAGCAGTTTCCTCCTGGATGATGCAAAAGGGGTAGTGCCTGTATCTGCACAGGTTTCTGGCATGCATGAATGTCCTGAGTGGCAACCCCCCTTGGATTGCCATCCATGCCAGATCTTTGTGCCTGTTGGTGAGTCTCTTTGAAGAAACGTTCCTCCAGACCACTTTACAAGTGGCTGAAGGGAGGCCTGGAACAGTCTCAACAATGTCCAATGCTCTAATCAACTTGTGGATAGTTTTTGGCTTCCATAAGTCGGGCTTCACTCCATGTAGCCCCAGCTCCTTAATAAACTTGAAGGTGTCCAAGTAGTACCAAGGGGTGTCCCAGTTGTAGGGGATGGAGCTGTCCCATTTGTCCCATCCAAGGGTCCTCCAAAGGGGCAGGAGGAAAAAACGGGACATGGAGTTACCACCAGAGTCCACAGTTCTGTCAACCAATGTCCTGCGGATGCAGTTACAAGCAAAGCACACCCTCAGTAGAGTAGCGATGTCGGGCACGCCCTTACCGCCCTTGAGGGGTTCCTTGAACATAACCGCCCGCTTCACTCTGTCCATTTCGGAGCTCCAGATGAAGTGAAACACCGCCCTGGTGATGGCCTTACAGGTGTTAACCCGGGGGGGCCAGGCCTGGGCGAGGTACTGCAACACAGGGAGGATCTCGCTGCGGAGTACCAGTGTTTTGCCTTCGATGGTGAGTTCTCTGAGGCTCCAAAGTCCAAACTTCTGTCGCATCTTTGACAGTCTTTCCTCCCAGGACTTCAGGGCTGCACCCTCAGCTCCAAACCAGACCCCAAGGATTTTGATGAAGTCCGTCTTGACGCTGAAAGGAATGGGTGCAGAAGAAGGCAGGAACCACTTTCCGAAGAGCATGACTTCTGACTTCCCGCAGTTGACCTTTGCCCCTGAAGCTTGGCTGAAGGCCTCACAGGTCTGGGCGAGTGTGTCGATGGAGCGCTGATCAGCACAGAACACCGTCACGTTGTCCATGTAGAGTGAGCACTTGACCTCCCGTCTGTCCGGTCCTGGTGCGGTGATCCCTCTGATCTCTGGGTTCCGTCTGATGCTTTGGGCGAAGAGCTCTATACAACAAACAAAAAGCAGAGGTGAGAGAGGGCAGCCTTGTCTGACCCCAGACAAGATTGGAAAGGGGTCAGTTTTCCAGCCATTTACCAGCACCAAACTAGAAATGTCAGTGTACATTACATTCACATACGAACAAAACATTTCCCCAAGACCAAACCTGCGCAGAGCTCTGCACATAAACTCGTGGGAGACACGGTCAAAGGCCTTCTCCTGGTCAAGACTGACCAGGGCCGCGTGCACACGGCGGCCATGAATGTACTGGACCGTGTCCCGGACAAGCGCAAGGCTGTCCGCAATCCTGCGACCAGGAATGCCGCAAGTCTGATCCGGGTGGATGATCTGTCCAATGACAGACTTCAGCCTGTTGGCCAGGACCTTGGCGAGGATTTTGTAATCCACGTTCAGAAGAGAGATCGGACGCCAATTTTTAAGATCCGATCTCTCCCCCTTCCGCTTATACAAAATCGTGATCATCCCCTCCCTCAGTGATGGAGGCATTCTGCCCTCCACCACCATCTCCTCGTACAGCTCGAGCAGGTCCGGGCCCACGAGATCCCACAGTGCTACATAGAGCTCAACTGGGAGACCATCGCAGCCCGGGGTCCTGCCTCGTCTAAAGGATTTAGCGGCAGAGTGCAGCTCCTCCAACACCAAGGGGGCATTGACGGTTGATGAACCTGCAGGATCAATCTGGTTAGAGATACCTGACAGGAACCTGTCGGCCGCCTGTGTGTCCGTTTCTTTCGGGGAGTAGAGGTTGGTGTAGTAGTCACTGACCACTTGCATCACCGCCTTCTTCCCCTTCTGGAGTGTTCCGGTCTCGTCACGCAGCTCTGACAAGGGTGTGTGTCCTGAGTGAAGTTTCCTGAAAAAGAAAGAATTACACTTCTCACCTTTCTCGAGATTCTCCACCTTGGCACGGAAGACAATGTGCCTGGATTCTTCCTCGAAGTGTCCTTTCAGGCTCTTCTTGGTGTCCTCCAGGTCCTGCCTAACGTCCCAGCCACAGTGATGAAGGTCCTGCAGGGACTGCAGCTGTCGCTGCAGTCTCCTGAGTTCCCTCCTCCTGGCACACACACGCTGGCGTCCCCTTGCCTGAAAGAAGCTACGCAGCTTAACCTTCACAAACTCCCACCAGTCACTTACCCTTCCGAAGAATCTCTTTTCCTCCGTCCAGGTGGCATAGGCCTCCCGGAGTTCCCCCACCAATTCCTCGTTTTCCAGCAGGGTGCTATTCAGCTTCCAGGAACCCGGTCCGCGGGCAAAGCCCTTGCCCAGGTCACTCCGAAAGTGAATAGCCCTGTGGTCAGAGAAAAAGCAGGGGACCATGGAGAACTCACGATGCTTGACTGTTCTTGAAGTGAGCACGAAGTCAATCCTGGAATGCACAGATCCATCGGGTCGGCACCACGAATAGTTCACGGTCCCTTTCCCTATGGATCCCATGGCGTCCTGCAAGGAGGCCTCCGAGATCATCTCCTTGAGCAGCCTAGAAGTAGCATCAAGTTTTGCGTATATGCTGGAGCTGCGCCCATCCTCCTCGATTGGACAGTTAAAATCACCGCCGATCACTACTGTTCTGGTGGTGACGAGTTGGGTCCGCAGGGTCTGGAAAAGTTCCAGCCGCGCATTCTTGTCTGGGGGGGCGTACACGTTGATGAGCCTAACTGGCTCTTCCACCCACGAGCCGTCTATGACCAAAAGACGGCCACAGACTAGCTCATGGATAGAGTCAACCGTGAAGCGCCCACCCCCGACCAGAATGGCTACTCCTGCAGACATGCAATCACCACCCCCGGACCAGTAGGAGGGACCAAGGGTCCACTGGGAGGACAGATGAGTGTACCTCCTCAAGGGAGGAAGGGCGCACTCCTGAAGCATGTAGACATCACTCTGCTGACTTGAAAGAAAGGTCAGGACCGCTTGCCTTCTAGATGTGTCCATGATACTCCTCACATTAATGGAAAAGATTGAGATCTCAGCCATAATGAAAAAGGGTATGAGGGTCTAGTTAACAAGGGTCCAAACTTACCTCCCCGGAGGGGGGGTGGCTCTTCCGTTGCGTCTTCTACCTGTCCTGTGTTCTGGGCCAGGCCCTGCTCCTCAAGGACAGACTCCATCATCTGCTGGCTGATGTGGACGTTGGGAGGAGGTCATGCTCGGGGTTGACCACGATCTCCTCCCCTTCCTCCTCCTCCCCTGCATGCAGACTCTAGGTCCTCCACTACTTGCTCTGGTCCATCGCTGTCGCGTTGGACCCCTTTGGGCCGTTTGGTGGAGGTTGCAGGTTCCTCAGCTGTTGGGCTCTCTGGCTTCCTCTTGGGCCACTGGTGGGGGTGGAGGGGGGTGGGAGGGTGGGGAAGTCCTCCAGGGAGGACAGGTTCGGGGGGGAAGGGGTGGGGAGGGGCTCCTCCGGCACAGAGGGGGTGAGTGGGGGTGTGCTGGAGGAAGGGGGTGGGGCAGGGGTAGGGGCGGGGGGGAGTGGACTTACCTGTGACCTTTCGAGGTTGCTTTGGTTTTTCTGGCAGCTTTCTCCCGGATGGCTTACCCTGGCTCACGGCTCCAGCATAGGTCCGGGTCCTCTGGGGGCAGTGTCTGAAGACATGCTCTTCCAATCCGCAAAGGTTGCCAGCTTTGGACCTCGGACAGTCCTTGGTCTCGTGGCCTGTCACCCTACAGAACCTGCAGGCAAGTTCTGTACAATCTTTACCTATGTGTCCCGGCTGCCCACACTTGTTACAGTTGTAGGGTATGCCGGGGTAGAAAAGGATTCCTGCGGACGATCCCAGGGAGAAGAAAGGCTGCAGGTGCTGGATGTCCCCCGAAGGGTCTTTCCTCAGTTTAAAGAGCACAGACCACTTACCTATCCAGAAGCCGTTGGCATTGAAGATTTGGATCGGGTCCTTCACCACGGTGCAGAACCTCTGGCGGTAGGTGGCTATGTCCTTTCCACTGGTATGGGGGTTCCTCATGGCCACTGTCACCCGCTTTTCGTCCCGTGTTATGGGGCAGTTCGCAGTGAACTTCTGGAAAGGGGATTCAGGGCCACTGGTCTTCACCATCTCCCAGTATCTTCTGCAGACCTGAAATGACACAAAAGTTATAAAGAATATACCTCTTGTGAAGGCCTGCACGGAAAGCATCTCCGCTTTGCTGAACCCCTGTTCCAGAATCATCTTCTTTCCGAAGATCTCCGGGGTCATGTCAGGGACTCTTCCGTCCACCTCTTTCAGCTGCAGCACGACCGTCTGCTTCATCCAAGGCTCCAATGCTGGGAGCCCATCTGCAGGCTGATCTGGCTTGGCTGGTCCTGGTCAGCTGGTGCCGGCCGGGGTAGAGGCGGGGGTTGAGGCAGCGGCATTCCCGGGCTCGGAGGAAGTGGCTGGAACGGGGTTCTTCTTCTCCTTTCTTCTTCTTGTCGCTCTTCCCCATCGTCAAGGAGTTGGATGTTGCTTCAGGTGTTCTTAGGCGGCTTCCTTCTGGTTCCTCGACGTCTTCGCTCTTTTTGTAGCCTTCACGAAGGCTCTAGCATCTACTGCCCGGAGGTAGTAATGCGGAGTGGGGGAGGAGGGAAGACCGCAATCTCGTTCCCTGTGGGGGCTAAGCCTCTAACCCAATAGCAGCAAGTAGGTGAAGCTGAATTTAATCAACGATCCTACCAGGCCGAGCAGAGGGTACCCCACAAGGACCAATTGGCTTGAATAGATGCAAGTGGTTCTCAATGTCCTAGCTGTGAAGCAGAGACACCCCTAAAGGCTAAAATCGATATTACACTTGATCTTAGCCAAAAGGCCGAGTTGAGTACACAGGAGATCAGGCTCTATTTCGGCAGTGCTCGTCCCCTCCTTCCCCTCGGTTTACAAGTAAAACAGGCGCCGTGCAACAGTACCTCTATGGAGTGTACCTTGATAGTCCAGGGGGGTCGAGAACTATATATAATGATTATATATATAGAGACTGGTCTGTCAGGGCTGCCACCGATGGGACCAGAAGCAAGGTCCAAAAAAGGCTGAGAAGAAACAAGGAAAAGGGGCGCCTCTGAGTATGTATCAATAAAACATTTATTATAAAGAACAATATCCACTCACATGGAAGATAGCATATCTGCATTCAAGCATGTCTCTGGATGAGAGGAGAGGAGAGGGACTGCAAGCTTCAGCATGTCCATAAATGGCTGGCGAATCCACATGAGATGTTGTGAGATGGTGGGGCACAGCTGCCTTTTTCCTTGGCACACAGAGCAAAGATGTAATGGTATGTAGAAAACATCCAGGCATGTGTGGGTTCCAGGGGAGGGGGAAGGAGGACGCCGGGTCCTGTCACAAGCAGTGCCGTGATGTTGTCGGTCTCGTCTGGTAGCACGGCCGTGGAGAGGGAACCAAAACGAGGCTTGGCATGCACAGCAAAGCGTGGCGCGGAGCCGTGACGTCACAAATGTGCAACGCGTTTCCGAGTATACAGGCTATGGATAGTGGGCATAGCAGCACTCCTTTGTCAAGCATGGGGTGTGTGGGTCTAGGCAACATCTTATAGTCTCAACAGGGGGAGGGGCCAGATGAATACACACTAGGTTTAACACATTGTAGGCAAAAAGGGGCTGGAGGATAAACAGCATATTAGGAAACAATGAAATAAAAATGGCAGAGAAATACTTGGTGGACAAAAATGCATGAGAAATAAATAAACATTTAAATAAGTAAGTAAAATACAGATTGATAAAATAATTTAAAATAGGGAAATGATTTGCATAATATCATTATCTAATGAATACATGGACCACCAGATAAAAAATATTAAAGGAAGTGGGGTATAAGTATGTACGGGGTACGTTTATTACATGAGAAATGGTAAAAGAATTATGGAAGGGGTTGGAGAAAAAGAGAATCCATATATTAATATTTAAAAAGAGAGTGGGGGCTAAAGATAAAAATAAGGTAATGGGTGAATATATTATATAGTATTTTACATAATATATTTTACATGAAACATTGTGGGGAATGTATTCCCTTACATTCCCCATATATATATATATATATATATATATATATATATATATATATATATATATATATATATATATATATATATATATATATATATATATATATATATATATATATATATAAAAAATATATATGACACAATATATATAGGTAGTAGTCACTGTATGATGGGAGGGAAGAAAAGGGAGGGGAGGGGAGAGGGGGATCGGGGGGAAGAGAAGGGGGAGGGGTTTGGGGGGGTAAAGGGGGGGAGTGGGAGAAAAGAGGGGGGAAGGGGGGAAAGGGAAGAAGGGGAGGAAGGGGGTGATGGGGGCAAGCCAATACTTACTGGAAGGGACCGAATCAACTCCCCTCATATATTAAACACAATGAGGGGAGTTGTGATGAAAAAATGGCAGAGAATGGGTGAATAAAAGATCAATGTAAGCATCCACATAGATAACTATAGTACAGTAACAAATTATACCACCGTGGCGATTTCAATAGCCTCGTTTAAACCACCGGGCAAGAGGACATCAAGAGTGTAGATCCAGAATGTTGCTCTCGTGCACAGTTTTTTAAAACGCTCTGCTGCAGTGAGTGATTTTTAAATTTGCTCAATCACCCAAACTTTTAGGCCAATGGTGGATTTTTTATGGAATGCTGTGCATGTCCTTGCCACCCTCAATAAGCCTACGGTGTTGGCCGAAACGTTGTCTAAGGGGGCAGATCGATCGACCAACATAAATTAGGCCACAAGGGCATGTGAGGCCATATACCACAAAGTCAGAAGAGCAATTGTAGAATTGATCTAACATGTAGGTTTTTCCTTTGGAAAGAAATGATTTTTGACCATGTTCAATGAAAGAGCAAGTTTTGCATCTGATTTTTTTGCACTGATACATACCAACTAAAGGTATGAGAACTGTGGGGGTTGGTACATGTATTAGTTGTTTTAATTTTGCTGGGGGCAATTTTACTTTTAAGGTTGGGAGCTTTTCGGTATGTAACTCTTGGTACTGGGGGGAGGGTAGTTTTTAGGACTGGATCTTGTAACAAGATATCCCAATGTTTGTTCAGAATGTTCTCCATTTTTTTATATTGGAAGTGGAAAGTGGTGATGAATCTGGTAGAGTGATCTATTTTGTCTTTTTCTTGTTTAGTGGGTTTACCTTTTGCATACAGAGCACATGCTTCATCTACCAACTCTTTGGGGTATTCTTTGTCAGCAAATTTTTGTTTGAGTGAAATGCTAGATGAGGCATAGTCGCTATCCAAAGTGCAGTTGTTTCTTAAGCAACAAAATTGTCCTTTACGTATATTTTTAGTCCATTTTGGGTAATGGCAGCTGGTATAATGTAAAAAAGAGTTACCTGCCGTGGGTTTGGTGTAATTTTTTGCTATTATATTCTCGCCTATGTGCCTAATTCCAAATCGAGGAAGGCCAAGTTGGTTGGATCAGAGACATGGGTGAATGTTAGTCCATACGGGTTGTGGTTGCAATGATCAACAAAAAGAGCAATGAGGTTGGGGGGACCATCCCAGATGATTATTATATCATCGATATAACGTCCAAAAAAATGAGATTGGATGAGTAGGGGTTGTTGTGCCAAATAAAGTTTTTTTCCCAATACCCCATGGCTAGGTTTGCATAGGATGGGGCGAAATTGGCTCCCATAGCAGTCCCTTGGATCTGTAGGAAAAATTCATCATCAAAAGTAAAATAATTATGGGTTAAACAGAAATTTGTGGCCTCCAAGATGAAGGCGACTTGTCTGGGATTAATGAGGGGTTCCTGGGCAAGAAAAAATTCTAGGGCCATTAGGCCAAAATGGTGGGGGAATGGAGGTATAAAGAGAGGCGATGTCAAGGGAGAGCCACGTGTATGTGGGTTCCCATCTGTAGGGCGCTAAAAGTTCTAAGAGGTGAGTGCCATCTCTGATGTATGAGGGCAGCTGTTGAACTATGGGTTGCAGAAATAGGCTAATGTATTGACTGAACCCAGTGGTGACGCTGTCCATGGCAGCCACAATGGGTCTGCCAGGGGGGGATGTAAGACTTTTGTGTACTTTCGGCAGATAGTAAAAGTAAGGAACCTGATAGAAGTTTTTCCGAAAAAAAAGAGGCTTCCATTTTGTTGATCACTTCTTTATCAAAAGCTGACTGAATGAGACAGTGGGCCTCAGAGAAAAAAATCGCTGGTGGGATCTTTACGAAGCTTATGGTAGGTGGTTTTGTCTAAGAGGAGTCTGTGAGCCTCTTTCATATAGTCCGCTTTGTCTTGTACGACTATACCACCCCCTTTGTCAGCAGTTTTGATAATAACGTCGGTGGTATGGATGAGAGATTCTAGGGCTCGAGTTTCAATAACAGAAAGATTGTGTACATGGGGAGGTATAGAGGAAGATGACTGGCAGAGCTTAAGGAAGTCTGCATACACAACCCTATAGAAGCTTTCCAGGTAGGGGCCCTTGGACTGTGCAGGATAAAAAACTGACTTGGGTTTGAATGATGAATGTATGATGGGTGGTGAAGTGGCCAAATGCTGAGTGAAGAGGCTAAGTGTATCCTCATCCTCAGTAAGGGATTCTAGAGCGTCTATTAGATCCCCATCATATTCAAAATGATTGGAGGACAAGGGGGGGGTAGATGGGGCTGTGTCATTCACAGTGGGTTTGCTCTGTTTGGCGTGAAAGAACCTTTTTAATGTGAGATTGCGGATGTATCTATTCAGATCATTGAATAGATGGAAAGGGTTGGGCTTATTTATTGGGGCAAAATTGAGTCCCCTATTAAGTAAGCTTATATCGGCAGTGGAGAGTTCTAGGGAAGATAGATTAAAAATCTTCATAGTTTGCAGAGATTTGATGTGTTTATCTCTAGATTTGTTACCTCGTTCTCCTCTGCAGCCTCTCCGGTAAGTTTTCTTTTTCTCCGGTTGGCTCGAGGAGGACTGTGCACTAAAAAAGAGGGATCAGAGGGCAAGGAGGAACTTGGAACTGAAAGTGTGGATATGGATAGGATGGGGGGGAGGGTGACCCCAAAACAAGAGGATCTGAATGGTCTCTCTTGCTGGATCTAGGGTGGTAGATACCAGAGGGACCATCCGCAATATTTCCAGATTGAATCTCCATAAATTCACCTGTAGTATTACTGAGGGAATTTTGGTTAGGTAGGTCAGCAATGTCATCGTGTTTGGTTGAGGATGTGACTTCAGATGAGGGGCCATGAGTCTGGTGGGGAATGGATATGTTAGTGGTAGTGACAGGGTTGGTACCTTTTTTCTTGTAGGAGGGTCTATTGTAAAATTTATTGAGTTCAGCTAATAAATTATTGGTTTTATTGGAGGGTTTTTTTTTTCCTATGTGTGTATTAGCACTGGGTGTGGGCCGCTGGGAAAAGGTTTTGGTGATGGGAATCCCCATGAGGGGAGGAGGATAAGGTTGATGGGCGGGTGGTGGAGGGCGGGGCTGTGGACGAGGGGTGTGGGAAAGTGCAGAGGGAGGAAGTAAAGAAGAGGAAGGGGGAGGAAAGGAACGTCTGTGGTCGGTGGTGGATATTTTCTTCCAATTGAATACCCGATCCAGATTAAAGTCATCCAGATCTCTCTTGAATTTGCCTAATTTAGTTTTGACCAAAAAATCTTCATCTGATTTAGTATTTTTGTGCAAGACGCTAAGCCAGGAAAGTGGTGCGGTGACTTGATGGTCCGTGATCTCTTTGGCTATGGTATGGGCTTCTGATTTGAGTTTCTCAAAAAGATGCAGTCTATGCTCAATCAGGATTTCCATCCATTTTGAGGTGCAAAACCCGGAAATGTTTTCCCATTCCTTTTTGCTGGCAGCATTAAGAAATGGGCAATCTTTAATAATTCTTAAACCTCGGGGTGAGACCTTGGTGCAAATGTATTTTTCCAGGAAGAATCTATCCCACCATGGCTGATTGGCATGTTTAAAGATTCTTTCTAGATGTTTAAACTTACCTCACAAGATATATCTGGTGGTACCAGTTAGTTTGATATCATTAGAGAACATGGTGGTAGGTAATAAGGTGTAGAGTTCCTCCAGCACATTGTACCTATGGATCTCCACATCTTCCACATCCTCCTTCCCCTCGCTGGCAGCCTATATTGACGTATAACATGCACACACGATTTTCCCCCTATTTTAAGGGGGAAAAAGTGAGTGTTATATGCCGATAAATACGGTAATTAGCTTTTACATATGTATGGAACTCTTCTTTGCTGAATGTAGGGTTGCACCATAATAGTAACAGTCCATTTTTAGTATGTTTTTATATTCCATGCCTGGTAAAGTTCAGTGTTTTTGCCCACTAACAGGGTTGTTTCTCACTAGAGTTTTCCATCTTTCCTGGTGAGACCCAACAGGGAAGGTGTCTGTAGCATTATCCAAAGGGAAAGGCAGATTAAAATAAGATCTACAGGGGCGTGGCTTGGCGCATGGAGCTGTAGGACGCACATCGCGGCAGCTCCCGGTCCTGACGATCTCCACGGGGTCCTATCTTCTCTACCATCACCCACTCAGCTACCAAGAGCGCCCTGATGGGTAAAGGAAAGTCCAGAGACCACTCGAAGTCCGCCGGTGACCGGACACAGGGCGATCTGGGGAGTTTTGTGACCCGATCCTCTGCGGCCTACCAGAGCCAGAGATCCTCCAAGATGGCGGCGGCGCCTCTGTCCCCGACTCGATCCGCACGTGCAGACGCCGAACAGGTACTGCCTAGAGGCCGCTCTGTCTCCCTAACAGATCTGGAGCCCCCACTGTATAACCCACATAGCCCCCAAAGCCTCTCACAAGCCTCTCTGTGTATGCCGGGGATGGGTGGGACATGGAGTCGCAGATGCGATCCATGCATGCTTACCTCCGCTCTTTACCCACTAAAACTGACTTTGAGCATTATGTTTCCCGCATGGAAAAGTCATATAGGAAGGAGATTGCTGAGCTTAAGAGGGATCTGGGGACTAGAATGGAGGATGTAGAAAATACTACTGATGGCATGTGCAACACATTGCAGTCCCATGAAAAGATCCTCAATTCCCATACTAACATATTGCAGCAGCTCATGTACCACCAAGATGACATCGAAAACCGTAGCAGACGGAACAATATTAGAATCCGTGGCAGCAGTCACTGCCATTTTTAACCAAATTCTGCAGCAACCTAAAGATACCCCAATTGAGTTGGAAAGAGTACACAGAACCTCGGGCCCGAGAAGTTCTGATCCCTCCTTTATTCGAGACACGCTCTGCAGGGTGCACTTTTACAAAGTCAAAGAGGAGAACATGAAAGCGGCTAGCACACAGGATTCCATTCGGCTGAATGACACTCCAGTCATGCTGCTCCCTGACCTTTCGCGCCAAACTCTGGCCATGCGGCGCGCACTTAAACCGCTTACATCCGTCCTTCAGGAAAAGAAGATTAAATACCAATGGAGGTTCCCTTTTCAACTACGGGTTCACCATGAAGGCAAAACCGCCCTTTTCTGCACACTAGGAGATTTGCCACGGTTCCTGAGCACTCTGGAGCTACCCCAGATTTCATTACCAGATTGGCCCCTTCCTTCTGCTACCCCGGGACTTCCATTCTGCACACAATGGCAGAAAGCTAGCAAGAATAAGCGGCCCAGAAGCTCCCCTCAGAAGCCTCCAGATGACTGATTTTCCTTTAGTCTCTGCTAATGCCACATTTTTACCCTGTCACCGTGACTGTTTTTTTGTTTTGTAAATCGGTGCAGGCCGTCCATCCTTGGATCACTCTTAAGTGGTAATGGTCACCCTGGACTACCTACTTGTTTTCCACACCAATTGTGTTACAGACCCAGCACCCCCCCCTTTTTTTTTAAATTATTTTTATATATCCTTTTATATCTCTTTTGCATATCCTTTTTTGCCCCCTTCTATTACACTAGCTAGATGTCCTCTGCAGGATGATCTTTTTTTTTTTCTTTTTTGTTGTTTGCATTTTCTTTGTGGGAACAAGGTTGGGGTGGATGGGTTCTGTAATTATAGCTCGCCCCCCCCTCATATTGGAACTCGTCCTGGACTTTGCGATAACTCTTGATAGTCTCATAGAAATGATTACATGCTTTTTGATGTGTCTGGGAGGGGGTGGGGATGTACACTTTGTATATGTTAATTTACTGCTTATATGTTCTTACTAGGTTACCTCATTATAACAAGTTGATGGTTACATATTGTTTTCATTAGTTATTGCTCCCCCGTGGACCCCGGGACCGGGAGGCACTCTAGGTGCTCACCACATCCCCCCCCTTAGGACCTGTAGTGCCTGATTGCGCACTATACTAATATTAGTCTATATACATTTTACAAAAATGTTTCTATATTTACAAGACTACTTAATGCTGCCACCTAGTGGCTTGTTCTCTTATTTCTTTTTTTCTCTTACTTTTTTCCTTTCTCTCCTTCCCTCTTTTCCTGCTTTTCCTCCCCCCCTACCTACCTGCTACCCTCACTCTCTTCTACTTGGGCTGTGCGGACCTCGGTGCTGACACTATTACCACCTTATGCTACCTCTCCTCACCCCTGCAATGTCTTTACTTGAGCATCTAACCTTATCGTCCTATAACTGCAGAGGCTTTAATACCCTTGAAAAAAGAAGCCAGGTGTTGTACCATTTTCACAAAGCTAAGACTAAAATCCTGCTTCTACAAGAGACACATTTTAGGGGTTCAGAGATCCCAACTCTTAAAAACCCTCATTTCCCTCAATGGTTCCACAGCATGAACCCTCAAACAAAATCTAAAGGGGTGTCTATAGCTTTTCATAAATCGTTCCACCCGAAAGTTTTAGATTCCCTGATAGATCCGCTAGGGCGCTATTTATTCCTCAAACTTAAACTTAATTCTTCTGTCTTTACAGTGGCTAATGTCTATGGACCAAACCAAGATCAAGGGAACTTCCTATCCATGGTTCTAAACAAACTGCTTTCATTTGGGGGTCCCTGTCTCATTTTAGGTGGCGACCTTAATATAACTCTTTCTCCAGCCGTGGACACTTCTTCGGGTAAATCTGCCATGTCCCACACTACTCTTACACACATAAAATCCCTTTTATATGCAGCACAACTGGTAGATGTATGGAGGATACAACATCCCCTGGAAAGAGATTACAGCTGTTACTCCGTGGCCCATAACTCTTATAGTCGTATCGATTACTTTTTAATCTCCCAGTCACTACTTGACATACCACTTAAGGCCTCCTTAGGAAATATTCTCTGGTCGGATCACGCACCCGTACACTTTAGCCTAGCCCACCCTCCGAAATCCCGTACCCGGTCCTCGTGGCGACTAAATGACAATCTACTCACTGACACGGTATGACGCGGTTGAAAAAACTATTAGTGATTTTATTGCAGTCCATCGTCAGGACGATACTAGTCCCCTCATTAAATGGGAAGCCCTGAAGTGTGTGCTTAGAGGGACCCTAATACAACATGGCTCTCGTTTAAAAAAAGCTAGAACGGCTGACATCTCACGCCTTTTATCCATGATAAAAACGCTTGAATCGACACATAAACGAGACTCAGATCCAGCAATTTATACCAACCTCTCTAATGCACGCAGAGACTTGCTCCGCTTACTAGATGCTAATTCTCTTATTGCCAGGGACCGGGGACGTAACCGACACTACACCCTAGCTAACAAATGTGGACAACACCTTGCGAGGGTTCTTCACCCTCGTCCTCCACGCCGACCTGTACCACACATCTGTACATCAGACCAACAAAAAATTAGTAATCCCAATGGCATCTCAGATACATTTAAACAATATTACTCAAATTTATATAATCTCCACACTTCAAACGGGGCGACCGCCACGAATGATACACGCCTATCCCACATGCAGGATTACATTTCTGAAACGGCTTTACCACAACTAAACCCTGAACAGACATCTGCCATGGACGACCCTCTTACAGTAGCGGAATTTACAGCCGCTATCAAGGGCCTGAAATCTGGTAAATGCCCAGGTCCTGATGGGTTTTCCCCAAGATTTTACAAATCTTTCGCCCAACATCTTGCCCCACTGTTAGCTACCGCATTCAATTCTATAGACGATACCCATTTCCCCTCTAGAGACCTACTAGCAGCTAATATCTCGGTAATACCCAAACCTGGCAAAGACCCTGCACAATGTAGTAGTTATCGCCCAATTTCACTCCTAAACCTTGATATTAAACTTTACGCCAAAGTCCTGGCGAACCGCCTATCTCCCATCTTACCCTCACTAATTCATAAAGACCAGGTGGGATTTGTCCCGGGCCGAGAGGCCAGGGACAATACCACAAAAACCATTCACCTTGTTTCCTATATCCAAAAACATAATCTAAAGGCATGTCTGCTCTCGTTTGATACCGAGAAGGCCTTTGACCGGGTCAACTGGGATTTTTTGCGTCTCTCCTTGCAACAGATAGGCCTTGGCTCCACTTTTGTGTCTAGGGTTATGGCACTGTACTCCCGCCCCTCGGCGTCAGTCCTGGTCAATGGTTCCTCCTCCGCTTCATTCCAGATTTCAAACGGCACATGACAGGGCTGCCCCTTGTCCCCCCTCACTACTTTGCCCTCACTTATGCAGGAATTTCGCAGGTTTGGACAGTTTAGTAATTTTAATATGTCTAAGACAGAAGCCCTAAACATATCCTTACCCCGAACTACCCTCACCCAAATACAGGCCAACTTTCCCTTTCAATGGGGTTCCAGGGGCATCTCTTATTTAGGGATTACGATTCCCTCTAACCTCTCCGATTTATATGCTTTAAATGATCTACCCCTCCTAACCCGAGTTAGAAAGGAATTGGAATCCTGGAACTCCTCTGCATTACCTTGGTTTGGGCGTATCAATACGTTAAAAATGGACACCTTGCCAAAATTGCTATATTTATTCCAAACCGTTCCTATTATGGTCCCTAAACACTTTTTTACATCTCTTCGCTCTATGTCCATACGATTTATATGGCAAAATGGTATGTCCCGCATTCGTCACAATCTACTTACATACCCCAAAATACAGGGTGGAGTAGGCCTTCCTGACTATGAGCTCTATCATAGAGCTGCATTGTTATCCAGGGTCTTAGAATGGTTCCCTTGCCCATTTCCCAAAGCGTCCACCATGGTGGAACAAGATTTATCCGCTCTTGATCTCAGGGCCTTACTTTGGGGATATGGGCGACACTTACACTCACTCTCCTCTACTTCCCCACTGACGACTGCAGCATTACATATCTGGTACAAGAAGGGTATACGGTCTCTTCTGTCCTCAGACCCCTCACCCCTCACTTCTTTATTTGACCACCCTGCACTCCCTCAAGATAAAGGTTCCAACATACTAGGTCCATATTCCCGTTCTACATGGCCTGTAGCAAGTGCATTTGTGAACCCTACTTCCGGTGCTCCCATCCTGCCAAATACGCAAGGTAATTGGCTCACAGCCCTCAGTATATCCTCCTTTTGTTCTGATCTTTTCTCTTCCTCTCAAATTCACAGACCCTTAACGGATTTTGAACAGCTGTGCTCTCTTCCGGAAACCCCCAGACACTTACTTTCTACCATATACATGATGCAGAACACACTGCTACATAACCAACCTCCCTCATATATCAGGAAGTGGTCCACGGAGCTGGGAAAGAAACTTCTTTTAGAGGATTGGCAAAAGTCATATTATTTCACACATAAAAGCTCAATATCCTGCTATACCCAGGAGAAAAATTTTAAACTTCTCTCCCGATGGTACAGGGACCCTCAATCCCTTAACAAAATATTCCCCTCAGTTCCATCCTCATGTTGGAGATGTGGTTCAGAAAACGGAAGTTACTTGCATATATGGTGGGACTGTTCATTTATTCAGCCACTGTGGTCCCAGGTTTTTTCCATTTACAGTAGTCTTTACGACCAGGCCTTGCCACCTTCCCCAGAAATAGCATTATTATCCATGCTTCCTGGTTCCATAACCTCACAGAAGCGTTCCCTACTACGCTTTTTTCTATCGGCTGCCAGGCAGATCATACCCTTATTTTGGAAAACCACCACTAGACCCCCACTTGCCTTATGGGTTTCTACAATGAATGACATTATGCGCATGGAGGAGAGGTTAGCCATGGATAATGATACTTTTGATAAATTTAAAACTTTATGGCTTATTTGGATGGAATACTCTACATCGGACTCCCTGGAAACCTTATTGACTACCCAAGGTTAGATACAGATACTCACCCTTACTACTCCATGTACACGTTGTCGTGCCGAGGTCTATCCCACGCCCCCCCCCTTATATCCTATCTTTCTTTTCTCTTTTTCCGCCCACTTATTTTTTTTTTCTCTTCACTTTCTGAATTCTATTTCTACCTCATAGTCAGAGGTTATAGTCTTTCCTAGATTAATCTACACGTTTTTATAGACAGATTATTACTATATAGTATTGTCGGATAATAAGGGTTTCCTATCTTGTAAGATTTAATCTAGCATTGTACATTGGAATAGGATATACCCCATACTGTCTTTGTTATTGACGATTGACTACTAACCCTATTGTACAAAATTTCTTTGATATTGTTAATAAAAACATATTTGACACTAAAATAAGATCTACAAAATCGTGGCTGAGGTCCTGCCTGAAACAACTCCTTCACCCAATACTTTTTCTTTGCTAACTAATTCTTCTTCTCCCCCACCCCCCAAATGGAAGGGAGGACCCCTTGAGGAAAGAGAAATGCACTCTGGGACAGGTGCCCTAGAAACAGTTTAGTAAGAGAAAACAAAAAATAAAATTAATAACTGTAATAATAATAACATACTTCCAAAATGCTATGTATAAAAAAAAAAAAAAAAAAAAAAACGAAAAACATTGTTGTAGTAATTTTCACAATAAAAGAAAAAAAATCACTGGTGTGGTTGTGAAAAGGCCATGTCTAAATCCTCAAAGTACAACATGCTTTGATCTTCTTATATTCAAGTATTGTATTGCTTTAGCAATTTTTTTCTCTGTTTTTACTCTATTGATGGAACAAAGTGAACTTTTGAAGAGAGTAAATGTTATTAAAAGCACTTAACCTAGCATCACTGTGCCTATCAATTATATCCTTCATTTATACTATACAAAGATGATGGCTTATTAGAAGTTCAAGAGGTTTAACTTTAATGAGATGTTAATTGAGTACACCTGTAGTTGGTGAAAGTTTTCATGGACAATTAAGTCAATCATTTCACCAGCAACATCCTCCAGATTTCCCTGGGCTTTCAGAGTATTAAAGCAAAACAAAAATTTCAGTGCATCTATAATTTGAAAAGTGATCAGCTGCAAATACTTGTTAAGGTGTCACACAAACAATTACCCTAGGGAATCCACTTGATAGTATTGTGCACATAAACTGACAGCCTCACTATCAAATACCATGTTAATTTAAATATTTTAATTGACAATTGTTGTCAGGTAAATAGTGCTAGTATTCATTTTGTAGCCCTGCTCATAAACAAAGAACACAAGAAGATTTTTCATTTGATGTAGAATTTATTGCATTGTCAATAAAGGACTCTGCAAAGATCAATTATAGCAATTATTCTATAATAAATAATGGCATAGTCGAAAACAAATAATTATAATGAATATAAACAGTCAATAAAATATAATCTATTAACACAAGATGTAACAATACAATTAGAACTATGTTATAAATACATAACATTTGCAGTGAAGAGGAGGAGAATTGAGAAAAGTCTGTATGTAGAACTTTACCCATTAAAAAAAATATTCTTTAAAGACACCCTGCCATCAGACCATCATTTCAATCATGGAGGCTCAGAATCACATGTTGACCTTAAGTAGCTAAAAGCAGTGCAAAAAATCTTTTAAAAATGGAGCACCTCTACTGTGTAAAATACTGAAAGTGTCCAGCCCATAGGGACAGTAGATAAACCAGGAACCAAAATAGTCAAATAAATGCTTTAATTTATTCAAAAAGTTCAATAAAAGCATAAATCCATGTATACCCACTAGTACATTTGAATGCTTGCAAAACTGGTTAGTTCAAGCCGGATGTTTGCAACAACATGTTTGGGGCACGCCCCTCCCTCAGGTCACAGGCGCTCCATTTTTTGAAGTTTTTTGTTTATATTTCAATTGGTCTATGAGTATGTGAGCAGCCATATCTGGGGTATTATTACAGACTAGGCCCACTTGAAATATCACCTTTGCACCCAGCCTTTTGGACTTAAAAAAAAGTGCAGCCTATCTAGGAATGCCCACTCTTTCAGACTAACACCCGTCTATTAATCCATAAAAGAATTTGGATTTTTTTGCATAGCTCCTCCTAAGAGCCAGCCCATTGCTAGTACTGGTGATAAGAGCACTTGAAAGGACTGAGGATGGATGCTGTGTTGTTTCCAGGAAGCACCTGAAGGCAATTCCCATCAACCATGATATGCATACTTTTAATAAAGAAGCATAGAGAGCCACTGATTACATCACTGGATTTAATATAAGGTAGATATGAAAATAGAAAGCTTCAACCAAACATTAAAATGTGCGCTATCCTTGTGCGAGTTTCTCTGTAACTGTAGCGGAATGACATCACGTGTGAGGCCCCTCCCAAGGAACGTGTTTCTCTGTAACCAGCGTCGTCTGCCTCATATCCCCAGATGATGCTGGTTACAGAGAAATGCGCGTGTTGGGAGCGGCCTCACACATATCGTTATTCCGCAAGTCCACCTGATCGCTTGGACCTGCTGGTTGTTTGTAACACATGCTGTGTAATGCCTTTAAAATTGTAAGTGTAATTTTATTATTTTATTACCATTTTAGTGAAATACTACACTATGTGGATTTTCCTCTGTACATTAACTTCCTCCATGGAGGCTATCATGGAGTTCGTGGAACCTTTGGATGCGAGTTTGTGGTATTTATGGCTGCAATGCAGCAAGGTGTCTGATGGTCTCCTTGTGGGATCAGAGTAGCTGGTAAGGAGCTCATTTATTTGCTTGTGGTGATTCCTTTTGGGAGCACTCTTTCTTCGATGGTGCACGTTATCAACATTCCTTCAAGACAAAGAAAGAGGGACTATTGAAGTTTAGAAAATCTGAATATATATATATATATATATATATATATATATATATATATATATATATATATATATATATATATATATATATATATATATTATTTTTTATATATACATACATACCTATGTATATCTATCTATCTATCTATCTATCTATCTATCTATCTACAGTATCTATCAGACATGGGGGTAAGTCAGACATGTGCAAGTCACAAGCAAGTCTCAAGTCTTAACCTTCAAGTCATAAGCAAGTCCCAAGTCACTGTGGCGAAAAGCAAGCAAGCCAAGTCGAGTCCCTGCTAGAAGGCAAGCAAGTCAAGTCAAGTCATTTATTTTGGTCAAGTCAAAAATTAAGTCAAAATACTGATCTACCCCATTTCCATCCTTTAAATGAGTTAAAAGTCAGTTTTCAGGAAAGGTTTTGTTTTATTTTCAACATTAACAAAACTGCTTAGTGCTTTATTCTTGGCATATTAAAGAAACACTTTGAATGCCCAAACAGCAGACAAGGAGCAGAACACTCAGCAATTAAATGGCCAACAAGCCTGAAAAAAATGTAGTCCTTGCTGAGGGGGAAAATAACTAAGCTCAAAGTTTGAACTTGACACAATGCCAATATCTGGACACTTGAATGGTGATGAGAATAATAGTATTCCCATCACCATTGTTCAAGTGTCCAGATATTGGCAATTTGGCATTGTGTCAAGTTCAAACTTTGAGCTTAGTTATTAGAATAGAAAAAAGAGGGAGAAACACCCGCGCAATGGGATGCATGCAATGGAATAAAAATTAAAAAATTAAAGAATGTTGTTGGAACTGCTGCCACTACCGATTACTTCCACTAGGTGGAGTAAGATATAAGAAAAAAGGAATAGAAGTAGATAGCGCTGTTTCCAAGCCTGGTGAATTCAAATGTGTTCTAAAGGTCCTGGATGTGCATAAGTCAAGTTGGTTGTCTGACTTAATAAAGTGCAGTGTGTGCTCTAAAAAAGATATAACTTAATCCGTATGAATATAATATATCCATATATAAACGAACCTTATTTTTAAATTAAAAATATTTGTGCAAAATTATGTGATCCATAACGTAAATCGATAATGTACATATGAAGTGAACAAACAAATATATATAATCAAGTGCTTTCAGTGCTGCTAGGATCTGGTGAGTGCAATCAATCACTATTAGAACACGGATTAAGGCACGCACTGAAAAGTTTACTCATTGGAATATCCATCAGAATCCAGGGTTTTTTTTTGTAGCAGCACTGAAAGCACTTGATTATATATATTTGTTTGTTCACTACATATGTACATTAGCGATTACGTTATGGATCACATAATTTTGCACAAATATTTTTAATTTAAAAATAGGGTTCATTTATATATGGATATATTATATTTATACGGATTAAGTTATATCTTTTTTAGAGCACACACTGCACTTTATTAAGTCAGACAACCAACTTGACTTATGCACATCCAGGACCTTTATAGTAATTCCACGGGATAAACATTCACTATACTATAGGCAATATCTTTACAATCTTTCCCACTCCATACTGCCCTTCCACTAAGGGAATAACACATTTGAATTCACCAGGCTTGGAAACAGCGCCTATCTACTTCTATTCCTTTTTTCTTAGTTATTAGAATAGCCACTTAAAATACATTGCATTTGCAAAAAATAGTATTCTCACTTCTCAGAATACTATTTTTTGCAAATGCAATGCATGTTAAGTGGCTATTCTCAGAATAGCCACCTAAAATGCATTGCATTTGCAAAAAATTAAATTTGAAAGTACTTTCTCGCTCAGTTGTGAGCGATGGGGTCGCATTATCACCCCACCATGGCTAAACACACGTTCAACAGGTGCGCTTGATGCAGGGACTGACATTACTCTTACCGCTACCCTGAACAAAGAGGGGAGCATGTGCCTGTTCATGGCCCAAAACTGAAGGCAGCTCTGTCCATCACAAATGTCTAAATACTGGTTCAGCTGTATTTGGGGACTGGAACATGAATCTCTCTTCTGTTTTTTGCGGTATGCTGTGAACAGCCCAGATTGACTCTCTGACTCTGCCACTGGCATTTGCTCGTCTTCATCGGTGGTTGTTGGGGTGGGCTTGCAGTCCTCTTTGAGAATCAAGTCTGAAAAACACAAGCATAAAACAGTGACTCAATGCACTCAGGTGTTATTACTGCAAACGGGTTATTACCAAAAACATAACATACTTTTTATCATCGCAGACACAGCCTCCTTGACATTTTCGGTAGCCAAAACATCATGGGTCAACCACATGGTGCCAAATGAAGGATCCAGCAGAGCAGCTTTTAGGTATAGAGGGTCAGAGAAGGGTAAGGTTGCTACATCATTCTGTTCATCTGCCATCCTCACATTGACAAAGATCCCTTCGAATCGTCTTTGGAGTGATTCTTGCAGGCTACGGATCAAGCCACCAAGGTAGCGCACGCTCTCTTTATGATTTTCCAAGTGGTGATTCAGAGAAAGGATACAGGGTACAACAGCACTTATTGTCACAAGTTTTTCTCCCTGTGAGAGGTCTGTGGCTTCTCCAAAAGGTTGAAGGACATCCACGAGTTCCTTAATCTGATTCCACTCTCTAGCTGTGAATACAGTCTCTTTGTGTCCCCCATCTTCAAGCATTCTAGTCAGTTTCAGCTGGTCACAGCTGACCACTGATTTCAATTGCCTCAGTGTGGAATTCCAGCGTGTGGTAACAGAGGCAGGGATTCCATGCTGTCCAAACTCCTCTTTAAATTTTTCCTTGAAAGAGGTGCTTGTGTGTAACAAGGAGCTCAACCTGGAAGCTTTGGCGAGAGCTGCATTGACTAATTTAGTCTCTTTAAGTCCATCACCTATTACCAATTGAAGCGTGTGTGCAAAACATTGAAGTCTAGTCTGGGTTTTTGCACTCAAATAATTGTCAAACATCTCCTGTTCTTCCACTGACAGGTCATTCCAAATGTCTGAATCATCAAGGTCATCGTCTTCATCTAGCTGTCCTGGAAAACATGTAGTGAATGCTTTTTTCATGTTTGCGGCGTTGTCACAGATGATGTGGTCTACCTTTTTTTTAATCTTGTACTCTTCACATATATGCTCAAATTCCTCACAAATTCTTTCCCCTGTATGTGGACCTTTGAAGCGGTTGCAAGCAAGCAACTGTGATTTTAACTGAAGACGGTCATCCTCAATGTTGATCCAGTGCACTGTGACTCCAAGAAAGCCTCTCATCCTGCGGTCTGACCATATATCTACAGTCACTGACAGATGATCTACCACTTCGAGTTCATTTTTCAGCTTCATTTTCCTATCTGCCACCAGATTGTCAAGCTTGCCAGTAATTGTTCTTCTACTTACTGGAGAGTACTTGTTGTCTACTATTGACAAAAAGCGACGAAAGCTTTGATGTTCAATGATGGACAGTGGCATGTTGCAGTTTAGAATGAGGTCTGACAGGATTGAGTTTGTAATTGCCTTTTGCTGCTGGTGGTTGCAGTGGTATAGCTGCACAGTCCCCTGTGCGATGAATTGTGAGATTTGAGGCTGGGTATCATCAAAAGTCCCTTTGGTATGGATGTACTCTTCATATCTATAGAGTAAACAGAAGAGAGATAGAAAAAAAAGTTAGCTATGTGATTTATTGATTTGAACAACAATACACTCTGCTCCCACCTAAAGTGGGATGTAGGCCTAATTTGCATATATATATATATATATATATATATATATATATATATATATATATACACATACACGTGACGTTACTGTACCTACTTTTCTTTGTGGGTTTTGTAGTGACGGATGAAGTTGGATGTTGTGGTGGACGTGTCTCTTATTTTTGAGTTGCAGACCTTGCATATCGCCGTTCTCTTCTTTTCACCAACATCTAAAATATAATCCTTAAATCCAAATTTAATTATTTTTGGAATCGCTCCCTCCATTATAGCTGCCTTGTGCGTTGATCTGTCAGGGGTGGATCCAGAGTTTGCTGTCGGGATGGCCCGGGCACTGCCAGAAAATAAGGTGTTGCTGCTTAGTACACTAGTACTTACAGAACTATTTTTAATGTATTATATATATACGGTCTTAACCTAACCTTGTTTAAAACAGTGACACGTTTATCATTCCAGATTAGAATATTACATTAGTGACTCATAGTGACACTTTTTGGGCACCAGTGACACCAATACAGTGACCAGTGCTAAAGTTTGCATTGATTTCAGCATGCATGGAGCATTGCAGTACATGAACTTTCACTGGATGTGGACTGTTTAATGAGTTTGTAGTACGCATGGAGAACTTAATTCAGCAATATGATTTTTATGTAATATTCACGTTGAGCACTTTGTACTTCGCACAAGTAATAGTTAATTAGTGAAGGACTCAGGGAGGAACTGGTCTGGGACTGAGGGTCAGTGCAGTGGCCGTCGCAGCGCAGGAGAAAAAAAGCACAGAGCCGAGGAGGAGGAGAAAACAAAGAAAGAAGGTTTGTACCTACCTAGGTTTCATAGTTTTAGCATGTGCAATGATATTGATGATAGATTGCATCTGCAATCATATCTGCGTCCTGTAATCATCAGTACAGGCCAGGGCCCTGCTAGCTGCTACATCACTAGTGCAGATTTGCAGAAGCTGCAGGTCTGTTTGATGCAGTGCCAAGCAAGCTAATGCTTCCCTGCAAAGTTTGCAGGGAAACATTTGCTTGGCACTGCATCAAACAAACCTGCAGCTTCTGCAAATCTGTTTCCTCCTCCTCGGCTCCGGGCTCTGTGCTTTTTCTTCTGTGCTGCGACGACCACTGCACTGTCCCCCATTCTCAGACCAGTTCCTCCCTGAGCCGTGTGACTGTCCCTGCTCCAGTGCCCCCTCAGTAGAAGAATAATAGTCTGCCATGACTTACTCTATGGCTGCTGGACTGGACTCCACTCAGATTCAGTCAGTCGGCTAGGCTTGGCTGGCTCCTTGGGCAACTTCCAGTTCCTTCTTCCTCCCCCACCGTGAGGCCCGCGACTCACGCTGCTGGCTCTGCACACTTGCACAGAAGCCCGGCCCCTCCCTCAGAGATCACTCCGCAGTAGGAGGGGGGCAGCGCCGCGGCCTGGCCGGACGGAATACAGAGACCTGTACAGCCTAGGAGGAGAGACTGCAGCGCAGTCATCATCAAATAAAAAAAAAGTCTGCGGCGGCCGCGAACACTGCAAGCGCCGCTCGTGGACACCTATGCGATCCCCGCCCACAATGTTGGCAAGCTGTATTTGTGCGGGCAGAAGCCGGGACTCGGGGGGAGCTTTCTTTTGTGGGGGGGCGGCTTTTGCCTAGGCCAAGACACAGCACTGGTGGTGCCAAGTCATTGCAAGTCATTGCAAGTCAAATAGCCCAAGTCAAAGTCAAGTCGCAAGTCATTAGTGGCAAGTCAAAGTCAAGTCGAGTCATTTATTTAATTTTGTCAAGCAAGTCGCAAGTCCTCAAACAGGTGACTCGAGTCCGACTCGAGTCAAGTCATGTGACTCGAGTCCCCCACCTCTGGTATCTATATAATAGCATTTTTTATAACAGCTTACCTGTAAAATCCTTTTCTTTCGACGGACATCACGGGACACAGAGCCACAGTAATAACTGATGGGTTATGTAGGTACCATTAGGTATTGGACACTGGTCACACCCTAAGCAGGAAGTTCAACCCCCATATAATCCCTCCCCTTGCAGGGATACCTCAGTTTTGTAGCAAAGCAATATAAGTGTATTAGAAGAGGGGCGGGACCTCTGTGTCCCGTCATGTCCGTCGAAAGAAAAGGATTTTACAGGTAAGCTGTTATAAAAAATCCTATTTTCTCTCTCGGACATCACGGGACACAGAGCCACAGTAATAACTGATGGGATGTCCCAAAGCAATGCCAACTGAGGGGGGGAATCACAACCAAGTAGGGTGCAATCAGACCTGAGGACCTTGTACTGCTGTCTGCAGCACACTACGCCCAAGGCCATATCCTCATGCCTTTTCACATCCAGATGATAAAATCTGGTGAATGTATGGACTGAAGACCAGGTTGCGGCCTTGCAGATCTGAGCCATAGAGGCCTGGGGATGCACTGCCCAAGAAGCACTAATAGCCCTTGTGGAATGTGCCCTGATCTGAAATGGAGGAATCTTCTGTTTCAAACCGTAAGCTTGAATAATCAATTGTCTAATCCATTTAGAAATGGACGCTGCCTGTCCTCTGCTGGGGCCCTCTGGCAGCACGAACGAAACGTCCCTTTTGCGAATTTTAGCAGTTGCTTCCAGATAGGCCTTGACTGCTTTTACTACATCCAAAGAATGTAGTGACCTTTCTTCCGGAGAACAGGGATCTGGAAAAAAGGAAGGCAGAACAATGTCTTGGTTTAGATGAAAATCTGAAACCACCTTCGGTAAAAAAACTAGGATGAGGGCGCAGTATCACTCTATCCTTGTGTACAATCAAATAAGGCTCTTTACAAGAAAGAGCTGCTAATTCTGATCAGGGGCGGACTGACCATTGAGCCACTCGGGCACTGCCCGAGGGCCCTGGGCCACTAGGGGGCCCCATCAGGGTTGCCAGCCTCAGTAAAACCAGGGACAGTATGGACCAGGGACAGCCAATAGACAGTATGGACCAGGGACAGCCAATAGAAACATGTCTGTGTATACTGTGTGTACATGTGTGTGTATACTATGTGGCCCCATAATCTCTGATTGCCTGGGGGTCCCATAATCGCCTATTGCCCGGGGGCCCCATGAGTTGTCAGTCCGCCCCTGATTCTGATACTCTTCTAGCAGAAGAGATGGCTACCAGAAAAATTAGCTTCCTTGTCAGCAAGATCAAAGGAATCTGACGTATTGGTTCAAAAGGCAGTTTCTGTAACACCGACAGAACCAAGTTCAAGTCCCAGGGGTTTAGGGGCACCTTAACAGGACCCCCTGACCCCCTGCATAAAGTTTCAGGCCAAAGAATGTGAACCAAGTGGCCGTTGAAACAATACTGATAAGGCCGAGACCTGGCCCTTGATGGTACTCAAGGCCAGCTTCATTTCTAATCTTAATTGTAGAAAATCAAGAATTCTACCTATCACATATTTTCTGGGATGCCAACCCCTGGATTCACACCAGGATACATAAGCCTTCCAGACTCTATGATAAATCATTCTGGAAGCTGGCTTCCTTGCATTGATCAAAGTAGATATTACAGGACCTGAAAGCCCACGACTCTTCAGAACGTGGGTCTCAATATCCAAACCGTCAAATTTAGCGTTTGTAAGGCAGGATGGAACACTGAACCTTGAGATAACAGGTCTGGGCGTACCGGTAGGGTCCACGGGGAACCCACCATCATCCTTACTATTTCTGCATACCAAGTCCTTCTGGGCCAAGCGGGGGCCACCAGAAGTACTGACCTCCTTTCCTGCCTGATCCTGCGAAGGAGTCGTGGCAGTAGCAGAATAGGCGGGAATACATAAATCAGTGAGAACCAACGCATCCGTCCCGCATGCAAGAGGATCCCTTGTCCTTGCCACAAATCTTTTTGTTGAATCGAGATGCAAAGAGATCTACATCTGGAACCCCCCATCTTTGGCATATGGCCCGAAAGATGTCGGGCTGCAGGGACCATTCCCCTGGGAGTAACTGCTGGCGACTTAGATAGTCCGCCTGCCAGTTCTCTATCCCTGGAATGAACACTGCCGATATGCATGGCACATGCATCTCTGCCCAGACTAAGATCTGGTTCACCTCCTTTTGAGCAGCCCGGATCCGGGTGCCACCCTGATGATTGACATAAGCCACTGCTGTGGCATTGTCGGATTGGATCCTGACCGGACAACTCTGTAGCCTGAGAGTCCAGGCTTTTAGGGCTAGATATACCACCCGGATCTCCAGAATGTTGATGGTTAAGGTCCTCTCGGTCTTGGACCATAGCCCCTGGATTGCAGACTGTTCCAGGACTGCTCCCCAACCTGACAGACTGGCATCTGTTGTTACCACCGTCCAGGTCACCGGTAGAAAGGATTTCCCCTTCTGCAGGTTTTCCGGTATGAGCCACCAAGTGAGGGTCTGATGCACCGCATGCGACAGGTGCATTGGAAAGTCTAATGCCTGAACCTTCTTGTTCCAGGCCGACAGAATACTGTGTTGCAGTAGTCTTGAATGGAACTGAGCATAGGGAACTGCTTCGAATGAAGATACCATCTTTTCTAGCAGCCTCATACAAAGGCGGACAGAAGACCCCTTCTTGGTCCTGACTGTCCGAATCAGCTCCCTTAAAGCAGTGATCTTTGCCTGAGGAAGAAATACTTTCTCATGGCTTGTATCTATGATCAGACCCAAGTACTCCAGTCTTCTTACTGGTTTTAGGAAAGATTTTTCTAGGTTGAGGATCCAACCTAGATGTTCCAGATACTTGACCGTGGTACTGAAGTTCCCGTTCAAGGCAGCTACCGACCGGTCTATCAAGAGCAGGTCGTCTAGGTATGCTATGACAGTTATACCCTGAGCCCTTAATCTGGCCAGAGGAGGAGCCAAGATCTTTGTGAACACTCGAGGCGCAGTGGCTATCCCAAAAGGCAGAGCCACAAACTGGAAATGGTGCCCTCCTATCTCGAAGCGTAAAAACTTCGGTTGAGCGGGAAAAATGGGCACATGTAGGTATGCACCTCTGATGTCTATCGATGCCAAAAATTCTCCTCCCTGCAGGATGGAGACTACTGTCCGAATCGATTCCATGCAGAAGGACTGTAACCTTAGGAATCGATTCAGATCTCTTAAATCCAGAATGGGTCTGACATCCCCATTTGGCTTTTGGACCGTAAAAAGGTTGGAATAGAAGCCCAATCCTTGATCCTTTGTGGGAACCACCATAATGACCTCTTGCGACAAAAGTCGCTCTAACGGTAGAAGGAGCGACTGTTTCTTCTGTGGGTCTCTGGGGACAGTTAATCTGAGGAAACGAGGAGAGGGAAATTCTTGGAACTCCAGTTTGTACCCTAAGGTTACTGATGAGATTACCCATCTGTCCTGGAAGTCCTCCTGCCAGAGCTTTGAGAATTGTGGCAGTCTTCCCCCCACTTGAGCGAGCGGGGGCGCCCCTTCATGAGGAGCCCTTAGTGTCCTGTCTAGCAGACTTCATCCCCCAGGACTTCTTCTGTCCCTGGGGTTGACTATTGTTTCTTGCCCCAGACGGAGGAGGCCGTCAAGACTGCCTGGAGGCTGAAGCCCCTGGCGCTGGGGAAAGAGTCCATTTGAAAGAGGGACGCTTACTCCTCTTCTTAACAGGTAAGAGAGTGCTTTTCCCACAAGAGATTCTTTTGATATAGTTATCCAAGTCTTCTCCAAACAACCTTGCACCACGAAAAGAAAACCCAGCCAACAGCCTCTTACATGGTGCTTCGGCTGACCAATTTTTCAACCATAAGATTCTACGTATATGTACCAACCCAAGTGAAAGATGAGAGGTTTGCATGATAGAATCTCTAATGGCATCAACAACATAACATAAGGCCGCTGGAAGGTTAGCGAACCCCTGGGCCTGCTGTTCAGTAAAACCTTGATGACCTGCTTAACATGGTCTGTTAAGTATTGACAGACTCCAATCGCTGCTACTGCAGTTGAGCCACTGATCCTGCTAAGGAAAAAACATCCTTTAATAAGGATTCCATCTTTTTATCCACAGGATCCCTGAGCATCTGAGCGTTGTCTACAGGACAAGTCAGACTACTATTTACAGAGGAAATGGCCGCATCAATGGCCGGCATTCCCCACATCTTAATAAATTTTTCGTCCATAGGATAAAGTGTTGAAAACTTTTTTGGCGGAAGAAATCGCTTATCTGGGTGATCCCACTCAGAATAAAGGAGCTTTTCAAGTAAATTATGAACAGGAAAAGCAGGTGCTGTTTGAGAGGGTTTCAGCGACCCCAAAGAAGAAGCGGATTCCTTAACAGATTCAGGTACAGGCAACTTAAATGTGGAGTGGACCAATCCAGTAAGGATCTGTACTAAGACTTTCTCCTCTTGGGAAGTCGAAGAGGGTCCCTCTCCACCTGATTCCTCCGAAGAGGAATCATCCGTCCCATCCTGATCCTCTGAAAGGGATTTATCCTTTATCCCAGAGCTCCTCTACCTGAGGGTCTTGGGAAACAGAGGAAGGCCTAGTACGTTTCTTTCCATTGAGTGAAGAAGTAATCACGGCTATTAATCTTTCCTCTAACCCAGTAATGGTTGAGGAAAAAACCTCTTGTGTAATGTATACAGGGGCTGAAGTGCCGGAGGCAGGTACAGCCCCTGACCCCAAGGGCTCTCCCTGACCAGCCATCCCTGGCCCCTCAGGGGGGAGGATGTAGCAGACAGGGGGTCCTCAGAACCTGAACGAGATCCCCTAGTGTCTCTGGTTCTGGGGGTACTTGAACCTCTTCTACCCATAGTGCAAAGCAACAAGGTGTGAGGTATCCAAAATGAACATTGACTGCTGAGCGATGTAGTCTGGCAAAACCCTTGCTACCAAATGCCCAGTCTGGTGTTACCTTAGTAAATGCAGCCTAGGAGAATGCCTGTGTCCCACCTTACATGCGACTGTCAGCTCTGTGTCCCTCCAAGGCTCAGAGCACCTGTAAAGTGTGCTTTTAAATAGCCATGCTTCTGGCACTGTGGGCATCTGAGCACGCTGACACTGTGCTGAGGCAACGCCCCCCCCCCCCCCCCTCTGGTGCCCCCCCCTGTTTTTTTTTTTTTTTTAAACGAGTGCTTCCCGCGCAAGCCTGACCCTTCTGGAATTATCATGGAGGAAGGCTGGGGGTGGAGGAGGAAGGGGAGAGGCCCGGAAGCGATGGGGGCCTGCATACATGCAATGGCGGCCTGGCAGCGGCGGTGACAGTGCGGTGAAAAACCATATTACAGCCCACTTGTGGCCTCCCCCTAGCCTGGGGGGAATATCCCAGAGGAGAAAACCCCCCATCCCATCCTACCTAGAGCCGGTCGGAGGAGCTTGTACAGCGTTGAATGCTGAGACAGAAATCAGCATGAGAAGGTATGTGCTCTTGGCAGCCCCAGGTGGTCACAATAGGCATAGCATGCATTTACCTTAAAGGAGAAAACCTACTAGAATTCAAAAATTCTGTGGAATCTCCTCTTACCTTATCCAGCCGCAGGGTTCTGTATACACAGACCCAATCTTCACCTCTCACGGTGGGCTCCGTTTAAAAAAAAACGTTTGAGACTAGGGCCCCCTACAAATAGGGGGATCCTGCAGTTCTGGCCCTGTAAAGCACCCAGCTAGAAATTAGGAGTTTTAAAGCCATTTTCTGATCTGCGGGGTCCAGCTCTCTAAAAAGAGAAGCGTTACAGGAAAAACCTTGTTTCTTCAGACACGAGGCCCGGGTACCATCAATTCGACCATGAAAGGACACTTTGAATGGATCCGGTTCGCCTGGCTTGCCCCAGTATAGGATATCAGGATATTCCCTTTGGAGCTTCAGCACAGGACATCTTTACACGTCCAACACCTAAGACACTGGCGTAAAAACTGAGGTATCCCTGGAAGGGGAGGGATTATATAGGAGGTTGAACTTCCTGCTTAGGGTGTGACCAGTGTCCAATACCTAATGGTACCTACATAACCCATCAGTTATTACTGTGGCTCTGTGTCCCGTGATGTCCGAGAAAGAAATATATATATATATATATATATATATATATATTTGAATTTTTTTTTTTTTACCCGGTGTTTGCACAGTTTATATGGACTTTATTTGCACAGATTTGTCAATTTAGGATGAGTTCATCATATGTTTAATGCACCTGTTTTCGTGTTTCTTATGTGATTTATGAACTTATAGCTAGCACAAGGATAGCACACTTTTTATTGTTTGGCTGGAGCTTGTTACACATCCTACTCAGATTGGTGATTTAGATGCTGCTGTCCGTTCGATATAATTGAGATTTTATTGCATTTGTTTTCCTTAGTTTTTTGTCACTAAGGTTTACAATTATTTGCAAGTGCACAAATATTATTTTGGGTTTAGTAAATGCAGGAAAGGAGGACCCCCACCTTGCTAACATCCAAATATTAGAAAAAAGGATTGAGAAAGTAAACTTTCTCAAAAAATAGCAGACTTTTTGGGCACAACATGAGGCAGTACGTATATAAACAAAATAATCTTTATTACAATTATGTTAAAACCACACATATTAAAAGCATGTCAACACCCGCTACGCAACAGTAGTTTAACAAATACCCAAATACAGACATGAAGGCTTGGATCCAATCACATAGGTCCAACGACATTCAAGAAAGTATTGATAGGTGTCAAAAGTCAGGCCCATAACTCCTCCATGCGTGCTTGACGACGCGTTTCACAAAAAATTGCTTCCTCAGGACAGATTGGGTAGGTGCTACTGTATAATCTTGAGAAGACAGACACCGGCGGGAACAAATCCAGGGACAGGGGGCAGGAGGGCCTCCACAAAAAGACCTAGTAAAGCCAGATGACAAATGGCGTCCGACTCCCAATGCTGGGCCGGTGAAGACCCACCTACCAGTGTGGCCAGAAAATATTATCTGGCCAATCTATCAGAGCAAGTTTTAAGATGTTAGTTCAAGAGGGACCAGAAAACGGTATAGGAGGATGAAACCGGGCTTCAATTCTAGATGTATGAAGATATCATGGAGCCCCAAATAGTAGATATTAATAGGTAGTAAGATATTTTAAAGGTACATGCGCCCAAAAATAAAGCCTTATACGGCCACAACACAAGAAAGCGCTCCTCTAAAACTCTTGTCTACTTAGAAACAATCACACATGAGGCTTGTTGGTCATCAGATAGAAAGATGCCTTATTGTGATGGAATCCACCCCAAGAAAGGCAATGTCCCCCACTTGGGAGCACACAAGTAGAGCTTATAGAGTTCCCCCACGTAGGATGGGGAAACCTCACTTGGAAAGTCCACGCCTCCACCGTGGGCCAGCGGGGACACCATAGAGGCGTGGACTTTTCAGCTTTAAGTGAGGTTCCCCCACCCTACCAAGTGATTGGCTAAGCTCTGCTTGTGCGCTCTTGGGGTGGATACCATCACAATAAGGCATTGTTTTATCTGGTAGACAATCGTTCTGGAGGAGCGCTTTCTTGTGTTGTGGCCGTATAAGGCTTTATTTTTGAGCGTATTTACCTTAAAAAGATCTTAAATGTCCCTACTATTTAGGGGCTCCTCGATATCTTCATACATCTAGAATTGAAGCCCAGTTTCACCCTCCTATACTGTTTTCTGGCCCCCCTATTACAATATAATTGTAATAAAGATTGTTTTGTTTATATACATACTGCCTCATGCTGTGCCCATAAAGTCCACTATTTTTTGAGAAAGTTTACTTTCTCAATCATTTGTTCGGGTTTAGTAAATGAAAATAGAAAATAAAAATGTAATTGACGTTGAGGGGAAAGGAGGACCCAGGGAAGGCAAAATATAATTACAATAAGCAGCTTTAAGACAACTACATTGTTTTTTTCAACATTGAATCTTCCCTACATCCCCTTTCCTCAAGCTCAACTGGAAAAAGAAACAGTAAGTGCAGATGACTTGAGATTAAATAAATGTAGCAGTCATTTTGAATAAATTCCATCTGTAATTGCATATATTGTGATGAATTATCATTACATTTACAGCATTAATGTTATTAATCCCTTCTATTAAAATAAATAAATAAATAAATAGTCTTGCAGACCTTAGCACATAGCATGTATGCTATGCGCTTTCCTTTTGAAGGCTGTCATTGCATGGCATTCTGTATCTGAAAATCCTCTCTCTCTACTTCTGATTTGTGGGGGCTACGCTGCCTTTCAAGGTACTATGGAGCCCTGCAGTATTTACTCTTGCTCCCAACAAGAAGTACAGCCAGACCTCCCACCTCTGTGTGCACTTACATGCACAAACAAGCCTGAAGCCCATGACATCAAGTCATTCCTCTGCTCCTTCTCAAAGTCAGTTGGTCAATAGCAGCTCCTGAGATTCTATAAGGACTGGGCACACACACACTTGGCTTAGAAGGCCCTAGGGATAATGTGACATTTAGGCATGGTGAAAGCAGTCCTGTGACTTTTCTGTGAAGTGCTTACTGCTTACCCCCCCCCAACACAAAGTTCAGGGAAGCAGCACTGAGTGATCCAAGATGAGCGACTTTTAATAGTATAAAATATTGGGGTATGTTTCCTTTGTGAATTTGAATATAGTAAACCAAAAAAGAGGAGCTTTTATTACTACTTTAATATTACAATTTCAATAAAATTTTAAAAGAGTTGAAGGTTTGGCTACAAAACAAAATCCTGTATTTCAAACTGCATTTAAGTGACTTTTTTGATGTTACTTTTTTTCCATGTCTTTTTATGTGAACGCTTCCTTTGAGCTGATTCAACTTGAATACTGGAAAGCAGTAGCTTGAAATAGGCATTAAACGGGATGTTTAAACAGCAGGCATTATATAATTGGGACATTTCTTGGTTAATGAAACTGAACGTAGAACATGGTTAAACTATTCAATTTTTTTTAGAAAGCAGATTGAGCTCATTTGGCTGGAAAATGTTAAGGAATCCATATGTTCCCATCATTAACTATAACAATGTTATCTATAGCATATGTCCACATTCATTTCCAAATAAATGCATAAATATAATAAAGGTTGTAGAATAATCTATTCAGCAAACAACAAGAATAAATGTAATGCTCCATGATCACAAATTACAATGGAAAGGTTTATAAAAAATGTAGCCTGAATATTGTGGTTGGTACCCCAAACAACCAATTAGGTTACTTGTTTTAGTTACCCAGTGCTAGGTAGGCTGTGTAAGTTAAAAGTTGTTGCTTCACTTTGGAAATCAGTACTATTGGGGCTTTGCTTTATTTTCATAAATAACAAATTTTGCACAGAAGTAGTTTTTGTTAATGCATCATTGGGCACAGAACCAAAAAATGTCAGCACAAAAGACCTTGGCACATCAAAAAAGTCTCTATGCTGTCAGTGTCAGCGTGGCCTCACTTAAGAGTCATTCTTTACACTTCCTCTGCTAGATGCGTAATGCCAAAATGATACCGCACTGAAGTCCCGGAGTTCTAACATGTAGTAATATTTCATAATATCATCACCTGTTGATCCTGCCATTTCCTGTAACTGGCCAAGAGGCCAAGATGTCCATCAAAATAGGCAATTACAGCTGTTGGGACAGCCAATGCAATATTGTCAGGGGTGTTTACAATGGTCAGTTTTAATTCATATGGTTTGAACTTTTTTTTTTTTTTTTTAAAAGAAAAAAAACATGTTGCTATAACTGCCTAAAAGGTGTCCCCATGAGTTATGCCACGTACACACGACCGGACTTTACGGCATACTTGGTTAGGCGGACCGGAGTCCGTCGGACAATTCGATCATGTGTGGGCTCCAGCTGACTTTTTCCCCCTAAAAGTTTGATGGACCTAGAAATGAAACATGTTTCAAATCTTTTTGACGGACTCGAGTCCGGTCGAAAAATCGTCTGTATGCTAGTCTGACGAACAAAAAACGACGCTAGGGCAGCTATTGGCTACTGGCTATGAACTTCCTTGTTTTAGTCCGGTCATACGTCATCACGTACAAATCCGTCGGACTTTGGTTGATCGTGTGTAGGCAAGTCCATTCATTCGGAATGTCTGTCGTAAAGTCCGTCGTAAAGTCCGTTGAACCAAGTATGCCGTAAAGTCCGGTCGTGTGTACGCGGCATTAGGATTTTTTTTTTGTCTCTAAAACCCATTTTACATGTTCATCTTGGATTGCTCTGTTCACTTACCACACTGTAGTGCGATTTTGCAGCAGAGCAAACAATATTGTCACCTATTAAGGGAAGTGGAAAATAATGTATCTACTGGCAGGATGAACAGATAATACAATACTTTGTAAAAAAAGTATTGTTAACGTTTTTCGATGGTCCCTTTATAAAAGACCATTTAAAAATTGCAGTAAAAGGCACAGAAATAGCAAACATTTTAAAAGTTCAATGCATATGTTTTTGCAGGAAAAAATTGTCCATTTATTTATTTTTCTTTGCAGGAGCCTGCAAAGCATTGGACTTGCGATCTCTGGATCGCAGGTGTAATGTCAGGCCCAGCAAACTTTTTCTCCAGCTTTCTGCCTTTGCCTCTGTACGGGCTATCAGTTACATAGCTGGTGGAAGAGTAAATGGAATATGAGTGTGCTTATTACCACACTCGTAGTCCATTGAGAACTACAAATCTGAGCACCACACGTTATTTATTATTTTTTATGCTTTATTGTACTTCTGTGAGTGATACACAGAAGGTGCAGGCTTGCTTTTTGTACATATATATTTTCTGCTGAGCTGACATAGTTTTAACATTTATATTTTGTCTGCCACAGTGGCAGATACAACTTTTAGTTTATTCATTCACAGATCTCTGTGAATTTATGAGGCAGCTGTGCAGGTGGAGCAAGGGTAGAAGGGGAGTCACTTGCACCATGTTACATCCTAAATACAGGCGTAACATGGTATAAGAGGTGAACTTAGACTTTAAATACCTACTTGCAGTGATTTCCTTTCCATAAATTATTTTGTATTCACTTGCAATGTGCTTCTGAACTTGCTAGCAAATCTGACGCCCTCACAAGAATCAAATTCCTAGCACAGCCCTTGCACTCATAGCCCTGAACTTCATTAGGAGTGTCTCATTACTCTCTGTGCTGGCCCAGATCAGGTCAGGGGATGTAGGCAACATGGAGAACTACATGCTGCTACATTCTATACTCCTTCTTGTGAGAGTTAGCACCGCCTCATGGCGGGAGACCAAATTGCTTCACTGGGCCCCACACCAAAGTATCACATCTTATTAACTTCCAGTGACATCTGTCCTGACACTGACTACAAAGTACTTTTGAGGGAAATAGCATTAAACACTGATTTTGTCTCCGCCAGTACTTTACATATATTACACTTTTACTCTTCAACCCCAAGGCATGCAATGAAACAGATGTATACGTTGCCAGACCTTGCGTGCTCGTGTTCCAAGCCCATCTGTAGGAAATTTCTGCTACACAGTGGGCCCTAACTGAGGGTCCCTGCTGGTAAAAGGTAGACTATACATGTTCCAATCCACCTCTCTGGCAGAACCTACAACACTGGGGACTACTGTCTTCTCTCCCGAACTGGCTGCTTCTCTTTCTTTTACTCTCTCCAGTACTCAGATAGTTAACATTTAGGCATACGCTTTGTTCCCCATTCCCATACAGTGTATTATTACATGTTCATTCTGAACTCTCAGTAAATCAGACCAGACAATTCACTTAACCAGCATCTCTGTTTACTGAATAAAATGGCATGGCAATGACAAAGTCTTTAGGGCTTTGTTGTGGTGTCTCATACCTTTTTGGCTTGTATAAATTTCCATGAAGTGGTTTACTCTCTACAGTCCCAGTTCAAGGTCCCACCAAGGGTAAACCCACTTTAGTGCTCACTACATCTCTTTGTGTTAGGTCCCTCTTCATCCCCTAACCAATCTCCTTAGAAAAAAGAGCCCAGGTGATCCACACCCTCACACATAAATATCCCAACTACGGGGTGTTTCAAAGGCCAAATGGCCAACACCACAGAATGTTAATCTCGACAGTGCTAACACAGTAACTTAGAATTACAGTACACCAGCAACACAGCTGGCGCTTGCTTACAAGCATAGGAGAATACTGTAGTTGTCAATTGCTTGACAGCTTTGAGTCTGTTGGGCTATGGACAACATATCAGAGATTGCAGTGCCCAGCAGCAGCCTCAGGACTTTTATAGGTAAACATAATGCCAAAAAAATGTTAAATGCAAATATGATCTTATGAGAAGATTGTTGTTGAAAAAATGTTCTTATAAAAGGCTATCTTTAAATTTAGAAAATACATTTAGTATCACAAAAAAGTTCTGTACATCAGCAGGACACCAAGCACATACCAGAAGTCAACTGAGCATCACCTAGCCTTGTTTGATGCCAGATTTTAATGAACTGAAAATTCAATACACATGAGAGCTAGGTTGTGTTTCTTGTATCTGCCCCTGGCATTTGGGACATGCCTGATGCTACAGACCAATTCAATTAATTTCTACCACCAATGTTAGATGCTTTGGGGAAGCCTGGATGACATACAGGTGCTGGATGGTTCTAAAAGGGTCTGTAGATGTAGAAATAAACAATACAGCGTATCCTTATGTTCGGAGTACAAGCAAAGTTATATACATAATTTTACTTTTAACCAGAATAAAAAAAATAAAACAGATTACTAGCTATCCATTCATAGCTAAAGTCCTCTAAGTCCCAGTGCAAAATGTGAAACAGGGCCATAACATGTTAAATGGACAAAAATGTCCTAGAATATAGCAAACTTGGTGCATGAAAGCATTTCCTAACTGATAAACACACCATAATGATATCCTCACTGGAGCATTGAGAAAAAGAATCAAGAATAATTGAAGTGGAATCAGAGACCTCTAGGGATTATAGGCTCTCTTTACTCTGCCATTGTCCTCTAATTTACAGCAGGGTCATGTTACCAAAATATAAGAATATGACCATGGAATGAGGTGCCTAAATGCAATGCTGTTTTGTTTACAGCTTTTAGAAATAGGTAAAAAATTAAATAAAACTGATACTGAAATAGATCTTTCCAGCATTTGGTAACAGTAAATATATACAGACAGACTCTAAAATTCTCAGATGCTTGAAAAACTATAATACTAACCTCTGCTGTCTGTAAATTTGGCATAAAAACCCATGATGCTTAGAAAAATATAACCCTGACAAGATCTGGGATCTGTGGGATCATTCTGAGTATGGTTCCCCTCCCTGAATCCCTCTTGTGCCCAACATACAGCTCCATGTCCTCCTGTCACCACCTCATCTCTTTGCAGACCCAGTTATATAATGTAGCCCACTGCTCAACTTCTCGCTACCTGCGCTACCTGCGCTATAGCCGAAAGACGGCTGCAGCGCGGGCCTTAATTGCTGAGAGGGCGTCCATGGACGTCCTCCCGAGCAAGTGCAGTCTGCGCGACCTGCTCTATGATCACAGAGTCTATGAGACTCGGCTGATCACAGAACTGAGTAAGGCGGCCCATTACCACGTGATCAGCTGTCAGTCAATGATGGCTGATCACGTGATGTAAACAGAAGCTCGGTAATCGGTACTTTTTTTTTCCTCGCGCTGTCAGCGTGAGGGGAAAAAAAAGCCGATCACCGGCTTCTGTCAGAGTGACATCGGTCCCTCACTCAGAAAGCCGCAGCTGTGCCCACCAATGTCACCTGCCAGTGCCCACTGTGCCACCTATCAGTACCCACCAGTGTCACCTACCAGTGTCCACAGTGCAACCTACCAGTGCCCACAGTGCCACCCATCAATGCCCACCAGTGCTGCCAATCAATGCCCATCAGTGTCTAATAATCAGTGCCACAGATCAGTGCTGCTTATCAGTGCCGCCTATCAGCGCCCTTCAGTGCCACCTATCAGTGCCCTTCAGTGCCACCCATCAGTGCCAACCATCAGTGCCCATCAGTGCCTCCTATCAGTGCTGCCTCATCAGTGCTTATCAGTGCTACCTATCAGTGCCTATTAGGGCCGCCTTTTCAGTAGTTTTGCCTGTTTTATGATCAACAGGTTTTTCTTTGTCTTTTTTTTTTCTTTTGTGTTTGATTTCTCTGACTTTAATATACATAATGTGCTTTATTTGTATTCCAACAAATCTTCAATAAAACTACACTCTAACCACTTGCTTACTGGGCACTTAAACCCCCCTCCTGCCAAGACCAATGTTCAGCTTTTAGCGCTGTCACTCTTTGAACGACAATTGCGTGGTCATACAACACTGTATCCAAATTAAGTTTTTATCATTTTTTCCCACAAATAGAGCTTTATTTTGGTGGTATCCGATCACCTCTGGGTTTTTAATTTTTTCACAAAAAAAATAAATAAAACGAAATAAAAAAAAATACAAAACTGTTTTATATTTTATAAAATTTTGCAAACAGGTAATTTTTCTCCCTCATTGATGTACACTGATGAGGCTGCACTGATGGGCACTGATATGCTGCACTGATAGACACCGATAGGCTACATTGATGGGCACTGATAAGGCGGCACTGATGGACACTGATGAGGTGGCACTGGTGGGCACTGATAGGTGGCATTGGTGGGCACTGAGAGGTGGCACTGATGGGTGGCACTGATGGGCAGCACTGAAGGGCATTGATAGGTGGCACTGAAGGGCACTAATAGGTGGCACTGATAGCTGGCACTGATGGGCACTGATATGGTGGCAGGGATGGGCAATTATGGGTGGCAGTGATGGGCACTGACCGCCACTGGTAGGTGGCACTGATGAGGCACTGATTGGCACCACTGGTGGACATATAGGTGATAGGTGGCATTAGTGGGCATTGATAGGTGGCACTGATTGCTGGCACTGTTATGCACTGGTGGGCACTGATTCGTGGCACTGTGGGCACTGGCAGGTGGCACTGGTAGGTGGCACTGGCAGGCGGCACTGGTGGGCACAGATGAGATGGCTGTGCATTTTCCTCTTCGGGACTGATGTCCCTTGCACAGAAGCTGGTGATTGGCTTTTTTTTCTCCTCACGCTGTCAGCAATAGCAACAATAGCGGCGATTTACCGCCGCCGCCGCCCCCGCCCCAGTGTGAAAGGGGCCTTAGGTGAAGGGTTTCTAGATTAACCAAGGGAATACCCATGAATGATCTAGGAGGAAGAGTGGGGAGGGGAGAGGGAAGAAAAAAATAAAGAAAAAAAAGGGGGGTGGTGGGGGAAAGGGATGAGCACCAAGTTCATGTTAAAGAGGTATCTTGGGGGTAGACTTCGAGGTTGTGGCTGTGGAGTCAATGGTAGCAGTCTCCGTTATGATGTTTGAATGGGGAGAAGGAGTTGGTGGGTGCGAGATGATCTCGCGTGAGGTTTTGTGTCTCGGCTATAGGTGAGTACCTTATGTTGTAGTGGGTCTTTCAGTTGAAGAAAGCAGCCTCACTTACGGTGTTGAGGGAGGCCCATGGTATGAGAATGAGATTTCCTCGAGTTTCGTTTGTTCCATGGGAGTGAGCGTTGAGACCATAAAAGGTTGCCATGTGTGGTAGAAACGTGTTTTGGTTTTTTCATGCGATAGGTCTGTGTTGAGTTTGTCTTTGAATAGTAGTTGTAAGAGGTCTCTTTTGACTTGGGAGGTGTTCGGTCGTGAGCTGGAGATCCAGTTTTTCAGGATGGCTCTTCTGGCAAGTAGGAGGCATATCAGGGACCAGTCTTTGCCGCAAGGGGAAAAATTGAGTGACCAGGGCAGTAGCTGGGGGTCCCAGTGGCTGAAGATAAGGAGCAGGGGGTCTTTGGAAGGGTATATGAGCCTGGTGCACAATTTTCAATTGGGTTTCCCTCCAAGATTTGTTGGGAACCAATTTGTGGATTGCATTAAGGCCTTGTAGAATTTTATCCACCAGCTCAGTATCTGGAAAGTCTCTTGCCCAGTTGGCCGCTGATGAGGCTGTGAGAGGGGAGTGGTTTTCAGAAGAAGAGGTTGGTAAATATCTGAAATTTTGTATGAGTCCTCTGAGAGAAGGATATCCGTGAAAGATGATTTGAACCTTTTACGGTTGTCTCTGCAGGCATTTTTCAGAAAGCTGATGCATTGTCCATATTGGAAGGCATGTGACGGTGGGAGTGAGAATTTGTCAGCTATAGTTTGGAAATTGATAGGGCGACCAGTCTCTATGTCACATAGTAATGAGAATTTGGTGAGGCCATTTCGTTACCATGTGACATAGGGTTGATTTTCCAGACCTGGGTGGAAGCTTGGGTTTCCTTGTATTGGAAGATGGCTAGAAATGAAGGGTGGTAGTTTGAGGCTTTTATTCACTTCTCTCCAGGCAATTGCAGTGTCCCGTAGCAGGAGGTTGTGCTGAAGTGATGTGGAAGGGATTTCCACTTGCAGTGGAGGAGGGCTACCAAGGAGTAAGGGTGTGTCATTGCGGTTTCCAGATGATAATTGGAGTAGCGAGACTTTTGGGCTACCCAGTCCAGACCTATCCTCAGTAGACAGGCTAAATTGTATGTTCTGATGTTTGGGAGGCTAATACCCCCTTCGCGTCTGGGAAGATATAACTTCGTGAAGGCTATGCGTGGTCTTTTGTTTCGCCAAAGGAATTTAGAGATGGCAGTATTGAGGAATTTCGTATCTTTATGGTGTAGAAGCAAAGGGAGGGTTTGGAGCTGGTAGAGTAGGCGGGCAAAACTGACCATTTTCACCAGATGGCATCTTCCCAGGAGTGAGACAGGGAGATTCATCCAGTTATCTAGTTCCTGAGAAATGTTTGTGAGTATGGGGGGATAGTTAAGGTGGTAGAGAGAGGAGGGAAGTTTCCCTATTTTAACTCCTAAGTAAGTGATATGGGATTTTGCGACAGTGAAGATAGCTTGTTGGGCCCAAAGAGGTTTGGACTGAGTACCTATGGGAAGTATTTCACTTTTATTGTAATTTATGCGCAGGCCAGAGCATAATCTAAATTGGTCAAAGGTTGATTTAATCATGAGCATGTCGGATGCAGGATTCGCTGTGAAAATAAGGACATCATCAGCGAAGAGTGAAGTTCGTAGTTCATGTTCGCCTATTTTGATGCCATGTAATGGGGCTATGTAGGAAAGGTACCTGGATAGGGGTTCCAAGGCTATGTTGAAGAGGAGTGGGGATAAAGGACATCCCTGTCTTGTGCCTTTGTGGAGATGGAATTTATCCGAAAGGAGTCTTGCTGCTACAAGCCTAGCCGCCGGGGCGGTGTACATGGTAGCAATAAGGTGAGTGAAAGGGCCGGAGAATACCATTTTGGTCATGACCATGGAAAGCCATTCGAAACTTACGTTATCGAAGGCTTTCTCCGCATCTAGGGTGATGATGGCATGGTTACCCTTTGGAGTGCATTTAGCGTGTTCCAGGGTCATCTTTACCTTTCTGAGGTTCATGGTGGCAGTCCTACCCTTCACAAACCCCGATTGGGCAGGGTGAATCAGAGAGGGGATAATAGAGGCTAATCTGTAGCCTAGAACTGTGCCCACCCAGAGTTTTTTCATATATTGGAAGTCGGGAGTGGAGAGGTGGGTTTCCTGGAGTAGGGAAATGTCGGCCTTATGCATTTGGAGGTGGTGAAGAATTTTCATTCTCTGGGATGGGGAATGGAGTCCCTTCACATTCCAGGAGACTATTTTCATATTGGGAGGGCCAGAATGGAGGTATGTGCTGACGTTGTATGAGTTGAGTGATAGATCATACGTAGGAGCGATGCGAATACCAACAGGGATATGTAGGAGGCTATGCTATAAATGAATGCTGAGTTAGGGTCTGTTGGTGCTAATGAATCAAAGGATGGGAGTACGAGGGGGAGGAAAGGATTTAGGAGGAAGGGGGTAAGAGGTAGAAACACTACAACATTACTGTAAAACTTTTTCCGCATGGAGGTCACTGTGTGGTCCAGCTCCCATTACAAGACCCTGTGACTGCAGCTTTGAAACCTGCATGTTAAAGGGATATCACACTGGCAGGTCGGGTTGTGGTCAGGAGGCGTGGTCTGATCTACGCAGGGAAGCCAGGGGAGAAAACTGCGTTTTAAGAGATATAAAAAAGCATTGAACTAGTAGTAACATATTACCATTGTGCTCATCATTATAAAGGTTCGGCCTACCAGTACGTAGGAGTATGATGAGGGGTAGAGAGAGAGTCATCTTCGCCTGGACTGGTCCGTAAGGCCAGTTGAGTAGTAATATTACCAGAGGCAGTAGTGCTGTTGGAAGGGATAATTCAATTAGGCGTGGAGTGACGTTGATCCGGTCCAGAGGCTCTGAAACATTTTGGGGAGTCCTTGCGTGGGCTCCTTTGGTCCAGAGCACGGTTGATGGGGACTGTTTTGGATGTAGGACTCAGGTGCAGTCCTTTGCATAGTGATCTTAGGAAGGCCTCTGCCTCGGATGAGTCATGGAAGGAGAGCAGGTCGCCATTAGGGGCTTTGAGCCAGAGGATAGCTGGAAAGGCTAGGGTAAATTTAATTTGTTGCTGGTGTAGCTACGTGCATATTTGTTGAAATGCTTTCCTTTTCTTGGATACTTCTATGGAGTAATCTGCGAATATCAGGATCTTCGTTCCATCAATCTGGAGAGATCTGGATTGCCTGTATTGTTGTAGGATGAAAGCTTTGTCGGAATAGTTCAGATATTTTGCAATAATTGGTCAGGACGATTTGCGATCCGAATTAAAGGTTCCCATACGGTGGGCATGTTCCACAATGCAGGGGCCTGGGAGGCCTAGTGCTTCGGGTATGCGCCTCGCACAGAAGTCCGTGAGGGCTGAAGGTTGCAATGATTCTGGGACGCCCACGAATCGCAGGTTGCTCCTTCTGGACCTATTTTCTAAATCATCTAATTTCTCTAAAATATATTTGTTCGTCTTATCTTGGGCCTGTTCTGTGGATTGAGCCTGGTAGAGTTCTTCCTCAATGTTAGATATGTGGTGCTCGGCCTCATTTAGTCTGGAAGCATGTTCCCCTAATTGGGCCTGAAGCTTCTGCATGCCTGCGCTGATTGCCTTTTCCACAGAGGCTGCTATCATGGGGGGGAGAAGAGAGCTGCCACAGCCTGGGCAATAAGCTCTGTGTGGTGATCTCCAGTATGCTGTGGGGCAGTGTCATGCTGTGGGGCAGTGTCATGCTGTGAGGAAGGGGGGCGGGCCGCCGCCTACCTCCATGTCAGGAGCTGATTCAGTGGGCTGATCCATGTAGGCCGAGGCCGGGGCCTCGATTTGTGGCTGTCCCGTTTGCGCCGTTGCGGCCGCATACGATCGCGGGCCGGTTTTCTCCACAAAACGGTCCATGTGATGACCGGGTGTGGGGGGAGAGGCTGCCGGTGCTTGGAGCGAGTTTTGCCGGTTTTATAGGCTGAATTTGGAGTCTAGCTGCAGGAGCTGGTGGGAAAAGCAGCTACTCCATATGGCACCGGAACCGGAAATGATTATTTTTTTTATAGTGGTCTACTTTTTTTTTTTCTTATCATCCATAATATCTCCATAATCATCCATGATCTCCATAATATTTTTTGTCGTTTTGTGTGTCAAGTTACCACAACACCTTATTATCTTGTATTTTTTAACCTCAAAGAGCTTGGTTGGTGTTGGTGTTCCTTGTTAATTTGACACTGTATTTTTGAAATGTACTGTACCTGCCTACTCACAAACAAACTGTCCTTTTTGAAGTAAAACACATAGCCAAGTATTTGTCAAAAAAAATAGAAATTTATTAGGGGTCATAACAAACTAAAGAGGAAGGCAACGCTGGATAAACTGTTGAAATTGGCGAAATCTTTGTACTCCAGGGCAGACATCAATTATTTGACAGGCAAAATTGGTAGCCTGAGGAGTCCATTTAATAGGGAGCACAATCCGGTCCAGGACTCCAAAAGATCGGGAGCAGCAGCAGATGACATATATGTCCTGAGGCTGTGGTCTTACAACAGCCTGCATCTTTTGCCAGACCAGATCGAACCCAGGCCATCACTCTCTTGACTTCCTTCCATGCTCCCTTCCAGGCTGTGGCTGTGGTGTTGGAGTTGTGGCAGGAGGTGGAGGAGGAGTATGGTCCAACTCACATACATGACTTTTGTTGGTGATTTGGCCCTTCACCCCCTTATTTAGGGCCTGAAATATGACCTCCTCACAGATGAGGCGTTGGCCCTCCTCCATTACTTGCATCTTACTGGCTGTCATGCAGCCAAAGGCCTCTTGAACACTGGGGGTGGAGAACCTGCCGAATCAAAGCAAGCGCTGACTCCTCCATGTTCCTCCCCATCCTGGGCCTTTTTGTTGGAAGGTAGAGAGGAGGAACCTGCAATTCGGTCAAGCTACTGGGCCCAGCCACCTCCTGGCTGCCACTTTCCCCCACCACCTCCTGGCTGAGACTTTCCTGTGTATGAAAATGGGACATAGTTTTAGTTTTTTGATCATCAATCACAAACATTTTGAGCTCATAACTGTTTCAAATTGAATGTTAACAAATAGAAAAGACAATCATTCTGACCCCAGCATTTTTCATTCTTGTCGCAATCATTTTTGGCTACTACTGTCTATTGATATGTAAACCACTTTGTTAAATCAGAAATGAAAGATCAATAATAGCATCTAGTTAACATCATTCAATTTTTGGACAAGAAATATGTTGAAGAATGCTATACTTGGCCTAAGCTGGGCTCCTCCACATCTTCTTCCTGGGTGGAAGGCCCAGGTTGTACTTCGGAAGCCTCAGCTGAGGTGGAAGGAAGGGTTGATAGTGATTGCCTGGGTTCACTCTGGTCTGACAAAAACCACAGTCTGTCATAATACCAGAGCCTGGGTACATAAAAGTCATCTGCTGCTGTTCCTGATCTCATGGAATCCTGGACCTTCTTGTGCTCCCTATTATATGTGCTCCCCAGGCCACCAATTTTGCACTTCAAATAGGGGATGTTTGCCGTGGGAATCACTGGCTTTACCAATTCCAACAGTTGATCCATCACTGCGTTCCTCTTTATTTTATTATTATAAAATGGGTGTTTCACTTGCCATAGACAGGGCAGCTCCCTGTACTTATCCATGAAGTTGGGAAGGAAGTCGTGGTCATTAAATTTATCCATATTCTCTGCAAGACACAACACAAGACAAGCCCTAATGTCAGGCTAAACTCTCCTAATCTTGTCCCAATATAGGCCTCAATCTATAAGCAGTATAAGCCACTAACCACTGATGCCCCAAGTTAAAATTGTACCTTCGTTAGCATGATCGGCGCTAACACTACTCCTTCCTCTGCTCACAGTTCGTACGTATGATGCACGCATGTTATGCTTTATATACACTGCACATGCATGAAACTCTGCCCCTGACCTTCTTTCTAGTATGTTCCCCGCCCCTTCTCTTTCGGCGCAGTGGGAGGGCACATGGTGGAGATGGTGGACATCTTGAAGAGGGCCGACTATAATGGGAAGTATGGACCGTATAGCAACCCAAATGTGAGAATGGCCAAGATCATGACTAAAGTTGTGAAAAGTCTGCACAGGAATTTTGGGGTATGACGATCCAAGGAGCAATTGAGGAAACGCTGGTCAGACCTGAAATTGAGGGAGCACGATCAGTACAGAAGGATCAGGAAAGTGCTTCTAAAAAGTAAGTATTTGTCCCATGTTCCTATTATTATTATTACTTGCATACTGCTCCATGTGCTTTTATTTACTGTTGTACAGTTTAAAATGGCAAGTTTCAGGTTTGTGGGCACAATAATCATTTGTAGTAAACATTGTTCGTTCGCCCACTAATATGATGTTTTTGGCAGATGCAAGTTAACTACATTTATTCAGGCCTATTAAAAGAAGTTTAGTACATTGTTGCCTAGATGGGTTTGTAACCAGAATGAAATGCAAACTTGATTCAGTGTAAGGAGAGGACACTCAGCAGTTGTTTACACATCTGGACGCAGGAGAACTAGTGTGGGGCACCAGAACACCCTTTTTAGGGTGTCCCACACAGGTGCTACAGTGGATACTAGGGGTCTCTCCATGTGTGAAACTTTACCAAAAAAGGTAAGTATGCCAGCTTTAAGAAAGGGAAAAAAAATCATGTCTTCAGCTTGGAACTCTGCCAAAACAGACAATTGTACGACACTTCCAAGCAATGTTTCATATTCTTATTCCTTGCCTCAAAGATCTGTGTGCTAAGTATACCTTTTTTGTATTCACATAGGGGAGAAAAGAATCAGGACATATGAGGACACCAGGAACCCCACATCTTCTGAAGAAGGGGAAATCCCCACACACCATGAAGAAGATGTGGAGGGAGAGGTTCAGGAAGTAGTGGGTGATGTGGGAGAAATAGTGACCACAACAGGTCATTGTCTGAGACCACAGCTTCAGGTAATAGATGTATGCCTGCATATTTATTATACATGGTGTGTTTTTTAATTTTAGGCGATGTGGATGTTGTGGAAGAAGAAACTAATTTCACACCAGTGGAAGTGCACAAGTCCTCATCGGGGAGATAATGGTGTGCAATCGGAATTTAGAGAAGGTCAAGGAAAACACCAATGACGTTTAACAAAAAATTAAGAACATCATTGATGTTTTAGGCAGAATCTAAAACACACAAAAATTGTACAGTTTTGTCGTTGAATTTGTTATTTTAAATCAATTTTTAAAGTAATTTGAAAGCCAAATTTTGAAGATGCACACAGTGTGTCAACATGTGCTATCTGCCATCATGGAATATCAATGTACGCGTTTTGTGGGTACAACCCCTTCCTCGCAACTCAAGTAGGTGAGAGGAAGGGGTTGCACCCCCGAAACACGTCCATTGATCCCCATGATGGGAGCTAGCACATGTTGACATTAGGCATGGGATCAGGAGGGAAATCCACATTTTGACTCCCAATTTGTGTGCATCTTCAAAATTTGGCTTTTACAGGGGTGACATCACCCCATCTGATAAAGGCAAGATCCACACAGTTTGGACATACTAATGTCTGATATGGCCTTCACTTTATCAAAGTTAAACTTTGTAAGTTCCTGAGTTGTGTATGTTATGGTTTTAAACATGCCTGTTTAATCAAAAAAAGGACATTTCTACTGTCAAACATAAAAATGTTATACACCAAAGATGTTGGTTTGTTAAAAAAAACCTTTTCTAACGCACATGTGAATGTGCACTTAGTAAAATGTTTTATACTCAACAATGTGTGGCTTCTTCTTTCAATGCTCAATACCAGTTTTTGGAGTAAGTTGGTGTTTACAGTGACAAGGGGGTTATTTACTAAAGGCAAATCCACTTTGCACTACAAGTGCACTTTCAGTGCAGTTTCAGTGCACTTTCAAGTGCATTGGCAGTGTACTTGTAGTGCAAAGTGGATTTTCCTTTAGTAAATAACCTCCGCAGTGCTCTAAAATTTGCCCCGATCAGGCCATTTTAGGGACTCAAAGCAATTAATTCATGGGGCTGAAAAGCATGATTATTTTTATCATTAATGCATTACATACATTAACAACAAAAACATTGTGTGTGTAGCAGATCCACAACATAATAGTTAGCTGAAGAAGATATTGTCACCTCATGTATCAAATAAATTACATTTGCACTATTGAAGAAAATGGCCAAAAATAAAAGGCCACTGGAGAACCTAGGAGACAGCTAAAAAAACACAAGCAGTAAATCAAATGAAATATTATTTCAGTTTATAAAAAAAAAAAAAAAAAAAAATTAAAAATGTTTTAAAGATTCTCTGGCATATAAATGGCCCCCCTACCCGCAAAGTACCCGAGATAACTTTGTCTAACTTTGCGGGGGCTTTGGGGGGGCAAGCCAGAATGACCAGGTTCAAGTGTCGTCAGATTAGTATTTTAAAATCCGGCCTCAGTCACAACTGAGGCCACATAGTTTGTTGCATTTTTCTGAGGTAATTATGGAGAATGCAGCAGGCAAGGACAATATAATTCAGTTTATATTCCGCCATGTGTATCACTGTCAGAAATAGGCAGAACTGGCAGGCCATTATTCCAAATGCATTCTCCACAACTCTTCTGGCTCTGGCCAGCCGGTAGTTAAAAACCCTCTGGTCCGGGGTGAAGGTCCTAATTGGGAATGGCCTCATGAGATGGTCACCCAGCCCAAACGCTTCAGCAGTGACGAACACAAACAGGAGACCAGCCACATTGTCTTCCAGAGGTGGCAAGCCAAAGCCGCCATTCTGGAGATACCGGAGGAACTCCGTCTGGGCGATGACTTCACCATCCGCCATCCGGCCATTTTTCCAAGCCTCCACATACAGGAACTCGTATGTCGCTGACACCACCGCCAACAACACAATACTGTTAAACCCTTTATAATTATAATAGTACGACCACGAGTTGGGGGGGTGGGACGATGTGGACGTGCTTCCCATCTATTGCCCCTCTGCAGTTGGGAAAGTCCCAATGCTGGGCAAACTGGGATGCCACAGTCTGCCATTCCTGTGGGTTTGAAGGAAACTGTGGAGTCAAACAAGAAAAAAAAATAGTACTTTTGCACATAACATTGCAAGCAGATTAGACACAAACATTCTTGGCCAACATAAGCATAACATTTATTTTAAGGAGTATTTAAACACAAAAGTATAAGGTCCACTTATCAGATTCCTCACCCCCTCTGATGGCTCATTGTAAAAATTTTAGGGTGGGGGAGGGAGATGTTTTGGACAGGTAACCCTCTGCACTTCATTGAGAGCTGAATGCATAAATAATGTGGGTTATTTTGACCAGCCCCTCCTTACTTACAGTATTGGCAGCCCACTGCCAAATAGTACTTTTGCACATAACATTGCAAGCAGATTAGACACAAACATTCTTGGCCAACATAAGCATAACATTTATTTTAAGGAGTATTTAAAGACAAAAGTATAAGGTCCACTTATCAGATTCCTCACCCCCTCTGATGGCTCATTGTAAAAATTTTAGGGTAGGGGAGGGAGATGTTTTGGACAGGTAACCCTCTGCACTTCATTGAGAGCTGAATGCATAAATAATGTGGGTTACTTTGACCAGCCCCTCCTTACTTACAGTATTGGCAGCCCACTGGACAGGTAAGAAGTGTCCTCATACAAAAATATGAATACACACTGTACAAATCGAAGTACTTTTTTACATTCTGCAATTACCTATCAAGATAATAGGAGAACAAAACTTTAAACAGTACCATTTCAAAGTATTCAGGCAGGCCCTTGCATAACATGCTTTGGTGAATTCATTCATAAATCTGACCACAAAAGAGGTAGGTATAGTGTGTATGGGTTTGGCAAATTCAGCAGATAGAGGATTGGTATTGGTTGACTTAGCGGTTGTGGGGGAGGGAGGGTTCCAAATGAGTTTGGGCCTCTAAAAAAAAAAGCCTCTTGCACTCTACCTGAATTTAAGGACAACAATAACATTTGGACACATGATCAGGAACCGATCAATCCCCAGGCCAATGATATCTGGCCTGGACCTGGCGATCGGTCCTGACGAATGAGATCCTTCCCCTGTCTGTGTAACTGTAAACACTGACAGGGGAAGTGATGTCATCTCTCCTCATGTCAGTCTTTTAGTTCCAGACCGAGAGGAGAGAAGACATGCACCAACACTAGTATTAGTATTAGGCTCAGATAGGTTTAGGGACCCCCCCTAACCCCCCCAATAAAGGTTTAACCCCTTGATTACTCCTGTCACCTGTGATCACAGTATAGGTGTCACAGGTGAAGCAGTTTAGCTAGATTTTTTTATATAGCGTCAGGGCATCCGCCGTATTTTACCCAAAAAAGATTTAACCCCCTGATCACCCGGCAAGTAATCAAAGTTAGGTTTTAGCATCAAAGGATCTGCGTCACCCCAGGCAGCGCCAGATCAGTGCTAGTACTGCTAACACCCACACACGCACCATACGCCTCCCTTAGTAGTATAGTGTCTAAACGGATCAATATTGTTGTAATATGTTGGCCGATTTATGTATAATGTTGTATTGGAGTGCCATGTTGACCAGAAATTCAGTTGAATTGTCCAAGTCAACTGAATTTTAACATATCAAGGGGACAGCTGAAGACCCTTTGATGTGTTGATCTTATGCAAGTCTACCTAGGTGTGTGAGGTATGGTCTGTAAACCTAACTGAACATTTCAAAGGGTACATTGTTTAAAGGACCATAGAAGAAGTATTTATTGATGGCAATTAGACTTGAGGGGGTAACAATAAGATCAAAGAGTATTTTGGGTTGACCTAGCAGAAACTCCCTCCTAATGGACTAGTATTTCAGAGAGGACATTCAAGCTGGCATTTAGTCAGTATAGTCTTGTCTGTGTATGACTATGAAGGCGCAAATCTAGAGAAAATGGGACTCTGAATTATACACTCTGTCGGATTTTTTGTCATCTGTGGACTTTGGACTTTGTTCTGTGTTAGAAGTCAATAAAGTACATCTCTCTGGAAGAATTGGGTTTCTGCGGAAGAGTACTTACATCATCATTATAATAACTACTAAATTAATTACCCACTATATATCAAATCACTACAAATATCTGATCAGATCTATACTAGTGTCCCCAGCAGTTTAGGCTTCCCTAAAATGCAGTGTTAGCGGCATCAGCCCAGATACCTGTTAGCACCTGTGTTTAGCCCCTCTGCCCTGCCCATCCAAGTACAGTAGCAATCGATCACTGTCACTTACAAAACACAACACACATAACTACAGCATTCGCAGAGTCAGGCCTGATCCCTGCAAATGATAACAGTTTTTTGGTATCAGTCACTAACAGTCGGGAGCTTTTTTACCTGTGAGTCTCACTACTGTACCAGTAAATTTAGAGCCCAAAATGGCAAATCGAAGATACAGTAGTGAACAGACCTACACGTTTCTGAGCATGACAGATAGTGAAGAGGAAGTCACTCATCTGTCAGATTCAGGCTCAGAATACGAACCTGTAGGCGAACCTGTAGACGACAGTGGCACCCTGAAGCTCTGATGATGGAGTTGTGGTCCCTGCCAAGGTCAGGCGTACCAGACCCGATCTTCTTCTGCTGTCGTTGAGGTGCAAGAACCGCAGGTCCCTCGTATGGAGCAGAGAGCACCGCAATTCCTTCTGGTGAACTGGCAAGCACCAGTGGCCTAGTACATCCTGGTCATACATCCAGCACTACAGTAACACTTGGTGACATGGCGAGTTCCATAAGTGCAGTTCAAGCTGGCGAGGTGGCAAGCATGAGTAGTGTCCCGCTGCCACCAAGAAGACAAAGACAGGCCGTCGAGCCCATAGTGCCCTTCCTGCTGCATTCACCAATCCTAATTGGGAACCCACCACTTCTGCAGCACCCGTACTTCCCCCATTCACTGGCCAAGCTGGAATTCAGGTGGAAACAGTTGATTTTACGTCACTTGATTTTTATTTGCTGTTTTTTACCGAAGACCTCTATAGATCTATTGTGGACCAAAGCAATTTATATGCTGGTCAATTCATCGCTGCTAATCCCCAGCTGACCCTTGCCAGAGATTGGAGACCAATTACGGTCTCCAAATTTAAGACCTTCCTGGGCCTATCCCCCCTCATGGGCATAACTAAAAAGAGTGAGTTGCGGTCATATTGGTCCACTGACCCAATTCACCATATGTCCCTGTTCTCTGCCTCCATGACCAGGACACAATACGAGCAGATCTTGCGGTTCATGCATTTCAACAACAATGAACGCTGTCGTATTCGGGGTGACCCTGAATTTGATCGGCTCTACAAAATTCGGCCCCTCGTAAACCACTTCAACCAACGTTTTGCAGCCTTGTTTGCTCCCCATCAAGTTGTCTGCGTTGATGAGACCCTGATTAAGTTTTCTGACCTCTTTCAAACAATATCTTCCCAGCAAGCATGCCAGATACGGGGTCAAGATGTATAAGCTCTGTGACAGGGCCACAGGCTATATATGTAGTTTTTTGGTTTAGGAGGGAAGAGATAGTTCTGTAGAGCTGGAGAACTGCCCTGACTACATAGGGAGCACTGGTAAGATTGTGTGGGACTTGGTGTCACCCTTATTCGGAAAGGGGTACCACTTGTATGTGGACAATTATTACACAAGCTTGCTACTTTTTAGTCACTTGTTTGATCATCAAATTGGCACATGTGGCACCGTGCGATCTAATCGCCTGGGCTAACCCCAGCTGCTTGTAGCTTCCCGTCTTAGGCTGGGGGGAGAGAGCTTGCTTGAGATGTAATAATTTGCTCACTGTGAAGTGGAGGGATAACAAGAATGTTTTCGTTCTTACCTCCCTTCATGCAGACACAACTGTCCAAATTACCACGGCAACTGGTGTTGTGGAGAAATCCCTCTGTGTCCACGAATATAACCTCAATATGGGAGGGGTGACCTCAACAACCAGTTGTTGGCGTCGTACCTAACTGCCCGTAAGGCCAGACGCTGGTATAAAAAGTGTCTGTATACTTGTTTCAATTGGCTTTGCTGAATGCTCATGTGCTATACAGAGCTTCAGGACGGAGTGGATCCTTACTTAAATTCCAGGAAGAGATCATCAGAGCCCTTCTGTTTCCAGACGGTGCTCTGGCCCAACTTCCCAACGCAAATGCAGTAAGCCGGCTGCATGAGAGGCATTTTCCACATGTCCTCTCTGGTGCCCCTACCCAGAGAACACCCCAAAGAAGATGTTGTGTCTGTAGAAAATGCGGATTTAGGCGTGACACCCACTTTTATTGTCCCTCCTGTCCTAACCAACCTGGTCTTTGCATTGGTGACTGTTTCGAACGCTATCACACACTAGTTGAGTATTAGCATAGGGTACAGCACCACACAGTCATAGGCACACGTACACAGGGTCTCGGGGTCTGGAAAGATGTGATGGCCATCACATTTTGAGAGACCCTAATCTGCAACATTCAGTTTATAGTTTTTTTTTACAGTTTTTATAAAAGTGAAAAAAGTGAAAAAAAACCACACACACAAAAACACAAAAAAAATAATAATAAAAAAGCCAAAAATAGTTGTGGTTGTATTTTTCTTCTCTCTCTCTCTTTCTCTCTCTCTGCAGCGCGGATTTATTTATCTTGACAGCAACAGCGTTTGCTCCCACGATAGATAAAGCCATGACTTCAGCGCTGTAGGAGGTGATTTCACCACCACAGTTGAAAAAAAGAGCATATATGCCGAAGCATGGGGGCAGCAGGGGTGGAGGAGCGATTTGCTCCTAACTTTTGGGGCATACTTCGGCATATATATATTTTAGGCACAGATTTCATTAAAAAATGTTTTATTTTTTACTATTTTTTTTTTGTATTTGCTTTGCAGGTATGGTAAGTCTTACTGTTATACTGTAATGTTACTTTGTTTTATTGTTAACCATAATTTGCTTAGCAGGTACACCATTCAGTTGCAGCGCGGATTTATTTATCTTGACAGCAATAGCATTTGCTCCCACGATAGATAAAGCCGTGACTCCAGCGCTGTAGGAGGTAATTTCACCACCACAATTAAAAACAAAATGGTGCATGTATGCCCATCATTAGAAGTGGGTGGATGAAGGGAGGTATTCTAATGGTGGGCATACCCAACGATCAATCTCTTTTTTTTTTGTTCAGCCCACAGGTTACATGAAAAAAAGAATGGAGAGGGGGGGAATTGGGACTTTAATTGAGGCACATATGCGGTGTGCCTCCATCCCTATACTATGTGCAAAAAGAGAAGGGAAAGTGGGACTTTGATTGAGATAGATGACTTTGTGGAGGCAAAGTTGAAATAAATGCAAAAATGTTTTATTGATAACGAACGTTGTAAAGAATATGGCAATAAAATAACCACATATACATTCAGTACAGTAATTCATATAGACTCCACCCACACATAACATACAAGTGTGGCATGGGAAAAAGGTTTGCATGAGTATGGTATTGTCAGAGCAGTTCAAAGGTACATAACATAGGGTGAATTTATATTATTACATATGACATAAAAACAGCACCAGCGACAGGAGTATGGGTGTAGCAAGTAAAACCAAAATGGATGAATAAATAAATGTCAGAATTATTAATCTGCTGCAGACTGAAATTCAATGTGTCCATTACAGACACAGGTCAGCATCACTTGTGCCCGACGCGTTTCGTGTAGAGACACTCCTCAGGGGCAGATGCTAAAATATATCTGCAGAGTGTAAAGAAAAAAGTGGTGACATTAGTCTAATTCTAATTAGTAATGTAGCAATAGGGCAGATTAGCTCGTCCTAAATACTCACATAGGGTCCAAAACGGTAAAATGTTGTGGCAATGTGATCAACGTCCCAATAAAGCCTCCCCCGGGAACTGAGGTAATTGCAGCCGCGCACGGCAGGGCGCACGCAACAAAACCTCCCGATGACCCAAGGCACAAATTGCTGGTGCAAGTGAAAAGTTGCGGTGGCCTGAGAGGGCAATCTGAAGTGATATGAGAAGGTCTGAAAAAAGAATGTGAAAATGAGAATGAGTGAAAATGTGAATGAATGAAAAAAAAAAAAAAAAAAATTATTAGATAAATAAATAAATAAATAAAAAATATATTGAAATATGAAGATGAAAAAATGAATAAAAATAGTAAAATAAATGGAATGTGATGTAAAAAGGGGGTGTGTGTTGACTAAATATGTGAACTATGTGAGCATTATTGATGTTGCGTGAAAAAGTGAAAGGTTGGATAGTGAGAGCCAATGTTAAAACAAAAAAAGTGGCAACAGTGATAACAAAAATAAAATAAAACATAGTGACAGGCAATTGTGAATGACCTAGGGGGTGACTGACGTGTTGGAGCAGGGCTGAAAACAAAGGGAAGTGTTGAATGCGATGTGATAGCTCGGAGGTGTATCAGCAAGAGTGTGACAGGGGAGGCAGCTTATATGTACCCCGCACATGTGCACGCCGGCTCTTACCAGCGTCACGCTAGCGTGTGATAGGCAGGAAGGGGCTCCGGAGAGGGCGGTAAGCACCGCCCTCCACAGAAGCCCATATTCACTGCCAAAACAGCCGAGATGGAAATCACGTGCCCTGTGCGTTGGCCCCAAATCATGACGCCACACACAGGGCAGGGTGCGTGGCGCCGATGCTCTGTAGGCATCCACCCGCTACCCCGTAACACTCCCCGCCCCCCGGTGGGCGGAGAGGGGGGAGGGGGAGGCACATAGAGAGCATCGCAGCTCCCGGGTAGAGGACCAACAAGGAACCGGAAATCACCACAACCGCAACATACCCCAAATGAACTGGCGCAATGGCACTGTAGAACTACATGGATACAAAATTAATGTACCCTGAGTGTGTAAAAACCGGGTATGGTGGCATAACCCCCCGGAATTTACAAACCTCACACTGGGGTAGTAGGGGAACACTACCAACCCAGTCATCAAATCTCCATCCCTGTTCAAATCGAATGGAGAGGGGGGGAATTGGGACTTTAATTGAGGCACATATGCGGTGTGCCTCCATCCCTATACTATGTGCAAAAAGAGAAGGGAAAGTGGGACTTTGATTGAGATAGATGACTTTGTGGAGGCAAAGTTGAAATAAATGCAAAAATGTTTTATTGATAACGAACGTTGTAAAGAATATGGCAATAAAATAACCACATATACATTCAGTACAGTAATTCATATAGACTCCACCCACACATAACATACAAGTGTGGCATGGGAAAAAGGTTTGCATGAGTATGGTATTGTCAGAGCAGTTCAAAGGTACATAACATAGGGTGAATTTATATTATTACATATGACATAAAAACAGCACCAGCGACAGGAGTATGGGTGTAGCAAGTAAAACCAAAATGGATGAATAAATAAATGTCAGAATTATTAATCTGCTGCAGACTGAAATTCAGTGTGTCCATTACAGACACAGGTCAGCATCACTTGTGCCCGACGCGTTTCGTGTAGAGACACTCCTCAGGGGCAGATGCTAAAATATATCTGCAGAGTGTAAAGAAAAAAGTGGTGACATTAGTCTAATTCTAATTAGTAATGTAGCAATAGGGCAGATTAGCTCGTCCTAAATACTCACATGGGGTCCAAAACGGTAAAATGTTGCGGCAATGTGATCAACGTCCCAATAAAGCCTCCCCCGGGAACTGAGGTAATTGCAGCCGCGCACGGCAGGGCGCACGCAACAAAACCTCCCGATGACCCAAGGCACAAATTGCTGGTGCAAGTGAAAAGTTGCGGTGGCCTGAGAGGGCAATCTGAAGTGATATGAGAAGGTCTGAAAAAAGAATGTGAAAATGAGAATGAGTGAAAATGTGAATGAATGAAAAAAAAAAAAAAAATTATTAGATAAATAAATAAATAAATAAAAAATATATTGAAATATGAAGATGAAAAAATGAATAAAAATAGTAAAATAAATGGAATGTGATGTAAAAAGGGGGTGTGTGTTGACTAAATATGTGAACTATGTGAGCATTATTGATGTTGCGTGAAAAAGTGAAAGGTTGGATAGTGAGAGCCAATGTTAAAACAAAAAAAGTGGCAACAGTGATAACAAAAATAAAATAAAACATAGTGACAGGCAATTGTGAATGACCTAGGGGGTGACTGACGTGTTGGAGCAGGGCTGAAAACAAAGGGAAGTGTTGAATGCGATGTGATAGCTCGGAGGTGTATCAGCAAGAGTGTGACAGGGGAGGCAGCTTATATGTACCCCGCACACGTGCACGCCGGCTCTTACCAGCGTCACGCTAGCGTGTGATAGGCAGTGAGGAGTGAAATCAAAAATTTACGCTCTTAGAAATCCTGAAGGCGGTGCTTGGTTTTCGGGGCCCTGTATGTGGCTAGGCTCCCAAAAAATCCCACACATGTGGTATCCCTGTACTCAGGAGAAGCAGCAGAATTTATTTTGGGGTGTAATTCCACAAATGCCCATGGCATATGTGAGCAATGTACCATTTAGTGACAACTTTGTGCAAAAAAAGTTTGTCATTTTCCCGCAACTTGTGGCAAAATATGAAATATTCCATGGACTCAACATTTCTCTCATCAAATAGCTTGGGGTGTCTATTTCCAAAATGGGGTCATTTGGCTGGGTTTTGTGCCAACTTGGCATTTTATGGCCTTCAAAACTGTGATAGGTAGTGAGGAGTGAAATAAAAAATTTACGCCATTAGAAATCCTGAAGGCGGTGCTTGGTTTTACGCGGCTAGGCTCCCAAAAAGTCCCACACATGTGGTATCCCCCTACTCAGGAGAAGCAGAAAAATGGATTTTGGGGTGCAATTCCACATATAATCATGGCATGTGTGAGTAATATATGATTTAGTGACAACTTTTTGTAAAAAAAATGTATTTTTTTTTTTACATTATTCAATCACTTGGGACAAAAAATTAAATATTCAATGGGCTCAACATGCCTCTTAGCAATTTCCTTAGGATGTCTACTTTCCAAAATGGGGTAATTTAGGGGGATTTTGTACTGCTCTGCCATTTTAGCACCTCAAGAAATAAGAGGCAGTCATAAACGAAAAGCTGCGTAAATTCCAGAAAATGTACCCTAGTTTGTGGACGCTATAACTTTTGCGCAAACCAATAAATATACGCTTATTGACATTTTTGTTACCAAAGACATGTGGCTGAATACATTTTGGCCGAAACGTATGACTAAAATTGAGTTTGTTGGATTTTTCTAAGTACAAAAAGTAGAAAATATCATTTTTTTTCAAAATTTTTGGTCTTTTTCCGTTGATATCGCAAAAAATAAAAATTGCAGAGGCAATCAAATACCATCAAAAGAAAGCTCTATTTGTGGGAAAAAAAGGATGCAAATTTTGTTTGGGTACAACATTGCATGATCGTGCAATTACCAGTTAAAGCAGCGCAGTGCCAAATTGTAAAAAGTCCTCCGGTCATTGAGCTGCAAAATGGTCCGGGGCTGAAGTGGTTAAAGGAGAAAACTTACCTTAATATAGTCCTTCTGCAGGACCTGTATAATGGCAGAACAGGTCTCTGGAATAATGATTCCCAGAGGCTGGGGGAGATGCCTGTCGAGAACTTGATGTCCTGCAGATTTCTCCCCGTCGCCAAGTACAGCAAGGTGGTGACTAGCCTTTGTTTTGGAGTGATGGCTTGCCGCATGCAGGTGTCCTGCTTCATAATATAAGGGGACAGCAAAGCCAACAAACTGAAAAACGGGGTCCATCATCCGGAGATAATTCCTGAAATCATCAGGATTATTCTCATGGATCTCCCGCAGCAAAGGCATTTGCGAGAATTGATCATGCTGGAGCAACCAATTCTTCTTCCATGAACTACTCCTCGCCCTGTTCATGGACTGGACTTGGGTCAAAGCAAGAACTCCAACACCAAGCCCCTGCACAGCAAGAACTCTACGACGAGTACGTACACGCAACATGGCTTCAAAACAGAACGCATTAAAAATCAGAAAGGCCTGAGAAGAGCAAGCTGAAAATCAGAAACAAGCGGACAAGAATGCACTGAAAAACAGATACGATCTATTAAATAGAACGCACAGAAATACAGAAACAAACTGACAACACGCACTGAAGAACAGGTATGAACCCACAAGCACAAATGGAAGAGCAGTAACAAACTGAAAAGCATGAGGCTGAAAAGCGCCAATCGTCTCTCACCAAACTTGTACTAACACGAGATAAACACGAGATTAGCAGAAGGAGCCCAAAGGGTGGCGCACTTGGTATTGAACTTCCTTTTTATAGTGCCATCGTATGTGTTGTAGGTCACCACGTTCTTGGCGATCGAAATTTCCGACATTTGTGTGACCGTGTGTATGCAAGACAAGTTTGAGACAACATCCATCGGAAAAAAATCCACGGTTTGTTGTCCGAATGTCCGATCGTGTGTACAGGGCATTAAGGTTTGACCTCATATTATATGGCTTTGGTAAATCTGAAGACAAAATTCTGCAGAAAATCTAGTGTGTATGGAGTCTTAGTATATTGTGGCCTTACCTCTCAGGGATAGCTTTCTGTCCACTATTCTCTCACTGCATAAAAATTCCCCACAGTATAGACAAACTGTCTTATTTTCTGCCTTCCAGTCTGGTGGTTATAAAAGACACCCATAAGCTTGTCAAATAATATACAGTAGATGCTATCAGGATTACCTAAAACAAAGTCAAAGGCTGCTAAAGTATCTATAACCACTTGACTGGAAGAGTTTAGCCCCTTCATGACAAGGACATTTTTTGCTATTTAGCACTGCTCTACATTAACTGGTAATGCAATGCAACGCTGTACCCAAACAAAATTTATATAATTTTTTTTCACACAAATAGAGCTTTCTTTTGGTGATATATGATCACCATTGGATTTTTTTCATTTGTGATATATATGAAAAAAATTTGAAAAGTTTGAAAAAAAATATTTTTACTTTCTGATGCAAAACATATTGAATAAAATAATCCAAAAAAATCTAATTTCTTCATATATTTTTGCCAAAATGTATTCTGCTACATGTGTTTGATAAAAAAATCCCAATAAGTGTATATTGATTGGTTTGCGTGAAAGTTATAGAGCCTACAAATTATGGTATAAATACTGGATTTTTTTATACTACTAATGGCGGTGATCAGCAACTTATAATGGGACTGTGATAGTGCAGCGGCTGATCTGACACTAACTGATTCTGGAGGAAACTGACCAACTGCCACTGACATCACCAGTAACATTAATACAGGGATCAGTGATAATACTATACACTGTCACTGTACTAATGACTCTGGCTGTGAAGGGGTTAACACCTAGGGCAATTAAGGGGTCAACTGTGTGCCTAACTATGTGTAATATGTGTAAAGTGTGCTGCTTTTACTAATAGATCTCTTATTTTCTCAGCCATGCTTTGCAGGGTAATGTTGATGTAAGTGTTTTTAGCTGGTTTTAACCACTAGGTGTCCACGCTATAGCCGAAAGATGGCTACAGCGCGGACTCCAATTGCCAGGAGGGCGTCCCTGGACGTCCTCCTGTTTACCTTCATGATGTGCGCGCCCACATTTCGGGGAAATTCTGTATTGGCCATGTCCCTTGGACACGGCCAATCACAGATCGTGCTAAATGGCCAATCACAGCGGCCATTTAGCACTCGATCTGAGTGTCCAATGAGAGATGATCTCATATGTAAACATATGAGATCATCTCTCATTGCTAGCTCTCTCTCCTCACACAGAGACAGCGTGTGAGGAGGGAGAGTGAATGGCTGCAGCGGTGATTGAAAAAAAAAATAGAAAATACTGCCCACAGTACCTGTCAGTGCCATCTGTCCCCAGTGCCATCTGTCAGTGCCATCTGTCCCCAGTGCCACCTGTCAGTGCCATCTGTCCCCAGTGCCATCTGTCATCAGTGCCACATCAGTGTCACGTGTCATCAGTGCCACCTATTAGTGCCATCTGTCATCAGTGCCATGTATTAGTGCCATCTGTCATCAGTGCCATATTTTAGTGCCATCTGTCATCAGTGCCACATATTAATGCCATCTGTCATCAGTGCCACGTATTAGTGCCATCTGTCATCAGTGCCACATCAGTGTCACGTGCCATCAGTATCATGTATCACTGCCATCTGTCATCAGTGCCACATTAGTGTCACGTGTCATTGTCCTGGTGCTCCAGGGCCTTCAAAAGTGTAATAGGTAGTCAACAAGTTAGATGTGTAATTTATGCTCCTAAAACACCTGATGGTGCTCCCTGCATGTTGGGCCTCTCTATGTGGCTAGGCTGTGGAAAAGTCACACACATGTGGTATCGTAATACTCAGGAGGAGTAGCAGAATGTATTTTGGGGCGTCATTTGTGGTATACACATGCCATTTGAGAGAAATAACCTATTACAATGACAATTTTGTGGAAAAAAAAATCTTAATTTTGCAAAGAATTGTGGGAAAAAATTACAACATCAAAAACCTCACCATGCATCTTACAAAATACCTTGGAATGTCTACTTTCAAAAAAAAGGGTCATTTGGGGGGTATTTGTACTTTCCTGGCTTGTTAGGGTTGCAAGAAATAAGATAGGCCACCAATACATCAGGTGTGATCAATTTTTTATGATTTGCACCACAGCTTGTAGACTCTCTAACTTTCACAAAGACCAAATAATATCCACTAATTTGGGTTATTTTTACCAAAAATATGTAGCAGTATAAATTGTGGCCAAAATTTATGAAGAAAAATTAATAATTTGCAAAATGTTATCACAGAAACAAAGAAAAATGTGCTTTTTTTTTTCATTTATGCGCAAAAAATAAAAAACCCAGGAGGTGATCAAATACCACCAAAAGAAAGTTCTATTTGTATGAAAAAAAGCTTCCTATGGATTTACACTATTACAAACGGTTTTGCTTTCTTCAATGGCTCATGTCAAGAGGAAGAAGGAAATGGAGATGGAGTGGATTACTATGATAAGAGCTCTGGAATCCACACTTTGAGCCTATGGTTTATGCAAGCGCTTGTTCCTTATCATATGAGAGCCACGTTACTTTTGTTAAGCCTCTGAGTGTGGTTGGTGGAGGACATGTGGTGTCACACACACATTGCAATAGTGTGGAGACTTCACTGTGCACTTACTTTTTATGGTTCATTACCAATTTAACATGGATTATGGTTTATTATGAACATCTAATATTATGGACTTTTTGATACACTTGTTTTGTGATATGTTTTAACTATTTGTGTCACTTCTAGTGCTGCACAATTGCATCTGTACTTTGATTGTATAGAGTATCCTATATTATGTGCGGGTTGCTTAAGTATTTCATCTGAGTACAGCGACTTTATTTAAATATACTTGAAAATAAGGTACTTCCTAGAGCCAGTTCTTCTTACAGCTGTGGGTCCCGAGTGCTACCATTTTGAATATGGGATACAACTATGACACACTGAAGAATCACATCCTTTGTGGATGTATGAGATTGTGTGGTGCTGCGGGATTGATCATTGCAGCCTACTGGAACATGTGATGTGTCCCAGGAGGCTATGGACTGAGGACATGGGTAGGGGGACATCATTCTCATCGAGGCCAGAATTGAGCAAGTGTGGGTGAGTACATGTTTAAAAAAGGTTCCCTGCAAAAAAAAAAAAAAGTTTAAAGTGTTAGGGACAGGGGTGGGCAATTGAATAAGCAGCTCTTTCACATTTGAGCGAAGGTCCACTTTAAGCATCCTAGCAGCTATGTCTTGACTACATGAATGTGCTACAGCAATGGCCGTATAGCATTTCTCAAGGTGAGTTTCCTGATAGTGACTACAATAGACCATTGTCCATGTTATGTGTGTTGAAAAGGTCATTTGTAGTCTCGATTGGAAGCCTGTGTGACAGGGTAACAATGCGGGAGGACAGTTGGAAGCCAAGAGAATAGTTTTACCACTCTATAACAGGAGGAGACTGGCAGGATCTCTGTGAATTATTTTAATGAAAGTTGCATATTTAAAATGATTAACTTTTGAAATAACACCCCCATGGTCACTTCCATACTTAAAAAGCTTTCACTGGACCCCACCAGCCAGAACAACTTAAAAACGTAAAACACATCTCCTTGCTCCCATGTACCTCTAAACTTCTAGATTGCTTAATCTACAAGCATTTGAGCTCTTACCTCACTGACATCAAACTTCTTGACCCCTAACAGTCTGGCTGTCGCGTGCAGCACTCTATAGAAACTGCCCTACTAAAACTCACTAACAATCACTAACTGCTTAAACCAATGGCAACTACTCCATACTCATTCTAGCAGACCTTTGCTGCCTTTAATACTGTGGAATGCCTACTCCACTCTCTTGGCCACCAAAACTCTGCTCTTTCCTGGTTCTCCTCCTACCTATCATAACGTTCCTTCTGTGTTACCTACAACTCTGTCTTCTCTTCTCCACTTCCTCCAAGGTTCTGTCCTTGGAACCCTTCTCTTCTTTATCTACACCTCCTCCGTTGGTCACTTTATAAACTCCCAAAGCTTCCAACACCATCTCTATACCCATATCTATCTCTGTATTCCTAACCTTTCAGTCTATTCTCACATTGCTACCTTACTAACTGACATATCAGTTTGGATTATTATTATTATTATTATAATACAGGATTTATATAGCACCAACAGTTTACACAGCGCTTTTACAACTTGAAGTTAGACAGTACAATTATAATACAATTTAATACAGTAAGAGTCCTGCTTGTTAGAGTTTACAATCTAAGAGGGAACATCAAGAGATACAAGAGGTAATAACTGTGGGGGATGGGCTGATTGATAAAATAAATGTACAGTTGTTAGGAAGGAGCCAAATAGGCTTCCCTAAAGAGATGAGTTTTCAGGGATTGTCTGAAAGTGGACAGAGTAGGAGATAGTCAGACAAATTGGGGTAGAGCGCTTCAGAGAATGGGAGAGATAAAGTCCTGGAGGTGAGCGTGGGATGTGGTGACAAGGGAGCTAGAGGGCAGGAGGTCTTGGGAGGAAGAAGATTTTGAGACTAGGTTGGTGATGTAGCTGGGGGCCAAGTTGTGGATGGCATTGTAAGTTATTGTTATTATCTTGAATTTAATTTGTTAGGTGAGCGGAAGCCAGTGGAGGGATTGGCAGAGAGGGGTAGCAGATGCCAAGTGGTTTGTAAGGTGGATGAGACTGGCAGCAGCATTCATGATGGACTGAAGGGGGATAGCCTATTTAAAGGTAAGCCAATGAGGAGGGAATTGCAGTAGTCTTAAGTTTTGTGGTGTCATTAGTTAGGAAGTGGCATATCTTGGAGATGTTGCAGAGGTTGACACAGGAAAGTTTTGGACACAGATTAGATGTGGGGTAGAAAGGATAGTTCAGAGTCCAGGAGTCTAGGACCTTGGCATGGGGGGACAGGTTGATAGTTGATTTTGATAAAGAAATCAGGGGAAGAGGCATATGGGGGAGGAAATATTATGAGCTCGGTTTTGGATAGGTTGAGTTTGAGGAAGTGGTGTGACATCCAGGCTAATATGTCTGTTAGTAAGTCCGAATGGTATTGAAAGCCATGCGAGGCAATCAACTGAGAAGGTGTAGATTGAAAAAGGAGAGGTCCAAGAACAGAGCCTTAGGGAACCCAACTGAGAAAAGAAGAGGAGAGGAAGAAGTAGAATACTGAAGGTAGACACTGAAGGTGAAGTAGAAGTAGACACTGAAGGTGCAGTGGGATAGGTAGGATGAGAAGCAAAAGAGTACAGTCACAGAGTCCAAATAGTGGAGTTTTTTGAGGAGGAGGGAGTGGTCCACTGTGTCAAAGGCAGCAGAGAGGTCCAGAAGGAGTAGTACAGAATAGTGTCCATTGGTTTTAGCCATTAGTAGGTTGTTTGTGAGTTTAAGGAGAGCCGTTTCCATGGAGTGTTCAGGGCGAAATCTGGACTAATGCCCTGTACACACGATCAGAATTTTTGTCGGTAAAACCTTGGTTGGTTTTTCCGACGGAATTCCGCTCAAGCTTGCCTTGCATACACATGATCACACAAAAGTTCTCTGAACTTTTGACTGTCAAGAACGTGGTGACGTACAACATGTACAACGGCACTAGAAAAGCGAAGTTCCATACGAATTGATGATTCTGAGCATGCGTGTTTTTTTGCTCGTCGGAATTGCATACAGACGAACTGAATTTCCGATAGGAGCTTTTTCCGACGGAAAAATAGTAAACCTGCTCTCAATCTTTTGCTGGCTGAAATTCCGCCAGCAAAAGTGCGATGGAGCATACACACGGTCAGAATTTCCGACCAAAATCTCACATCGGACTTTTCCTGGCGGAATTTACAGTCATGTGTACGGGGGATAAAGGGTATCAAGAAGTTTGTTCTTAGTCAGATGGTTGCTCAGGTTGTAGAGTTTGGAGGAGGAGGGGAGTCAGGAGAGGGGGCATAGGTTGTTAAGATTGGTGGGGTCCAGTGAGGGCTTTTTAAGGATGGGGGTGACTAGAGCATGTTTTAGAGAGTTGGGGAAGATGCTAGAAGAGAGGGAGAAAAAAAGAGAGAGAGGAGCGCCACTAAGTAAAATCATTTATTCACCAATATAAAAACAAAGTATTAACTTACATTTAGGAGCGGTATATAGAACAGACAGATGTGATTCCTGATAGAAGAGGGGGAAGGGAACAGTCAGTGATTCCCCGGGGATGCCTCCAAACACAACGCAGTCTGGCGGGGAGGCCAGGACGGTACACAGCCTGTCTCTGGGGGAGGACGGAGCGGCAGCCCGGAAGCCGCTGGCAATGTTGTCAATGAGGAGAAAAAACAAAACGCGTTTCTGAGCATGCACAGGGTCTGTACGGCACATGCGCGCTCCTTTATCAAGTGTAGAGTAGGGAAAACAGTGAAGAGCTATTTATAGCAGATCAAAGGTAATGGGTGGACGTTCACAGCTGATTGTATCACAGCTGATTGTATCAATGCAGGTAATGGGTGGACGTTCACAGCTGATTGTATCAATGCCGGAGTGTCAATATATGAACCACAGACAATAGCAATGTTATATAACAAGGCCAGAGCACATATCTGTATCTTTATGAGCAAGCTGGATGTCTGATAAAAGAAAGCTGGGGAAAAAAATTATTACTAGAGAACTATATATCTAAAAAGGGTGAATGATTAAAAGAAGATGTGTCTCAAGAGTATATTTATGCATATATATCAGAGCATTTATGATAAACTATCATAGAAGTATTATAAAAATATATTATGAAGACATGATCACAAGGTAAATTGGATAATGAAAAAAAGGGGGGGGTTTCAAAAAATGTAAAAGTTAATTAAAAATTGCATGAAAAGAATTATTATATGACAATGTAAAAAATAAAAATGAAATAATAAAAAAAATGGGTGATAAAAGAAAAAGGATATATATATATATGTGTAGAGAAATATATAAAAAAAAATAATAAAAAAAAAAAAATAATGAAAAAAATGGAAACAAAAGTAAAAATAAAGGATTATTGCTATACATGATACATACAATATGCTGGATGTCACACCCCTGAATGATTGGTGCGACAATTAAAACAAAAGGTAAAATATATTGGATTGCGACTTATGGAGCACCCATAATCGCATACAAATGATATGTGCAAGAAATGCGTGAATAACATTATTAGATAGCCAATGGTAAGTAAACCAGCTAAACAAAGGTAAATGCCAGAGAAACCATTCTGACCATGGGTCATTGGGAAAATTTATTCATCTGGAATAACAAACCCTTTTGCCAAGCACATAGTCATTTTTGGTCGTTACATCGACGATATCGTCGTCATCTGGGACGGTTCCCCCTCCCGGATCGATGACGTTGTCGCCCATTGTAACACCAATGACCTGGGCCTTTCCTTTACAGCAGTCTGGAACAGGGATAGCTTAGCCTTCCTTGATTTAGAACTCAATCATGAAGGTGATCATATTTTTTCTCGTAATTACACCAAGGCCACTGCTGGAAACTCTTATTTGCACTATGACAGCTGCCACCACCCTCTATGGAAGAACAATATCCCGAAAGGGCAGTTCTGCAGGCTCAGGCAGAACTGCACTAGAACTTGCGATTATGTCACTCAGAGTACGCACCTCAAAAACAAGTTTCTAGAGAAAGGTTATCCTACATCATTGATAGAACAGGCCTACATCATTGATAGAACAGTACTTGCCGGGCAAGAAACCCAAGATTACCAAACCCCCGGAAGAACCGGAGGTACGCTTTATTACGGGTTTTCATAGCCAACACAGAAAGATGGAACATATACTTTCCAAACATTGGAATATCCTTAAACAAGACCCCCACTTGAACACCTCCCTGCGCCAAAGACCCAAAGTCACCTACAGAAGGGCCCCTACTTTGAAAAATAAAATAGCACCCAGTAAGTTAAAATGTAAAACCAAAGATAATTCCCTTTGTCTCATTCCCTTAGTGGGAATGTATAGGTGTAATAAACCATTGTGCTTAACCTGTGGTTTTGTGAACCATGGCCAAAAAAGTTTTACCCATAAAGGTAGACTCTTCACTTTTGACAAATTCCACAACTGTTCCAGCGACTACGTAGTGTATTGCCTTATATGCCCTTGTAAACTTTTGTATGTAGGCCGGACCATTTGCCCATTAAGACAGCGCTTTGGTAAGCACCGTCGTTTGGTTGAATTAGGTAGCGACAAACACAGTGTACCACGTCACTTTTTAAAATATCATGCTCGCTCCACTAGAGGCCTACAAGTTTGGGTCATTGAGTCCATACCAAACGATCTGTGTGAAGCCGAGCGTTTCTCGCGCTTGTGCGAGCGCGAAACGTTCTGGATTTACACCCTTGACACGCTTGCCCCTAATGGACTCAATGAGGAACTGGAAATTAACACTATCCTCTAAACATTCAGAATGGTTTCTGTTTTATTTGTCTTGGTTTAGCTTGCCTGCCCACTATCGGCTATTTGGTAATAATGTTATTCACGCATTGTTGCATATATCATTTTCATGCAAACAAATACATACAAACAATATATACAAACAAATCGCATACAAATGCGATCATGTATGCGAGGAACTGGAAACCAACACCTTCCTATATATATTCAGAATGGTTTCTCTGGCATTTACCTTTGTTTAGCTGGTTTTACTTACCATTGGCTATCTAATAATGTTATTCACACATTTCTTGCACATATCATTTGTATGCGATTATGGGTGCTCCATAAGTCGCAATCCAATATATTTAACCTTTTGTTTTAATTGTCGCACCAATCATTCAGGGGTGTGACATTCAGCATATTGTATGTATCATGTATAGCAATAATCCTTTATTTTTATTTTTGTTTCCATTTTTTCATTATTTTTTCATTATTTTTTCATTAGTATAGAATGGTTTCTGTTTTATTTGTCTTGGTTTAGCTTGCCTGCCCACAATCGGCTATTTGGTAATAATGTTATTCACGCATTGTTGCATATATCATTTTCATGTAAACAAATACATACAAACAATATATACAAACAAATCACATACAAATGCGATCATGTATGTGAGGAACTGGAAATCAACACCTTCCTATATATATTCAGAATGGTTTCTCTTGCATTTACCTTTGTTTAGCTGGTTTACTTACCATTGGCTATCTAATAATGTTATTCACACATTTCTTGCACATATCATTTGTATGCGATTATGGGTGCTCCATAAGTCGCAATCCAATATATTTTACCTTTTGTTTTAATTGTCGCACCAATCATTCAGGGGTGTGACATCCAGCATATTGTATGTATCATGTATAGCAATAATCCTTTATTTTTACTTTTGTTTCCATTTTTTTCATTATTTTTTTTTTCTTTTCATGCAATTTTTAATTAACTTTTACATTTTTTGAAACCCCCCCCCTTTTTTTCATTATCCAATTTACCTTGTGATCATGTCTTCATAATATATTTTTATAATACTTCTATGATAGTTTATCATAAATGCTCTGATATATATGCATATATATACTCTTGAGACACATCTTCTTTTAATCATTCACGCTTTTTAGATATATAGTTCTCTAGTAATAATTTTTTCCCCAGCTTTCTTTTATCAGACATCCAGCTTGCTCATAAAGATACAGATATGTGCTCTGGCCTTGTTATATAACATTGCTATTGTCTGTGGTTCATATATTGACACTCCGGCATTGATACAATCAGCTGTGAACGTCCACCCATTACCTGCATTGATACAATCAGCTGTGATACAATCAGCTGTGAACGTCCACCCATTACCTTTGATCTGCTATAAATAGCTCTTCACTGTTTTCCCTACTCTACACTTGATAAAGGAGCGCACATGTGCCGTACAGACCCTGCGCATGCTCAGAAACGCGTTGTGTTTTTTCTCCTCATTGACAACATATTGCCAGCGGCTTCCTGGGCTGCCGCTCAGTCCTCCCGCAGAGACAGACTGTGTACCGTCCTGGCCTCCCCGCCAGACTGCGTTGTGTTTGGAGGCATCCCCGGGAATCACTGACTGTTCCCTTCCCCCTCTTCTATCAGGAATCACATCTGTCTGTTCTATATACCGCTCCTAAATGTAAGTTGATACTTTGTTTTTATATTGGTGAATAAATGATTTTACTTAGTGGCGCTCCTCTCTCTCTTTTTTACCTGGATGGATCTGAGTTTGACTTCTCTCAACAAGAAGAGCTGCCTTTCGTGAATCTGGCCACACAAATTCCTACAAGAAAAGAAAAGTTTTATTCCGGTGTTTTGTTTTACCTATGACTTATCCTCCAGGGATCCTCTCCTGCTTTATAGACTGTTTCCTGGCTCCTGTCCAAGACTTCCAACACCGTCTTGATTACACCGTGATTGATCCAGCTTTTAGACTTTATAATTTCATTAACTTTTATAGTCATTTGCCTTATAGCCTCTGAGCGCCAGTTTATTTGTTTTAGAAGAGAGGGAGAGGTTGAGATGTGAGTTAAAGAGTGTAGAAAAAGCCAGTAGGTGAGCATAGCATTTGCAAGGGAGCAGGAGCCAGGGGGCAGGTGGTTAGGTGGGCATTAGAAAAAAGTTTAGCAACCATTTTAATAGTAGCAGGGTTGAATGAGGGAAGTAGTGATTGTATCTGTGAACATGGGGTGTTAACTGAGAGAGGTTTCTGTGCATTGGAGATCTCTTCACGAATTGTATCAATCTTATTTTTGAAGTGGTTGACGATCTCCTGGGCAGTGCTAGTGAGTGATTTAGTGGGTGGAGATAGTGGAGGACAGAGTAGAGAGTTAAAGGTAGAGAAGAGTTGACAAGGACTGGGGGAGAATGTGTAAATGAGAGTGATAAAATAAGTCTGCTTGGCAGTGAGGAGGCAGGAATAGTATTTTTGGAGGGCAGATTTATATTGGTTGAAGTGTTTCTGGGACTTTGTCTTATGTCATAGGTGCTCAAGAGCGTGGCTACTTTTTCAGAGACTTCTGGTGTCATCTGTTTGCCAGGGTTGTAGAGGTCGGGGCCTGATTCTGCGTGTAGTGAGGAAGGTGAGCTTGTCTAGGGAGCATGACAGTGAGCTGTTGTAGACAGAAGTGGCTAGGTTGGGTCAGTAGCAGAGTAGAGAAGAGAAGGGTTGAGGTGGTGAAGGTTCCTATGGGTGACGGTTAGATGGTTGGAGGAAGGGAAAGAGCGAAACTTATAAGGTGGTGATCAGAGAGTGTGAGAGGATTGCTGGAGAGGCTGCACAGAGTGCATAGGTAGGAGAAAACAAGGTTAGGGATATAAGTCGACATAAGTTCGACTCCAACATCGGGTGTTTGCCTGTTCGATGAACAGCGAACATTATGCATTGTTTGCGGCAAATTCAAAAGCCGCGGAACACCGTTAAAGTCTATGGGACATTAACATGAAAAACCAAAAGTGCTCATTCTAAAGGCTTATATGCAATTTATTGCCATAAAAATGTTTGGGGACCTGGTTCCTGGGGATATGTATCAATGCAAAAAAAGTTTTTAAAACATTTTTTCGGGAGCAGTGATTTTAATAATGCTTAAAGTAAAACAATGAAAATTAAATATTCCTTCAAATATCGTGCCTGGGGGGTGTCTATAGTATGCCTGTAAAGTGGCGCAGTTTTCCCGTGTTTAGAAGAATACCACAGAAAAATGACATTTCTCAAGGAAAAAAAGTCATTTAAAACTGATCGCGACTGTAATAAATTGTTGGGTCTTGGCACTATAGATAAAACTCATTGAAAAAAATGGCATGGGTTCTCCCCCCAGTCCATTACCAGGCCCTTTGGTTCTGGTATGAATGTTAAGGGGAACCCCAAACCAAAATTTAAAAAAGAAATTGCATGGGGGTCCCCCCAAAAGCCATACCAGGCCCTCCAGGTCTGGTATGGAAATTAAGGAGAACCCTGCGCCAAATTAAAAAAAAATGGCATAGGGGCCCCCCAAATCCATACCAGACCATTATCTGAGCACGCAACCTGGCAGGAAAAGAGGGGGGACGAGAGAGCACCCCTCCTGAACCGTACCAGGCCACATGCCCTCAACATGGGGAGGGTGCTTTGGAGAAGCCCCCCAGAGCACCTTGTCCCCATGTTGATGGGGACAAGGCCTCATCCCCACAACCCTTGCCCAGTGGTTGTGGGGGTCTGCAGGCAGGGGGCTTATCAGAATCTGGAAGCCCCCTTTAACAAGGGGACCCCCAGATCCAGGCCTCTCCCCATGTGAATTGGTAACGGGTACATTGTATCCCTACCATTTCACAAAAAAAGTGTCAAAATTGTAAAAAAGACAGGAGACACTTTGGAACAAGTCCTTTATTAAAAGATTAAAAAAAAAGTCCCATGATGTAAATCCATCTCACGCCGCCCGAAGAGCAGAAAAAAGGAAAAAAAGCCGCAACAGCTCCGCCTCCATGAGAGGCTCCCACTGAGTGATGCTTCTTCTCGATGACAGCTGTTATATAGCTGAGGGCGGGGCCACCCAGTGATGTAAACGGGGACCCCGCCCCCCTCACTGCTTCCAAAAAAAAACGTCCATTTTTAAAACTTTTTTTTGCATTGATACATGTCCCCTAGGGCAGGACCCGGGTCCCAAACACTTTTTATGACAATAACTTGCATATAAGCCTTTAAAATGAACACTTTTGATTTTTCATGTTCGTGTCCCATAGACTTAAATGGTGTTCGCGTGTTTGTCCAAATTTTTTGCCTGTTCGCATGTTCTGGTGTGAACCGAACTGGGAGGTGTTCGGGTCATCCTTAACCACTACAATACAGGGCACTTATACACCTTCCTGCCCAGACCAATTTTCAGCTTTCAGTGCTGTCGCAGTTTGAATGACAATTGCGCAGTCATCCATCACTGTACCCAAACTAAAATGTTATCATTTTGTTCCCACAAATAGAGCTTTCTTTTGGTGGTATTTGATCACCTCTGCGGTTTTTATTTTTTGCTAAACAAATAAAAAGAGACCAAAATTTTTGAAAAAAATAAAAGTTTTACTTTTGTTTCTGTTATAAAATTTTGTAAGTTTTCTCTTTCACTGATGGGCACTGATAAGGCGGCACTGACAGGCACTGATAAGGCAGCACCGATGAGGTGGCACCAATGAGCGGGCACTGACGGGCACTGACAATGGGCACTGATATGCGGCACTGATGGGCACTGGTAGGCGGCACTGATATGCAGCACTGATGGGCGTTGATAGGCGGCACTGATGGGCACTCATGGGTGGCACTGGTGGGCACTGATGGGCACTGATAGGCAACACTGATGGGCACTGAAAGGCTGCAAAGATAGGTTCTTATAGGTGGCACTGATAGGCAGCACTGCTGGGCACTGATGGGCACAGATAGGCGGCACTGATGGGCACTGATAGGCGGCACTGATGGGCACTGATGGGCATTGATACGTGGCACTGATGGGCACTGATACGCGGCACTGATATGAGGCACTGATAGACATCCCTGGTGGCACTGGCAGTGGTAGGCATTGTGAGTGGGCACTGATTGGCAGCTGCCTGGGCATTGATTGACAGCTGCCTGGGCACAAATTAGTATTTCCCTGGGGGTCTAGGGGGGCTTACCTGGTGGTCCAGTGTGGATGGCCATCCTGGTGGTCCTGGGCGGCATGATGGTGGTCCTGGGTGGGAATCGAGGGGGGGCTGTGCTGATAAACAATCAGCACAGACCCCCCTGTCAGGAGAGCAGCTGATCGGCTCTTCTCTACTTGCGTCTGTCAGACCGACTCTTCCTATTTACATTGTGATCAGCCGTGTAAGGACCATGTGATATTTCAGTTTTTCTTTTTTAATAAATCTGCAAAAATGTCAACAGTTCTGTGTTTTTCTGTCAATATGGGGTGCTGTGTGTACATTAATGAGGAAAAAAAAATGAACTTAAATGATTTTAGCAAGTGACTGCAATATAACAAAGAGTGAAAAATTTAAGGGGGTCTGAATACTTTCCATCCCCACTGTAGCTCAGGGCCTGTTACTCAAGAGACTGTTCCCATTCTTGCAACCTCAGACACTGGTCACCAGGAACTCCTCCGCTTTGATATTATCAGATCTCCCATTTTCCCAGTCATCCTGGGGATACCTTGGCTGCAGGCCCACAACCCATCAATTAACTCGTCCAAAGGGGAGGTCACCTTTTCCTCCAGCTTCTGTCGACAACACTGTGGCATTCCCATACAAGTCGACCCACCTGCGTGCCTAACCATTCAACCTTCAACAAATACCAGTCAGCTCGTTCCCTTAGCTTACCATGACTAAAAGAAAGCCGATACCCTGCCTCCGCACTGGCCCTACGACTGCCCCATCAAGTTGCTTCCTGGAGCAGAGATTCCTTTTGGGCGCATCTTCCCATTATCTGAGGTTGAGTTGGAAGCTCTCAGGCAATACATTGATGAGAACCTGGCCAAGAGTTTAATTCGTCCCTCCTCCTCACCCGCAGGAGCAGGCATTTTCTTCGTTGAGAAGAAGGACCACTCTCTCCGACCATGTATTGATTACAGGGAGCTCAACAAGATCACTGTCAAGAACAGGTACCCCCTTTCCCTCATTCCAGAGTTGTTCCAGAGGTTCCGAGCAGCCTGAGTGTTCACTAAGCTGGACTTGGGAGGGGCCTACAACCTGGTCCGCATAAGAGAGGGGGACAAATGGAAGACTGCTTTCCAAACCCACTTCGGTCATTTTGAACACCTGGTGATGCCCCTTGGGCTATGTAACGCCCCTGCAAAGTTCCAACACCTCATGAACAATATTTTCAGAGAGTACCTTGACCTGTTTCTGATTGTTTACCTGGATGACATTTTGATCTTCTCAGCCTCACTTGAACTCCACCGGGACCATGTCAAGAAAGTACTAAACACCCTGCGAAGTTATAACTTGCTATGCTAAAGCAGAAAAGTGTGAATTCAAGAAGCAGTCCATCCAGTTCTTAGGGCTCATAATCTCCACTGAGGGGATTTCAATGGACCGCCAAAAGGTCTCAGTAATCCTTGAATGGCATGCACCCTCTGATAGAAAGGGAGTCCAAAGATTTGTTGGTTTTGACAATTTCTACCGGAGGTTTATCAAAGGCTTCTCGACCATTATCTCCCCAATAACTCAGCTTACTCGCCTTCATACCCATTTCCTCTGGAACCAGGAAGCCCAGGCAACCTTTGAACATCTGAAGATCTTGTTTAGCTCTGCTCCAGTATTGCAACACCTGGACACAGCACTTCCTTTCGTTCTTGAAGTTGATGCTTCCGAAATAGCTACAGGAGCTGTCCTCTCCCAGCATCTGGGCCCAAAGGCCTTGTTGCACCCAGTAGCTTTCTGCTCCAAAAAATTAAGCCAAGCCAAAAAGAATTATGATGTAGGCAACAGAGAACTCCTGGCAATTAAAGTAGCATTTGAAGAGTGGAGGTATCAGTTGGAGGGCGCTACTCACCCAGTCATGATCTTTACTGAGCATAAGAACTTAGAATATTTGATGCCCCTGCAGGCCAGATGGGCCTTATTTTTCTCAAGATTTAACTTCCATTTGACATATAGACTTGGATCTAAGAATGGGAAGGCAGACGCCTTATCCACGATGTTTCCTGAATCTGCTGAACCTGCTCCCCAAAGCACCATTCTCTCTTTTTGTTTATTCTGCCTAGCTTGAGATTGACTATTGAACAGGCCTCTGCATCTTGCCCTGAAACAGAGCATGCTTCTCTAAGGAGACAGGACAGATTACTCTGGCATCAAGATAAGGTCTTCATACCCCAGGAGGCAAGGCTTCCAGTTCTCAAAACATTCCATGACCACCAATTAGCTGGCCACTTTGGAGCCCGTAAAACTAGTGAGCTCATCCAATGGTCCTTCCTGTGGGCCCAACCTTGATCAAGACTGCAGAGCCTATGTTAGAACCTGCACTGTGTGCCTTCGCAGCAAAGGTGACAAGACTAAGCTCTGGGGATTATTGAGATCCTTAAATGTCCCTAACCGTCCATGGGAGATGATCTCCATGGACTTTATCGTTGATCTTCTGCCCTCTGAAGGATTCACTATCATCCTGGTGGTGGTGGATCGCCTGTCAAAGATGGCCCATTTCTTACCCATGGTAGGCACATCTTTAGCTACAGAGACAGCTCACATGTTCATCAGAGAGATCGTGAGACTCCATGGTCTACCCAACAACATTGTCTCAGATCGAGGAGTACAGTTTACCTCCACATTCTGGAGGGCTCTTTGTAAAGCTCTGAGTGTGGAACTCTGCCTTTCTTCAGCCTATCACCCCCAGAGTAATGGGAAAACCGAGCGTGCAAATCAAACCTTGGAGCAGTACCTACGTTGCTTCTCAGCCTTTTCCCAAGACAATTGGGCTTCCCTGCTTTCACTGGCGGAGTTCGCCTATAACAACTCGCTACACTCTGCTACCAACCAGTCCCCATTCTGGGCCAACTATGGATTCCACCCTTCAGCTATCCCAGAGGCTATACCCGAATCAGCAGTGCCTGCTGTACAGGACAGACTTGCCTTCATACAACGGAATTACCAATCCCTCCAAGAATGTATATAAAAGGCTCAGTCTAACTATAAAAGGTTCTTTGACAGGACACGAAGAGGGAATCCCTCCCTTAAATTCGGTGATAAAGTATATCTATCAACAGCCAACCTGAAGTTACTGTGCCCTTCAAAGAAGCTGGGGCCGAGATATATTGGACCTTTTCCCATTAAGCGTGTAATAAACCCAGTGGCCTTCGAGTTATCTCTGCTCGATTCATACAAAATTCACTCAGTCTTTCATGCCTCTCTCCTCAAGCCAGCCATTCCGGATCCTTTTCCAGGTAGAGTGGAACCACCTCCACCTTTGGTAACTGTTGAAGGGGAAACAGAATACGAAGCGCTGCCTTTTGCAGAAATTTATTTTGTGATTACTCAAGAAGTGGAATCTATTCTTGATTGCAGAAAACGAGGTAGGCAGATCCAATACTTAATCAAATGGAAAGGATATCCACCCGAAGAAAGCTCCTGTGAACCCAAAGTCAATGTACATGCCCCCAGATTCCTCAGAGAGTTTCGGGCCAAATACAGAGAAAAGTGCCCAAATGGGCATCCAGAGGCTGCCCGTCGGGGGGCACTGTCAGGGCACTGACAGCAGGAGAAGGTCTTTAGGACCCAGCATCTGTCAGGGCACCAACAACAGTAGAAGGGCTCTAGGACCCAGCATCCCCAGCAGCACAACACATGGGCCTTTATAAGGAAGTGTATCAGTGCTTGAAGTTGCTGACTGATCTCAGCTTGTTACCTGTGTTCCTGTGATTCCTGGCTCCTGTGTTCCCTAGTTTCTGACCCGGCTTGTTCCCGACCTGTCTGCCTATCTCCAGTCCCTGACCCCGGCTGTCTCACGGATACCCTCTGCCTGCTTTTTGTGTTTGACCCGGCTTCCACCTGACTTTGTCTGCTCTGCTTGAAACCTGGTTCTGATCTCGGCTCGTTTTGACTACTCCATTATCTCAGTGACTTTACAGACTTGTCTCACCTCACAGGTGCCACCTGCCTGCAGACTCTGTTCATCACAACAGCAGCATTCCTGAGCTATCTACAAGCAACTTCACAGGCGACCTGTGCTACTTTGTGCCCGACTCCTCCTGTCTCACCTTCAGAGGAGTCCGGAACTTAGCTGCAAAGGAAGCCCTCTCTCCATTGGCCTCCAGCACCTGGTACGTCATAGGTTAGGAGAAGCAGAAGGGTGAGGGAGGTAATGTGGGAGTGTGATTTATATGAAGGGACGACATGCCCCAAAGTCTTGGAGGTTTTATCAATATGTGGGTGTAGAATTAGCAAGTTGGTAAGAGCAGTAATATGGAGAGGACAGAAGGGAGGGTGAAATATATAAGCTGTGGGGTGAAGAGGAGGTGAAGGTAAGAGGGTTTGGGGAGAGAAAACACACCAGCCAAAAGGAGTGGTAGAAAGTGCATGTTACAGAGTGGAAGGATAGCTGAATAGAGAGACAGGGTAGAGCTTGAAGTGCATATCACTTGTATACAGAGAAAGAACCACTAAAGGAAAGGACCCCAGCTACGTGCTCACTCAGCAACAATGTCAAACCACTTTCCAAAACTTTCAAAAACTGAGCTCATATCCGCCCGCCCCCCACCCCCCCGGACATATAATGGGATTCCTACCTGACTCCCATCAAGATCAATAATAGAGCTATCAGTCCCTCCCCATGCCAGGGTGTTAGGTGTGATTCTGGACTCTGATATGTCCTTTCAGCCCCAAATCCAATTACTGTGCAAATCTTGTAGACTTCACTTCTGTAACATCTCCATTGGAGATGAGCCGAACACCCCCCTGTTTGACCCTACAGGTCTGGTATGGATTTTAAGGGGAACCCCGTGCCAAAATTTAAAAAAAAATGGCGTGGGGTCCCCCCCAAAAATCCATACCAGACCCTTATCCGAGCACGCAACCTGGCAGGCCACAGGAAAAGAGGGGGGATGAGAGAGCACCCCCCCTTACTGAACCGTACCAGGCCACATGCCCTCAACATTGGGAGGGTGCTTTGGGGTAGCCCCCAAAACACCTTGTCCCCATGTTGATGGGGACAAGGGCCTCATCCCCACAACCCTTGCCCGGTGGTTGTGGGGGTCTGTGGGTGGGGGGCTTATCGGAATATGGAAGCCCCCTTTAACAAGGGGACCCCCAGACCCCGGGCCCCCCCTGTGTGAAATGGTAAGGGGGTACAAAAGTATCCCTACCATTTCACAAAAAACTGTCAAAAATGTTAAAAATGACATGAGTTTTTGACAATTCCTTTATTTAAATGATTCTTCTTTCTTCTATCTTCTATCTTCTTTCTTCTATCTTCTTTCTTCTATTGTCTATCTTCCTTCGGTTTCTTCCTCCATCTTCTTCTTCTTCTGGTTCTTCTGGTTCTTCCTCCGGTGTTCTCGTCCGGCATCTTCCTCCGCGGCGTCGGTGTCTTCTTTCCTTCTTCTCCTCGGGCCGCTCTGCATCCATGATGGCATGGAAGGATGCTCCTGCTGTGTGATGCTTCTCCACTTCTGACGGTTCCTAAATAACGGGGTTTCTGATTGCCCAAAAAAAAAAAAAAAATTTAATTTTCAACTCATCCCTCACAGTTATTTTCTTTTGTACCACTTGCTTTTTCCTATTATATTGTAAGCTCTCAGGCTCGGTTCACACAGGGACGACTTGTCAGGCGACCTAGTCGCCTAACAAGTCGCCTCCCGTTCTGTGCTATGGAACCGTTCTAAGGGGAGCGACGCAAGTCGCTCCGACTTAGAAAAAGGTTCCTGTACGACTTCGGGGGCGACTTGGGGCGACTTGCATAGACTTCTATACAGAAGTCGTTTTGCAAGTCGCCCAGGCAGTCGTGTGCAGGTCTCGGTGAGGCGACCTGCAAGTCGTGCCGCCTCTGGTGTGAACCGAGGCTCAGGAGCAGGGCCCTCATAACCCTATTGCATTAATTGTATTGTAACTGTACTGTGTCCCTTTATAACTTCAAGCACTAACAAACAAACAAACAGTTCTAAAATCCTGAATAATATTATTAATAATAATGATAATAATAACATATTTACAGGTAAGCTTAAATGAGATTTTGCTTATGGGGTTTTTACATACTTTAACAATGTCAACCTTAAAATGCCGATAAAATCCTTTTGCAGACTCTATGAGCAACTTCTGGCAAAACCCGTTGGAGTGCCTGTGATCCAGGTGGAACAGTTTGTGTGTCGGAGAATTGAATAAACTTGAATGAGACTTTTAAAAGAATGAGCGGATTCCTTTCCTCTTCATAAGTTTTGTGGATAGATCCTTTTCAGGAACTGTGTAGCATGATCAAGAGTGAACAAAACCTTAGTTTGAAGCCAATTTGTCCGTATCCACAGCTCAGAGCTTACTTAGATTCAAATGCACGAGTCTAACCTAGCCAATACAAAAGAATTTGTAATGCTTCCTCTGAAATTGGGTTTTACCTTCAGCAACCCGGAGTGTATCTGATAACAGTACTAAGATCAGGGAGAAGATAGGACAGCCTATAATAGTCTACATAGAGCCTACACTACACTGATCACAGAAGCAAAGATTGCAATTTAATTGCAGGGCATCCAGTTAACTCTTATGCCGCGTACACACGAGCGGACTTTACGGCAGACTTTGTCTGGCGAACTTTTCGACGGACTTTACGACAGACTTTCCGAACGAATGGACTTGCCTACACACGATCAACCAAACTCTGACGGATTCGTAAGTGATGACGTACGACCGGACTAAAACAAGGAAGTTCATAGCCAGTAGCCAATAGCTGCCCTAGCGTCGGTTTTTGTCGGTCGGACTAGCATACAGACGAGCGGACTTTTCGACCGGACTCGAGTCCATCGGACAGATTTGAAACATGTTTCAAATCTAAGTCCATCAAACTTTTGAGAAAAAAAAGTCAGCTGGAGCCCACACACGATCGAATTGTCCGACGGACTCAGGTTCGCCAGACCAAGTATGCCGTAAAGTCCGATCGTGTGTACACGGCATTATGCTGCATACACACGGTCGGAATTTCCGACAACAAATGTTTGATGTGAGCTTGTTGTCGGAAATTCTGACCATGTGTAGGCTATATCGGACATTTGCTGTCGGAATTTCCGACAACAAATATTTGAGAGCTGGTTCTCAAATTTTCCGACAACAAAACTTGTTGTCAGAATTCTGATCGTGTGTACGCAATTCGGACGCACAAAATTCCCTGCATGCTCAGAATCAAGCAGAAGAGCTGCTCTGGCTATTGAACTTCATTTTTCTCGGCTCGTCGTACGTCTTGTACATCACCGCGTTCTTGACGTTCGGAATTTCCGACAACATTTGTGTGAACGTGTGTATGCAAGACGAGTTTGAGCCAACATCCGTCGGAAAAAAATCCACGGTTATGTTGTCAGAATGTCCGATCGTGTGTACGCGGCATTAGAGGTATATATTAACCAATATCACATTTTTTAAAATGGAGATTGAAATTCCTGCAACTTTCTGTTTCATGGGTTCCCTTTGAGCCCACTACTCAATTGAAATGAATCATGAGGGTTAAGTTACACTAATAATTATCACTGAGTGTATGTGCATTTACCTTTACCAACATGTTTACTGCCATTTAACGCATCAAGTCCTTTATTCATTTTAATTCAAACTCAGCTAATTTTTTTTCTTACACCCTTGTTCTCAGCTTCTTCAAAGCGCTGAAATAAAATGTGATAATCTGGTATACCAAGATAAATGGAAATAGAAAAATGGTAATGTGACATTCATTCTCATTATAAAAAATGCATAAAAAAAACACACTGTATTTTTAAGACATATATAGAAAAAAATACTGAAATACTACTGAGTATAAATAAGTCTATCAGTGTGTAATGTAAAAAGAAAAGTGGATACACATGAACAATAAATTAGAGCGACCTGTTCTAATAGTTATAATTGGTTTTCGCTTTCTAATTATATTAATTATTGGTTTTCTCTAATTGTTTTAATAATCACATTTCTCTCTTGAATTATATTAACGCCTAGCTTCCTTTCTTACAAATGGCTTAGTCAATGATAGGCCTATTAAAGGAGATCTCTAAGCACAAGGACACATTTCTATTTCGTGTGCATGTACTGTTTGCAAAAAAAGTGACTTGCTAAAAGGCAGTTGAAAGGCACTGAGGGACTTTGTTGGTGCTCTACCCCTCAAAGAGATATACGGGTATGCATCAATTAAAAAACAGATTCTATTTGTATCAAATAAAATTTTCACAACTGGTTGATTATGATTAAAATCAGTACACATAAACAAGTCTAAAAACAAGTGCACATAATAACTTTGAATTTGAACAGAACAGTTTATATACAGTGCCTTGAAAATGTATTCATACCCCTTGAAATTTTCCAAATTTTGTCATGTTACAACCAAAAATGTGTATTTTATTGGGATTTTTTGTGAAAGACCAACACAAAGTGGCACATAATTGTGAAGTGTAAGGAAAATTATAAATGGTTTTCAAAATATTTTAAAAATAAATATGTGAAAGGTGTAGCGTTCATTTGTATTCAGCCCCCCTGAGTCAATACTTTGTAGAACCACCTTTCGGTGCAATTACAGCTGCAAGTCTTTTTGGGGTATGTCTCTACCAGCTTTGCAAATCTAGAGAGTGAAATTCTTGCCCATTCTTCTTTGCAAAATAGCTCAAGCTCTGTCAGATCGAATGGAGAGCATCTCTGAACAGCCGGTTTCAAGTCTTGCCACAGAGTCTCAGTTGGATTTAGGTCTGGACTTTGACTGGGCCTTTCTAACGCATACATATGTTTTAATCTAAACCATTCCATTGTAGCTCTGGCTGTATGTTAAGGATCGTTGTCTTGCTGGACGGTGACCCTCCGCCCCAGTCTCTCCAGTGTTTTGCAGACTCTAACAGGTTTTCTTCCAAGATTTTTCTGTATTTGGCACCGTCCATCTTCCCATCAACTCTGACCAGCTTCCCTGTCTCTGCTGAAGAAAAGCATCCCCACAACATGATGCTGCCACCACTATGTTTCACGGTGGGGATGGTGTGTTCAGGGTGATGTGCAGTGTTAGTTTTCCGCCACACATAGCATTTTGCTTTTAGTCCAAAAAGTTCAGTTTTGGTCTCATTTGACCAAAATGACCACCTTCTTCCATATGTTTGCTGTGTCCCCCCACGTGGCTTCTTGCAAACTGAAAACGAGACTTCTTATGGCTTTCTTTTAACAATTGCTTTCTTCTTGCCACTCTTCCATAAAGGCCAGATTTGTGGAGTGCATGACCAAAAGTTCTCCTGTGGACAGATTCTCCCACCTGAACTGTGGACCTCTGCAGCTCTTCCAGAGTGTTAGGGGCAACTCTTAAATAAGTTGCTTTAAGTTTATATTGCTTTGTCAAATTATTGCTTCTATAAGAATAATGACACGGAGTCAGATTAGTCTGTGTCACAGTCTGGAGCAAGAGAGAACTGCACCCTTTTACTTCTTTCAAAGGCCTTTTATAGGCAGCTCTACAAGCAGTAATTTTATCGGCATTACCAAATGAGGTTAAGGTACAAAGAGTTTCTTATCAGCGAACATGTAATGATTATTCAGCAGTTCCAAATTCCATCTAGATACAGATTGATACGTACACAGAAGAGAAAAGCACAAACAATTTAAATAGAACAATTGATACGTACACAGGTAAGAAAGGAGCACAAACAATTTAAATAGAACAATTGATACGTACACAATTTAAGTGGAACTCTAAGTCGGAATTTCAACCCTATCAATTTCCCCCTTTGACATCATCCTCTCCCTCCCCCTGGGTCCTCATGAATAAGTTCTAGTCAGTTTTTCCCCAGAGTCCTTTCCCTGACCGCGAGTTGTCAGAGGGGTAGAACCCATCCCCCTAGGTATTACCAACATCTTAAAATTCAAGAAGAGGAGTTTTATAGGAGTAGGGTGATGTCAATACACATTTATCGGTATGCCCTGTCTATTCTCCTAATTTTCCTATTTATTTTCCTGTATACACATATATTTGTGATTGTAAGTGATATTAATATTAGAATAATAATTACCATTGGACTTAACAACCAGTGAAAGGTATTGGTTGCTGTAGAAGACATTCCACTAAATATATCCCACCAATGTGGTGCAGTATCCTGTTGTATCTGTGAGGAAAGATGTACTAGTCTACCTTTGTCAATAATTGCGGATACAAGGTTATTCTGTAGGGTATGTTCTAGTGTTAATTACCTACATTATAATCCTTATTCATCTCTTATCCTGAATCATTTGCTACTTTAGGATCATCTATAGCCCATTCGAAAGTTGTTGTTTCCTCTACTTCAAGTACATTAATACCAGGAGTCCATGCATATATTTGTAAAACAACAATCTTCAACAAAAAATATGTAAGTAGATATTTCATCATGTTGTTTTCTCGGGTTGTTTCTTGCAATGTGATGCGTGTATCCAGGTAGGTTTTCCTTCCAGCTTTACTGAGGTGGCTGTGGTCAAGAGTACTTGGTAAGGACCTTCAAACCTGGGTTCCAATGTCTTTCTGGTGTGTTTCTTTACATATACATAATCCCCTGGTAGCAGCGTATGTGTACCTGTTATTGAATTAGGGTCTGGAAGAGAAGAATACACACTTTTGTGGATCTTAGTTAGACGTTGTTGTAATTGTATCACATATGCAGTCAAACTATCACATTGCAATTGCATACTCTGTGGAAAGTATAAACCTAATCTAGGTGCATTCCCAAAAAGTATTTCGTATGGGGATAATCCTGTTTTTCCTGTTGGAGTGTACCTTATAGAGAATAAAGCCAGAGGCAGGCATTCTGGCCAAGGCTTGTTTAACTCTTGCATGGCTTTTTGTATTTTTAGCTTTATTGTCCCATTTACTCTCTCCACTGATCCTGAACTCTGTGGGTGGTAAGGGGTGTGAAAACTTTGTTGAACCCCTAACATGGTCATCACGTTCTGCATGATTTCTCCTGTAAAGTGTGTCCCCCTATCTGATTCTATGGTTTCAGGAAGACCAAACCTAGGTATTAACTCAGTGATCAGTTTCTTAGCTGTGGCTTTAGCTGTAGCCGATTTTACTGGATAACTTTCGGGCCAACCTGAGAATAAATCGATACACATGAGGACAAATTCAAAGGGGCCGCTCTTAGGCATTTGTATGTAATCAATTTGCAGTCTCTGGAAGGGGTATTGGGCCCGGACCTGGTGTTTTCGTGGGGTTTTCACTTTCTGTCCTGGGTTATTCAGGAGACAGATTTGGCAGGCTGCACAGTAGTTTCTTGCAGTGCTACTGAATCCAGGGGCGAGCCATCCTTGGTTCACAATCCTATACATGGAATTGGAACTGACGTGTGTGGGTAGGTGAACTGCCGCTGCCATTGCTGGGTACAGAGAGGCAGGTAGGCATATTTTGCCTCCTTCCCTCCATACATTGTCAAGGTCTGGTGCTGCTCCCATCCTGACCCACTTATCTTTCTCGCTCTCCCCTGCTTGCTCCTGTAATTTACTCAGCTGCTGCCATGTTGGTTCTGGGATACTCACCTCTACCACTGCTAAGGTCTCAGGGCTTCCTTCCCCTAGACCTGCCTGTTTTGCAGTCAAATCTGCAAATGCATTTCCTTTTGCCTCAATTGTTTTTGCGCTTGTGTGTGCCGCTATCTTCATAATGGCCACTCGTTTAACCTTTTGAAGATTGTTCAGGACTCTCTTAATCCCTTCTCCATGTTTTACAGGTGTACCTGCTGCTGTCAGATAACCTCTAGCCCTCCATATGTGGCCATAATCGTGCGCTACACCATAAGCGTAGGCAGAGTCAGTGTAAATATTCCCTTCTCGTCCTTTTAAGTATTCTAGGGCTTGTTCTAAAGCTTTTAATTCTGCTTCCTGTGCTGACATGTGGGTTGGTAAGGGCTGTGCTTCAGTCACCCGCGTATCAGTCACTACAGCATACCCTGTGTGATATTTACCCTTGTCATCAGCAAACCTACTGCCATCTATGTACAAAGTGTGCTCAGCATTTAAAATCTGTGTATCTGTAACATGTGGGAATCCCATTGTCTCCTGTTCCATGAGCTGAAAACAATCGTGCTGATCTACTTCTTTAAACAAAAGAGTGTCAGTTTCCTCATTTCCTTTCTCACTAGTACTATTAGCACTATCATTCCCCCTTGCCAAATCTGGTGACTGAAGAGGCAAAAAGGTGGCCAAATTTAAGGTTGTACAGCGCTGAAAAGTAACATTTGGAGGTAAGAGTAAAGTACACTGTAACCATAATTGCCTAGCCATTGAAATGTGTTTGGGCTGTACCTGAGACAAGATTGCATGTATGTCATGTGTGGTATGCACTACAACTGGATTGTCTAGAACAATCTCTGATGACTTATCTATGATAATTGACACTGCAGCTACCGCCCGTACACAAGACGGTGAACCTCTAGATACTGGATCTAATGCTGCTGAAAAGTAAGCGACTGGTCTTTGTTTTACATGTGCCTGTGTCAGAACACCTGTGGCATGTCCAGTGATCTCAGCAATGTACAGATTAAATATCTTGGTGTAATCTGGTATACCAATAGCCGGGGCAGAAATCAACAACTTTTTCAAAGTGATAAACGACTCATAAGCTACTTCTGTAAGCATATACGGTACAATTTTCAAACAATCGTATAATGGCTGCATCAAAGCGCTAGCATGTGGTATCCACTGTCTACAATATGACACGATACCTAAAAACATACGCAATTGTTTGAAATTCCGTGGGGGTAACATTCCCTTTATCACTTGAACCCTCTCCTCAGTGAGATGTCTCGTACCCTGTGATATACAATGTCCCAAAAAGATAACTTTTTCCTGACACTCTTGTAACTTTTTCTTATTAACCTTGCAACCTTTTTCTGCCAAAAATCGCAACAAATTAAGGGTGGTGGCCAAACAAGTTTCCTTGTCAGGGCAGCATAACAATAAATCATCCACATATTGTAACAATACACAGGAATCTGGTGGTACCCATTCTCCCAACAACGTTTACAATGCTTGCGAATACAAAGTAGGTGAATGCGCCATACCCTGAGGTAGGCGTGTCCAGGTTAGTTGCCGATTTTTGATTGAAAATGTGAACCAAAGTTGGCATTCTTCAGCAAGCGGGACGGAAAAGAAAGCATTCGCTAAATCTATAACCATAAAGTACATACTGGTTGATGGTATTTGTGACAGTAATGTATGTGGATTGGGTACTAAAGGTGTCATCGGGGCTAGTATTTTGTTGACCGCTCTAAGGTCTTGGACCATTCTATACTTAACCGGACTACCAGCTACTGATTTCTTTTTAACCGGGTACAAGGGAGTGTTTGCCAGTGATTTTACCTCTTTTAGAACTCCACTTTTTAAGAAGGATTGGACCTGCATTTCTATGGCCATCTCTTGGGGTGCACTAAGTGGATACTGCTTTTGTTGGGGAAGCACTGCTCCTGGAATCAGCTGTAGGGTAACCGGAGGTATGGGCAAAAGTCCAACATCAGCTGGATGTTTCTCCCATAGTTCTCCTGGAAGGGACGACAAAATCTGATCTAAGTCTGAAGGAGGTGGGCCGGACAATTCCGATTCCTCCTCTAGGTATTGTATCAGGTTACACATCTCCATGTGTTCTTGATTATCCCCTATAGCTAAGGTGACAGTGCCATCTGGGTGATAGGTAATGTTAGCTCCTATTTTCTGCAAAATGTCAGTTCCTAACAAATTAGTGGGGGCTCCTCTGGATACCAGAAAGCGTGAAAGGAACATGTGGTTTCCTACTTTAACTTTCAGAGGTTTTGTAAGCGGGGCGTCGGCTAAAATGCCATCATATCCAGTTATTAGTAAAGTGTCAGGTGATTTTTGGCCAGGGAGTAGTTCAGAATCAGAAAGTAACGAGCGTGAAGCTCCTGTATCGACTAAACAAGAGATTTTCTTATTACCAACCGTTATATTTGTCTTAAGCATTGTTGTTTTGGATTCCCTGCTGCCTGATATGACTATTTTTATTGTCCCTGGGCTGGTTCCTTCTCTGATTAACTGGAGAATCAACACCTTCCTCTCCTTCATCCCTTATTCTTTTCCTACAGTTGCGTCTGATGTGACCAATCTTGTTACAGTAGTGACAGGTAAGGGGTTTGCGAAAGGAACCTCTACCTTGCTCTTGGGAACCCCCGAGTGCGTTGATAGCATGAGATTTCCTCCCTTTGGTTTCTGCTAAGTCCGCCTCTATGCCTTGCGCTTTTTGTAACAACGTCCCTCTATCTCTAGTTGCCCTCCACTCTGGTGTGCAGGCTTTCAGTCTCTCACTTATCTGTGGAATTAATCCCTCCATAAATTGTCTATTGAAGGCTCGGATTGTGACTGGCAGGGCCAAGTCCAATCCCTCATCTGCCATCATACTTTCCATAGATAAGTAAAATTCCGATACAGTCTGTCCTGGCATTTGCTTCATGGGTGATATGGACCCCCTCTCCTGTTGTTTTGCCTGACAAAAAGCTTCTAATCTAGCAATAAAAGGGGCCCTTGAGTCTATATGTCTGACATGTCCTGCCTCCAGGTTGCCATCCCCATCAACTTGTCCTGCAGGTCTCTTGGCTGCTTCTCTGATTAATGCTCTCCTTGCCCGGCTTGTCAGTTTAGGTGGATGACCATGTCTTGGTAGGTTTGCAGTGGTGCCATACACTTTCCATTTTTGGATGATGTATTGAACAGTGCTCTGTGAGATGTTCAAAGCTTGGGATATTTTTTTATAACCTAACCCTGCTATAAACTTCTCCACAAATGTATCCCTGTCCTGTTTGGTGTGTTCTTTGGCCTTCATGATGCTGTATGTTCACTATGGTTCTCTAACAAACCACTGAGGGCTTCACACAACAGCTGTATTTATACTGAGATTGAATTACACACAGGTGGACTCTATTTACTAATTAGGTGACTTCTGAAGGCAATTGGTTACACGAGATTTTAGTTAGGGGTATCATAGTAAAGGGGGCTGAATACAAATGCACACCACACTTTTCAGAAATTTTTTTTTTTTTAAAGTTTGAAAACCATTTATCATTTTCCTTTCACTTCACAATTATGTGCCATTTTGTGTTGGTCTGTCACATAAAATCCCAATAAAATACATTTACTTTTTGGTTGTAATATGACAAAATGTGGAAAATTTCAAGGGGTATGAATACTTTTTCAAGGCACTCTATATAGCCTCACCTACAGTATATGCACATAAACATGTATAGTTATACTGTATTCATGCAACTGCTCTGGAAAGGGCCACAAAATTAGCTCACAGGATGTGCTGTATACCATCCACTTTGATCCACTTTGTAATATGACACTAGAGATAAAGAGAGCAATTGTAGACTACAGAGGGGCTATGGTTTCTCAACGAGTGTCTTAGATGTGCTCAGGAAAAGGGTGTTCAAAAGAGAATGTAGATAACTTTTCCATAGAGGTTACTAGAGATGAATAATTGCTCTCTTCATCCCTAGTGTCATATTACAAAGTGGACTGGTATACATCTGGTGGGCTGATTTTGTGACTCCTATTGGAGCAGTTGGATGAATATCAATATACATGTTTGTGTGCATATACCAGTGTTTCTCAACTCCAGTCCTCAAGGCGCACCAACAGGTCATGTTTTCAGGATTTCCACTATTTTGCACAGGTGATTTGATCAGTTTCTTTGCCTTAGTAATTACCACAGCCATTTCATCTGAGGGAAATCCTGAAAACATGACCTGTTGGTGCGCCTTGAGGACTGGAGTTGAGAAACACTGGCATATACTATAGGCAGGGCTATGTACAAAAGGGTTCTGTTCAAATTCAAATGTATTATCTGCAGTTATTTTTAAACTAAGTGTATTGATTTTAACTACTTGCCTACTGGGCACTTTTCCCCCCTTCCTGCCCAGGCCAATTTTCAGATTTCAGTGCTGCTACACTTTGAATGAGAATTGTGTGGTCATGCAACACTGTACCCATATGAAATCTTTTTCACACAAACAGAGCTTTATTTTGGTGGTCATTAAACACCTCTGGGTTTTTATTTTTTGCTAAACAAATGAACAAAGACTGAAAACGTTGAAAAAAAAAAATTTTCATAGTTTGATATAAAATTTTGCAAACAGGTAATTTTTCTCCTTCGCTGATGAGGCTGCACTGATGGGCACTGATGGGGTGGCACTGATGGGCACTGATAGGTGGCACTGATGGGCACTGATGAGGCAGCACTGGTGGGCACTGATGAGGAGGCACTGGTAAGGCTGCACTGATAGGCGGAACTGATAGATGACACTGATGGGCTCTGATAATGGTACTGAAGATCACTGATAGGTGGCTCTGATAGGCAGAATTTTTAGGCGGCACTGATGGGCATTGGTAGGCAGCACTGATAGGTGGCACTGATGAGGAGGTACTGATGGGCACTGATTGGCAGCACTGGTGGGCACTGTTGGGACTGCACTGATAATCAGGACACTGATAATCAGTGCCTTGATATTCAGTGCCGATGTCCTTTTAACACAAGCTGGTTATCGGCTGATGAAAAAAATAGCAGATAACTGGCTTGTGTTTACAACCGTGATCAGCTGTCATTGGACACAGCTGATCACGTGATAAAGGACCACTGTGATTGTCCTTTTACCCCAATCACAGAGCATGCCCGCAGGGGTGCAATACATGTATGCCCTCCCAGCAAAGTAAGTCCGTGCTGTACCTGTCGTTATAGCGCGGGTGGTAAGCGGTTAATCATAATCAACTAGTTATGTTGGGTTGATTTGATACAAGTAAAATAATTTTTTTAACTGATTCATGTCTTTGGTTCTCTTTAGGGGTTTTGCCCTATTGGACTTATGGCATCATACAGTGGGGATGGAAAGTATTCAGACCCCCTTAAATTTTTCACTCTTTGTTATATTGCAGCCATTTGCTAAATTCATTTAAGTTCATTTTTTTCCTCATTAATGTACACACAGCACGCCATATTGACAGAAAAATACAGAATTGTTGACATTTTTGCAGATTTATTAAAAAAGAAAAACTGAAATATCACATGGTCCTAAGACTCCATTCACACAGGGGCAACTTTGGATCCGACTCCAAGTCGCCCCAAGTCGCCCCTAGTCACCTCAGGTCACGCTTGCTGAAAAAATCAATGATAGAGAATGGATCCGTCTGAATGTACACTACTGCAGTCGCTCCGACTGCAGAAAAGGTTCCTGTACTACTTCAATCCGACTTCTAGGCGACTTGTATCCATTCAGTTCAATGGAAGTCACCTCCAAGTTGGATCACAGTTCATACTGAGGCAACTTCACAGGAAACAGAAAGGAATTTACCCAGCAACCCTCCACAAACAGCCAGCCCCTCCTTCTGAAACACAGAGTACTTTCGTTTTTGACCAGAGCTCTGTATACTTGTGTAGGTAAAAACCTGTATACAGAATGTCTACCAGAGCCAGGGAGGTGGTAGACCATGAGTCCCTGATCAGGTTCATCAGGGAGAGAAAATGTCTATATGACAAGCAAGACCCGAATTATAAGGATCATGTCAAGAGGGACAATGCCTGGCTGGATATCTGTAGGCTGACCTACCCGGATTGGGATGTATTGTCGGAGACTGACCGCAGTGACAAGTGTAAGTGAAACATTTTTATATTTATTTCTGTTATCTTTGACTAGGCATGATGGTTGTAGTTCCATACAGTCCCAAAAAAACATTATTTTTTAACTATTTCAGCCATCTTGTGAGAGCAGAGTGAGTAGCAGCAGCTGTGTATTTGTATTTAGCATGTCACCTGCCACATCATTTGCCACAAGCTGTGGATTGTCCACTTGCCACGTCACCTGCCACTAGTTGTGGATTTTCCACTTGCCACGTCACCTGCCACTAGTTGTGGATTGTCCACTTGCCACGTCACCTGCCACTAGTTGTGGATTGCCCACTTGCCACGTCACCTGCCACTAGTTGTGGATTGCCCACTTGCCACGTCACCTGCCACTAGTTGTGGATTGTCCACTTGCCAAGTCACCTGCCACTAGTTGTGGATTGTCCTCTTGCCACGTCACCTGCCACTAGTTGTGGATTGTCCACTTGCCACGTCACCTGCCACTAGTTGTGGATTGTCCACTTGCCACGTCACCTGCCACTAGTTGTGGATTGTCCACTTGCCACGTCACCTGCCACTAGTTGTGGATTGTCCACTTGCCACGTCACCTGCCACTAGTTGTGGATTGTCCACTTGCCACGTCACCTGCCACTAGTTGTGGATTGTCCACTTGCCACGTCACCTGCCACTAGTTGTGGATTGCTCACTTGCCATGTCACCTGCCACTAGTTGTGGATTGTCCACTTGCCACGTCACCTGCCACTAGTTGTGGATTGTCCACTTGCCACATCACCTGCCACTAGTTGTGGATTGCCCACTTGCCACGTCATTTGCTGCAAAAAAGCAGGGTTTCTAGAACAACTAGAGGGCTGGAGTATGGAGAACCCTGGTGAAGTCTGTCAGTGATGTCTAGCTGTAATGTCATTTTATGTAGTTAATGATTGAACAATATAACCATAGACAAATTAATTATCACTAAATTTTAAGGCCAAAAATTTATTGAAGACATTAACAACAGTATAACATAACAAATTATGAAAACAATTGAAAATCAATACCTGCAGGCTCTATTCAACTCTACAGAAAAAACAACTGAAAAAATCAAATATGTTTTGAAAGCACTTAGTATCAATAAAGTTATGAAATGGCGACCATTTGCCATTGTATTTCACCAGCCGGTGAAACAAAGTATGACGTAAATTGATTGCGCACTGTGGCACCGTCACTGGATCCCCTCGTAGCACTGAGGTGTGCACTTTCCATATCGTGCATGAGGGAATCCTCAAAACAGTATCCGTCACGTACCCTGACATAATTGTGCAGCACGCATGCTGCTTTGACAGCAATAATTGCATTTCTTACAGTATATTCAAGGCTATTGGTGTATGTAAAAAACGCCATTTATTGGCAAGTATTCCGAAACTGCACTCAACCACCCTTCTTGCCCTTGTTAAACGATAGTTGAAAACCTTCTTCGGAGTGGTCAGGTTCCTATTTGAGTATGGCCTCATAATGTGTTTCCCCAAGGCAAAAGCCTCATCTGCGACAAACACATAGGGTAGCGGGGGTTCAGTTGTGCCAGGAAGAGAGGGCGGTTTTCGGGAAGATCAAGTCTATTGTCTCTTAGCCTTTCACCGAAGGAGGAATTAGCAAAAATACGAGCATCGCAGGTACTTCCGTAGGATCCGATATCGATGTATGTAAAACAGTAATTCGAATCGGCCACGGCAAGCAGTACAAACGAACAGTATTTTTTGTAGTTAAAGAACATACTACCGCTACCGATAGGCTTCATAACACGCACGTGCTTCCCATCGATAGCTCCAATACAATTGGGGAAATTGCACCGATTCCAATATAGCTCAGCAATATCACACCAATTTTCTTGTGTAGGCCTCTTCATAACAATGGTGTTCAAAACGTCCCATAAAATTTGGCAGGTTTCACGGATGATATAGCTTATTGTTGACTTGCCCGCCATGAACTCAAAATGAAGGCTTACTATAGAATGACCAGGTATCTGAAAGAAAAAATACATAAGTGATTATGGTTATGTTTATATTTTGCAGTGGAAAGGGTTGAGGGACTGTTTCAAGCGGCACCTACGAAGATTGCACGAAAGCAGAAGTGGCTCTGGATCCAAAAAATATGTACCCTATGTACATGCTGAAGAGCTGCAGTTCCTGAGGCCTTACATGGAACTAAGAGAGTAAGATAACATCTTTCATATTTCTAAAGTGATATACTATAACGTTCTATACAGAAGGGTGTGCTAAAATTGTACTATATGTTTCTTGCAGAACACAATCAAGTTGGGAGGACGTAGACAACGGACAGCGGGCAGGTGGAGAGGCAGCATGCGCTGTAGAAGGAGGGTCTCAGTGTCAGTCACTTGAGGTTTCTGTAGACACACAGGAGACCAACATTCCAGAGCCTTCTACCCAGCTTGAGCTGCCAGAGGTCCAGCTAACACATATTGCGCTGCCAGGTGTCGAGCAGCCCCAAGTCGAGGAACCACCTACGCGAAGGCCTCTCCCTCCAAGATCCAGCAGACCCATAGGGGGGAAGAATGAACGAAACGATGGATCGTTTTTCAACCCTGATGGCAAAACTGGATCAGAAACTGGATACCTTGGAGACTGAAGAGAGTGGCTTTGGATGTATGGTTGCAGGAATGCTCAAAAAAGTGCCACAGGACAGAAAGAACGTTGTTAAAAAAGCTATTATGGACATCCTGGAGGCAAACATCCAAAGTGCTCCAGCCACTGACCAATCCTCACTTTTTGACCACCCACCACCCCCATCAGGTCCTTATTATAATTTTCCTAACCCTACCCCACCCAGAACCCACCACTACTACCCCCCTCGCTTCCGTCCATACACGGACGACTATGGAAATACCCAAAATCTCGGAAATCCCCCGATCCCCTATCCATCACCGTCCCCTATTCCAAGTACCCTTAGTCAAAGATTCGGTGAAGAATCTATTCTGATGCCACTCACACCATCCCCAAGGCCTTCCACCAGCCTTACTCAGCCGACCTACCACCAATTGTAATTGTTTTTTTTTTTTTTTTTCAATGTTGTCTACTTGTTTAGGTTAAAAAAAATAACAAGTTACTTGTTTTATAAATATGATAATATTTGGTGATATATAGTTTTCTAAATAATAAAAATTTTTGATTGTTCAAATTTTTTGGTATGTTTGTGTGCTAAATTTTAAAATGTGTATTACATGATATTTAAAAAAAGGTGGCTCTCATCTCTACCCTCCATGAGCTGAGAGCTGCTGACTGTCAGCAGCTCTCCTGCTCTGCTCCTCCACGCCCATTAGAGCGCTGAGTTGTGAAGGGGCGGAGAGCGGCTTGCTGAGAGGCTAGAACTGCCATCAGTCAAGGCAGCTGCACTTATTTGACCCGTTGGAGAAGACCGGACAAATGAGCGCAGTTTGGACTTTATTAATGTGGAAAATATGCTACTAATGTGCATAAATAAAGATAGTTTACCTTAGGGTAATAATAAGTCTTTCAGTGGATGAGATACTCCTCCTGTATGATGTATTCTGTCGCCTAAGATGGATGTCAACCAGACCAAGCAATTCGTCAAAACTGCAATACAAAACAAAAAAATAAATGTAATTTACTATATTGAAAATAAGAAATATCAATCAATAGTAGCTACACACACATTACCGCTTAGACAACCATATGCAAATATGGGGGGATTATGACACGTCACCTGCCACGTCACCTGCCACGTCCACCTGCCACATCACCTGCCACGTCCACCTGCCACGCCACCTGCCACGTCACCTGCCACGTCATCTGCCACATCACCTGCCACGTCACCTGCCACGTCCACCTCCGTGGCAGGTGACGTGGCAGGTGACGTGGCAGGTGGACGTGGCAGGTGGACGTGGCAGGTGGATGTGGCAGGTGACGTGGCAGTTGATGTGGCAGGTGGACGTGGCAGGTGACGTGGCAGATGACGTGGCAGGTGGACGTGGCAGGTGATGTGGCAGGTGACGTGGCAGGTGGACGTGGCAGGTGACGTGGCAGGTGACGTGGCAGGTGGACGTGGCAGGTGACGTGGCAAGTGGACAATGACATATAGCATATGTACTTGCCTTGCGATCGACATCCGGGTATAGTTGAAAAACTTGTCCTCAAAACCACGCAAGTTCACATACATAGCCCAGAACTGGCCTCTGGTAGGTCTATTGGCAATGATTGGATGGATCCAGTAGCGACGCCGTCTTCTCATCCTCATCCTTCGCTTCCTTTCTTCCTCTTCCTCTTCCATCAATACTGCCAAACCAGCTGTTATGACAGCTGACATTAAGTAACGCACAGAGAGCAGTTTGGACACAGAACAACGGGGAACAGGGAACAAGGAAGAAAACAGGAAGAAGAATGAGGTCACAAGAGCTGATAAGCTCTAATTGGCCACTTGTACAGTTCCCTGTCCTGGAGGCAACTTCAAGTCGTGTTGTAAGTCGCCCCAAGTCGCCCCCAAGTCGTGCTGTGATTCATACTCAAGTCGTGTCCAAGTTGCCTCCCAAAGTCGCGCTGGAAGTCGTGTTGCCCCTGTGTGAATGGAGTCTAAGTATTCAGACCCTTTGCTGTGGCACTCATATATTTTACTCAGGTGCTGTCCATTTCTTCTGATCATCTTTGAGATGGTTCTAAACCTTCATTTGAGTCCAGCTGTGTTTGATTATACTGACTGGACTTGATTAGGAAAGCCACACACCTCTCTATATAAGATCTTACAGCTCACAGTGCATGCCAAAGCAAATGAGAATCATAAGGTCAAATGAACTTCCTGAAGAGCTCAGAGATAGAATTGTGGCAAGGCACAGATCTGGTTAAGGTTACAAGGTTTCTGCTACACTTAAGGCACAGTGGCCTCCATAATCCTTAAATGTAAGATGTTTGGGGCAACCAGAACCCTTCCTAGAGCTGGCCATCCAGCCAAACTGAGCTATCGGGGGAGAAGAGCCTTGGTGAGAGAGGTAAAGAAGAACCCAAAGACTATGGCTGAGCTCCAGAGATGCAGTCGGGAGATGGGAGAAAGTTGTAGAAAGTCAACCATCACTGCAGCCCTCCACCAGTCAGGGCTTTATTCCAGATTGGCCCGACGGAAGCCTCTCCTCAGTGCAAGACACATGAAAGCCCGCATGGAGTTTGCTAAAAAAACACCCGAAGGACTCCAAGATGGTGAGAAATAAGATTCTCTGGTCTGATGAGGCCAAGATAGAACTTTTTGGCCTTAATTCTAAGTGGTATGTGTGGAGAAAACCAGGCACTGCTCATCACCTGTCCAATACAGTCCCAACAGTGAAGCATGGTGGTGGCAGCATCATGCTGTGGGGGTGTTTTTCAGCTGCAGGGACAGGACGACTGGTTGCAATCGAGGGAAAGATGAATGTGGCCAAGTACAGGGATATCCTGGATGAAAACCTTCTCCAGAGTGCTCAGGACCTCAGACTGGGGTGAAGGTTTACCTTCCAACAAGACAATGACCCTAAGTACACAGCTAAAATAACGAAGGAGTGGCTTCACAACAACACCGTGACTGTTCTTGAATGGCCCAGCCAGAGCCCTGACTTAAACCCAATTGAGCATCTCTGGAGAAACCTAAAAATGGCTGTCCACCAATGTTTACCATCCAACCTGACAGAACTGGAGAGGATCTGCAAGGAGGAATGACAGAGAATCCCCAAATCCAGGTGTGAAAAACTTGTTACATCTTTCCCAAAAAGACTCATGGCTGTATTAGATCAAAAGGGTGCTTCTACTAAATACTGAGCAAAGGGTTTGAATACTTAGGACCATGTGATAATTCAGTTTTTCTTTTTTAATAAATCTGTAAAAATGTCAGCAATTCTGTGTTTTTCTGTCAATATGGGGTGCTGTGTGTACATTAATGAGGAAAAAATTGAACTTAAATGATTTTAGCAAATGGCTGCAATATAACAAAGAGTGAAAAATTTAAGGGAGTCTGAATACTTTCCGTCCCCACTGTATATTAGTCATATACTGGTTGTAGAAAACATTCATTTTAAAATACTTTACAAATCATAGGAAGTTAAAAAACTGATAAAATGTTTCTGTGCTGCCTGCCAATTGGAGAATAGGGATGGGTGAACGGTTCGGCCCGAGCATAAGTGCAGGCCGAACTTTGGTTGTTCGGATGCTCTGCGAACACCGAACAATATGCAGTGTTCGGGGCAAATTCAAAAGCTGCCGGAACACCGTTAAAGTCTATGGGACACTAACATGAAAAATCAAAAGTGCTCATTTTAAAGGCTTATATGCAAGTTATTGTCATAAAAAGTGTTTGGGGACCTGGGTCGTTTTTTCGGGAGCAGTGATTTTTTTTAATGCTTAAAGTGAAACAATAAAAATGAAATATTCCTTTAAATATTGTGCCTGGGGGGTGTCTATAGTATGCCTGTAAATTGGCGCATTTTCCCGTGTTTAGAACAGTACCACAGCAAAATGACATTTCTAAAGGAAAAAAGTCATTTAAAACTGATCGCGGCTGTAATGAATTGTTGGGTCTTGGCAATATAGATAAAACTCATTGAAAAAAAGAGCATGGGATCCCCCCAGTCCATTACCAGACTCTTTGGGTCTGGTATGAATATTAAGGGGAACCCCGAACCAAAATTTAAAAAAAAATTGCGCGGGGGTCCCCCTAAAATTCATACCAGGCCCTGATATGGAAATTAAGGGGAGCCCTGTGCCATTTTTTTTTTAAATGGCCTAGGGGTCCCCCCAAAATCCATACCAGACCCTTATCTGAGCACGCAACCTGGCAGGCCACAGGAAAAGAGGGGGGGATGAGAGAGCGCCCCCTCCTGAACCATACCAGGACACATGCCCTCAATATAGGGAGGGTGCTTTGGGGTAGCCCCCCAAAGCACCTTGTCCCCATGTTGAATGGGACAAGGGCCTCATCCCCACAACCCTTGCCCGGTGGTTGTGGGGGTCTGAGGGTGGGGGGCTTATCGTAATCTGGAAGCCCCCTTTAACAAGGGTACCCCTAGATCCTGGTCTTCCCCCCTGTGTGAAATGGTAACGGGGTACAAATGTTAAAAACAACAGCTTGGGGACCTTTATTAAAAGTCCTTTATTAAAAAATAAAAAAATAAATAATAATAAAAAAATAAAAATGTCCCACGATGTCCATTCATCTTCTTCTTTCACGCCGCTCGGACCAAAAAAGAAAAAAAAAATCCGCCACTGATCCACCTCCATGGAAGGCTCCCGCCGTCTGACGCTTCTTGGCTTATGACAGCTCTTATATAACTGAGGTTGGGGCCACCCGATGATGTAACCGGGTGTCCCTGCCCCCGTCTGACGCACAGGGACTTCCCCATGGCTTCCCCGTGGCATCAGAGAGGGGCGGGGCAATCCTGTTACGTAAACGGGTGATGTTAATATTTTAGTTCATAGTATAGGAGATTGCATTATAGTGCTGCAGTTTCTATTTTTGTCATAGGATCACATGCAGAAATGTGAAGCCCAAATAGTTTTTTTTTTTTTCATTATTTACAGGCAATATTATTTAGCAAATTTGCTTATTTATCATCTGCTTGGGGTAATTCCCCTGCTCATTTAAATATATTTCGACTAAGCTAAAAATTACCTAGCTAATTTGTTTAGCCAATCTCTTCACCCTACTTTCTTTTACCAATGCTTTACTTACTCTTGCCCTAAGCCAGGCATACTGTTTTATTTTTAACTTCCAAGATAAGTGTTTCACTGTCAGGATATGACTTTCAATTTTGAATTCTCATAAATTGAGACAAAGAAAAAACATTATAGCCTATGTTTAATTTAGTTGTATAAAAAATAAAAATCAGCACAAGGGTTGGTACTAACATTTAATGAAAAAGTGACGAGTGATGACCTGTCACAGACACTTATCAGGAGTACCAGATATGCCTGCCTTTTTTCCCTTTTCCTAGGAGCTGTACTATAGCTTCCATGAATGAAAAGTGATCTATGAATGGAAGTGGTAGACCTTTCATTCATCCTCCATTCATAGAGCATTTTTCATTCATGGAAGCTATAGTACAGCTTCTTTGAATAGAGGCAGGACAAAGAGGGTGGGCATAGTCAGCACTCTTGCTATTGGCCTGTGATATTTACCCAGAACTGGAGGATTATTGCTGCAGAGGTGGGGGAAGGGGAGGCAATGCAATACAGTAGGGACTGATCAGCCAATCATGCAGCCCTACTAGAAGATTACAGCTGCAGGGGTATGGGGAGCAATGCAATATAATAGAGACTGATCAGCCAACCATGCAGCCCTACCTCACCCCACCCTATTTTGAATGCTGATGTACGGGGGAATATAGGATACTAGTACACCTGCAGATTGGATTACTTTTTCTTATTTATTTTTTTATTAATACAAAATGAATTGGGAATCTGTTAAATCTACACATACTTGCCACTTGAATGTCAAGACAAGTCTTAAGGTGATATTTTTGTTTTGGTTTATGACTACTTTTTCTTAGACCACTTAAAGACTAAAAGGTCTGTACTAGGCAACAAAGCCAAGCTACTGAAAACTACTGCAAGCTCCAGTTATATTTCTGTATGAAAATGTGCTTTAAATGGTCTATTATCTGCTTTAAATTAGGTATTAAACTGGCTAGGAAAACACAAATAACATTTTCAAAAATTAATAACAGGTTACAGGTAAACTAACCAATTAAAAACATTACTCAGCTGGTACCACAAAGAAAACCCAGCTGGAGTACACAGTACATATACTCAAACCTAATGTGAAGAGTTCAGGCCAGTTCCACTGCCAGAAAGAATCTGATGCACCAATGGAACTTGGATCAAACTCGACACATCATTCAAACTCATTGTATAATTGTATAACAACATATACAAAATAATAATAAAAAAAAGGTACTCTAACATCCATTAACATGTATTTTTTAGATGAGACGCTGTAATTTGTAAATTTGCAAGATTCTGTTTACTAAAGTATTTCATCCCTTCAGCAAAAAGATTTTTTTTTGCATTGCTACAAATCATAATATTTACCTTTTGTGAATATACCAGAGTAAAAATGTAGCAATTGCCATTTGTTGTAAAGTGATATTAAAGGCAATTTAAAAAAAAAAAAAAATAACAAAGATGTCATATTTACCTACTCTGTGCAATGGTTTTGCATAGAGCAGCCCTGATCCTCCTCTACTCAGGCCCCTGCAGGAACTCCCCCCACACACACACACACACACACCTGCTGAGTGCCCCCAGAGCAAGCAGCTTGCTCTGGGGGCACCGAAGCAGGCTAGCTTCCGAGCTGCTGCTCTGCGTGTTCATTCACACACAGAGCCGTGTCTCGGCCCCACCCCCTCTTTGTCCTCATTGGCTCACTGGCTGTGATGGACTCCCAATGAGGAAGGAGAGTTGGAATGCATGAAGGTAAAAAACCCTGAGCCTTTAGAACCACTTTAAGTAAAAACTTTTCTACATAAGCCAACAGCAACCAATTAAAATTTAAATCACAAGATGTCATTTTTTTGTGCAGATCTTTATTTGATCAAGATAAATAACTTGATTAAGACAAATAAAAAGTCAGCCCAATGAATTATATCAAGACAAAGACATGCATGATATCATAACTTTGTGGCATCTGTTCTCAGAAAACTACCAGTGATGGACTTCATGAACCAACGTAACCATTTTCCGCAAATGGACATACCTGTATATCCATGGGTTTAAATGGTTCTACCAGCTTCAGCCATGCTTAGTGTCATTTTTATCAGCCAGAGATGCTCTTTAATGTCAAAGTGATCAATACAGCAACTCAATCCCTTTTACAGTTGAGAGAAAGGGGTTATATAAATCTCTCTTTCTCGATCCAAAAAAAAAAAAAGCTTTGCCTTTAGTTCTACTTTAGGACAAACTTCTCAGGCTAAGTTTACTTACTTCTTTGCATCACATGATATATTTCACTTTTACTGAACTTCTGGCTGTCATTTTATCAAGGGATCAAATTGGATGGGTTTATTTGGGTGGTATGCAGGTTAGAAAATATATTCTTCTCTCAGTACCACATGATTCAACAGAAAACCTGCTGGACCGTGTTAACATGAAAAACCTTCCATAATACAACCTTATCAAAGAGCATCCCGTGGCACTGATTTCAGAGGTAAGGCAAATAGAAAACACAACTAAAGACTGCACAATGGAAAGTCAGAATCTGTAAACCCATTTCAACAAATATGTCTAGCAGACTGAAGCTATGATTATGCTTTGACTGTGACTGTTGATATTTTTACCACACCAAGCACGATGCTCTGGGTATCAACAGAACATGTGCTGTATCAGTTTTCTGTACTTAATAATAAAAAAAATCATGTTAATTTAAAATAAGTTTGCTATTATTAACCTTTAAAATAAATCCGGATGTGACTCGCAGCAGGGGTCCAGTGCTTCCCTGTTCTCTGTTTCAGGGACCATTTAAAGCCAAATTTTTGCCTGAATTCGGCCCTGAAACAGAGCCAAAGACACACAGCACTCCGGTGCAAGCCGCTCTGGAGCTATCATGGAGATATGTGAACCGACTCCATAGAGAGCCAGTCACAAACTCCTGTCATGTGAATTGGATGCGGGTGTGAACCCAGCCTTATAGCTGTAAAGTGTGAGCCAACTTAATATTGAACCCTATGGACTAAGACTGGGATACCATTAAAGTTCATGTGCGTGTAAAGAGAGGTGTCCCAATACACTTAACAATAAAGTGTGTGTGTGTGTGGCATCTCAGAAAAATGTAGAGGAAAAAATGCTTTGTGTATTTGTTTAATATGTTTTGGATAGTCGGATTTTTCAGAAATCCAGTTTTACTGTAATCATATTTATTTTTGTTCACATTCTTGTGAAAAAAAATGAAAGGCCTTAATTGCTGCATGATTTCAGTTGTTCGGTCAGCTCAATTCAGGTTGCAAAAATATCTACGCTGTAATATTTTATACTTCTGATGCTGCGTACACACGAGCGGATTTTACGAATTGTCCGATGGACTCCGGTCCACCGAACCAAGTATGCCATAAAGTCCGGTCGTGTGTGCGCGGCATTACTGCCCATTGCATAAGATAAATACAGCTTCACATACTCTCAAAATTGTCATATCTATCTATTTATTTATCTATCTTTCTATCTTGTACAGGTACATTTTACAAATAAATGATGTTCATATACATTACAATATATTACATTTGTTTTTTATTCTTTCACACATAGTTCGGTGACCGGAATTTGTTGGTGTTGGATAAACACCAGTGACCACACCTCCTAACTTTTTGAGATGGAAATGAGAGACACCTATTAGCAAAAGTATGTACGGTAGGTATAGGAAACACCCCCCATCACCCCCCCCTTTAAAGGAGAATTCAGACTTTATAAAGAATGCAACAAAAAATGTAAGGGTGCAATAAGTACGGCTAGGATAGAACATGAAAGACACATAGAGGAGGAGAGCAAGAAAAATTCCAAGAAATTCTTTAACCACTTGACCACTGGGCACTTAAACCCCCTTCCTAACCAGACCAATTTTCAGCTTTCGGTGCTTTCACACTTTGAATGACAATTACTCAGTCATACAATACTGTACCCATATGAAATTTTTGTCCTTTTTTTCACACAAATAGAGCTTTCTTTTGCTGGTATTTAATCACCGTTAGGTTTTTTATTTTTTGCGCTATAAAAGAAAAAAGACTGAAAATTTGGTAAAAAAATGAATTTTTTTTTGTTTCTGTTATAAAATTTAGCAAATTAGTAATTTTTCTTCGTAAATTTTGGCCAAAATTTATACTGCTACATATCTTTGGTAAAAATAAGTACAACTTGGTGTATATTATTTGGTCTTTGTGAATGTTAGAGAGTCCAAATGCTATGGTGCCAATCTCTGAAAATTGATCACACCTGAAGTACTGACGGCCTATCTCATTTCTTGAGACCCTAACATGCCAGAAAAGTACAAATACCCCCTAAATGACCCCTATTTGGAAAGAAGACATTCCAAGGTATTTAGAAAGATGCATGGTGAGTTTTTTTGAAATTGTCATCTTTTCCCACAATTCTTTGCAAAATCAAGATTTTTTTTTTTCTTTTTTTTTTCACAAAATTGTCATATTAGAAGGTTATTTCTCACACACAGCAAATTACACCCCAAAACACATTCTGCTATTACTCCTGAGTATGGCGATACCACATGTGTGAGACTTTTACACAGCGTGGCCACATACAGAGGCCCAACATGCACGGAGCACCTCCAGGCGTTCTGGAGCACCCAGGCCAATTCTTATATTTCTCTCCTACATGTAAAAATAATAATTTATTTGCTAGAAAATTACATAGAACCCCAAAACATTATATATATATTTTTTAGCAAAGACCCTAGAGAATACAATGGCGGTTGTTGCAACTTTTTATCTCGCACGGTATTTGCGCAGCAATTTTTCGAACGCGTTTTTTTTGGAAAAAAAACAGTTTTGTGCTTTAAAAAAAAATAAAACAGTAAAGTTAGCCCAATGTTTTTGCATAATGTGAAAGATGAAGTTACGCCGAGTAAATAGATACCTAACATGTCACCCTTCAAAATTGCACACTCTCGTGGAATGGTGCCAAACGTCACTACTTAAAAATCTCCATAGGTGACGCTTTAAAATTTTTTACTGGTTACATGTTTTGAGTTACAGAGGAGGTCTAGGGCCAAAATTATTGCTCTCGCTCCAACGTTCGCAGTGATATCTCACATGTGTGGTTTGAACACCGTTTTCATATGTGGGCGGGACTTACATATGTGTTCACTTCTGCATGCGAGCACACGGACATGGGCGCTTTTAAACATTTTTTTTTTTTTTTTTATTGTCTATTTTACTTTATTTATTTTAGTTTGACACTTTTTCCCCCCAAAAAAAATTTTTGATCACTTTTATTTCTATTACAAGGAATGTAAACATCCTTGTAATAGGAATATGGCATGACAGGTCCTCTTTACAGTGACATATGGGGTCAATAAGACCTCACATCTCACCTCTAGGCTGGGAAGCCTGAAATAAAAAAAAAAAAAAAAACGATCTTGGCTTCGATCGTAGCGGTGAGTCGGTAGAAGCACCGGAGGGTGGCGGGAAGGGGGGGGCGTCCCCTCTCACCTCCCGTAAGAATGATCAAGCAGTGTAACAGCCACTATGATCATTCTTATGGTGTAGGAAATCACCGGCTGAAAAAGCTGATATCTGAATGATGCCTGTAGCTGCACCCATCATTCAGATATCCCCGCTCAAAGTCAAGGACGTCATATGACTGTGGGCGGGAACTGGTTAAAAATTGCGGGGTATTGCAGAGTATTGCGGAGTAGTGCAGGGTATATTGCAGAGTATTGCTGGGCATATTGCAGAGTATTGTGGGGTATATTGCAGAGTAGTGCCGTGTATATTACAGAGTAGTGCCGTGTATAATGCAGAGTATTGCGGGGTATAATGCAGAGTATTGCGGGGTATTATGCAGAGTATTGCAGGGTATTATGCAGAGTATTGCAGGGTATTATGCAGAGTATTGCAGGGTATTATGCAGAGTATTGCAGGGTATTATGCAGAGTATTTCGGGGTATTATGCAGAGTATTTCGGGGTATTATGCAGAGTATTGCGGGGTATTATGCAGAGTATTTCAGGGTATTATGCAAAGTATTGCAGGGTATTATGCAGAGTATTATGCAGAGTATTTCGGGGTATTATGCAGAGTATTGCGGGGTATTATGCAGAGTATTTCGGGGTATTATGCAGAGTATTGCGGGGTATTATGCAGAGTATTTCAGGGTATTATGCAAAGTATTGCAGGGTATTATGCAGAGTATTATGCAGAGTATTTCGGGGTATTATGCAGAGTATTGCGGGGTATTATGCAGAGTATTGCGGGGTATTATGCAGAGTATTGCGAGGTATATTGCAGGGATGGCTGAGCATGGAGGGATGGATGGGCGGGAACTGGTTAAAAATTGCGGGGTATTGCAGAGTATTGCGGAGTAGTGCAGGGTATATTGCAGAGTATTGCTGGGCATATTGCAGAGTATTGTGGGGTATATTGCAGAGTAGTGCCGTGTATATTACAGAGTAGTGCCGTGTATAATGCAGAGTATTGCGGGGTATAATGCAGAGTATTGCGGGGTATTATGCAGAGTATTGCAGGGTATTATGCAGAGTATTGCAGGGTATTATGCAGAGTATTGCAGGGTATTATGCAGAGTATTGCAGGGTATTATGCAGAGTATTTCGGGGTATTATGCAGAGTATTTCGGGGTATTATGCAGAGTATTGCGGGGTATTATGCAGAGTATTTCAGGGTATTATGCAAAGTATTGCAGGGTATTATGCAGAGTATTATGCAGAGTATTTCGGGGTATTATGCAGAGTATTGCGGGGTATTATGCAGAGTATTGCGAGGTATATTGCAGGGATGGCTGAGCATGGAGGGATGGATGGATGTGACTGCAATTGTCACTGAGCACCGCTGTGGGCACTACACATGCAGCCCACAGAGGTGCTGCCATCCGATCCCTCCCCCTCTCCCCTCGCACTGTACCGATCGGTACAGAGAGGGGCGGGAGGAATCGGCGTCATAACATGACGCCGGTCTGTTGACATGTGATCGCTCCGTCATTTGACGGAGCGATCACATGGTAAACGGCCGCGACCAGCGGCTGTTTACCGTGATCCGTGATGCGCCGGGTCCTCTGGACCCGGCGGTCACGGAAGTTCTCGGGTGTGCGCCCCAGGGGGCGCGCAAGAGCAGTATTCTGGGAGGACGTCCCATGGACGTCCACCCAGAACTAGCCGACTGCGCTGCAGCCGTCTTTCGGCTATGGCCCGGTCGGCAAGTGGTTAAGTATGTAAACAGTAAAAAAGGGCGGACAGACCATAATGGCCCCATAAAGAATGAGGAAGGACATCTGGTTACAAAGGATGGGGAGATGGTGAAAGTATTGAATTTATTCTTCTCCTCAGTCTTCACAAGGTAATCGGGGGCTTCAGTAACCATAACTGCAGTGTTTATGCTCATGACACATCACAGGAAGCACCTCCATTGTTAACAGAGAACAAAATTAAAATTAGACTTGGGAAACTTAACATTAATAAATCACCGGGACCAGATGGCTTGCACCCGAGGGTACTTAGGAACCTAAGGCATGTAATTGTCAGACCATTGTTCCTAATTTTTACGGACAGTCTACTGACTGGAATGGTACCAGCTGATTGGAGAAAAGCCAATGTGGCACCAATATTTAAAAAGGGTCCAAAATACATCCCTGGGAATTACAGACCAGTTAGCCTAACATCAATAGTATGTAAACTCTTGGAGGGGATGATAAGAAACTATATACAAGATTTTAGTATTGAGAACCGTATCATTAGCAGTAATCAGCATGAATTCATGAAGCATTGTTCTTGCCAAACCAATTCATTAACCTTCTATGAGGAGGTGAGTTGCCATCTAAAGGAATGTGGTGTATCAGGATTTTGCAAAAGCATTTGACACAGTTCTCCATAAACGTTTACTGTACAAAATAAGGTCCATTGGCATGGATGATAGGGTGAGTACATGGATTGAAAACTGGCTACAAGGGCGAGTTCCGAGTGTGGTGATAAATGGGGAGTACTCAGAATGGTCAGGAGTGGGTAGTGGGGTCCCCCAGGGTTCTGTGCTGGGACCAATCCTATTTAATTTGTTCTTAAATGACCTGCAGGATGGGGTAAACAGTTCAATCTCTGTATTTGCGGACAATACTAAGTTAAGCAGGGCAATAACTTCTCCGCAGGATGTGGAAACCTTGCAAAAAGATCTGAACAAACTAATGGGGTGGGCAACTACATGGCAAATGAGGTTCAATGTAGAAAAATGTAAAATAATGCATTTGGGTAGCAAAAATATGAATGCAATCTATACACTGGGGGGAGAACCTCTGGGGGAATCTAGGATGGAAAAGGACCTGGGGGTCCTAGTAGATGATAGGCTCAGCCATGGCATGCAATGCCAAGCTGCTGCTAACAAAGCAAACAGAATATTGCCATGCATTAAAAAGGGGATTAATTCCAGAGATAAAACGATAATTCTCCCGCTCTACAAGACTCTGGTCCGGCCGCACCTAGAGTATGCTGTCCAGTTCTGGGCACCAGTCCTCAGGAAGGATGTGCTGGAAATGGAACGAGTACAAAGAAGGGCAACAAAGCTAATAAAGGATCTGGAGGATATTAGTTATGAGGAAAGGTTGCGAGCACTGAACGTATTCTCTCTGGAGAAGAGATGCTTGAGAGTGGATATGATTTCAATATACAAATACCATACTGGTGACTAGGGATGGGCCGAACGGACCCCTGTTTGGTTCGGACCAGAGCTTCCGAACACCATGAACGTTCGGACCTGAATAACGAACCCCATGAAAGTCAATGGGACCTGAACGTCAAATATCAAATGTGCCCATTTTGAAGGTTTAAATGCAATTAATTAGGCATACAATGGTTATAGGGGTCCGAGTCCTGCCCTAGGGGACATGGATCAAAAAAAAAGTTTGTGAAAAACATAATTTTTAAATGAGCTGTGATTTTTTGATTTTTAAAGTGAAAGCCTAAAAATGAAAAATTCCTTCCAATATAGTGCCAGGGGGGTCCTCTTAGTCTAACTGTAAAGTGACAGATCTGTACCATGTCTAAAATCTGCTGCACCAATAATTGTATTTATAAAGCCAAGCTGCCTTTATTTTGCTCAGCAACAGCTGGGGAGCCAGTGTGTATGATGAGACCACAATGTAGTGTACTGGGAACAAGATTAGAGATTTTTTGGATACATTCTGGTGTCACTTTGACTTTGGATAAAAGGTGCGTTAAAATTGGTATTTTGGTGTCGGTGGCACCTTCCCACCGTAACCCTATAGAGGTACTCTTGATGAAAGCAAGTATTTGCCTTGCTGTAAAAAATTGCAATGAAATGCACCTGTCAAACAGGTGTAGAAAAATTGGTCTTTGGGTGTCGGTGGTGCCTTCCCACCGTAACCCTATAGAGGTACTCTTGATGAAAGCAAGAATTTGCCTTGCTGTAAAAAATTGCAATGATATGCACCTGTCAAAATGGTGTAGAAAAATTGGTCTTTGGGTGTCAGTGGTGCCTTCCCACCATAACCCTATAGAGGTGCTCTTGATGTAAGCAAGAATTTGCCTTGCTGTAAAACAATGCAAAGATATGCACCTGTCAGGCAGATGCAGAAAAATTGGTCTTTGGCTGTCGTGGTGCCTTCCCACCGTAATCCTATAGATGTACTCTTGATAAGAGCAAGAATTTGCCTTGCTGTAAAAAATTGCAATGATATGCACCTGTCAGACAGGTGCAGAAAAATTGGTCTTTGGGTGTAAATTGTGCCCATGAAACCTATTCCAAAAACATTCTTCCAGATGAAATGATTGAACACCCTCAAAGCTAGGCAGCCTTGAAGTCCTGCAGAGATTCCACATCCCAAAAAGACTTAATCAGTGACATCGGCATCAGGGGCTTCATAGATCGTAATCCAGGACTGATTCACTTTTATAAAAGTCAAACGGTCTACAAAGTCTGTGGACAGATACATTCTATGATCATCGGTAACGAAACCTCCCGCAGCACTGTATGCCCATTCTGAAAGCACACTGGATGCAGGGCAGCCCAACAACTCAATAGCATACTGGGCAAGTTCTGGCCAGTGGTCTATTCTCATGACCCAGTAAGCCAGTGGATCGTCAGCTGGAAAGCTCTCCACCTCTGTTTTGGCCCCGAGGTAATCGTCCACCATGTAATGCAGATGCTGCCGATGGGATGTGGAAGCTGACAGCCCTGAGTGGCGAGGACTAAAAAAATTCCGAAAATGCCTCACTTAGGCGGATGCCTTCTCCAACGCTCCTTTCTTGACCAACGGAAGACTCAAAGCGACATTTTCCACCACACTGTAACCTACTAGAGTCAGGAAAAATGTTCAAAAAAATCCTCTTTAATGTGTCCTCAAGAGATTTTATCCTCTGCACTCTCTGTGGGGATGGGATGAGTTCAGAGACCTTCCCCTTATAACGGTGGTCAAGGAGGGTTGCCAACCAGTAATCATCCTTCTCCTTTATGAAACGTATTCTTGGGTCCTTTCGCAGGCTTTGAAGCATGAGGTTGCCCATGCACCTCAAATTTGCAGAGGCTTGAGGAGCAGACTCCTCTGGGTCACTCAGGATGACAGCATCTGGAACTTCCTCCGCCCAGCCACGTACTACTCCCAAGGGTCCTGGGGTTGGAAAGCAATCGCTTACAGATTGACGCATGTCTTCCTCTTCTTCAAAGCCTATGAAAGTGCCAGAATCCTCCTCCTCATCCTCCTCCCCTCTCTCCTCCTGTGTGTTCTGTGACATAGGAATGATGGTGTCTGCATAAAGTGGGCCTTGAGAGGAAAGGAAGTCCTCCTCTTCCTCCTGTTGCTCTGCCTCCAGTGCCTAATCCATAATGCCACGCAGAGTCTGCTCCAGCAGGAACACAACAGGGATTATGTCAATGATGCATGCACTATCACTGCTCACCATCCTTGTGGCCTCCTCAAATGGTGACAATACAGTGCATGCATCCTTAATGAACAGCCATTGTCATGGGGAAAAAAAAGCCGAGGCAGGCTGAGCTTGTCGTTGTGCCGTACTGACACAAGTACCTGTTGACGGCACTCTGCTGCATGTATAGCCGCTGCAGCATTCCCAAAGTTGAGTTCCACATGGTGGGCATGTCACAAATCAGGTGGTTTACGGGCAGGTGGAATTCCCGCTGAATTTCAGCCAATCGAGCACTGGCTGTGTATGACCACCTGAAATGGCTACAGACTCTTCTGGCCTGCTTTAATACGTCTTGCAACCCTGGATACGTACTTAGGAAATGCTGCGCCATCAAATTTAGGACATGTGCCAGGCATGGCACATGTGTCAACTTTCCCCGTCTAATGGCGGACAGGAGGTTTGAGCCATTATCGGACACCACCATTCCTGGCTCCAGCTGGCATGATGTGAACCACCTCTGGACCTGTCCTTGTAGAGCTGCAAGAATCTCTGCTCCGGTGTGGTTCCTGTCCCCCTAAACACACCACTCGAAGCACTGCATGGCACCTTTTAGCCTGATTCTGGAAAAGCCCTTTGAACGCTTAGGGGGTACCTGATGTTCATAGGACAATTCTGCAGAGGAGGGCATGGAGGTGGCAGAGGAGGAGGAGGAGGAGTGGGTAGAGCTCACAGGTCTGGCATCATCACCACCAGCTGTATGGAGATGTGGGGGCACAACAAGCTGCAGCACTGAGCCCTGTCCTACATCCTTTCGAGTTGCAAGCAGCGTTAACCAGTGTACTGTGAACAAAATATATCGTCCCTGCCAATGCTTGCTGGACCACGTGTCAGCAGTATGGTGGATTTTACAGCTGACTGCCTTGCCCAACGATGCCAGAACATTCCCTTCCACGTGATGGTAGAGAGATGGAACGGCCTTACGTGAAAAGTAGTATCGACTGGGAACCTGCCATTGTGGTACAGCACATTGTGCAAATTCACGGAAGGGGGCAGAATCCACCTGGCTGAAAGGCAGAAGTTGGAGAGCCAACAGCTTTGACAATCTTGCATTCAGGCGTTGGGCATGTGGGTGGCAGAGACTGTATTTTTTTTCCACTGCAGAAGATGGGGCAGAGAAATTTGCCGGCTACAGTCTACAGCTGGTGGTGTGCTGCTGGTAGATGAGCTGCTAGGACCTTGGACACCCTGTGCTATACCATCATCCCTATCAGTGGAGGTTGCTGAAAGGTAATGACTCTGTATCGCAGGGGCAGACTGAAGTGGGTAAGGAGGAGGAGGGACAGATTTGTGCCCCTTTTGTGTGGCTTTTAGGTGCTCTTGCCAACGGGCTGAGTGGTTGGATGTTAAATGCCTTGTTAGGCATGTGGTACCCAAATGGTTGGTGTTTTTGCCACGTTTGATGTGCCTGTGACACAGTTTTCATATAGCAACAGTGCGATCTGCTGCAGATGTGCTGAAAAAGGCCCAGACAGCTGAGCTGTGGGGAGTGGTCCGGGAGATAACAGCTGCAGAATGTGATGGAATAGGGTGGCAGCTCTCTACTCTTTCTTGATGCCGACCTCCTTGGGGTTGTGCCGCCTCACCTTCAGTTTCCTCCTCTGCTCTATCTGGCACCCAAGTCGCATCAGTGACCTCATCATCATCATCATCTCCATCTCCTCCATCTTCATCATTACCACTGGAGACAGCTTGGCAATATGCTGCAGCTTGGGGAACATGAATGCCAATTTGTCTACCAGTGTTCCTTCCTCTCTCTAGGCTCATGTTCCTGTCATCCTCAACCTCAGAACCAGCATCTGAATCCAGTAATGGTTGGGCATCATCAAGGAGCAAGAGACTGACGCTGTGGTCAAATAAGCTGACTCCTCAATGGCTGATGTTAGGGCTATGGCAGGAATAGATGCGGACAAGGAGGCAGGTTTATCCACTCTGGCAACTGCAGGGGACTGCACACTTGTCTCTGCTTGTGTGACAGAGGATGAGGAGGATAAGGAAGGTTTAGTAAGCCAGTCCACCACCTCCTCTGCATGCTGTGGCTGGATAGCACGTGCAAACTCACTAAAAGAGGAAATGATGCCCTGCCTGAGGACTGACCACCACGTCCACTTTTGCCTGTGGACACATTTGTTGCCGGCCCCCTTACAGTGCCAAGGGAACATCTGCCTCTCCTTGTTGTTCTCCCAGACATTATTGGGAGGGAGGGGGAGGTGCTTATAAGCAAATGTAAAGGAGAAGTTGAAATCTGTACGAAGATGCACCTTAATCAATGTAAAGAGGTGTTTGGTGCCCTTTAATTTGAGTATTCACACTACACAGACACACTCCATGGATACAATATAGTATACTGCACTATAGTGCACCAAATGTACAGTGATGCACAGAACTATATGGTGTTAAACTGGCAGTAACGCACACAGAAGTAAATGGCTTTAAACTGGCCAGTAACGCACAAAAATATATGGCATTAAACTTGTAGTAACGCACCCAGAACTATATGGCGTTAAACTGGCAGTAACGCATGCAAAACAAAATGGCATTAAACTGGCAGTAACGCACGCTGTAATTACAACATTAATTACATCTTCCAGTGATGTAGATTTATCATCAACCATGTTAAACATATGCATGCTGGTGCCATCATAATCCTCTCCTGTCACACTCCCACCGCAAATGACAGTTTCCTGGCTCGCTGCTGAATGTCAAAAAAATATCTGGAAATGCTGCCTGACATAATTAAAGTTATTGTAAAGTCTTGTTTTTTCTCCTATAAAAATAACAAACATGTCATACTTACCTGCTCTGTGTAGTGGATTTGCACATAGCAGCCCAGATCCTCCTCTTCTCGGGTCCCTCTTCTGTGATCTTCGGGTCCCTCCCTCCTGTTCAGCGCCCCCACAGCAAGCAGCTTGAGTCACAGCTCCTGTTGCCATTCAGAGACGCAGCCCTGGCCTGGCCCCGTCCCCTCTCTCCCCTGATTGGCTAGCTGACTTTGATTAACAGCAGCGGGAGCCAATTGCGCCACTGCTGTGTCTTAGCCAATCAGGAAGGAGAATCTCGGGTGGAGACATTCGTGTACTGAGAGGAACCTCAGGTAAGTTTTAGGGGGGCTGAAGGGGGCTGCTGCAAACAGAAGGCTTGTTATCTAAATGCATTGAATGCATTAAGATAAGAAACCTTTTGTCTCTACAACCCTTTTAAAGTGGAGTTCCACCCAAAAGTGGAACTTCCACTCATCAGATTCCTCCCCCCCTCCGGTGATACAGTTGGCACCTTTCAGGGGGGAGGGGGGTGCAGATACCTGTATATTACAGGTATCTGTACCCACTTCTGGCATAGATAGCCGCAGAATCTGCGGTTATTTACGCCACTTCCTGCTCCCTCCCCGCTGCCTGCTGGGAAACACACGGGTCCCAGAGGCAGCAGGGACCATCCGTATTGCGCTGCGTGACTCGCGCATGCGCAGTAGGGAACCGGGAAGTGAAGCCGCACGGCTTCACTTCCTGATTCCCTTACCGAAGATGGAGGCGGCAGCACCCGAGGATGGAGAGACGCTTCGGCCTCGGGTGCCGACATCGCGGGCGCCCTGGACAGGTAAGTGTCCATGTTTTAAAAGTCAGCAGCTGCAGTATTTGTAGCTGCTGACTTTTAAAAAAAAAATTTTCGGCGGCGCTCCGCTTTAAGCACATATGGTCATTACCATTTGCTTAATGATGTCATCTGGGATCCTAGGGCCACTTTATTTACAAATAAAAGCTGGTGGGAAGGAACTGTCATTTAGCAGCAATAGTTTTTATTTTTTTTGTACATCCTTCAGATGTACAGTTTACATGCATGTTTAACCACTTCAGCTTCAGGAGGTTTTACTCCCTTCATGACCAGGCCATGTTTTGCTCTTCAGCACTGCGCTACTTTAACTGGTAATCTAGCAGTCATGCAGTGCTATACCCAAGCTATATATATATATATATATATATATATATATATATATATATATATATATATATATATATATATATATATATATATATTTTTTTTTTTTTTAAATAGAGATTTCTTTTGGTGGTATTGATCGCCACTAGAATTTTTTATTTTTCATCATATGAACAAAAAAAGACAGAAAATTTGAGAATAATAATATTAATACATTTATATTAATTCAATTGAATAATAATAATAATAATAATAATAATAATAATAATAATAATAATAATTATAATAATAATAATAATAATAATAAATAATAATAATTATAATAATAATAAATAGAAAAATATATATTTTTTACTTTCTGCTATACAACATTTCCAATAAAAAAATAAAATGTCTTCATAGATTTAGGCCAAAATGTATTCTGCTACACGTCTTTGGTAAAACAATTCAAATAAGCTTATATTGATTTGTTTATGTGAACGTTATAGTGTCTACACATTATGGTATTTATATTGGAATTATTTTTATTTTTATTTTTTATACTAGTCGGTGATCAGCAACTTATAGTGGAATTGTGATAGTGCGGCAGGGAATCTGACATTAGGGCCTCATGCACACTGGATGTTTTTACAGCAGCTGTTTTTTGGTTTCAGATGTTTTTTTCTACAGTCAATAAACTCTCCAGCATGTTATCCCTTCTGAAGATTTGTTAGCCCTGGGTTTCTTTCCCAAAAGGGCAAAGAAACCCAGGGCTAACAAATCTTCAGAAGGGCAGGTGGTATGTTTCATTACAGGGTTCCATGATCAATATAAAAAAAATGGAACACATTCTCAGTAAACACTGGAACATCCTGAAGCAGGATCCTCATTTGAATGCTGCTCTCACTGCTCTAGTGATTATGTGGTCTACTGCCTCATATGCCTTTGCTAGATGTTATATGGCGGTCACACTATTCTTCCGTTAAGGCGACGGTTTGGTAGGCACCGCCGCCTTGTTGAATTGGGCAGTGACAAACACAGCGTACCACGTCATTTCTTGGAACATCATGCCCGATCCACGGCCGGCCTCCGGGTTTGGGTCATTGAGTCCATACACAGGGGCTCCTCCGAAGCAGAACGTTTCTCGCGAATGTGTGAATGTGAAACGTTCTGGATATATACCCTGGACACTCTTGCCCCTAATGGTTTAAACAAGGAACTTGAGATTAATACTATCTTATAATTCTTTGTCATATTTTCCTTTGAGCACACGTGGCAATTCCCCAATTCATTCGCCATTATCATTATTGTTATTTGTTTCCATATATATATATATATATATATATATATATATATATATATATATATATATACATACTAATTGCCCTATTACATTCCTTCTAAATTTTGCTGCTTCATAGATGGAAAATGTGCGTATATGAATACCTAGATGTATTTAGTCTAGGATTATTATTTTTCATAACTCACGTTGTGCACCTTAGGTGCTTGCTGTAGGTTTGGTTTCTTGCCTAATTTCCTAATTCTTCACTTTTTATCTCCGATAATTACTGTATTATTCATTAATTATTATTAATATTTTTTATTTTTATTTTGTATTTTATAATTAATTTAACATTTATTTTTATTTTTATTATCATTATCTTCCTACCATACTTATTATATTCATTAATACTTTAACTTTTATTATCATTTTTACATAATATTATTTATTATTCTCTACTATTATTATGATTTTGAATTTTCCTTACATTATTTTTAACATTATTTCCATTTATTTTATTTTGGGGTAGGTCAGTGGATTTCCATCTACCATTTATTATCATTATTTTAAACTTCTAATTGTTATCGCTATATTCTTATTTATTATTATATATTACCTTGTAATGCCTTGTTTTTATAATGCCACACATAGAGCTCTCTTTTCTTGGCCAGCTGCTTGTTGTTTTGCAGCCAGTGCACACACATAAATGCTTCCCTGTCTATTCCCTATCACTACACTTGAGAAAGGAGCGCGCATGCACCCCCACGGCCGTTGTGCATGCTCTGATACGCGTTGTGTCCTCCACCCGGCTGGCGTCACACGCTGGCTCTGCGAGCTGTCCTCTCCTTCCCTGCATGAGCGGCGGCTCCCATCCCAGTTCTTTGCCCTCATTTGCAGCCACGGATCAGCGACACCTCCCTAGCTTGTGTTCCATCCGCAGCCTGTTATCAGTTACCAACTCCTAGAGAGCTTTGTTCCTTGCTTACATGTAAGTGGCTATTATTTCTGTTATTACATTGAATAAAGCAGTTTTACTGCGCTCCTCTCTCTCTCTTTCTTGCTGGGTCTTTTTAAATGGTCATTGGTTCTAGCGTGGAAATGTTCTCAAAATTCCAATCCTATAGGTGTCCTTTTATGAAAGTGCGGTAAAATACCGCTTTTCATTTCTCAGGCACTCTCAGAGGAGATCGCTCTCCTCTGAGTGCCTGTTTATGAAAGTGTGTAGATCACTTCTCATGTTGAGTTGAGAAGCGATCTACAAACGCCGGGAACTTCTGAGAATGGCTCCTCTCACTGTAATCTCGTGTGATGTAGCGGGATTACAGTATGAGGAACCATAAAATACAAAAGTTTAACACAAATCAGCACACATTATTCCCCAACATATTAATAAAATAATAAAGTTAAATTCCCCCTACACAATATACATTAACCTAATTATAAAAAAAACATTGTTTTTATCAATATTTAAAGATCATACATGTCCCTATTTAAATGTGAATGGTGTATAGTAAATGAATGTAATGCACATATGTAATGCAGCTATACACCATTCATATAAATGCAAAATACATTTATAATCATTAAAAAAATAATTTTAATAAAGTATACAAGTATAAATATTTATTAATAAATTAAAATAAAATATATTTCATTATAGATAAACATAAAAATTGATAAACTGGTGCGATGCGAGAACACTGCGAATCCACTGCGGGTTCCCGCATCGCACCGACTCGCATGTCTGTTCACACTGCCATATGCGAATCGCTGGGGAGTGTCAATACATTGTTAACGACACCCCCAGATCAGCTTGCATATCGCACTGCGAACTGACAGTTCGGACATGAATCAGATCGCATATGTGTGAACACACATGCGATCCGATTCTGGTCCGAACAGAAAAAAGGGTCCTGTGCGTGTTTGCACCGAATGCGGTGCAATATCAGCCATACTATCTGTACAGCTGATATCGCACCGCACCGCACAGACATTGCATGTAATGTGAATGGCAGTGTGCTGCGAATAACATGCGATGCCTGTGCGATGTCCGGCATCGCACAAGTGTGAACTGGGCCTAAAAGTTAACAACACCCCCAAATCAGTTCGCATATCGCAGTGCGATCTGCAAACTCGGACAGTAATCGAATCGCATGGGTGTGAACACCCATGCGAAACGATTCTGCTGTGGACCAAAAAAAGGGTCCTGTAAGAGTTTGGTCCGAGGGCAATGCAAATTTAGCAATACTATCTGTATGGCTGAAATCGCATCGCACAGAGATCGGATGTGATTTTGCACTGCAGCAGTGGAAACTGGCCCTAAATCATATTGCATTTGCACCAAAATGGTACAGGACCCTTTATTAGGTCCGCACTGGAATCGAATCGCATGGGTGTGAACTCCCATGCGATCCGATTCCTGCACCATTACATAGTTCGCACTGCGATCTGTGAAATGATCTGGGGGTGTCATTAACTTTACATTGACACCCGCAGTGGTGCGCAGATGTCAATGTAGCTGTATATATATATATATATATATATATATATATATATATATATATATATATATATATATATATATATATATATATACACTATAAATTCCTATCCTGCTGATTTTGGGGTGTGTAATGGTGGGGAAGGTGTGCTCTGACTGTTTGGTGAAAGAAAGAAGTCAAAAGACTTCTTGCTTTCTCCAGAATATCAGCCAGTTTCAGGCTTCTCACTCTGATTCTCCACTTCTGAAATGGTGAATCAGAAAGTGAGAATTCTGTCACAGATCGCCAGTGAGGTGCTGAGATCGCACCTTCATAAACTGGCCATTTCTGTGAAGTCAGTTACAAATTCTCACTGTGCTGAGATAATCAGCGGAGAACATGTTCTCCGCTGATTATCTCAGTTTCATAAACTGGTAATGAGCTGAGATCAGCGGTGAGACTCGGGATCGCCGCTGATCTCAGTTTCATAAAAGGACACCATAATAACAGATGGAACTGTCATGATCCAACTTCTCTAGCTCCTCTTTTATGGATTCTCTTTAGGAATATTGCATGCCTATTGATGAATTTAAGCTATACATTTAACCACACCGCAGTTACAGGCATCATTCAGATATCAGCTTTTTCAGCTGGCGATTCCCTACAATATAAGAATGATCATAGCGGCTGTTCCACTGCTTGATCATTCTTACGGGAGGCGAGAGGGGATGTCTACCGACTCACCGCTACAATCGAAGCCAGGATCTTTTTTTTTTTTTTTTTTTTTTTTATTTCAGGCTTCCCAGCCTAGAAGTGAGATGTGGGGTCTTATTGACCCCATATCTCACTGTAAAGAGGACCTGTCATGCCATATTCCTATTCAAGGGATGTTTGCATTCCTTATAATAGGAATAAAAGTGGTCAAAAAAAAATTTGGGGGGAAAAAAGCATCAAACTAAAATAAATAAAGTAAAATGAACAATAAAAAAAAAAAAAATTAAAGCGCACCTGTCCCTGTGTGCTCGCATGCAGAAGCGAACGCATACGTAATTCCCGCCCACATATGAAAACGGTGTTCAAACCACATCGCTGCAATCGATAGAGCGAGAGCAATGATTTTGGCCCTAGACCTCCTCTGTAACTCAAAACAAGTAACCAGTAAAAAATTTTAAATCGTTGCCTATGGGGATTTTTGAGTAGCAAAGTTTGGCGCCATTCCACAAGCGCGTGCAATTTTGAAAGGTGACATGTTGGGTATCTATTTACTCGGCGTAACTTCATCTTTCACATTATGCAAAAACATTGGGCTAACTTTACTGTTTTGGTTTTTTTAAAGCACAAAACTGTTTTGTTCCAAAAAAAGCGTTAAAAAATTTCTGCGCAAATACCGTGCAATGCAATGCAGTGCAAGATAAAAAGTTGCAATGACCACCATTGTATTCTCTAGGGTCTTTGTTAAAAAAACATATATAATGTTTTGGGGTTCTATGTAATTTTCTAGCTAATAAATGATGATTTTTACATGTAGGAGAGAAATGTCAGAATTGGCCTGGGCACTCCAGAACGCCTGAAGGTGCTCCCCTGCATGTTGGGCCTCTGTATGTGGCCACGCTGTGTAAAAGTCTCACACATGTGGTATCGCCATACTCGGGAGTAATAGCAGAATGTGTTTTGGGGTGTAATTTGTGGTATGCATATGCGGTGTGTGAGAAATAACCTGCTAATATGACAATTTTGTGAAAAAAAAAAAGTAAAAAAAAAACTTGAGGGGCGTGGCTTGGCGCGCGGCTTGGATGGCAGCATACTAGAGGAGCTCCATCAGACACACAGCCTACCAGCCTGACACCCTTTCCAAGAACCCTCAATGCCGGCCAGAAAGCTCCACAGCACCCCACACACTCGTTCCCGCAAAGGGCTGACGACATCCACAGCCAGGAATATCGTGGATTTATTGAGACAAAAGTCGGAGGCAGAGAACAGCAAGGCCAAATCTAAGATGGCGCCGACGCAGCAGGCAGAGCTCCACGAGGAAGATCTCAGTGGTGAGTCAGACGACAACGAGGATACTAGTAGGGGGAAATCGAGACTCAACAAACCCCTGACATATGCAGACATGTCCAGTTTTACTGCAGACATTAAATCAGCCTTCTCAGCTGCTATAACCGATCTCAAAACTAATCTTGTTGTCCTTACTGAAAAACTAGCAGCGACGGAGCATGCAGGGAGACAGAGAGATAAAGCCCTGGCCCTGACAGGATGGATAAGATTGCAGTTTCCCACACCCAGCACTTTATAGACATAAACAGACACTTGGAAGACTTCGACAACAGAGGCAGGAGGAATAATATTAGGGTGCGGGGGATCCCTGAAACCGTGGAAGCAGAACAAATAGCCCCAGCACTACAGACGGTTTTTAATAGCCTACTGGAAAGACAGGAAGAGACTGTGATTGATTTCATCAGGGCTCATAGAGCACTCAGGCCTAGAGGCCCTGAAACTGCCCCACCCCGTGACATCATCTGCTGTCTTCAAAGCTTTCAATTAAAAGAGGATATAATGCGCAGAGCGAGGAGAAATGAAAGGATTGTTTTCAACGGAGAAAACATAATGCTATTCCAAGATTTGTCCCAGATTACACTTAAAAACCACAGGGCTCTGCGCCATTACTGGACAAACTCAGAGAAAAGGAACTCAGGTACACCTGGCGTTTTCCCTTTGCCCTCATCGTAGCGACAAATGGACACCAGCATATCCTACGCACCCCACTGGATCTTCCGGATTTTTGTGCAGGACTTGGCCTGGACCTAGTGGACCTACCTGATTGGTACGCGGATTTTGCATTACCACCACACAACAGGAGTCCATCCAGATCACCATTTTCCACGCCTGAAAAAAGGTTACCCAAGAAAATGAAGCATGGCAAAGCAGGAGACTCCAAACTAAACACACCGACTCCAAGACCTCTATGGGACCATGACCTTGCAGAGGATTAATGCACGGTTGATCAACACAAAATCATCCATGGCGGTTTGACTATATGTACTGACATCAGAGGGAGTTATTTCTGCCCATTTTACTCCTACTCCAGTGTTACGCACTTTCCGTTCTCCCTTTTGTTTCTTTTTTTTTTTCTTTTTTTGCTTTTTAGGCTCAGTTTATTAGAGCATTGCTCCTTTGACTCCCGTTACCTCCAGGCAGATATGAACATGCTACTCGTATACAATACCTACCACAATTCCTACCATGATGTTTTAAGCATTAGACTTAATGACAACAATTCTGTGGCCCCTTTTGCAGGGGGAACCCATTTGTTCGTGGCACTTTAGAGGTGGCGAGCGGCTGGGTTGTCCTGTTTCAGGGGGGACAGTAATAGACGGGGACTCCTGGCCCTCCTATTTGAGGACAGAGAAGACCCCTTCATCGATAGGGTGGATTAATCATATATAAGTTAAGAGAAAGATATTTCTTTCTAGTTACAGGCTGTGTGCTCATTGGAGGTTGGTTTTGCCAGTTACATTTTTCATAAGTTTGCACTTTAAACTTAATATACTGTTTTGATTGGTTCGCACACCAGGCAGCCGCCTCCCCCTACCCCACAAGTGGTCTGTGTTAGGTGCAACTGTTAAATAAGTTGCTTTATGTTTATATTGCTTTGTCAAATTATTGCTTCATATAGGAATTAAGACACAGAGTCAGAAATCCGTGTATCAGTTCTTGAGCATAATGGACTGCCGCCTTTACTTCTTTCAAAGGCCTTTTATACAAACAATAGCATTAGCACAGCCCCCCCACACAGGGCAAGGGTAAACAACAACAGGAGTCACCTGGGCTACGAACACAAGCTTCAACACCATGGCAATATAGTTACAAGAAAACAAAAGCAGCTTCAATTGAGTTCAACAGCCAAAAAGTTAAAAACAGATTTACATGTAGGCATCATATTAAGTGAGAACTCTAAATTAAATCCCTGACCTTATCAATTTCCCCCTTTGACATCATCCTCTCCTTCCCCCTGGGTCCTCATGAATAAGTTCTAGTCAGTTTTTCCCCAGAGTCCTTTCCCTGACCGCAAGTTGTCAGAGGGGTAGAACCCATCCCCCTAGGTATTACCAACATCTTAAAATTCAAGAAGAGGAGTTTTATAGGAGTAAGGTGATGTCAATACACATTTATCGGTATGCCCTGTCTATTCTCCTAATTTTCCTATTTATTTTCCTGTATACACATATATTCGTGATTGTAAGTGATATTAATATTAGAATAATAATTACCATTGGACTTAACAACCAGTGAAAGGTATTGGTTGCTGTAGAAGACAGTCCACTGAATATATCCCACCAATGTGGTGCAGTATCCTGTTGTATCTGTGAGGAAAGATGTACTAGTCTACCTTTGTCAATAATTGCAGATACAAGGTTATTCTGTAGGGTATGTTCTAGTGTTTCTATGTGTTGTCTTAACAACTCGGATTGTTCCAAAACCTGTTTTAGTGGGTCTAAAGAAATTATAAAGGGTGTAGTGTCAGTGAGATTATGTACCTCATAGACTGAAGAGAATATCTTATCGGCGTCTGGTTCAAAAAGATAGGTGTCGTTACCCCATTGTAATATTTTAATCTTTTTTATACATCCCGCAAACGGCGCCGATCTATTTAACGCTAACATGGTGCGGTTGTCATTAGTAATGATACAAATATGCTGGGGTCCTATTTCTATGAATCTATTGTTCACATTTATCGGTGTTCTTTGCATTTTGCATATGCTAGTTTGGTATTTTAACAAGCAAGGTTCATATACTGGGGAACTTCTGCCACATACCATTCCCTTATTAGTTCCTTCACATAGATTTAAATCATGGGTTCTGTTTCCTTTATCTACATATTTCCCATATATTTCTGGATACCAAAACTCCTCATTAATTACTAATGGCATGACCACTATTTTACACATTTCCATTACATCTGCTACCCGGTATGCTTCAAACCTTCCTACACACCATTTCTCCTCACATTCTATCTTATCCCCTTTTACTTGGAACCATACACCATCGTCAGTTAAACCCTTAAAATATTTCATCCAGGTATGATAATTTCCCAACTGTAGTTCAGTCCTGGCCCTATTTATTTGTATATGATAGGATAAGAGGTTAAAAGAGCACTGTGTGAAATTTACAAACTGTTGACTTTGATTCCACAGCTGGAGCTCTGCTCCTATAGTGTGATTTATTAACCCTCCCAAAAATTGTAATAGGGGTATTTCTTGCAATTGGGTTTCAAAAGTGGTGGGTAACCATTTGCTTGTGATAGTCAAGCTGTCAGCTATGTGTCCCCCTGCATGCTTCCATCTGTTGTTCATTTCTTCTATCTCTACCGAGTTTAAAATTCCCATCCCTGTACCTGTCAGTCCCAATAGTGTGTCATACCATTCTCGTTTATACCTACACTCCGGTATAGAGGGAAAGGTGATATTGAATTTTATTTTTGTTTTCTGTTGTGATGTTGATACATTTATGCAAGTGTTTGGTACGGGTGTTAATATGGAAGATTCAATTATTGGCGTTACTTCTTCCTCCATTTGTATGTGAAATCCATAGGCCTCTGCACTCCAATACCACCCATCATTTCTCTCTTCCCTCCACCAAGATGCACAGAGGAAAGTACTGGATTGATTAACGGTAATATCTGTCAGATTAAACATCCCTTCGGTTATATTCCCTCCTTCTGCCATGACTGTTAATATTTGGTACATTTGTCCCACTACCCGTTCCCGGGCTTGTTTCCATGTCTGTGAAAGGGATATTTTATGACACCTATGGTTCTTACTATTGTTAAAGGGGAAACCCATATTATCATTCCACTGGAAAGTTACGGTTACTTCTGAGAGGGGGTCTGCCTGTATCCATGCTATACCTACATCTACATGAAACGGTCGCCTATGTCCTTCAACAGTATAATTACCCACAGTGTAATCCTTATTTATCTCATATCCTGATACATTTGCTACTTTAGGATCATCTATACTCCATTCAAAAGTCATTGTTTCTTCTACCTCAAGTACATTAATACCAGGAGTCCATGCATATATTTGTAAAACAACAATCTTCAACAAAAAATATGTAAGTAGATATTTCATCATGTTGTTTTCTCGGGTTGTTTCTTGCAGTGTGATGCGTGTATCCAGGTAGGTTTTCCTTCCAGCTTTACTGAGGTGGCTGTGGTCAAGAGTACTTGGTAAGGACCTTCAAACCTGGGTTCCAATGTCTTTCTGGTGTGTTTCTTTACATATACATAATCCCCTGGTAGCAGCGTATGTGTACCTGTTATTGAATTAGGGTCTGGAAGAGAAAAATACACACTTTTGTGGATCTTAGTTAGACGTTGTTGTAATTGTATTACATATGCAGTCAAACTGTCACATTGCAATTGCATACTCTGTGGAAAATATAGACCTAATCTAGGCGCATTACCAAAAAGTATCTCATATGGGGACAATCCTGTTTTTCCTGTTGGAGTGTACCTTATAGAGAATAAAACCAAAAGCAGACATTCAGGCCATGGCTTGTTTAACCCTTGCATTGCCTTTTGTATTTTTAACTTTATTGTCCCATTTACTCTCTCCACTGATCCTGAACTCTGTGGGTGGTAAGGGGTGTGAAAACTTTGTTGAACCCCTAACATGGTCATCACATTCTGCATGATTTCTCCTGTAAAGTGTGTTCCCCTATCTGATTCTATGGTTTCAGGAAGACCAAACCTAGGTATTAACTCAGTGATCAGTTTCTTAGCTATGGCTTTAGCTGTAGCCGATTTCACTGGATAACTTTCAGGTCAACCTGAGAATAAATCGATACACACGAGGACAAATTCAAAGGGGCCGCTCTTAGGCATTTGTATGTAGTCAATTTGCAGTCTCTGGAAGGGGTATTGGGCCCGGACCTGGTGTTTTCGTGGGGTTTTCACTTTCTGTCCTGGGTTATTCAGGAGACAGATTTGGCAGGCTGCACAGTAGTTTCTTGCAGTGCTACTGAATCCGGGGGCGAGCCATCCTTGGTTCACAATCCTATACATGGAATTGGAACTGACATGTGTGGGTAGGTGAACTGCCGCTGCCATTGCTGGGTACAGAGAGGCAGGCAGGCATATTTTGCCCCCTTCCCTCCATACATTGTCAAGGTCTGGTGCTGCTCCCATACTGACCCACTTATCTTTCTCGCTCTCCCCTGCTTGCTCCTGTAATTTACTCAGCTGCTGCCATGTTGGTTCTGGGATACTCACCTCTACCGCTGCTAAGGTCTCAGGGCTTCCTTCCCCTAGAGCTGCCTGTTTGCAGTCAAATCTGCAAATGCATTTCCTTTTGCCTCAATTGTTTTTGCGCTCGTGTGTGCCGCTATCTTCATGATGGCCACTCGTTTAACCTTTTGAAGATTGTTCAGGACTCTCTTAATCCCTTCTCCATGTTTTACAGGTGTACCTGCTGCTGTCAGATAACCTCTAGCCTTCCATATGTGGCCATAATCGTGCGCTACACCATAAGCATAAGCGGAGTCAGTGTAAATATTCCCTTCTCGTCCTTTTAAGTATTCTAGGGCTTGTTCTAAAGCTTTTAATTCTGCTTCTTGTGCTGACATGTGGGCTGGTAAGGGCTATGCTTAAATCACCTGTGTATCAGTCACTACGGCATACCCTGTGTGATATTTACCCTTGTCATCAGCAAACCTACTGCCATCTATGTACAAAGTGTGCTCAGCGTTTAAAATTGGTGTATCTGTAACATGTGGAAATCCCATTGTCTCCTGTTCCATGAGCTGAAAACAATCGTGTTCATTTACTTCCTTAAACAAAAGAGTGTTAGGTACCTCATTTCCTTTCTCACTAGTACTATTAGCACTATCATTCCCCCTTGCCAAATCTGGTGACTGAAGAGGCAAAAAGGTGGCCAAATTTAAGGTTGTACAGCGCTGAAAAGTGACATTTGGAGGTAAAAGTAAAGTACACTGTAACCTTAATTGCCTAGCCATGGAAATGTGTTTGGGCTGTACCTGAGACAAGATTGCATGTATGTCATGTGTGGTGTGTACTACAACTGGATTGTCTAGAACAATCTCTGATGACTTATCTATGATAATTGACACTGCAGCTACCGCCCTTACACAGGACGGTGAACCTCTGGACACTGGATCTAATGCTGCTGAAAAGTAAGCGATTGGTCTTTGTTTTACATGTGCCTGTGTCAGAACACCTGTGGCATGTCCAGTGATCTCAGCAATGTACAGATTAAATATCTTAGTATAATCTAAAGTGATAAACAACTCATAAGCTATTTCTGTAAGCATATACGGTACAATTTTCAAACAATCGTATAATGGCTGCATCAAAGCGCTAGCGTGTGGTATCCATTGTCTACAATATGACACAATACCTAAAAACATACGCAATTGTTTGAAATTCCGTGGGGGTAACATTCCCTTTATCACTTGAACCCTCTCCTCAGTGAGATGTCTCGTACCCTGTGATATACAATGTCCCAAAAAGGTAACCTTTTCCTGACACACTTGCAACTTTTTCTTATTAACCTTGCAACCTTTTTCTGCCAAAAATCGCAACAAATTAAGGGTGGTGTGCAAGCTTTCAGTCTTTCACTTATCTGTGGAATTAATCCTTCCATAAACTGTCTATTGAAGGCTCGGATCGTGACTGGCAGCTCTAAATCCATTCTCTCATCTGCCATCATACTTTCCATAGACAAGTAAAATTCTGATACAGTCTGTCCTGGCATTTGCTTCATGGGTGATATGGACCCCCCCCCTTGTTGTTTTGCCTGACAGAAAGCTTCTAATCTAGCAATAAAAGGAGCCCTTGAGTCTATGTGTCTGTCTGTCTCCAGTATTGCCATCCCCCTCAGCTCGGTCTGCAGGTCAGTCATAAACTGGTTAAACAGGGTCAGAGTCATTTTATGTCTGCATAAATCCTCCCCATCCTGCCAGGTTGCTTCATGTGTATTCATTAACTGTGTCACAAATCTACAGAAAACAGCTGGCTTTACTATAATGCATGTATCAGTGCGTACGGGAGCTACAGTTTCTGAATGAAATTCTTATACTCCACAAACCTGAAAAAAAAAAAAAAAAAACATTCTCTACCCTTAAGTACAGGATATATCTTGTGTGGTTTACGTTCTATGTCAGTATATGGGGGTGGGATGGTTGAACTAAGATTATTTAAAATTTCAACATTTTTTGTTCTTCTATCTTTCATGTCCCAACCATTACAATCTGGATTATATTTCCACCCCTCTTCTTTCGCTCTATTTGAAACCTTAATTAAGCATTGAACCTGACTCATCCATTGCTTCTCTAACACCTCTCCTTGTCTGTCCCTTTTTATTTCACTTCATACATCCGGGTCTAAACCCGCTGCTCCTTTCACCTTAAATTTACGAAGGACATCCTTTAAGTCCTGTGCTTCGGTTTTCCCATAAATATTTTTAATTATCTGTGGCACCGTGTAATGTGCTACAATTCCCTGACGGGGTTTTGTGTTCCTCTGGCCCATTCTGACAGTCCAGCCTAGGTGGCGTGTGGGACACTTAGTGTACAATATAAAACACTTAACCAAGTTACACTAGTTCCTCGTTGCCTTTTCCTCCTAGGATGCCAGAATACTAAAAACCTCTCCTAAATGAGATTCTTGAAACCGAATTACTTTATATGCTAGTCAACTGACAAAATATTGTGATCAGACTGACGACTACAACATATACAAGCATTCCTTGAAGTGACCAGGTATCCGACCAGATCTCCGGGCTTTATAGAGACCTCATTCCCCTCCCGTATCTGGGAATCCCTCTCTTATCTGTGGCACCGTGTAATGTGCTACAATTCCCTGATGGGGTTTTGTGTTCCTCTGGCCCATTCTGACAGTCCAGCCTAGGTGGCGTGTGGGACACTTAGTGTACAATATAAAACACTTAACCAAGTTACACTAGTTCCTCGTTGCCTTTTCCTCCTAGGATGCCAGAATACTAAAAACCTCTCCTAAATGAGATTCTTGAAACCGAATTACTTTATATGCTAGTCAACTGACAAAATATTGTGATCAGACTGACGACTACAACATATACAAGCATTCCTTGAAGTGACCAGGTATCCGACTAGATCTCCGGGCTTTATAGAGACCTCATTCCCCTCCCGTATCTGGGAATCCCTCTCATACACACTTATCCCTGCTTTATGGAGCAGACAGGGCTTATACGCTCAACCCGTCTATGGTTTATGAGTTAGATGTGAGGTTAAGCATAAGCGTCAGACCCCCAAGCTCACAAGCCCTCAGGTTCCCAATCGTGTGAGGTAAGGCGCATTCCGTTGCTTAGTTCGGCAATCCCCTTCTAACTCATACCATCCTTGACAAGGCTCATTCACTTTCTCAACAAGACAGACAAGACAAACACAGATAACAAAAACAAACAAATAATTCCAGCAATATAAACTAAAATATGCAGTAATTCTAGACTCACCACTACAGAGGCTGGTGTTTTAAAACCAGGAGAACCGTAACTGACAGAACGGATAGGCACAAATCAGGGGAGCACAGAATATAAGAAAAATAAAGCTTTTTCTTACCTGGCCAGGTTTTGATCTGTGGTTCCCAGAATGCCTATTCCTTTTTGTTCCGTCAGCCGCGTTCATCCACCTCTTGTAGTATCATCGGTGAGTCCCTGTTCGGGCGCCAAAATGTTAGGTGCAACTGTTAAATAAGTTGCTTTATGTTTATATTGCTTTGTCAAATTATTGCTTCATATAGGAATTAAGACACAGAGTCAGAAATCCGTGTATCAGTTCTTGAGCATAATGGACTGCCGCCTTTACTTCTTTCAAAGGCCTTTTATACAAACAATAGCATTAGCACAGCCCCCCCACACAGGGCAAGGGTAAACAACAACAGGAGTCACCTGGGCTACGAACACAAGCTTCAACACCATGGCAATATAGTTACAAGAAAACAAAAGCAGCTTCAATTGAGTTCAACAGACAAAAAGTTAAAAACAGATTTACATGTAGGCATCATATTAAGTGAGAACTCTAAATTAAATCCCTGACCTTATCATCTGTCACTGCGTTTAGCTTTACAGACTCACTACAGTTCTCTAGATAGGGCTCTATCTAGAGGTTGAACTTAATTCTCCTTTTACTTGCCTTTTTTCTTACTCTTACTCCTTTTCCTTTTTTTTTTTCTCTTCTCAGAGGTATTGACCACCCACGTCGCTGTCTTTAAGAACGCTTTAACTGAATATTAGTGTTTCTTTTCCAGATCAATAGAGTTTCACACCGCTCTTGAGTCTGCACCATGGCCTATTCCCTACTAGGACGCAATCCCACAGTAATCTCCCACAACATACAGGGGTTGAATACTCCTGAAAAAAGAACTGCATTACTCAGAGAAATTAAAAAAGGTAAGCCACATTTTATACTGTTACAGGAGACCCACTTTAAAACTGGACATGTGCCCAGGCTCACCGACTCAAACTTCACGAGGGTTTTTCATGCCACAAACGACCATGCTAAAACTAAAGGGGTTTCAATCCTTGTCAGTAAGAATGCACCATTTGACCTGACGGACCAATTGACAGACCCTGAGGGCAGATACATTTACACTTATCACAATAGCAAATGCATACTTCCCGAACTCGGCCCATTTGTTATTTTGTAAACAGATGGTCCATAAGTTACAGGAGTTTTCTTCGGGGTGCCTGATAGTAGGAGGAGACTTCAACATTCCGTTGAATCCCCTCACAGACACCTCTAATGGAAACACCAGCATTAGGTACAAAACCTTGAAAGGAATTAAAAAACTTCTTCACACGCTGGGATTGATAGACTCATGGAGATTTCTCAACCCACTCGGCCGTGACTACACGTATTACTCAGCACCCCACAAAAAATACACACGGATAGATTACCTTTTCATAACTCAAAAAGATCTTTCCTTTCCTTACAGAAGCATGCATAGGTACTCAATCCATTTCAGATCACGCACCAGTAGCAGTAACATTAGATTTGACAAAAGCACCATCAAAGTCCCAGACATGGAGACTTATTTCCTCGATAATCTCTGACCCCACCCACCTACCCAAACTCAAGGAGGCCCTGTCAAATTTCTTTATCCAGAATAATACCCCAGGGATGGACCCACTGATGATTTGGGAGGCCCATAAATGTACCCTGAGGGGGGAACTGATTACGATTGGCACCAGAAGGAAGAAAGATAGGGAAAAGGATATCAAAACCCTAAAAGAATGTAAACATAAGTTAGAATCCCATCATAAACAATCTCTTGCAGTGGATACAGCCACGGAGTTACTAGAAGCCAGAAAAGAGCTACAGACACTCTTCGACGCAAAAGCCAAACGTTTTTTATTTTTCAAGAAAAAAATCTATTATGAGGGGGTAACAAACCGGGTAAGACGTTGGCAAGGGCACTACGGGTACACACACACAGCAATAGCATCACAGGCATAAAACAGAAGAATGGGACACTAGACGTCACTACAGAGGCGATTGCTAAACATTTTCATACATTCTACACGGATCTCTATAATTTACCACCACAACACAAACAACCGGGAATGAAGGGAGATAGAACACAGGTCATTGGAGACTATCTAAGTAAGAGTGGCCTTCCATCTCTTGATATCACGGAAGCCAACACCCTCGACGACCCAATAAACATGACTGAAATTAGAGTGGCTATTAAGAACTTGAAGCTAGGTAAGAGTCCCGGTCCGGATGGATACACGGCCATCTATTATAAAACGTTTACAGACTTGTTGACAGATCCTTTGGCGGCGGCCTTGAACTCCCTGTCTGACCCCAGGTCCACGACACCAGACCTGCTTTCAGCTTACATAACAGTTATATCGAAAGCAGGCAAGGACCCTTCTGAATATGCCAGTTATCATCCTATTTCTTTGTTGAACTTGGACGTGAAAATTTTCGCGAAGATACTTGCCGACAGACTGAGACCCTTCCTGCAAAGAATAATTGGTCCGGAACAGGCTGGTTTTATGCCTGACCGTGAGGCTAAAGATAATGTCACCAAAGCCCTGCTACTAATTCACAAAATGGGCTCCAGTGGAGCAGAAGGCCTTCTCCTGTCCACGAGAAGGCCTTCGATCGCGTGGCTTGGGACTACATGATGGCTACTTGTAGACATATTGGAATGGATGATAAGATGTTGGCCTGGATTTCCGCACTTTATCATAACCCCACAGCAAGACTGAAAATAAATGGCACATTATCAGATCGGGTACATATCTCGAACGGTACAAGACAGGGTTGCCCTCTTTCACCACTCTTATTTATTTTAACCCTAGAACCATTTATTAGACAGGTCAATGCAAACACCTCGGTTAGGGGATTCCAGGTAGGGGGGCGGGAGTTCAAGGTGGCCGCCTACGCTGACGATTTGTTATTTTTCATTTCTAAGCCTCATATTACTCTCCCCAATCTTATGAAAAATACAGTTATGTCTCAAATTTAAGGATAAATTACTCCAAATCGGAAGCCATGAATATATCTTTGTCCAACCACTCACTCACATCTGTGATAGAGAACTCGCCCTTCAAATGGGATCACAAAAAACTAAAATATCTGGGAGTGTTTTTGATGCCCCAAATAACGACAATATACGAACAAAATTTTCCTCCTCTCCTAAAATCTATTGATAATGACCTTCGCAAATGGCACTCCGGAACCTTCTCGTGGTTCGGAAGGGCAGCCGTTATTAAAATGACAGTTCTTCCTAGGCTCCTATACTTAATGCGCACCCTGCCGATCAAATTGCCGCCTGCCATGTTTAGGGCTCTGAGAACCATGTTTTTGAAATTTATCTGGGCCCACAAAAAACCAAGAATCAAATTTGAAACATTACAGAGAATGAAGGTACTGGGAGGGTTAGGGGTTCCCAACTTAAGGGATTACTACAAAGCATCTCACGTAACAAGGGTCATTGACTGGCACTGCCATAGCGACACTAAAGATTGGGTGAAATTAGAAATGGATCTTCAAACCTCACCACTTACCTTTGCACCTTGGCGACCGTGGCATTCATACACTGACGATCTAAAGCAACACCCTTTAACAGGTACCACTCTGAGACTGATTCATGAAATACCTAATGACACAGGGATTACATCTGCTCTGGGCCCATTAACCTCACTGAGGGATAATCCAGAATTTACCCCGGGGGTTGGCAACCCTCATCTCAGGTCCTCTCACAATAACAGACCTCTTCTGACAAGAGACTGTTACCATCAAGCTAAAATGAAAGATTATCAGACACTTAAACAGAATGACAACGTGACTAACTTACCTTTCTGGACCTACCTATAAGTCAGAAGCTATGTTAGCACTAACCACAAGGTGGGAGACTTCTCTAGACCGCTAACGGATTTTGAGTCGGTGTGCCACATGGGTGAGCCAGTCCGTGGGTCTACCTCAATTATTTATGCGTGGCTACAGAATACAAAAACACCCCTGGATGACAGACTCAGAGAGCGGTGGTCGGAAGCTTTACAGGTAAACATAACCCCGAAACAGTGGAGGAACGCTTGCATTTTATCACATAAGTGCTCGATCAGCACCAAAGTACAGGAGACAGCTTACAAACTGCTGACTCAATGGTACTTAACCCCAGCAAAATTAAATAAGGTGTTTCCTCAGACATCAGACCGATGTTGGAGATGTCTTGGAGACAGTGGAACTCTGCTACATGTCTGGTGGCATTGCCCCTTGATTGCTCATTACTGGGACACTGTCCGAGACCACATCAAAAGAATCACTGAAACCTCTCTAACTTTAGACGCGGCCTGCTGCCTGTTGCATATTTCCAGTTGGCCTTTGAGGAAATACAAGCGTTCGCTCACAAAACACTTGTTGAATGCTGCCAAATCTCTCATTCCAATCCATTGGAAATCAAGTCGGGTTCCAACAGTGAAGGATTGGCTACATAGGGTCACAGAAATCTATGAAATGGAAGACACTCTGGCGCAAGCAAATGAACAAGTTGAAAGCTTTCTAGATACCTGGCGCCCCTGGAATGTTTTTAAATACTCCCAATTCTTCACAGACACCATCAATGCCAAGGTTTAGGCACTAGGCTAGAAATAGTTTTGGATTAGGTGTAATATTAGAACTGTAGTGGAATAATCACCTGGTCGACGTGGGTGGTCATGGTCATCCTCATTTTTTTTTTTTTTTATAATGACGTAAAATTAGATGATACACTAAACATAAACTCTATTTTTCTTCTCTATATTATTATTTTTGTTTATGTTTTTTCTTTTCTTATATGTATACCTTACCCTCCTTTTTTTCTTTATATATATGAACTAATCAGAGGGTTGATTCTACCATCACACGTATTATTATAAAAGGCCTAGGCGAGAAGGGTTGTGACAGTAAAAAGGCATATTAACGAGGTGATAACATTCATGTGGTGGACACAACCGTTAATATAGATTTTAATTTTTGTTATGTCTCACACCAATGCATCATAGATAAATGTAAACTCTGGCCGATTTACTGAATCATATGTATGGACATAAGCTTAGTTGTGGAATTCTCTGATCTGTAATGTTTATATAATTTCTCTTAAATAAACTTCTTTATTGTGAAAAAAAAAAACTTGATTTTGCAAAGAATTGTGGGAAAAAATGACAACTTCAAAAAACTCACCATGCATCTTTCTAAATACCTTGGAATGTCTTCTTTCCAAAAATGGGTCATTTGGGGGGTATTTGTACTTTTCTGGCATGTTAGGGTCTCAAGAAATTAGATAGGCCGTCAGTACTTCAGGTGTGATCAATTTTCAGATATTGGCACCATAGCTTTTGGACTCTATAACTTTCACAAAGACCAAATAATATCCACCGATTTGGGTTATTTTTACCAAAGATATGTAGCGGTATAAATTTTGGCCAAAATATACGAAGAAAAATTACTAATTTGCAAAATTTTATAACAGAAATGAAGAAAAATGCATTTTTTTACAGATTTTTCGGTCTTTTTTCTTTTATAGCGCAAAAAATAAAGAACCCAGCGGTGATTAAATACCACCAAAAGAAAGCTCTATTTGTGTGAAAAAAAGGACAAAAATTTCATATAGATACAGTGTTGCATGACTGAGTAATTGTCATTCAAAATGTGAGAGCACCAAAATCTGAAAATTGGTCTGGTTATTAAGGGGGTTTAAGTGCCCAGTGGTCAAGTGGTTAAAGGGCATAGCCCCTCCCCCAACATTCTCCTTTTGTTCCTCATTCCTCTTAATGTGGCGCTAATAGTAGCAATGAATGAAACTAAACATTAAGTAATATCATACAATGACAATGTGAACCAAAATTGATACGTGAACACAAGTGACAGTGACTAGTAAACAAAAATAATAAATCAATATATGTGTTCAATACAAATATTGAATATAATCTGAAACAACAAAGGAAATATGTGATAACAGTGCATAAACAGTTATCTAATGTAAAATCCAAAACACCAAAAATTTGTGACATCAGTGTATGAACGGTTTTAGGCAGGTGTTTTCTTATAGGTGTAGAGAAACTTTCAACCCAGTAGCCTGGTAGGTACGTGGACCATAGAAGATCAGAGGTGCACGGAAGTTTAAAAACAGTGCCAGGACCATCACCAGAAGCTATGGAGGCTTACCGGAAGTTGTGGCCTGAAATGGCGTATGCCATACAGGTCAAAAAGGCTTAGTGACCAACAGGTCTAGACGTATTATCCGGTCAGAAGTTATCATCACACAAACCATGGGGAGGAAAAATCGGTCAACACGACTTCCACATTGATAGATATACCACCGTAGACCATGCGAAAGATTCGTATTACATGTGAGGAATAAAAACACTCACATAGTGTAATAACGTAAAACTTGGATTTATTTAAAAAGTAACATTAAAAAACAGACTCACATTTTTTGCAGATAAAATTAGCGTATCAATCGTGTAGCGGTAGTTGTGAGGGATCCACCCGACATGTTTCAACTGAGAAGTCGACTTTGTATTTTTTCATTGTTATTTTTGCCCTTGAGTCTACGGGTGTGTTGGCTGCTTTCCCAGTTTGTCTTTAGCGCAGCGCTGTACCACATTTAAAAACATTCCTCATTCCTCTTGACTGGTGAAAAGTAGCAGTAGGTCCATACCTCTGCAGTCGGCAGCGTCTGCCAGGTTCAGCCTCTCCCGTGCACAGTCCCTGTTCTTGGGCTATTAGCACTGATAAGACTGGGAACCCCTTCTGTGGATCTTTTGGGGTCTTGCAGAGTTTCCTCATAGGATGGCAGTCTGCTGACAAAATCAAGAACAAACAAATGTTGGTGCATGTGACAGGAGGATTAGCTCTTTTTGGTTTCCCTGGGTCAGGTTAGATTCTTTTTGTTCCCCTCGTATCCTTAAGAAATATGTTTGATCTGATCAATATGTTATTTTGGGAAAGCAGAGTGACAAAGATACTGTGGAATACATTTCTGCTCTGCAGTAAAATTTGTCCCCTTTAATGCCCTGTACACACGATCGGACATTGATCGGACATTCCGACAACAAAATCCATGGATTTTTTCCGACTGATGTTGGCTCAAACTTGTCTTGCTTACACACGGTTGCACAAAGTTGTCGGAAAATCCGATCGTTCTGAACGCGGTGACGTAAAACACGTACGTCGGGACTATAAACGGGGCAGTAGCCAATAGCTTTCGTCTCTTAATTTATTCTGAGCATGCGTGGCACTTTGTGTGTCGGAACTGTCCACACACGGTCGGAATTTACGCAAATGGATTTTGTTGTCAGAAAATTTTATAGCCTGCTCTCAAATTTTGTGTGACGGAAATTCCGATGGAAAAAGTCCGATGGAGCCCACAAATGGTTGGAATTTCCGACAACTAGCTCCGATCACACATATTCCGTTGGAAAGTCCGACCGTGTGTACAGGGCATTAGAGTTTTATTCTCGCATAGCGCGTGTGCATTCCGGGCTTCCCGTTTTTACCCCCAGAGTCCCGTTTGTGCTCCGGTGGGAATTCCGGACGTTTCTTACCTGTTTTGGTGCATTTTTTTTCCACTCCCTGTTTGCTGTGTGATTGGTGGAAAGTGAGAGGTGCACCGCTATCCTCCTCGACATAGGAGCGGCGTGTCCTCAGGCTCTGTGTGCAGGCACGATCCAGAGCTCAGAATGGAGTGTGTTTCCTATAGGCTTTCCTTCCTATTTCTAGTGCAGTGGGTTGGTGAGGCTTCGGCAGCCATCTTGGTGAAGGGAATAATACTAAAATTCAGCTTTTTTTTTCCAGTAATAGGGTAGGTCACTCTAATTAAACTCCCAGTCCCCTTTTATCTTTACATTTTGGCTCCAAATTGTGCTCAGGGCTGCTCTGCATAACAAGTGTGTGCCCTGCAGTCCAAATTATTTCAGTGATTCAGGTATGTGTTACACTTTTATCCTATTTCCATTGTGGTAGCCTTGTTTAGTTTATTTTTTGCAAATAGACTCTATTTTTTTCTTTTGTCTCTTGCTTCGCCTTCCTTCAGCTGATCCTTCTGCCCATAATTCACCATGAGCCATTTGTTGCAAAGCCAAGATCCTCTTGTGACCAATAGGTATGGGACCACCTGTACGTGAGTATTAAAAAAAAAAAAAAGAGAGTGCGCCACTGACAAACAAACTTTGTTTGTTTCAGCCCTGTTCCTTCAAAGCGGTCCAGAAAGTCCTCAAGGCGCCATGACAATGATGATAGCCCTGAGCGGAGGTCACGTTCTTTGCACTATAGGTCTTCTAGAAGATCAGGATCTCAAAGACATCGTCATCTGCCTTCACCCCCACCGCGGGCATCAAGGAAAAAGTGCTGGGCATGTGGCGCGGTTCCACTCCCTGATAAGCTTGTCTGCAGAGACTGTCTCAGGGACTACACAGCCAACCGGACATTAGAAGGCCAACAGGTGGTTGACCTACTTAAAAAAACCATGAAAGACTCTCTTTCTGAATTGACGACCATGATCCCCGCTCACCAGGTTGCACATGCTTCACAAGTATTGGATTTAGACCCCGACATTCATCATACCTCCCAACTTTTTGAGATGGGAATGAGGGACACCTATCAGCAAAAGTATGCAGGCATAGGACACACCCCTGGCCACGCCCCCTTAAAGGAGAATTGTAAAAAAAAACAAGATTAGTTAAACCCACAAATGCTTTTACCACTACTATTCCTTTATATTGGCTTTTGGAATTTACAAATGCAGCAATTAAGATGAATCAGATGAAAGGTTTAGTGCTGGAAAACTTTTTGATAGATAGAAAGTGCATTTTATATACATCTATATGGATCAGACCAAAATAAGGGACAAATGAGGAGGAATGAGGGACAAAAATGAGGGACAAATGAGGAGGAATGAGGCTCCAAATCAGGGACAGTCCCTCAAAATCAGGGACAGTTTGGAGCTATGATTCTGGGTCCATCAGCTGTTACTACTCCTTTGCCTCCATCAGGAAAAACAGCTAAACAAACTCCACCAGTGGATTCATCCGAGGAATCCTCAGAAGACTCTGAACCATCTGGTTTCCGTTTCTCCCTGGTTCAGCCCTTTGTCCAAGTGGTGAGGAGCGCCATTGCCTGGGAAGATCCGGAAGAACCTCCTCAAAAATCAAAATCAAAAACCTATTTCCCATTCCTCAAGAGAAAACAAATCTTTTTTCCATTAATGGGGGAAATCAGGGAGATCATAGTGGATGAGTGGAACAAAACTGACAAAAAGTTTTCTCTAGCCCATTTAACCAAACTGTATCCACTGGCAGATTCGGATACTCAGTCCTTAAGTTCAATGCCTGTGGTTGATGCAGCTGTAGTGCACCTGGCGAAAAATGCAACGTTGCCAATGGAGGATTCAATGTCATTCAAGGACCCCCTAGATAGACGTATTGACCTAGATCTCAAAAGGAGCTATCTAGTGGCAGGGGCAGCTTGTAGACTAGCCATTGTGCTGACATCTGTTTCCAATGCTATCAGGTCTTGGACGGAAAATGTTGAGACAGCCCTGCACCAAGACATTCCCAAAGATGACATAATCAAAACTCTGGTGGAGCTTAAGTTGGCGGCGGATTTCGTAGGAGAAGCTGCGATTGACACAATCCGTTGTTCAGCCAATTCAATGCTGCACTCGGTTATGGCAAAATGGCCTTATGGCTAAAACTTTGGACAGCTGATCTGGTATCAAAGCAAAATCGGTGCAAGACTCCCTTTGATGGAAAATCTTTGTTTGGCGAGAAACTCGACAAAGCAATCTCTCGAGTATTAGGGGGCAAATCTGGCTTACTTCCTCAGGATAGGAAGGTCCGGAGAACAAAGACCTATTTATCCCGATTCCAGCAATCAAATTCAGACTTCAGGCAGTCTCGCCCCTTTAGGAAAATCATGAAGAGGCACTCAGACTTCTTTTTTGGGAGCCAGTAAGGACAAGTCCCTCACCGCTCCCCAGGAGGGAAAAAATTCTTTTTGACGCCAAAGTGGCCGAGGCACCCCCAGTGGTTGCCCGGCTAAAACATTTTTTCTCCATCTGGGCCTCCAAGTGTCAAGACCCATGGGTCCTATCAACGATCCAGTACGGTCACTTCTGGACTTTCTCTCATCAACTTCCTCACAAGTGTTTCAAGGAAACACAGTTACCGGCCTCCTCACAGAAAGCACTGGCCCCAAACCAAATTATGGAGTCTCTGCAGCGTCAAGGGGCAGCAGTACCTGTTCTCTCATCGGAGCAATTTACAGGTTTTTATTCCACCCTTTTTCTGGTACAGAAAAAAACAGGCAACTTGAGACCTGTAATAGATCTGAAAAAAACTAAATCGATACATTCATCTCGAAAGCTTCAAGTTGGAGTCACTCCAAACGATTATCCAAACCATTCAACCAGGAGATTGCTGTCAAACAACCCGAGCCAGCTTATAGCCCACAGAGAGATTCTTCTACAGTCGTTGTCAGAGTTGGGGTGGTTGGTGAATGACCGAAAGAGTCAATTAGTTCCAACACAACAGATGATCTATCTAGGAGCAATGTTCAATATGCACCTAGGCACAGTCTCTTTACCCCAACTAAAGATGGAGATCATCATTCTGAAGATGTCCAAAACCATACAGAGGTCCCATTTATCAGCCTCACAGTGTCTGAGCCTTATTGGCACGATGTCCTTGTGCATACCTCTAGTTCCGTGGTCTCACTGGCACCTGAGACACTTCCAGATGGGATTCCTAACACAATGGAGATGGCAACATCTTTCCCAGACAATCCGTTTAACAACACTAATGAGCAGGAGTCTGCACTGGTAGATGAATCCAGAGAATCTCTCCTGGTCCCATAATTTGGGTTCCCACTCATGGACCACAATTACTTCAGATGCGATTGGCCAGGGTTGGGGTGCCCATTGCAGAGAATTCTGGATTCAGGGAAGATGGTCCTTTCCCACCAGAGGGATATAGTAGCATTTCTAGCCTTAACCTCCTTTGCATCTCAGGTCAGGGGGCAGAGAGTACTTCTGCATTTGGACAACAGGGCTGCAGTCTCGTACGTTCAGGAGCAAGGAGGCACCCACAGCAAGACACTTCTGAGGGAAGTGGAACCTGTAATGCTCTGGGCAGAGAGGAACCTGGTAGACCTCAGGGCAATATATCTCCCAGGCAAGATGAACTGGGAGGCAGATGTCTTATTGAGGAGGTTTGGGGACAACAACGAGTGGTCTCTCCATCCCCGTGTGTTCAACCAAATCTCCAATCTATGGCAGACCCCACAGGTGGATCTCTTTGCTATGCAGGAGAATACCAAACTCAGGAGATTCTTCTCTCGCCTTCCACATCCACAAGAGGAGGGAGTAGATGCGCTATCTTGTCCTTGGACCTTCAAGACAGCTTACGCATTTCCTCCCCACCCACTCATTTCAAGGTTTCTCCTCAGACTCCTGAGCGAACCAGTCCAAGTGCTAGCAGTGCTACCCTATTGGCCAAAGAGACCTTGGTTTCCACTAGCCATGCACCTCAATTTGGATCCCCCGATTAGAATTCCCCCTTCCCGCAGTTGTTGACCCAGGGCAGGCTGGCCCATCCAGACCTACAGAAGCTGGATCTTCATGTATGGAGGAGGAAAAGAGCAGGTTTGAATTGTTAGGCTGTTCTCAAGAGGTCATACCCACCCTGTTAAAAGCCAGAAGACCTACAACCAACACAATCTATGCAAGGATTTGGGATAAGTTCTTACCCTATGCCACAGGAAAAGGGTTTGGTCCTATCTCTCCTTCCATTGCTGATGTTCTGAGTTTTCTGCAAACTGGTCTTGATTTGGGGCTCAGCCAGAGTTCCCTTTAGGTACAAGTGTCCGCAATTTCTGCAGCAACTAACACCAGGTGGGCAGAAGACCCTCTAGTGGTTACGTTCCTCAGGGGCGTATTGAAGATGCGTCCTCCATCCAGACGTTCCTTTCCAAAATTGGATATTCCTCTAATATTGGAAGTCCTATCCACTTATCCATTTGTGCCGGTTGAAGAGGTCTCAATTTGGAACTTAACTTTAAAAACAACTTTTCTGTTGGCTATTACATCTGGCAGGAGGATTTTGGAACTCCACTCTCTGGGCGTGGGGGATGATCACATTTCCTATTTCCCAGACAGGGTAGAACTTCACCCTCTCCGCCACCACAACGGCACATCTATTGGAGCCATGGGCATTACCAGTTTTCATGGACTCAGAATCAAACTTCTGTCACGAGTTAGACATATCCAAAGTCCTCAGAGCCTAATGAAAGCCACAGCAAGTTTCAAGAACTCTGAAAGATTATTCATCATCCCATAGGGCAAAAATAGAGGAAAGGAAGCTTCTACAGAACCTTGGCATCCTGGGTTTTCAAGTTAATTCAGAAAGCTTACAGGGTGAAAAACTTGGAACCTCCGGCTCAGGCGAATGCTCATTCAACAAGAGCAGTATCAGCTTCTTGGGCAGCAAGGGCAAATGTTGCTTTGGAAACAGTATGCAGGGCCGCCACTTGGTCTTCTCAACACACGTTCCTTAAACATTATCGTGTTGATCCCAGAACTCTTACGACAGTGTCTGTATCTGATTATAATTTTTTCATTAAATCATTAAACCCACCCGTGTAAGCTAGTTATTTATAACTACTTACCGTAATTTTCCTTTCCTGGTGCCAATACAATATACGTATGATACAATTTTCCATTTTTTTGGTGGTATTTGATCACCTCTGTGGTTTTTATTCTTTGCGTTATAAACAAAAAAAGCTTGACAATTTTGAAAAAGCACAATATTTTTTACTTTTTACTTAATATCCAAAAAAAAACAAACAAATTTCTTCATCAGTTTAGGCCAATATGTATTCTTTTACATTGTTTTGGTAAAAAAAATGCAATAAGCATATATTGATAGGTTTGCGCAAAAGTTATAGCGTCTACAAAATAGGGGATATATTTATGACATTTTTAATATAATTTTTTTTTAAATGGTAATGGCGGTGATCAGTGATTTTTAGCAGGACTGCGACATTGAGGCGGACAGATCAGTCACTTTTGACACTTTTTTGGGATCATTGACATTTATACAGCGGTCAGAGCTAAAAATAGCCACTGATTACTGTATAAATGTCACTGGCAGGGAAGGGGTTAACACTAGGGCGCATTCAAGGGGTTAAGTGTTCCCTAGGGAGGTGTTTCTAACTGTGGGAGCAGTGAACTGACAGGGAGAGAGATCGCTGTTCCTGATCACTAGGAACAGCAGATCTCTCTCTACTTCCCTGACAGAACGGGGATCTGTCTGTTTACATTTACAGATCCCCGTTCTGGCTCTCCGAGGAGCTATTGCGGGTCACTGGCAGACATCCCAGCCGCCGGCCATGCGCATCGGCTCCGCCATCCCACCCCCTAGAGCTCTTAAAGTGGCCAACGTACACCTACGGCGATTCACGCAGCCGTGTCAACCTGCCACAGTATAATGATGGCAGCTGGTCAGCAAGCGGTTAAGCTAGGCAGAAAAAAAAGAAATTACAAAAAAAACAAAAAAATGTATACATCTATGTATTCTTACTAGAGTTGGGCAAACAACTTGAGCCAAGAAAAAGTTCAGCCCGAACATCACCTATTTGGCTGTTCGACGAACAAACCAAATTTGCGAGGCGCTCTGCGGAATTTGCCGGCAATAGAAAAAAGTAAAAAAAAACAGCGTGGGGGTCCCCCCCAATCCATTCCAGGCCCTTCAGGTCTGGTATGGATTTTAAGGGAAACTCCATGCCAAAATGGAAAAAAAAATGGCGTGGGGCCCCCCAAAATCCATACCAGGCCCTTATCCGAGTGTGCTTCCCAGCAGGTCAGGAAGGGGAGGGACATACGAGCACCCCCCCTCCTGAAACATACTGGCCACATGCCCTCAACATGGGGGGGTGCTTGGGGGTGGGGGGGCTGGTATGGTGCAGCGGGCAGAATCTGGAAGCCCCCTTTAACAAGGGGGCCCCTGGATCCTGGTCCCCCCATGTGAATGAGTACGGGGTACCCCAAATTGTATCCCTACTCATCTGGCATCTCCGTTGCAGACTTTGGATAGAAGTAACAGGTGTGAAATTAATTGGGCTTTGGGTGTTGTTGGTGCCTTCACACCGTAACCCTATAGAGATACTCTTGATGAAAGCAAGAATTGGCCTTTGCTTTAAAACATTTAAATTTGATTCCCCCGTCAAACAGTTGTGGAAAAACTGGACTTTTGGGTATTGGTGGTGTCTTCACCCCGTAACCTTCCACAGGTACTCTTGGTGGAAGTAAGAATTGTCCTTGCTGTACAAAAATTGAAATTTGATGCCCCTGTCAAACAGTTGAGGAAAAATTGGTCTTTGGGTGTTGGTGGTGCCTTTACACCGTAACCATATAGATGTACGCTTGATTAAAGCAAGAATTGGCCTTGCTGTAAAAAATTGACATTTTATGCCTCAGTCAAACAGTTGCAGAAAAATTGGTCTTTGTGTGTTGGCGGTGCCTTCATCACATAACCTTCTAGATGTACTCTTAATGAAAGCAAGAACTGGCCTTGCTGTAAAAAATGAAAACATTATTTGATGCCCTTGTCAAACAGTTGTGGAAAAATCGGTCTTTGGGTGTTGGTAGTCCCTTCACCCTGTAACCCTGTAACCTTCTAGAGGTACTCTTCATGAAAGCGAGAATTGACCTTGCTGTAAAAAAAAATAAATTTGATGCACCTGGGACGGAAAAATTGGTCCTTGGGTGTTAATTGTGCCCATGAAACCTATACCAAAAATGACTTCAAGATAAACAACACCCACAAAGCTAGGCAGCCCAGACAATTTTGTAGAGATTTGAGATCCCAATAACAGATCCCAACATCAGGGGCTAGCTAGTTGTTGCTAATACAGGACTGATTCATTTTGATTAATGTCAGTGGGTCAACAGAGTCTGCGTTCTTTTATCTGTCACAAAACCTCCAGCAGCCCTGAATGCCTATTCGGAAAGCACACTGGATGCAGGGCAGCCCAGCAGCTCAATTGCATACTGGGCAAGTTCTGGCCAGTGGTCTATTCTCATGACCCAGTAACCCAGTGAATCATCTACTGGAAACCTCTCCATGTCTGTTTTCGCCCCTAGATAATCTTCCACCATATGATGCAGATTCTGCCAATGGGATCTTGAAGCTGGCAGCCCTGGACACCGAGGACTAAACAAATTTTGAAATGCATCACAGTCTGTTGGAGGGACTGTGGGCTTCGGGATATTTACCTACATATATGGTGACATGAGTATATGAGAGCCCGAGGTTTAGGCCCTTCTGGCAAGATGTCAGAACCCAGATAAAAGTTATCTTAGATATTGATGTGAATGACTCCCCATTGGAGTTTCTACTTTCCGTGCAATCCACTCCTCTTAGCACCTACTGTAAATCGGTTCTGTCACACCTTTTAAACGCTGCCCGGCATCTGATTCCCATACATTGGAAGTCGATTCATGTTTCTGGATGATCTGATTGGGTTTGTCTTGTCAATAATATTATGGCGGTGGAGGAGTGGGTGGCAAAGTGTAAGGACAGGTATGACAAGTTCCATAGTATATGGGCTGCCTGGATACATTATGCTTCTAATACGGTACAGGTACCATAATTTGTTACCCCTAGGTTTATAGTTTAACATAATGGGGGTTATTTACGAAAGGCAAATCCACTTTTGCACTACAAGTGCAAACTACGCGTGCAAAGTGCACTTGAAATTGCAGTCGCTGTAGATCCGAAGGGGGACATGCAAGGAAAGTAAAAAAACAGCATTTTAGCTTGCACATGATTGGATGATAAAATCAGCAGAGCTTCCCCTCATTTCAGATCTACCCCTCAGATTTACAGCGACTGCACTTTCAAGTGCACTTTGCACGCTTAGTTTGCACTTGTAGTGCAAAGTAGATTTGCCTTTCGTAAATAACCCCCAATGCCTTTGGGAATGAGACCTACACGCTATAGATCCCCGGATTCTTTATGCTAATACCATTTTTAATTTCAGATATAGTGCTGACTGTTTATTGTTTTTGTTTGTGTTCCCTCTCCCACCTTCTCTACCCCTCCTTCCCTTCTTATTTTGGATCATAATGGGTGCATTGTTCAGTGTTGTTTTATGGTACATGAGTACTCAATACTGGCTTGGTACACTGGTTTAAAAGCACACCTCCCCCTGTTGTCTGGGTATAAAATTATGAAGTTATATGATGCTGGCAACTGTATGCATCAAAGAACCTTCGGACACTAATGGTCCAGTGCCCCTATATATTGTATGCCTCCTCTCTCGATTATTGTCTTCCTTTTATTTTCATTGTTATCAATGTATATTATCCTTTTCTTACTGAAAAATAACCACTTCAGCTCTGGAAGGATTTACACCCTTCTTGACCAGAGCATTTTTTGCAAAACGTCATTGCGTCGCTTTAATTGACAATTGCGCGGTCGTGCGACGTTGCACCCAAACAAAATTGATGACTTTTTTTCTCACAAATAGAGCTTTCTTTTGGTGGTATTTGATCAACTCTGCGGTTTTAATTTTTTGTGCTATAAACAGAAAAAGAGCGTCAATTTTGAAAAAAAAGGAATATTTTTTACTTTTTGCTATAATAAATATCTCCAAAAATATAAAAAACTAATTTCTTCCTCAGTTTAGGCTGATATGTATTGTCCTACATATTTTTGGTAAAAAAAATCGCAATAAGCATATATTGATTGGTTTCGCGCAAAAGTTATAGTGTCTACAAAATAGGGGATAGATTTATGGCATTTTTATTATAATTTTTTTATTAGTAATGGCGGCGATCTGCGATTTTTATCATGACTGCGACATTGCGGCAGACACATCGGACACTTTTGACACTATTTTGGGACCAGAGACATTTATACAGTGATCAGTGCTATAAAAATGCACTGGTTACTGTGTAAATGACACTGGCAGGGAAGGGGTTAAACACTAAGGGCGATTAAGGGGTTAACTGTGTTCCCTCAGTGTGTTCTAACTGTAGGGGGGGTGGGCTCACTAGAACATGACAGAGATCACTGCTCCCGATGACAACTGTCATGTTGCTAGGCAGAACAGGGAAATGCCTTGTTTACATCTCCCCGTTCTGCCTCTTCACGTCACAGTCGTGGGCCATCGGCAGACATCGAGCTCGCGGGCATGCTCACGCAGCATGCGGAGGGCGCATGCCCACTAGCCCATGATTTAAATGGGACGTACAGGTACGTCCATTTGCGCAGCCATGCCATTGTGCCGACGTATATCGTTGTGCGCTGGACAGGCAAGCGGTTAAAGTAAAGATTATATATATAAAAAAAAAGAAATGCATCACTGAGCTGTCTCCTTTTCCCCTGCTTCTCCTTTGACCAACAGAAGCCTCAAAACTAGTTTTCCATGAGATTGTAACCTACCAGAGCCTCAAAAGGCATTACATAAACTCCTCTTTAAGGTGTCCTCAAGATATTTCATCCTGTGTTCTCTCTGTGGGAGCAGGATGAGTTCCAAGACTTTCTACATGTAACAGTGGTCAAGGAGAGTTGCCAACCAATAATAATCCTTATCCTTGATGCAACAAATTCTCTGGTCCTTTCGCAGGCTTTGAAGAATAAGGAAGCCCAAGCACCGCAAGTTTGCGGAGGCATGAGAAGCAGAGTCCTCAAGGTCATTGAGGATTACAGTATATGGAACTGCCTCTTCCCAGCCACGTACTTTTCCCAAGGTTTCTGCGGACTGAAAACTAAGGTTTGACGTATGTCTTCCTCTGCTTCTAAGCCTCCCAAAATGCCAGAATCCTCTTCCTCCCTCTCCTCTTGTGTGTTCTGTGGCATCACAAGAATGGTGTCTGCATAAAGCAGGCCTTGAAAGGCTCTGTCTTGGGTGCCATGTCCATAATGCCACGCAGAGTCTGCTCCAGCAGGAACATAAGAGGGATTGTGTCACTGATGCATGCTCACCATCCTTGTCACCTCCTCACATGGTGACAGTAGAGTGCATGCATCCTCTATCAGCAGCCATTGGCGTGGGGAAAAAATGAGAGGTGCCTGAGCCTGTTCTTGTGCCATACTCACATAGGTACTTGTTAATGGCCCTGTGCTGCATGTGCAGTCACTGCAGCATTATCAAAGTTGAGTTCCACCTGATGGGAATGTCACAAATCAGGCGGTATACAGGCAGGTGGAATTCCGGCAGAATTTCAGCCAACCGAACACTGGTTGTGTATGACCATCTGACATGGCTACAGACTCTTCTGGCCTGCCTCAGAAGATCTTGCAAAATGCTGCACCACTAAATTGAGGACATGTGCCAGGCATGGCACATGTGTCAACTTTCCCTGTCGAAATGCGGACAAAAGGTTAGTGCCATTATCGCAAACCACCATTCCTGGCTCAAGCTGCCATACTGTAGCGTGAACCACCTCTGGGCCTGCCCCTGCAGAGCTGAAAGAATCTTTGCTCTGGTGTGGCTCCTGTCCCCTGGACAAACCAGCTGAAGCACTGCATGGCATCTTTTAGCCTGACTTAAATACTTAAACCCTTAAATGTTTAGGGGGTACTAGTGGTTCAATGGACAATCCAGCAGAGGAGGGCATAGAGGAGGAGGAGGAGAAGGAGAAGGGGGTGGAGCTGATAGATCTCGCATCATCACCACCAGCTGTATGGAGACATGGTGGCAAAACAAGCTCCCACACCAAGCCCTGTCCTGCATCCTTCCTAGTTGCAAGCAGAGTTATCCAGTGTGCTGTGAACGAAATATATCATCCCTGACCATGCTTGCTGGACCACATGTTAGCAGTAATGCGGACCTTGCGGCTGGCTGTCTTGCCCAACGATGCCAAAACATTTCCTTCCATGTGATCGTACAGAGCTGAAATGGCCTTACGTGCAAAGAAATAGCAACTAAGAACCTGCCATTGTGATAAAGCATATTCTTTAAATTCATGGAACGGGGCAAAATCCACCAGAGGGAAAGGCAGTTGTTGTCAGGGCTGGACTCAGCCCTTCCTTCTCTTAGCTGGCCGCTCAGCTGTCAGCTAATTGCCAGCTCCTATCTTTCCACAGTTACTCAGCTGTTGATGATATCCTGCTCGTCCGTCCTGCCTACTTAAGCCGTCCAGTCCAGAGGATCTCTGCCTTCACCTTGGTCAACATCACAGAGCCTAGCTCCTGCGTTCCTGTTTAAGACTTGCTTTGCTGACATCCCTTCTGGCTCCAGATCCTGCTTGCTGTTCCACTACATTGATCCCTGACTTCTGGCTTGGCTGACTATCCATTCCGATACTGAATTTTGGCTATGTTTTGACTACGTTTGTTCTTTTTACTTTTATTATTAAATAAGTGTGATTTAACTGTACTTCTGTCTTGGCCTGATTTCTGACAGTAGGCGAAGGCCATGAATTCAGAAGATGCAGCCAATCCACTTGTTGGTAATATTTTTTCCAGATTGGATGAACTGGATCACTACATGGATCAGTTTGCCATGGCGTTACAAACGCTCCTGAGTTGCACGGCTCACCTGGAATCTCCCAATGTGGCTGCCCAGGTACAACCTATGTTGCAGGCTGACCCTGCTGCTGCTCCAGTCTCTGTGCAGGCACCCGCCTTGAGGATTACCTCTATAAGAGGTATGTCTGGTTCCGCTCCGCTTCCCCAGTGATTTGGGGGCGGGCGATCCAGTCCAATGCAGAAGGTTTCTCAACCAGGTCGAGATATACTTTGAGATGCTGCCCCAGGCATTTCTCACGAACAAAAGCAAAGTGGTTTTGTGATATCTTTCCCTTCTGAGAGAGCTTTGGCCTGAGCAAACCCTCTATGGGAGAAGCAAAAACCTGTTGTCTTGAGCTACCCTGAGTTTGTGACTTTGTTTAAAAGGGTGATGTTCCCTCATGCTCTGCTTCTGCTGCCAAGTGCCACATGTCCATCGAACAAAGTACAAGAACTGTTGCCGACTACGCCATTGAATTCCGTACTCTGGCAGCAGTGGTTGCGTGGAACAATGAGGTCCTCCTGGCTGCTTTTTCTCATGGTCTCTTGTATACCATCAAGGATGAGATAGCAGCCCGAGATATACCCACTGAGCTGGAGAAGTTGATCACATTTGCCATCCTCATTAACTCCAGACTCAGAGAAAGACTCTCTTTTAAGGAGCGCTTGCGGAAGCCTCCTGTACATTTGTCTCCGAGCTTTGCAGTCCCACCAGTGTTTCCCTCACCTCCCATGCCTCCTGGTACCGAGTCAGTCAGTGAATCTCTCTGCGGATGAGAGAACCTTTAGGAGGTGGGAGAGATTGTGCCTTTATTGTGGCCAGGCAGGTCACTTTTTGAAGTCTTGCCCTACCCGTCCAGGGAAATCCGGAACCTTGAGGTCCTGTCACGGTGGCAGGTGGCATTGTTTCAACCCCAGTTATCCAGAAGGATAAGCTTCTGGTTTCGGTCACCCTTTCTTGGGCTGAGTCATCTGTCGAGATACAGGCCCTAATCGATTCTGGGGCTGCAGGCCTGTTCATTGATGCTGCCTTTGTATTGAAGCACTCGATTCCGCTGCAGCTGCGTGACACTCCACTTGCCATCGAGGCTCTTGATGGGAGATCTCTACAGCCTGCCCATGTGACTCATGAGACAGTTCCATTGTCCATGGCCGTACGGGCTCTTCACCATGAAATAATCCAATTCCAAGTTATTTCCTCAACTAAGTTTCCACTGATTATTGGTTATCCTTGGATATAAAGGCACAACCCCTCTTTCGATTGGCTCCGTGCTGAGGTTCTCTCCTGGTCACCACAATGCAGTGAGACATGCTTCCAGAAGGTGATCAAGGTCCTGTGCACCTCTTCATTCTCCTCCCTGCCAGAGGAGTACCGCAATTTTAGCGATGTCTTTGACAAAGGTCAAGCCAGTAGTTTGCCTCCACACCGGCCGTATGATTGCGCAATTGACCTTCAACCTGGTGCCATACCCCCTCGTGGCCGGGTTTACCCTTTGTTGGTCTTAGAGGATAAGGCCATGGAGGAGTATGTTGCAGATGCCCTTTCTCAGGGTTTCATCTGCAAATCCTCGTCTCCTGCTGGTGCTGGTTTCTTCTTTGTGAAGAAGAGGAGCAGTGAACTGAGACCTTGTATTGATTATAGGGGTCTCAGTCGTCTCACGATTAAGAATGCCTATCTGATTCTGTTGATTACAGAGTTATTTGACCGCCTCAAGGGAGCAACGGTTTTCACAAAGCTTGATTTGAGAGGCGCTTACAATCTCGTGAGGAATAAGGAGGGCGACAAGTGCAAAACTGCGTTTAATACCAGAGTAGGCCATTATGAGTACCTCGTAATGCCTTTTTGGCCTTTGTAACGTCCCGGCAGTTTTCCAGGAATTTATTAATGATGTCCTCTGAGATTTGTTGCAGTTATGTGTGGTGGTTTATCTCGATGATAGCCTCATGTTTTCCAAGTCCCTGTAGGGCCACCACACAGATGTCTGTTGTGTGCTTCAGAAACTAAGAGATAACAATCTCTATTGTAAACTGGAGAAGTGCAAGTTCCATCGTCAACAGACTAAATTCCTGGGCTATGTCATTTCCACTGCTGGTTTTCTAATGGACCCAGAGAAACCTTCGGCAGTTCTAGAGTGGCCCGACCTGTGGGTTTATGTCCTCTGCAGCGTTTCCTGGGCTTTGCCAACTATTATCAGAAGTTTATTCGTAACTTCTCGTCTCTGGTCAAGCCCCTGACTGATATGACCAGAATAGATGGCAACCCACAGAGTTGGTCTCCAGAGTCCATTAGGGCCTTTGAGAGTCTCTAGGCTGCCTTTGTTTCTGCTCCTGTGTTGGCACATCCTGATCCTACGTTACCTTTTATCCTTGAGGTTGATGCTTCTGAGACTGGTGTTGGCGCCCTTCTGTCTCAATGTCCTACCTCTGAGAGCGCTATGCATCCTTGTGGCTACTTTTCCAAGAAATTGTCACCTGCGCCTAGCATAGGCAACATCACTAAACAGAGACAAATGTGCCTTGCCTGAGGATGGACCATGTCCACCTTTATCTGTGGACACAGACACTGCTGCTCCCTAGTGACATGTGAATGTCTGCATCCCCTTATTGGCCTCCCAGACATAATGGGGTGGGGGCTTATTACCCAAATGTAATAGAAACTGAGAAATGTGTGATTGGTTGCACTGTATTGAATGAAGAGTAAGGTTTGGTGCACTTTAACCACTTCAGCCCCGGACCATTATGCTGCATAAGGACCAGAGGACTTTTTCCAATTTGGCACTGCGTCGCTTTAACTGCTAATTGCGCGGTCATGCAATGCTGTACCCAAACAAAATTTGTGTCCTTTTCTTCCCACAAATAGAGCTTTCTTTTGATGGTATTTGATCACCTCTGCGTTTTTATTTTTTGCGCTATAAATGGAAAAAGACCGAAAATTTTGAAAAAAAATGATATTTTCTACTTTTTGTTATAAAAAAATCCAATAAACTCAATTTTAGTCATACATTTAGGCCAAAATGTATTCGGCCACATGTCTTTAGTAAAAAAAATGTCAATAAGCATATATTTATTGGTTTGCGCAAAAGTTATAGCGTCTACAAACTAGGGTACATTTTCTGGAATTTACACAGATTTTAGTTTATGACTGCCTATGTCATTTCTTGAGGTGCTAAAATGGCAGGGCGGTACGAAACCCCCCCAAATTACCCCATTTTGGAAATTAGACACCCCAAGTAAATTGCTGAGAGGCATGTTGAGCCCATTGAATAATAATTTTTTTTGTCCCAAGTGATTGAATAATGACATAAAAAAAAAAAAATACAAAAAGTTGTCACTAAATGATATATTGCTCACACAGGCCATGGGCATATGTGGAATTGCACCCCAAAATATATTCAGCTGCTTCTCCTGAGTACGGGGATATCACATGTGTGGGACTTTTTGGGAGCCTAGCCGCGTACGGGGCCCCGAAAACCAATCACCGCCTTCAGGATTTCTAAGGGCGTAAATGTTTGATTTTACTCCTCACTACCTATCACAGTTTTGAAGGCCATAAAATGCCCAGATGGCACAAACCCCCCCCCCAATGACCCCATTTTGGAAAGTAGACACCCCAAGCTATTTGCTTTGAGGCATGTTGAGTCCATGGAATATTTTATATTTTGACACAAGTTGCGGGAAAGTGACAATTTTTTTTTTTTGCACAAAGTTGTCACTAAATGATATATTGCTCACACAGGCCATGGGCATATGTGGAATTGCAACCCAAAATACGTTTAGCTGCTTCTCCTGAGTACGGGGATACCACATTTGTGGGACTTTTTGGGAGTCTAGCCGCGTATGGGGCCCCGAAAACCAATCACTGCCTTCAGGATTTCTAAGGGCGTAAATTTTTGATTTCACTCTTCACTGCCTATCACAGTTTCGGAGGCCATGGAATGCCCAGATGGCACAAAACCCCCCCAAATGACCCCATTTTGGAAAGTAGACACCCCAAGCTATTTGCTGAGAGGCATGGTGAGTATTTTGCAGCTCTCATTTGTTTTTGAAAATGAAGAAAGACAAGAAAAAAATTTTTTTTTTCTTTTTTCAAATTTCAAAACTTTGTGACAAAAAGTGGGGTCTGCAAAATACTCACTGTACCTCTCAGCAAATAGCTTGGAGTGTCTGCTTTCCAAAATGGGGTCATTTTGGGGGGGGGGTTGCCACCCGGGCATTCCATGGCCTCCGAAACTGTGATAGGCAGTGAAGAGTGAAATCAAAAATTTACGCACTTAGAAAGCCTGAAGGTGGTGCTTGGTTTTTGGGGTCCCGTACGCGGCTAGGTTCCCAAAAAGTCTCACACATGTGGTATCCCCTTACTCAGGAGAAGCAACAGAATGCATTTTGGGGTGTAATTTCACATATTTCCATGGCATGTTTGAGCAATATATCATTTAGTGACAACTTTGTGCAAAAAAAAAAAAAAATTTGTCTCTTTCTCGCAACTTGTGTCACAATATAAAATATTCCATGGACTCAACATGCCTCTCAGCAAATAGCTTGGGGTGTCTACTTTCCAAAATGGGGTCATTTGGGGGGGTTTTGAACTGTCCTGGCATTTTATGCACAACATTTACAAGCTTATGTCACACATCACCCACTCTTCTAACCACTTGAAGACAAAGCCCTTTCTGACACTTTTTGTTTACATGAAAAAATTATTTTTTTTTGCAAGAAAATTACTTTGAACCCCCAAACATTATATATTTTTTTTAAAGCAAATGTCCTACAGATTAAAATGGTGGGTGTTTCATTTTTTTTTCACACAGTATTTGTGCAGCGATTTTTCAAACGCATTTTTTGGGGAAAAAACACACTTTTTTAAATTTTAATGCACTAAAACACACTATATTGCCCAAATGTTTGATGAAATAAAAAAGATGATCCTAGGCCGAGTACATGGATACCAAACATGACATGCTTTAAAATTGCGCACAAACGTGCAGTGGCAACAAAATAAATACATTTTTAAAAGCCTTTACAGGTTACCACTTTAGATTTACAGAGGAGGTCTACTGCTAAACTTACTGCCCTCGATCTGACCTTCGCGGTGATACCTCACATGCATGGTGCAATTGCTGTTTACATTTGACGCCAGACCGACGCTTGCGTTCGCCTTAGCGTGAGAGCAGGGGGGGACAGGGGTGCTTTTTTTTTTTTTTTTTTTTTTTTTTTTTTTTTGCTTTTTTATCTTATTTTTAAACTGTTCCTTTCATTTTTTTTTTAAATCATTTTTATTGTTATCTCAGGGAATGTAAATATCCCCTATGATAGCAATAGGTAGTGACAGGTACTCTTTTTTGAAAAAATTGGGGTCTATTAGACCCTAGATCTCTCCTCTGCCCTCAAAGCATCTGACCACACCAAGATCGGTGTGATAAAATGCTTTCCTAATTTCCCAATGGCGCTGTTTACATCCGGCGAAATCTAAGTCATAAAATGCTCGTAGCTTCCGGTTTCTTAGGCCATAGAGATGTTTGGAGCAACTCTGGTCTCTGATCAGCTCTATGGTCAGCTGGCTGAATCACCGGCTGCATTCTCAGGTTCCCTGTTGAGACAGGAGAGCCAGAGAAAAACACGGAAGATGGTGGGGGGGGGCATTCCCTCCCACTGCTTGTAAAAGCAGTCTAGAGGCTAATTAGCCGCTAGGATTTCTTTTACATGAAAGCCGACCGGTGGCTGAAAAGAATGATACCAAGATGATAAATCATTCTGGTATAACCACTCAAAGTCGTGAATGGCGTACCTGAAGACAAAAAAATGGTTAACAATAAAGCACAGTAAACAGTAAAGTATAAAAAATTGCATACCTGAAAAGCAAACATGATAAAACATAATAACAATAAAACATTGCAGAATAGAATACAGTAAAAAAAGAGCAGAACAATGGAGAGAGAATAGAGAGAGAGAGAGAACAATAAAACGACAACTATTTTTTTTAATTTTATATATTTTTTTGTGTTTTTTTTTTTTTGCACTGTTTTTGTAACTGTAACTTTTATAACGGTAACCAGTTCCAGGTTTGGGTCTCTCAAAATGCGATGGCATCTTGGGAGACCCTGTGAAAGTGTGCCTAGTCTGTGCAATGCTGTACCCTACGCTAATACTCAACTAGTGTATGGTAGCGTTCAAAACATTCACCAATGCAAAGACCAGGATTGTCAGGACAGGAGGGACAATAATAGCGGGTGTCACGCCTATATCCGTACTTGCTGCAGACACAACATCTTTTTTGGGGGGTTCGTTGGGTAGGGGTACTCGGGAGGACATAAAGAAAATGCCTCTCATGCAGCCGACTGCATTTGGTTGGGGATGTGAATGGGGGAAGTACGGGTGCTGCAGAAGTGGTGGGTTCCCAATTAGGATTGGCGAATGCAGCAGAAAGGGCACTATGGGCACCACGGGCCTGTGTTTGTCTTCTTCGTGGCAGCGGGACACTACTTGTGCTTGCCACCTCACCAGCTTGAACTGCACTTATGGGACTCGCCACGTCACCAAGTGTTACTGCAGTGCTGGTTTGACTACGACCGGGGTGTACTAGGCCGCTGGTGCTTTCCAGTTCACCAAAATGCTACCAAAAAAACTGTTAGCGATCGCAGGGATCAGGCCTGACTCTGCGAACGCTGCAGTTATGCGTTTAGTGTTTTGTAAGTGACAGTGATCGATCGATACTGCACTTGGGTGGGGTGGGCTGGGCTGGGCCTGGCAGAGGGGTAAAACACAGGTCCTAGCAGGTATCTGGGCTGATCCCGCTAACACTGCGTTTTTGGGAACCCCAAAACTGCTGGGGACACTAGTATAGATCTGATCGGATCAGATATTGATCCGTTCAGATACTATACCACTAAGGGAGGTGTACGGTGCTTGCGTGGGTGTTGGCGCTACTGGCACTAACCTGACGCTGCTTGGGGCTGGTGCTTGCCAGTTCACCAAAACGCTACCAAAAAAACTGTTAGCGATCACAGGGATCAGGCCTGACTCTGTGAACGCTGCAATTATGCGTTTAGTGTTTTGTAAGTGACAGTGATCGATCGATACTGCACTTGGGTGGGCTGGGCTGGGCCGGGCGGAGGGGTAAAACGCAGGTGCTAGCAGGTATCTGGGCTGATCCCGCTAACACTGCGTTTTTGGGAAGCCTAAACTGCTGGGGATGCTAGTATAGATCTGTTCGGATCAGATATTGATCCGTACAGATACTATACCACTAAGGGAGGTGTATGCTGCGTGCGTGGGTCTTAGCGGTACTGGCGCTAATCTGACGCTGCCTGGGGCGACGCATATCACCGCCGGGCGATCAGGGGGCTAAACCTTTATTAGGTAATAAACGGCGGGTGCCCTAACACTATAAAAAATAAACGAACTAACCAGCGTCACCCGTAACAGTTATACGGTGATCAGTGGTGAAACGGTTAACTAGGAGGCAATCAAGGGGTTAAAACATTTATTAGGTAGTATATGGGGGTCCCTGTCGCTATAAAACGCTGACGGAGAACCTAAATATTTACGTCCCTAACTAGCGTCACCAGCGACACTAATACAGCGATCAGAAAAATGATCGCTTAGCGACACTGGCGACAGGGGGTGATCAAGGGGTTAAAACTTTATTGTGGGGTGTTAGGGGGGTACCCTAGACCTAAAGGGGGCTAATACTAACTGCCCTAACACAGTAACTGTCACAAACTGACACCATGCAGTAATCAGGAAAAAAAAAAAAACTGCTTGGTGTAAGTGTGACAAGGAGGGGGGAGGGGTGATTGGGGGGTGATCGGGGGGGGGATCGGGGGTGTAAAGTGTGCCTGGCATGTTCTACTGTGTGTGTTTGTGTTTGTGCACTTACATTACAGTCTTCTCTCCTCGGCGCCGGAACGGAAACTGCCGAGCCGAGGAGAGATGGCATCACATCGTCTGCCTGTGCGTACTACACACAGGCAGGGGAGGATTCTCATTGGCTGGGAGCGATCGCGAGGGGGGGCCACGATCGGATGGCCTCCCCCTCATCTCTGATCGCTGCCAGACCAACGACGACCGCCTCAGGCACCGGGGGGGGTCCGATTGGACCCCCCGCCCGCGGGAAGGCAATCACGTACCAGGTACGTGATTTTGCCTGCCCGTGCCATTCTGCTGACGTACATCAGCGTGAAGCGGTCGTCAAGTGGTTAAATTGAGGACTGACACCGACAGAAATGTAAAAACCTTAAAAAAAAAAAAGGTGGAACACCAGCGTCGCAGTAAGAAAATCCGTGGCTGAAAATTTTTTAAAAAAGGGGGGCAGGCAGGGGACAAAAAAAGATAAAAAAAAAACAAAAAAAACTACATGCAGCAATTAAAAAAAGAAAAGGGTATACAGCACTAAATGTTATGTAGTGCTGTGTTAAACATGGAACTACACTAACACACTACACTGACACTACACTATTCTGACACATTATACTAACACTACACTAACACTCTACACTCAATAGTGTCACAATAAGTGAACACACTAACTGCTAGTAACAAACTGAGCCCTGCTCTATCTATCTTCACTCCAACACACTGCAAAAGCTTCCTATGGGAAATAACCTTTTATAGTGTAGTGTGGGACTATGAGAAGGGCCGTTTTTAAGCATGACAAAAGGGGCAGCTGCCCTGGGCCCTGTCATTGTTGTGGGGCCCAAAGCAGCTGCCTCACACTTGGCAACTATCCCAGTTTAAATTCCCTTGTCCCTTGAGGTTTTAGTCCCATGCTGTGTCCTGATATCTCCGTGTGAAGTTCTGTTACTAATACTCTGCCCTATTGTTGTGTACAGATGACTCACCTGCAGACCCTGTGTTTATATGTAAATACCAACATTAAAATGTAAATAGTGAAGGCACTCATATGTGAATAGCGGCAGACTGGCAGGATTAATATGTAAATAGAGGCAGTATTCATATGTATATCATGCCCCCCTGGAGGTCATATCCACCATCACCTATACTGAATGCTGCCCACTGGGGATGTAAAGGGGCATGCTTGAAAGTCCTGCCTACAGCTGTGGTCATTAAGCCTATCATCAGCCTGTTCTGCAAAGGTAAGCAAATTAGTAGGGGGAGGGTAGTGTGGGATGTGCAGAGGTAGGCAGTGAAGGAATTACAGTTTGGGGTGCACAGGTGAGCAAGGAAGGGATGTGTAGAGATAAGGAAGGTGGGTGCAAAGATGAGCAGAGGAGGCAGGTAGAGTTAAAGAGGAGGGGGAGTGGAGAGGATGGGGGAGGTTTAGGGTGCAGAGGTTAACATGAGTTTAAGGATGCAAAGGTGCACTGACAGGGTGGATAAAGATGTAGGTCATGTGTAGGGCAGCCCATTCATTTCAATGGGCTGCTCTATGCGCTACAAATGCGGAAGAAACTCTCAAACCCTTTTCCAAAATCAGTGAGCAGTATTGATGTACAGTAATCTCTAGCAACCAATCAACAAGCAGAAATTATGTGCTGTAACCTCTAGCAACCACTCAGTGAGTGATAATGATACACTGTAACCTCTGGCAACCAATCGCAATTGTTGTCTGATCTGATTCAGTAAACTGATTTTGAGTCTAGCTGCTTTTTATTGTATGCCTCAAAGCAGGTGGAGTGCGAAACTGCATGGAGGGGGGGGCCCAAAAATTTTTTTTGCCCAGGGTCAAATCAATATTAAAGATGGCCCTGATTATGAGCACTGAACCATGATTGGAGAAAGTCATCATCACTTTGTCCAATCAGGGCCCTGACAGTGCTCTGTGCAAGTGGTCAGGCACAAGGCTGCAATCAATTAGGGCCCTAGAATGCACTGTGAAGCGTGTGAACATCCCACCGAGCCCCTGCAAATTTGGGAGTTCACTGAATAGGCGAACAGGCGATGTTCGGCCCAAACTTTTGCTCGGGCTGAACCGTTCGCCCAACATTATGCCTGGCTGTAGTGTGTGATCGGGCTGTGTAAATCCCAGAACTTGATAGACAAAAATGCAAATATTTTGGCAGATAAAACAGCTACAGTAAATGTATTAAACATGATTTTTTTTTTTTTATTTCAGAGGTGGAAAAATAGGGACCCCACAGAAACTAATTCCAAGCTTTCCTGCTAAACTTTTTATCTTAAGATCATTTCACATATCTTACACAAACACTGTAAGCCTTACAGTCACTTGATAATAATGCATTATAGTGTCCTGCTGTTGATAACACAATGAGGCATGGGTCTGCTTTTCTTTGTATTGCTAACTGCATCATCAACAACACATGCATGACCAGTATCAATCATGGTGACCATCCAGTACATACAAGATGGAAAGGCCCAATAAATCACACTGATTAGATTAGGTAACACTACACCAATGTTTGGATTCCTAACAGAAATAAAGATTGTAGAATCACTATGATGGAAACAATGCATTTAAAAACTTTGATGGCATATTTGTTGTTAATGATCAAATATGTCATGTTTTGAAGAGATTTTGATAATTGCCACCAGCACACCAAAAGTCTGTAGAATAAGGTTTCATTAAATGGTGAGGAGATAGAAAGCCAAAAAAGGTTTCACATTTTGGGGTCACACTGAATCTCTCTTGTTTCTGTTTTCTCTGTGAGTTATTTACAAGTTATACCCCACTCTGTGGACTTTTCCTTGTCAAAAGAAGTTTATTGAGTATACAATGTTATAAAGATACATAAAGATACATAAAGTAAGTTTACAAGGATCTATAAAGTAAGCTCATTGTTTTACAGTAGGGTTTATATAGGTAAATATCATGAAATTTCAAATATTAAACATTGGGTTCACGTAAACCTAAATTAAAGATATATATCATTTCCTTAGTTACTTTTGTAGGTATTTAAATGATTTATACCTGCTATACATATTGTTTACAAGTAGAGTGTATATAGGTCAAATAAATTCTGATAATGAGCTTTAATCGTAAGGTGGAGAAAAGGAAAGAGAAAGAAGAAAAAGGGTTGAAAGGTAGAGGTATGGTCCACAAGGTTGTCCCGCTCGTCAGTTTATTATTCTTTTTAGTTCTCTTTGAAGCCTTAGAATGGGTGTCTCTGTAAGTCATTTAATCTGTTACCATGGCAACAGGACAGAGTCATTGAAATTTGACAGGAACTGTTGTTTTATCCAAGGATGCCAAAGTTTTTCAAATTTTGGAATTTGATTTTGATCGATGGCTACCATCTTAGCATGGGACATTGTATTATTCATTCTGTGAATTGTTTCTGCTAGTACCAATGTAGGAGATTTCCATGCCTTGGCCACTGTTTGTTTTGCAGCCGTTATTAGTTGGATCATAAGTTTGAATTGAGAGAGTGTTAACCATTCCGGTTTTAGATTAAGTAAAGTTAAATATGGATCTGGTTGTATTATTTTTTTAAATATTTTAGATGCAATCACGAAGACTTCCTTCCAGAAGGTTTGGATTACTGGGCACGTCCACCATATGTGTAAATATGTGCCTATTTCTGGGCATCCTCGAAAACAAAGAGTTGAGGTATTAGGTGAATATTTTGCCACTCTAGCGGGTACAAGGTACCAGCGAGTTAGGACTTTATAATTTGTCTCCAGTGCTAAGATGTTGGGTGAAGATGACTTAGATGTGAGCCATATATTAGACCAGTCCGTGTCTTCTAAAGTTCGTCCCAGGTCCTCCTCCCACCTCTGAACGTAAGAGGGTCTATTAAGATTTGCTACTCCATATAATTGATTATAAAGTGATGAAATTGTACCTTTAGCAAATGGATCTTTTGTACAGATTGATTCAAAAATGGATAATTGGGATAATGGTGTATCCCCCTTTAGGAATGGTGTATAGAAATTTTTGATTTGGAGATATCTAAATATCTCAGAGTTTGGTAGATCATATTTTTCTCTAAGCGATGGGAATGAAAGGAATGATTTAGATGCTATGAAGTCATTTAGTGTCTGAATGCCTGATGTTGTCCAAGCTTTAAAAGAATTTGGGTAGATCCATGCCGGATAAAAGGCCGGATTTCTGATAAAAGAAAGGAGAGGATTGTGTGGAGATTGTAACTGATATTTGGTTTTTAGTTTATCCCAGAGAGATAAGAAGTGTTTAGTTATGGGATTATGAATTTTAAAGCGGTCTTTAGGATCAAGCCATAATAAATTTGATATTAATAGAGGGTCATTTTCTGAAGCCTCTATAAATACCCATAATGGGATTTCCTGTTTTGCATGGTATTTGGACAGACTGGCCAAATGTGCTGCTCTGTAGTAGTTAGTAAAATTAGGGTATCCCAGGCCTCCTTTATTTTTGGGAAGATGTAGTGTGTGTATAGGTATACGTGGTTTAGAAGAGCCCCATATAAACGAAGTTGCTCTTTTTTGTACTATTCTCAAAAAATAGGAAGGAATTGGAATAGGGAGGACTCTGAATAGATAAAGCAATTTGGGTAGAATAGTCATTTTGATTGCATTAATCTTCCCTATCCAGGATAAAGGAAGTTGCGACCATTGTTTTATTAGATTTGTGATCTGTCTTAATACAGGAGGATAATTGGTTGAGAATAAGTCAGAATGAGATGCTGTTAAATGAATTCCAAGATATGGGATTGATTTTTCTGCCCATGTGAATGGGAGTGCAGCCCTAGCCGGGATCAATTCCATGTTTGTGAGTGAAATATTAAGCACTAGGCATTTCTTAGGATTAATCCTAAGGCCGGATAGGGCTGCAAATCCATCAAGAGCTGGTATTAAGTTAGGACCAGAGACCTGTGGTGATGATAGAAAAAGTAATATATCGTCTGCAAATATACATAATTTGTGTGTAATACCTCCTACTTCAATGCCAGTTATAGTTTGGTTTGTTCTGATGTATTGGGCCATGGGTTCGAGTATAAGGGCAAATAATAAGGGAGATAATGGGCAACCCTGTCGGGTACCTCTTTCGATATTAAAGGCTTCAGATTTGTATCCAGCATATTTTATATAGGCTTTGGGTTTATTATATAATGCTTTGATCCATGTTAAAAAGTGGGGTCCAAAACCCCATTTTTGTAATGAATATTGCATATATTGCCAGGATACTGTGTCAAATGCCCTCTTAACATCGAGAGATAGAAAACATAAAGGGATTTTCCGTTTTTTAGCAATATGTGCCAATAACACTGCCCTGCGTATATTATCGCCTGCCTGTCTATTTGGCATGAAGCCTACTTGATCTCTATGTATTAATTTTCCTATAATGCTATTAAGGCGTTTTGCTATTATTTTTGCTAATAATTTAATATCGAGGTTTAACAGAGAGATAGGCCGATAATTCACACAGGAAGTATCATCAGAAAGGGGTTTTGGGATCATACAAACAATTGCCATTAGTGTTTCTTGCCGAAAAGAATGTCCATCTAGAAGTTTGTTAAAAGTTTCAGTGAGAATGGGAGAGAGTATTTCTGAGAATGTTTTATAGTATAAAGCCGAGTAGCCGTCTGGGCCTGGTCTTTTGTTAAGTTTTAGGTCTTTTATGGCGTTAGCAACTTCATCTATAGTTATAGGCTCATCCAAACTGCTTTTTTGATTCTGAGATAACTCAGGTAAGGTTATTTTTGAGAAGAAGGATTCAGCTTCTGTAGGATTAAATTCATTGTTTGTCTTGTATAAAGTTGCGAGATGTGAGTGAAATTTATGGACTATTTTAACTGGATTACAAGTGTAAACATTTTTTGATAATTTCAAACGTATTGGTTTGAAAGATTTGTTAGTTGAATTTAATGCCCGAGCCAAATATGTACCTGGTTTGTTTGTATTCATGTAGAAATTGTGTTTGGAGCGTTTGAGGGATTTATCAACTGACTCAGTGAGAAATAGATCGTATTCCAATCTAGATTTTTCCAGATGAGATTTTGTACTCTGAAATGGATTATCTTGAAATGATATGTAGGCTGCATTAAAATTGAGTTCTAGTTTATTTGCTAGATTTTTGCGTTCCCGTTTAAATAGTGCCATTTGTCTTTGTATTGTACCACGCAAGACAGGCTTATGAGCTTCCCACAGTGTTATTGGGGAGATGTCTGTTGTGTTATTAATTGATATGTATTCCTTTAAAGCTTGTTCAATGGCCATCTGATGTAGTGGGTGTTTGAGCATTATGTCCGGTAAGTACCACGTTGGGTCATGCGCTTTTGGTATGGCTGAGGCTATAGTAGTGTATACTGCATTATGGTCAGACCACGGAATCGGAATTATATCTGATGCAATAATTTCTGGTATCATTCCTATTGTTAGAAAAATATGATCTATTCTGGTGAAGGTTTGATGAGGGTGCGAAAAATAAGTGAATTTCTTTTTCATTGGGTTACTTTCTCTCCATGAATCTACCAGATTGTATTTGGAAAGAAGTTGAGAAAAAGGTAATCTAGAGGTTATTTTGGATGGTGTAAAAGGTGATTTATCTAGAAATGGGAGGAGGACCTGGTTCGAATCCCCACACATTATCACTGTTCCTATTTTGTGTGTATTAATCACTTGTAATATATGTGAGAGGAATGGTGTAGGTTGTTTGTTAGGAGCGTAGTAGGAAATCACCGTGATTGCTGTATCCATTATATAACCCATGAGTATCAGGTATCTACCTTCTGGGTCTTTAATTTCTGATGATAAGGTGAATGGTGTGGATCGGTGAAATGCAATTAGAGTTCCCCTTTGCTTGGTACAGGCAGAAGCCGTGTAAATTTGTTGATAAAAAGGAGAAATATATTTTGGAGTAGAATCTTTGGTGAAGTGTGTTTCTTGGAGGCATACTATGTGAGCCTTCTTGTTATGGAAAGTACGGAAGGCTTTGGTCCTTTTTTGAGGGACATTTATTCCCTGAACATTCAGGGAAAGTATATTCAGTGGTGCCATGGCAATAAATCAAATAGTTTTGACTTACTTTTTGTTATGCAGAGCTGACTGCGCAGATCAACCTGTGTGGACTGAAGAGATGAATAGATAGAAAAGAAACCAGTGAATTCTGGAGTAAAGAGTAAACAAAAAACATATGAGATTAGATGATACATTGTATAAATTATTTTTTGCAAGTAATCACAATTTACCCGTGAAAGAGAATAAATATCTCTCTCAGGGGAATAAGTGCCTTCGTCACACTCCCACATAATATGGTTGGGAGAATGAGGAGGGCTAATGGGGGTACACGGATCTTCCGCTTACAGGAGAGAAGTGCTATGTCAAAAGACATCAAAATGATGTTTCATTAATTGGAGTGCAGAATATAGTTTTTGTTGAAATTATTTATTCCAGGGTGGTTGTATATGGTTAGTCTTGCCCTAGGCTAAATAATTCAGTTAGAAAGGTACTGTTAATAACTTTGGTATTGATGAAGATAGTTTGAATTATTTTGGGATTTTAACCCTTTTAGAGTAAACAATTACATATTTTATTCATATGTAACTGTTTAGATATGTTAACTCATAAAATTGAGGTTGTATTGCTTCAGATTAGAATAAACAAAAACATAATTCTAGGAACTAGTTAGGTAATAATATATTTGTTTTAAGAAAAGAAAGAAAAAGCTTCCATTACTTCTGGATTATTGAACATATTTGTCCTAAAAAGTAATAAATCTATTGTTATTACCTGATAATATATAACTGAACAAGAATTTCCTTATTTCACCTATATATTCTAAGGCTATATGAATCAGAAGTAATAAGAAATATAACTGGAATGTAACATGATCCCACACAGTGTGTGACTATCAGAATGCAGTTACATTCAGTTATAAATACAGGTTTTTTATAGAGAACCATCTCTTAGTATAATAAATGAAGAGATATCAGGAATTAGGATGTCAGTCCATTGAATCTTCTTGGTCCATGGATGATGTGGCATAACGGCCTCTTTTGTGAGAATGATGATTCCCATTTTGTTCTGAAATTTTCTGGGTGCTGCCTGAAGGTGAAGATGATGCCATTCTTCTGCGTGTGGGAGAGTTGCTGCTTGTGGGTTCTGTCAGATTTAATTTTAAAAGGGTTTGTTGTAGTTCATCTGCTGATCTGCTTCTGCAAATTGTACCTTGGTGGTTAAATCTGACTGAAAAGGGGAAGCCCCATTGATACATAATGTTGTGGCGTTGCAGTTCCATTAGTTGGGGTTTCATGGATCGTCTTTTAGTAATAGTAAGTTGGGATAGGTCAGCAAAAATTTGATAATTGTGTCCTTGAAAATTAAGTTCCTTTTTTTCTCTTGCAGCAATTAGTATTTGTTCTTTCGTTCTGTAATAATGAAATTTTGTGATTATATCACGTGGGGGTCCATTTTTCTTTTTGGCTGTGAGGGCTCTGTGTACTCTGTCCAGTTCTAAACGTTCAATAGGGATATCTGGCTTTAGTTCTTGTAATAGAGCAGTAATAGTAGATTGCAGGTCTGTCACAGTTTCAGGTATTCCCCTTATGCGCAAGTTTGAACGTCTGGCTCTATTTTCGTAATCTTCGAGCTTAGTTTGAAGTATTAAATTCTCTTTTTTTAATTGTTCCAATTCTGTTATATTTTCTTGGGTTGTAATTTCAATTTCATCCATTTTTATTTCTAAGGCTGCGGTGCGGTTTCCCAGCTCTCTTATTTCTTTGGTTAGGCTTTTTGTTATTTGGTCTGAGGTTTGTTTTAAAGCCTTATGAAGCATCTTTTCAAATTGTAATAATATTACTGGGGATACTGAGGAGGCTTGTGGAGAAGTTTGTGAGAGGATTTGTTCTGTATCTGACTCAAATGGAGAGTCTTGCTGTGACATTTTCTGTCTGTGAGAGCGCCCTGATGCTGTATCTTGTGAGGTGACTGGAGCTGCTTCAGCTGCAGTGAGTGCCTGTGAGCTCTTTGTGAGGTGATTTTTATTTCTGCCACGGTTTCCTCCCAGTACCATATTTCCTGCCCAAACTTTCACAGTTTGTTCCCTGGGGCAAAAAGGTTCAAATGGATACCTTTTGAGCCTGCAGGCTCCGCTTTGTCCTTCTCTTCTCTCCTCAGCGGTGTGGAGCTCTAACAATGCATGTCTGCTCTGCTAGGCTCCGCCTCCTGCTCCTTACACTCTGTGGACTTTTATATTTATTTCTATCCATTTAAAAAGCTTTACCTCTTGAGTGAGAACAACGTCTATGGCATTCATTTTAGCAGATCTTTCCTACATACTTTACTTTGGTCCCACACAGAATTTCTTCAAATACCACCTTCTCTACTACATTTCCTGTTCTTCCTGCACACTCCTTTTAAGAATAAATCCAAGAATAACTGTATATTTTTTCTTTTGATTCCCAGTATGCATTTCACACTGGCTAAAAATTCAATTCAGGCTAGTAGAGAACAGAATTTAGAAGCTCAAGATCAAATCTACAGTTTCTCAGTGTGTTTTATTAACTTGATAGTCTCATTTGAAAGCACTAGGAGAGATGCTTATGCAGTTACTTGGAGTTGAGGAAGAGTTCAAGCATGTGTCAGGCTATAGGGCAGTTGCACACAGAGCAATAATAGCAGGCACTGAATATGCTGCCATGCTATTTAGGTAAATCAACTTTTAAATAGCATAGAAAACAGTTAGAGCTTCTTGAAAATTCAATGTAAGGACCAATACACTAGGTGCCATATGTATGTATTATAGCAACCGATAATAATTTATCTTTGACTAGTTGGATTTTACTAAAGTGGGTTCCTTTTTTCATCAAGAGATTTTTTTAGAAGAAAAGTTCACACTTTACAGCTTTATGGCTAAAGAAAAAGGGAAGACCAACAGACAGAGTGTAACAAAAGCAAAAGCAACCTGGCCTTATCTGGAAAGCTGAATTATTGCCTTCGATCTACTGATTACAGAAAAGCTTACAAAGATTTAAAGTATAACTAAAGACAAAACCTTCTAGTTTTGGATAGTGTGGAGATGGATTAGAACACCTGTCAATTTTCATTGCTGTCTGTGCCCCTGTTAATGAGATTCACCCTATCTATTTGTCCTGTTTACCATTACCATTGAAAGTGAAAGTAAAAGAAAATCTCAAATTTTGGGTTGTTCCCAGAAAAGTATTAGAGGGGAAATCTTCCAATGGGGACAATAGTTCTGGTGAGCTGGGGGTCCCCAAGAAATGCCCTTACTTTGCAGGAATTTCCTCTCACTTCCTGTTTAGCTATGGGACAGAATGTGAATGGAAATCTCTGCAATGGGTCACAGATGGAGAAAATAAAAATCTGACAGGGGTTATAACACTCCTTTGCTCTATCTAAAATGGAAAAAAAAGTTTTGCCTATAGTTTTGCTTTAAAACACAACCAGAGAGTACAGTATGTTAATATATCATGAAGTTAAATTATTATTTTTATTATTATTATACAGGATTTATATAGCGGCAACAGTTTACACAGTGCTTTACAATATAACAGGAGACAATACAGTTACAATACAATAAAATACAAGAGGATTAAGAGGGCCCTGCTCAGAAGAGCTTACAATCTAATAGGGTGGGTCAGGTGGTACAAAAGGTTGCAACTGTGGGGAATGAGCTGATGGAAGTGGTAGATTAGTTGGAGACATGATAGGCTTCCCTGAAGAGTTGAGTTTTCAGGGACTGCCTGAAGGTAGCAAGAGTAGGGGATAGCCGGACTGGTGGAGGTAGTGAGTTCAAGAGGATGGGAGAGGCTCTGGAGAAATCCTGGAGACGGGCATGGGAGGAGGAGACAAGAGAGCTTGAGAGTAGGAGGTAAATCATAAAAGTATTATAGTTGTGAATGATAAAAAAAGGAAGTGCAAGCTATAAGGGTTGTATTAAAGCTTGTAAAGTAGCTGTGGTTTGAGTTTTCATTTTTTTTTATTTTTTTTTTACCAAACATACTTAACAGTAGACACAAATGTAAAATGGTAAGTGGATCAGTTCAACTATCCATCCTGGGGGATATAGTCCCATAAAATGCTATTCATAATTAAGGCAGGTAATGCCAGGGTACAATCATGAAGCCATCCATGCCAGACCTACCTCTGCAGGTGCATGTTAACCTTTTTAAGTGCAGGGTGCCATTTCCCTTATCTACTGTATCCAGAGGCAAACGTTAAGTGGTTGGGAGGATAGCAAATACTGTGCCTTTGAGTTTCTGGCCAGTCATAGGATTCCGGTTACTGATAATTACAAACCATTGCAGGAGACAGGAAGAGAACAGGCACCTCTGCATTGAGGAATTATCCAGGATCCAGCTACCTGCACAACACAGGGTATACTTAATTACAGGTAAGTAATGTGACTCCTTTGCTGGAATACAGGAAAAGTACTTTACATTGGCTGCTGCTTCTTAACTTTTAGTAGCTTGGGAACCAGAGACATCTCGGGCTACCTGTTCTGTGGCAGTAGGATCCCCCTGGGGATTCTTTTTTGGTCAATGCTACCAATGGCAGGCAGTCAGTACCAGTGTGAACGAGAGGGAGATCCAGTAGGAGCTCAGTAGGATGCATTCAGCTACCTGGATAGTCATCCACACCCCTAGTAAAGTGGATTCCCATTAGTCGCTATCAGTTGCAGTTGCTGTATGTTCCAATCAAAAACATGTTTGTAAGTCTAGCAACCCATATCTCTCAATCTACTGACATGCAGTTTTGACTGAAAATAATAACCTCTGACTATAAAGTTTTTGCTGCTTATGTCCAGTATAAATTAATTATATATACTTATATCTGTGTATTTTGAAGATCAACTCCAGAAATATTTATTATTTATAGATAGAGTGGAAAAGTACCATTTGTATATTGTAAGTAAACAGCTCTTTTTCTATAGACTGGATGACTTTACTACATAAGAATTGATTCATATAAAATCAAGCCAACAACATACTTTGTTTACTCTGTATATTTGTTCTGTAATTTATTTTAAATGTAAGAGTCTACCAGAAGTTGGGGTACTGCCTGATTCTAGTTTTTTCAGGGTAACAGCATACATGAAGGCCCTGAAGAAGCAGACCTGTTATGCCAAACTCACTGACCTTAAAATTGGTGTAATACATCAACAGTATCTCACAAAAGTGAATACACCCCTCACATTTTTGTAAATATTTTATTATATCTTTTCATGTGACAACACTGAAGAAATTGCACTTTGCTACAATGTAAAGTAGTAAGTGTACAGCTTGTATAACAGTGTAAATTTGCTGTCCCCTCAAAATAACTCAACACACAGCCATGAATGTGAAAACGTCCAAATTGGGCCTAAAGTGTCAATATTTTGTGTGGCCACCATTACTTTCCAGCACTACCTTAACCCTCTTGGGCATGGAGTTCACCATAGCTTCACAGGTTGCTACTGGAGTCCTCTTCCACTCCTTCATGACGATATCCCAGAGCTGGTGATGTTAGAGACCTTGTGCTCCTCCACCCTCTATTTGAGGATGCCCCACAGATGCTCAATAGGGTTTAGGTCTGGAGACATGCTTGGCCAGTCCATCACCTTTACCCTCTGCTTCTTTAGCAAGGCAGTGGTCATCCTGAAGGTGTGTTTGGGGTCATTATTATGTTGGAATACTGCCCTGCGGCCCAGTCTCCGAAGGGGGGGATTGTGCTCTGCTTCAGTATGTCACAGTACATGTTGCCATTCATGGTTCCCTCAATGAACTGTAGCTCCCCAGTGCCGGCAGCACTCATGCAGCCCCAGACCATGCCACTCCCACCATCATGCTTGACTGTAGGCAAGACACACTTGTCTTTGTACTCCTCACCCGGTTGATGCCACACACGCTTTACCCCATCTGAACCAAATGAGTTTATCTTGGTCTCATCAGACCACAGGACATGGTTCCAGTAATCCATATCCTTTGTCAGCTTGTCTACAGCAAACTGTTTGCAGGCTTTCATGTGCATCATCTTTAGAAGAGTTTTCCTTCTGGGACCCATGCAGACCAATTTGATGCAGTGTGCAGCGTATGGTCTGAGCATTTACAGGCTAACCCCCCACCCCTTCTACCTCTACAGCAATGATGGCAGCACTCATACGTTTATTTCCCAAAGACAACCTCTGGATATGACACTGAGCATGTGCACTCAACTTCTTTGGTCGATCATGGCGAGGTCTGTTCTGAGTGAAACCTGTCCTGTTATGGGCTGTATGGTCTTAGCCACCTTGCTGCAGCTCAGTTTCAGGGTCTTGGCAATCTTCTTATAGCCTATGCCATCTTTATGTAGAGCGAATTCTTTGCCGTGAGGTGCCATGTTGAGCTTCCAGTGACCAGTATGAGAGGGTGAGAGCGATAACACCATATTTAACACACCTGCTCCCCGTTCACACCTGAGACCTTGTAACAATAACGAGAGGCTACTTGGGCCCAATTTGGACATTTTCACTTAGGGGTGTACTCACTTTTGTTGCCAGTGGTTTTGACATTAATGGCTTGGCTGTATGTTGAGTTATTTTGAGGTGACAGCAAATTTACAGTGTTATTCAAGCTGTACACTCACTACTTTACATTGTAGCAAAGTGTAATTTCTTCAGTGTTGTCACATGAAAAGATATATTAAAATATTTACAAAAATGTGAGGGGTGCACTCACTTTTGTGAGATACTGTATGTGCACAGTAAATATAAGCAATGTCATATCACATACTGAGGTTATGTTTATTTGCACTTGCTGTAAGTATAACAGTTTTTTTAACCGCTTGCCGACCGTATACTATATATATATATGGTGGCATGGCAGCTCTCCTGTGCAAAATCACATGCCGGTGACCTGCTCCCGTTATGATTGGACCCACCGATTGTTCAGGAGAGAGGCAGATGTAAACAAGGCAGATCACAGTTCTGTCAGAAGGGAAGGTAGTGATCCTCTGTTTCTCCTAAGCAGAAACATTGATCTCTGCCTTCCCACAGTACAAGCACCTCCCTCACAGTTAGCAAGCACTCCCTAGGCACACATTTAACCCCTTGATCACCCCTCATGTTAACCCCTTCCCTGCTAGTGTCATTAGTACAGTGACAGTTCATATTTTTAGCACTGATCACTGTATTAGTGTCACTGGTCCCCAAAAAGTAGGGGAGAGGTAGAGAACATGTTTGGAACTTTAAATACACCTCAACGTACATTCTTTAGAATGAGTTAACCAACAATAGAAAGATAATTTTTCTCTGAAAAGTCATAATTTTATTTCACATAATTAAAAACAATGCAGACAGACACAGCTGCATAAAATTACATTACAACAATAGGTGCACTAATACTTAGAATGGGTCAACGAGTTTCGAGGGTATCATGCTTCACCAGGACCATCGAGGTTAAGTACAGTAGAAAAGCCTATTGGTACTATTAAAAATAAAGCTACAAAAAATAAAAAATTATTATGATACTTATACTCAAAATATTTACATATCAATCACATACTGGTACTGGTCAAATGGTAACATTTAAGTATAACAGATCCATATAAGTATTAATACATGCCTCATGTGTAATAATGTAGAAACACCATTCCCCTAAGCGGGAAAGTAGATTGTGTAGTAGAGACTCTCACTCACTTATAGGAAGAAGATGCATGCAAAATTGATTGGAGGGAGGGAATGAAGGTCTGCTAGAGCCCACCACTGGTCCCCAAAAAAAGTGTCAAAAGTGTCCGATTTGTCAGCCGCAATGTCGCAATCCCAATATTCCAATCACTGATCACCGCCATTACTAGTAAAAAAATAAATACAAACTTCATAAATGTATCCCATTGTTGTAGATGCTATAACTTTTGCGCAAACCAATGAATATACGCTTATCAGGATTTTTTTGCTCAAAAATATAGAGCAGAATACATATTGTGCTCAATTGATGAAGATATTAGATTTACATTTTTTATTGGATATGTTTTATAGCAGAAAGTAAAAAATATTGTTTTTCTTTCAAAATTGTCCGTTTTCTTGTTTATAGCCCAAAAAATAAAAAACGCAGAGGTGATCAAACACCACTAAAAGAAAGCTCTAGTTGTGGCAAAAAAAGACATACATTTTATTTGGGTACATTGTTGCACGACTGCTCAGTTGTCAGTTAAATTAACGCAAAGCCGTATCGCAAAAAATGGCCTGGTCATTAAGTGGGATAAACCTTCTGGAGCTGAAGTTTAAAGCAAAATGAGCGTTTCTCTCAAGGTTTTCTAACATATTTTAGATAAATAAAAACTTTTCAGATCTATATCTTTTTGGCTTAATTTATGGGTGGTTTAAATTTTGAAACTAAAGTCCCAATGTATTGTTTGCTGGCTATATAAAAATGTAGGTTTATTATTTTATCACACAACCTCAACGTGGAACTATGGCTAGGCTATGGAGCATTTATGCATATATTTGTAACAAGCAAAGAGAGATGAGCTCTTCTAATGCCCTGTACACATGGTCGGACTTTGTTCGAACATTCCGACAACAAAATCCTAGGATTTTTTCCGACGGATGTTGGCTCAAACTTGTTTTGTCTACACACGGTCGCACAAAGTTGTCGGAATTTCGCCAACCACGCAGTCACGTACACCACGTACAACGAGACTAGAAAAGGCCAGTTCAGAACCAAGCGCGGCACCCTTTGGGCTCCTTTTGCTAATCTCGTGTTAGTAAAAGTTTGGTGAGAGACGATTCGCGCTTTTTCAGACTCGTGGCTTTCAGATCGTTTTCTGCCGTTCAGTTTGTGCTTGTGGGTTTGTATCTGCTCTTCAGTGCGTGCAGCAAGTTCCGTGTGACTTTAATTAGTCATTGTATTCTTGTTCGTTCGTTACTGTTTTTCAGGTCGCTCTTCACTGGCCTTGCTGTTCTTCAGTGCGTTCTGTTACTTCGTTCTGAGCAGCCGACCATTTTCTAGCCATGTTGCGTATGCGTACTCCTCGTAGAGTTCGTGCTGTGCGGGGGCTTGGTGTTGGGGTCCTGACCTTGACACAAGTCCAGTCCATGAACAGGGTGGGGAGGAGTTCATGGACCAAGAATCGGTTGCTTCAGCGTGACTAGTTCTCTCATATGCCTTTGCTCCGTGAGATCCGTGAGAATAATCCTGATGATTTCAGGAACTTTCTCAGGATGACGGACCCCGTGTTTCACCATCTGTTTGCTTCGCTGACCCCTTATATTAGCAGGCAGGATACCTGCATGAGGCAAGCCATCACTCCGGAGCAGAGGCTCGTCACTACCCTGCGGTATTTGGTGACAGGGAGAAGCCTGCAGGACTTAAAGTTCTCGACAGGCATCTCCCCCCAGACTCTGGGTATCATTATCCCAGAGACCTGTTCTGCCATCATACAGGTCCTGCAGAAGGAGTATATGAAGGTAAGATTTTTATCCTTTAATATCACATTTTATTGTATTGAATGTTTGCTAATATATTGTATTTCTTTCCTCATTCCCTAATTACCATGATTGTAATATGCTGTGAATGTCCCCTTTGTTCTCATGCATGCTGGATTTTTATGTAATTATTATTTTAGGTCCTTCATACATATTTGTCCTTCAATAACCTCCCCAGCATGGTGTCTCCTGGCCTATATTCACCTCATGTAGTCACTTAACAATGTATTTTTTCTGCTCCATAGTAGTGCTTTACCCCAAACACCCCCTAAAATGTTTTGAAATGTTATTTTTGCTTTAAATTCTGGCAGAGTGCCAGAGGCTTTTTTTTGGTGGTGTCCCCAAATAATTTTTAGTAACCCTCCCTCCCCCAACTGCTAAGTCAGCTGATCCCAATTCTCTATCCTCAATCATCTATCTGCTGACTTTGCCAAACCCATATACACTATACCCATCTCTTTAGTGCTCAGATTTATGGATGAATTCCCCAAAGCATGTAGTGCAAGGGCATGCCTGTATACTTTCAAATTGTACTGTTTAAAGTTTTTGTATCCTATTATTATCTTGCTAGGTAATAGCAGAATGTCCAAATGTGCTCAAATGTGTACAGTGTGTATTTATATCTTTGTATTATGACACTTCTTACCTGTCCAGTGGGCTGCCAATAGTGTAACTAAGGAGGGGCTGTTCAAAGTAATACCCTGTATTTAGGCATTCATCTCTCAATGAAGTGAAGAGGGTTACCTGTCCAAGATTTCCATACACCCCCTATAATGTTAGAAATGGCCCATGAGAGGGGGGGAGGGGGGAATATGATAGGTGTACCTTATACTTTGGCGTGTTAAATTCCCCTTAATAAATGCTATCTGGAGATTGCCCCATAATGTTTGTTCCTAACCTGCTTGCCATGTTTCTGAGCAAAAATAGTAATGTTTTATTTTTTCCCTCAACAGTTTCCTTCCACGCCACAAGAATGGCAGACTGTGGCCTCCCACTTTGCCCAGCGGTGGGACTTTCCTAACTGCGGAGGGGCAATTGATGGGAAACACGTCCACATCGTCCCACCACCCAACTCGGGGTCGTACTATTTCAACTATAAGGGGTTCAATAGTATAGTGATGACGACTTCCTGTATGTGGACGTGGGGAAGAATGGCCGAATGTCCGATGGTGGAGTCATCGCCCAGACGAAGTTCTACAGGCGTCTCCAGAATGGCAGCTTGGACTTGCCAGCTCCAGAGGACAATGTGGAAGGACTCCCATTCGTGTTCGTTACTGATGAAGCGTTTGCGCTGGGGGACCACCTGATGCGGCCATTCCCGATGAGGACCCTCACCTCGGAACAGAGGGTTTTTAATTACCGGCTGGCCAGAGCCCGAAGAGTGGTGGAGAACACATTTGGAATCCTGGCCAGCCGGTTCCGCCTATTTATGACACCCATCCATATGGCAGAGTATAAACTGAACCATATTATACTGGCGTGCTGTATTTTCCATAACTTTTTAAGGAAACATTCGGCCAACTATGCTGGCTCAGTTGGGCCTGAGGCCGGAGTGATACCTGAAACACTGACGGCACTTGAAAGTGGCCGTCCTGGCTTGCCCTCCCTGAGTGCCCGTGATGTCCGGTTACGCTACCTGGAGTTCTTTGCGGGTAGGGGGGCCATCAATATGCCAGCAAATATGTGAAGCCTTTTTCTATTAAAAAAAAAATAGAAATTCTTTGGGGACATTTACTGCTTGTGTTTGTTTTAGCTGACCCTGACAGAAATGTGTTGAGTCCAGAAAATGGGGTGATTGTGTAACCTTATACAAAGCACTGTTGGCTGTTATTTATTAAATGCAAAAACACATTTCACTACAAGTGCAGTTGCAACTGCACTGAAACTGCACTTGTAGTGCCAAGAGGATTTGCCCTTAGTAAAAAACCCCCATTTTCTCTGAAAACACCAATGACATCACCCCAAAAGTGTTGTAGCGTTGAGACAATAATCCACACATTCTTGCTTAACAAACTTTTTTATACCTGCACAATCACATGTGCATTTACCAAAGGTTTTTCTAACAAACCAACATGTTTGTTGTATAACAATTTTTGGGGTAGCATTATCAAAAATAGAAATGTCCATTTACGAGAAAACAGGCCTGTGTAAAACCAACAAGAAAGACACAAATCTTGAACTTACAAATGTCACATTTGGTAGTAACTTGAAGGCAATATCAGACATGAGTATTTAGGAACTGTGTTTGATATTGCGTTCATATGGGGTGAAGTCACCCCAGGAAAAGCCAAATTTGGAAGATGCACACCAATTTGCCAATGTCAACATGTGCGACCTGCCATTACGGGGGATCAAGGGACGTGTTTTGGGGGAGCAAGCCCTTCCTCTTAGATACTTTATTATTGAGGAAGGGGTTGCACCCCCAAAACGCGTCCATTGATCTCCCGTGATGGCAGATAGCACATGTTGGCACACTGTGTGCATCCTCCAAATTTTGCTTTGTGAAAAATCACAAAAACATTTTGCACATTGTAGCACACAAAAGAAGAAAGTGATTTGGAGGGGTTTTAAACTCGCCCCAAAACATCAATGATGTTTTTATTTTTTGGAATAACATCATTGATGTTTTTCTTGATGTTTTCCAATTGTAAATTACACCCTATGATCTCCCCGATCAGGATCTGGGAACTTTCGGATGTGAAAGGATCTGGATCCACAAAATATGACGGCATCCATCTCTTACCTGAGCCTGTGGTCGCAGACACTCACCTGTTGTGGTGACTAGTTCCACCACGTCTTCTTCCTCCTGCTCAGATTGTGTTGGGGGGCTTTTCCCCTTCTTCCAGGGGGGGGGCTCTGGTCTCCTCGGATGAGGGGTGTCCTCCGAGTCTTTTCTCCCCTATGTAAAACAAAATGGTATAATTAGCACACAGATATTTGATGGCAGAACTAGAAATAGGAAACATTGCTTGGAAGTGGGGTACAATTGTCAATTTTAGCAGAGTTCAAAAATGTAGCATTTTCAGTGTCCTTTGTCAAGCTGCAATACTTTACCTGTTTGGTACAAGCTTCACAGATGTAGCCCCCCCCTATAGTATACACTGGAGCACCTGTGTGGCCCCCTAATAAAAATGGTGTTCTTGTGTCCCACACTAGTGCTCCAGTGTCCAGATGTGAAAACAGCTGCTCAGTGTCCTCTCCTTACACAGAATCTAGTTTGCATTTCATTCTAGTAACAAAGCCATCTACACAACCCAATTCTTTTAAGACAAGTATAGGGCGTAAAAATGGTGGCCAAATGCATATGGCCTAAACAATGGTATTTTATAGTCCGAAAGAAAAATGTTTGATACGAACGAATAATGTGCCCATGAACCTGAAAGTTGCCATTTAAAACTGTACAACAGTTCCTAAAAGCACATGGAGCAGCACGAACGTAATAAACATAAAGAATAGGAACACAGCACAACTACTTACTTTTTTGCAGCACTCTCCGGATCTTTCTGTACTGCTCATGTTCTCGTAATTTGAGGTCCGACCACCGCTTCCTGAGCTGATCTTTCGATCGTCGTACCCCAAAATTCCGGTGCAGACTTTTGACCACTTTCGCCATTATCTTGGCCTTTCTGACATTGGGGTTGGGGTAAGGCCCATACTTTCCATCATAGTCGGCCTTCTTCAGGATGTCGACCATCTCCAACATCTCCCCAAAGGACATATTTGAGTCCTTAAATCTCCTTCTAGATCGGTACGTGTCCGGATCCGGCCTTTCCTCCTCCTCCTCGTCGTTGCTACAATTAGCACGCACCTGCTGTGTCTCCGCCATGTGCTCTTCCCCCACTGCGCCAAACGAAAAGGGGCAGGGAATAGACTAGAAAGAACGTCAGGGGCGGCAGAGTTACACGCATAAGCAGTGTGTATAAAGCGTAACACGCGTGCGTCTTACGTACGATCTGTGAGCGGAGGAAGGAGCATCGGAGACGCCGATCGTGATAACGAAGGTAGGATCTAAACTTGGGCCTATACTGCTTCGAATTGGAAGCCTATATTGTAACAAGATTAGGGGAGTTTGGCCTGACATTAGGGTTTGTCTTGTGTTGTGTCTTGCAGAGAAAATGGATGGGTTCAACGACCACAATTTCCTCCCCCTGTTCATTGACAAATACAGGGAGCTGCCCTGTCTGTGGCAAGTGAGACATCCTCATTACAACCATAAACAAAAGAGGCAGGCAGTGCTGGAGAAACTGCTGGAGTTGGTGACGCCGGTGGTCCCCATAGCAACCATCCCTTATTTAAAAGCAAAAATTGGTGGCCTGAGGAGCACTTATCTTAGGGAGCGCAAGAAGGTCACAGATTCCCAGAGGTCCGGAGCTGCAGCAGATGACGTTTATGTCCCCAGGCTTTGGTACTATGAGAGACTGCGATTTCTGTCAGACCACACTGAAGTCAGGGAATCCCTCTCCACCCTTCCTTCCACTCTTCCTTCCACCCCAGCTGAGGCTTCCGATGTCCAACCTGGGCCTTTCAGCCAGGAAGAAGTGGAGGAGCCCAACTGGTGTCAGGTATAGCATTCTTCTACAGATTTCTGGGCAATAAAGAAATGATGTTTACTATAGATGTTATTATTAATCACTAATTGCTGATTGAAAAAAGTGTTTTACATATCAACAGACAGTAGTGGGCACCCAAATTTGGGACAAGAATGAAAAATGCTGGGCTCAGAAGGATAGTCTGTTATATTTGTTAACATTCAATTTGAAACAGTCAGGAGGTGAAAATTATGTGTGATTGATGAAAACAATACTAAAACTATGTCCCTTTTTCATACACAGGAAGACCTCAGCCAGGAGGAGGTTGTGGAATGTGGCAGTCAGGAGGAGGCGGGGATTAGTGTCAGCCAGGAGGAGGCGGGGCTAAGTTTCAGCCAGGAGAAGCCTGGGACAAGTCGCAGCCTGACTGAATCTCAGGTTCCTCCCCTCCGCCTTCCATATAAAAGAGCCAGGAAGACGACTCCGTGTCCCGTGCAGGATTCTGCGTTCAGGCTCATTCAGGAGGCTTCGGCGTCCCTACGAGCCTTACCCACTCCTGAAGAGGCCTTTGCCTGCATGTCTGCCACAAAACTGCAGGCCATGCAGGAGGGTCAACGCAAGCTCTGTGAGGACCTTCTGTATAAAGTCCTACGTAAGGGGGTGAGTGGGGAACTAACACCCAAGACCGACGTCATTGAGTTGGACCATCCTCCTCCTCCTCCTCCTCCTGCTGCCACAATTCCACCACCACAGCCACCGCGTGGAAGGAGACGTGGAAGGAAGACAAGAGAGTGATGACCCTGGGTTCAGTCTGGTCTGACAGAAGCAGCAGTCTCTTGTATGACCACAGCCTGGGGACATATATGTCATTTCCGAATCTCTGGGACTTCTGGACCAGACTGCCCTCCCTTAGATAAGGACTCCTCAGGCCACCAATTTTGCTTTTAAATAATTGATGTCTGCCCTGGGGGTCCAAGGCTTCACCCACTTTTGCAGTTTCTCCAGTGTTGCCTCCCTCTTTGTTTAGTTGTGACCCCTTAATAAAATTTTTTTTGGGAAATTATACTCTCCTGTGTGTGTTTTCATCCAAAAAGGACAGTTTGTTGGTGACGATTCAGGTACATTTCTAACATAAAATGTGAAATTAACAAGGGACAACAACACCAAACAATCTCCTACAGAATAAATAGAACAACATATCAAAAAAAAAACACACAAACATTTTCGGGAGTACAAATAAAAATCCCCCCCAAAAAAAACACCCTTCAAAAAAATACAAACACAAAAAAATAATCTACATTAAAGCCAAAAAATAAAAAAATATACAACAAAAATATGTTGTCAGATGTGAGAAATCAAAATATATTGAGGGAATCCCGATAAATAGTAACGAAATAAGTTTGTGAGAAGTGTGTGTGAATATGAGCAGCAAAACTACTATATTCTTGTCACATTATAAAGAAGAAGAGATTGCGCTGTATTAAACCATTTTTAACATTGCAGCCTGACGAAAGTGCTGTATCCATTGCGAACGCTAAGTTTACCAGAACAAGCTGTTCCGTGTTGGAATTTCTTCTGAGCATGCGTGGCACTTTGTGCGTCGGAACAGGCCACACACGGTCGGAATTGACGCGATCGGATTTTGTTGTCGTAAAATGTTATCTCCTGCTCTCCAACTTTGTGTGTCGGAAAATCCCAGGGAAAATGTCCGATGGAGCCCACACACGGTCGGAATTTCCGACAACACGCTCCGATCGGACATTTTCCATCGGAAATCCGACCGTGTGTACGGGGCATAAGTCTTTCTATCAACAGCTCTATTATCTCTCTTCCCCTCTGTCTCAGCAGTGAATCCACAGCTTTTCAGCATTGTAATATCTTATTTTCAAAATAATAAAATAACTTTTCTAAATAATGTTCTAAAATGCATATTTCACTTGTTAATAATAATTCTTTCCTAAATCTAGATAGACATGAACAAGATCACATCTTAAGCCAGAGAAGCAGCTTAATCAATTCAGTTGCACACACATTTATTCATTATAGGTATTTATATAGCACCGACAATGTATGCAGCGCCTTTCATATATATTGTACATTCACATCAGTCCCTACCATCAGGGAGCTTACAAACTAAGGTCCCTAACTTACATTCATACATACACTTATTAGGGCTAATTCATACAGGAGCCAATTAACCTACCAGCATGTATTTGGAGTGTGGGAGGAAACCCACACAGGCACAGGGAGAACATGTAAACTCCAGGCAGGTAGTGCCATGGTTGTGATTTGAACCAAAGACCCTAGTGCTGCTAGGTGGAATTTCTAACTACTTAGCCACTGGGCTGCCCACGTTCTGCAATTAGTTAGCTTTTGTGTTTGTAATGTAACTACTGTACGTCATTTTGATGGGGTTGATTTACCAATATGAACTTTGAAAGGTAAATGCTGGTAAATAAGGCGAACCTGTGTTCACTTTGAACACCCAGTCATGTTTGAAAAAAATAAAGATAGATATTTGCTAACAGGTGACTAACCCCTTCATGACTAGGGTAAAACAAATACTAATAACCTGAACAAAGTTTGGGAACTTTAACATGTGTTAGTAGAACTGTACATATTATCACAACTACTTAGTTTATCCAGGTGGATTATACCGCATTTTTCCAGGGCAAATTGGGCTTTCGTTTGGTGGTATAACATATCTCCTAATTTTTTTTTTAAAGGAGAACTGGCACAAAATAGACACCACATATGGGAGCAAACTGTGTCGCGAGACAGAAGACAATAGGGCCAGCCTGTTTTCTTACTGTGTTTTTACTAAGAATAGTCAAAAAGAATTACTGCGTGAGACAATATATCTAGAGTAACCAACATTCAAATCAAGATGGGACAAGAACAATTAAGATGTGCTTGTCTCTATGAGATATAACCCTCAACTAGATTAGCAACTAAAGAACATATTATACAAGAAATAGTTCCAGGGAATGAGGAGAAGCCTCCTCTCCCAACGGGGGGAGGCTCTCCTGCTAGGTGGTATGTCCTGTAACTTGACCAGATCTAAACATATCAATAATCATTAGCTCTTATCATTTGAAAACAGAAGAGAGATAAGAGGAGTTGAGTACTAAGGAAAGAGAAGAAGAGAATAGATTCAGGCAGCATAAAGAAGATACAGGCACCAAGGGACATCTGATTCTGTGTTCCATCAAACTGGTTCATAGTAGTTGATGTATGTATGTACTCCAGGGTTCCCATTCCACCTCATATGCTTTGGTGGAGGCCATCAGATTGCCAACTGCCTGTCAGAAACCATGAATCAGACCGAGACAGAAGTACAGTTAATCACACTAGTTTAATAATAACAAAAAGGTTAACAGAGTAAGCGTAGTTAATACATAGCCAGAGTTCAATAACCAGATCGGGTAGTCAGCCAATGCCAATGTCAGAGAGCCAGAGATCAATGTAGTAGAACAGCAAGCAGGATCAGGAGCCAGAAGGGACGTCAGCCGAGCAAGTCTTTAACAGGAATGCAGGAGAAGTCTCTGAGATGTGACCAAAGGCAAAGGCAGAGATGAAGTGAGCTGGATGGCTTTAAGTAGGCAGGACTGATGAGCAGATCATCAACAGCTGAGTCACTGTGGAGAGAAAGGAGCTGGCAATTAGCCGACAGCTGAGCGAAGGAAGGAAGGGCTGAGCCCAGCCCTGACAGTACCCCCTCCTCAATGACCCCTCCCCCTTGGAGGACCACCACGCTTGAGGGGAAAACGTCTATGGAAATCACAGAGGGGGACAGGGGCATGTATGTCCGAGGATGAGACCCAAGAGCGTTCCTCCGGACTGTACCCCTTCCAATGCACCAGGTACTGTATGCGCCCACAGAACCTATGGGAGTCAACAATGGATTGTACTTCATATTCTTCATGGTTCTCAACCTGTATAGGGTGAGGATGTGGCACCTAGGTGGTAAAGCGGTTGCAGACCAAAGGTTTCAATAAGGAGACATGAAACACATTAGCGATGCGCATACTAGGAGGAAGGTCCAATGCGTAAACCACTGGGTTAATCCTGCAAAGGATACAGAAAGGCCCAATAAACCGAGGTGCGAACTTGATAGAAGGAACATTAAGTCGGAGGTTGCGAGATGACAGCACCAGAAACCACGTTAACAAATTTATTAAGCAAGTTTGATCATTATAGCTTACTTTCAAATTTTAAAATTAACGTTCAAAAATCGGATATACCGAATATTATGCTGTCAACTACACGAGTACAGGCTCTTCAACCATCCTTTTCTTTTCCATGGGCATCTTCATTTATGACATATCTAGGAGTCAAATTGACTTCCTCAATAGATAAAGTCTTTCAAGCAAATTTGCACCGCTACTGCAGGAACTCTCTTACGATTTGGAAAGATAGAATAAAGCAAGATGGAATGAGCAACTATGTTTTAAAAAATGTAGAACAGGATGGGACTTTAATTGTGCCTCAGAGGAGTGTAGACAAATTGAATACAATACTATAAATATTGAAAAATAAATACATTTTATTGTCTAAATATCAAGTTAAGATACATTACAGTCTTTAGGATTTCATTTGAATTCAGAGTGTGCCAGTCCCCAACAGTTTGCAAAGATATGGCCTACACATTTCGCGGACAGTCGTCAGGGCCTTGAAAGTAGCACAATGGGACGTCATATGAATTCAGAAGACCATAGTCAGAGGACGCCGGCTCGGTGGGACATTTGAGACCTGGGAGCCCGTGGGAATGCTCCACCCCACCTCAACGGAGGAAAATGGATGGGTCCCAAGTGAATACATTAGAGTTTGTAACAGACCTTATTGAAAGATCAATACAGCCTTTAGTGCCAAAGGGGTTTTCTAAGATTGAGTTGTTATTTTCACTTTGATATGATGTATGTATATATATAAGCTTTGAAAAGACAATCAAAGAAAAGCGTCCCAGGGTGGAGAAAAGGCAGAGTTCACAGCTGATCTCTGCTGAGAGACGCTGAGAAGTCTCTCCTCAGCGTCCTTCACAAGTGGAGAAGTGAGCCGCTGACTCATCTTCTGAATGCGGCAAAGGCTTGTATTTTGGTCCTATGAAAGCGGGAGTCACCCTCCTCGATCTCATTGTGGCTTAAAAAAATAGCCGATATATATGCTATGGAAAAAGGTGTCACAACTACGCAAGGTAAAGAGGAGAAATTTAATAAAAAATGGAAACCATGGTCCCTCTTTATATGTACCAGGGAATATGGCTGTGCGCTTTTGGAGGGGGAGCAGGCAGGGTTTTAGGGGGAAGGAAGAAAGAGAATATAACTCTCCTTGCTCCTTTTTTTTTTTTTTTTTCTCGCCTTCCCTGGTAAATCATTCCCGTGTATAAGTGAGATGCGAAAGGGAAAAATTTACATGAACGGTAGAATGGATAAATTAGAGAGAGGGGGGAAAACCTTTTTTTTTGTTTAAATAATGACCTTATACAGTATATATCCATTGAAAATAGAATTGAAACTAAATGTGTCTGTTTATATGTATAAAAATTGTTGAAAAAATAAAATACAGAATTAAAAAAAAAAAAATTAAGACTTCTTTCAAATTGATAATATCTATCTGCTGGCTCTTCAAGACATATTTTCAGCCTTTCTTCCGGCCGAAGAAAGTCAGAAGATTGTCTTCCGAGCGGTAAGAGATATTATGTTTTTGAATTTAAGGCGCGGTTAACCACACCCTTTTTAACATAATCAATTGGGGCTACCCTAGGGTTATTTGTCAAATATTAAGGAAAATTGTTTTATTGTTGATGTCTTTGGTAATGTGTATGAAATATTTCACCAGAAATTCCAGTTTTGTATGAAGTTGTATAATTATACTTGTATATTAATAAAATGTATTTACTTATTAATTTAATTGGTATATATTTATACATTGGTAAGAATTCCCCATAGATTAACAAACTCAGGAAATTATTGTGGTATATTACTGATTGTCTGAACAAAGTTTAAATTTTTTTATTAACTGCCATAAGTGGCTGGAGGTACTGCGATTCATTATACGTAGATTCAGACATTACACTTTTATTTATCATGTACCGTTCGTCAAAGCACTTAATTTATTTATTTCAAATTCCCCATATTTATTATCATTAAAATTACATACCACACTCACAACAATAGCTTAGGTAACAACAAATACAAGGATAACTATAAATTTCGCTATAAATGAGCGTAAACTGGGTGGCATAAGCCATCCTGGTAATAGCATGCCCTGAAGAGGGCGGATCAGGTGAAGCAAAAGTAGGGACGGTAACAGACCTTAAACTCTAGTAGTAACATAGGCTGTATTGCTTAACTGACATTGAAAAGTAGGCATCTTAGGCATAAATAACAAATTAGATACAAGTCGAGAACTGGAGGGGTGATAGTCCTTCCAGATGCTAGGTGGTCAGCCTCATCTTCCCTCAACACGAAGAGCAATAGGGAAAGATATAATCTTGTGGGAGAATGAAACCCACCACAGCCTCTAGCTGTAAAGATTTTTTTTTGTCATAAACCAATAAGTTAAGAGTAATCTCTGGGGGCGTGGCCGGCCGGAGACTGTGATGGACGCCTAATCACACAGCTCGTCAGCCAGGGGAAAAGATAACCAACACAGGCCGCACTAGAGATCCCATCCAAAGCCATCCTTACTCCTGCTATACTGGAGAACAAAATGCAGACCTCCAGAAAGAGATTCATGGACCATAAGCACCAGAAACTGACTGAATTTGCCTACAAGCCGGCGATCAGTGAGCAACAAGATGGCGCCGGCCCGGACGGACCGCGGGACTCATACACAGACCTACCGGATGAGATTCCGGAACATCATCAAGACACAGGTACTCAAGCTGAGACCCCTTGCTCCCCAGGAGGTGACCCCCTGCCAGGCAGCCCAGCAAAAGCTAAAATGAGGCTGGATGCGCCGCCGCTGCGGCCGCAGCGTCAGCTAATTGAGGCCCAGGCTCCAAATCCCTTCACTATGCACCAGGCCTTACACTCATCCATGGCCTCTTTCCCCACCTCAGGCCAGCCGATCATAGATACCACCCTAAAGGACATGCTAATATCCTTACAGTCCTCACTGATGACTGACCTATCCTCTATGTTTCATAAAGTCACCTCTGAATTACACTCACTAGATGACAGAGTGCACAATACTGAAAGAGGCCTCACTGAATGTACCACCACAATCAATGAAGTCATTGACTCATATGAAACTGTAAAAGAGGAGCAAACGTGGGTGTGCGCCAAGCTGGCCGATTTGGAGGACAGATCACGCAGGAACAATATTAAGCTGAGAGGCATCCCTGAGTCCATACCACCTGCGGACCTTCCAAGGTACGCAAAAGAGCTGATGCACACCATTATACCTGAAGCATCTCCGAGGGATGTTATAATAGACAGAATACACAGAATTGCTAAACCATCCCATTTGGCAGCCTCGGTTCCAAGAGATGTCCTCATGAGGGTACATTTCTATCACATTAAAGAAAAACTCCTCATGGGAGTCAAAGCCAAATCACCTCTTCCTGCTCCATACACAGGGATTCAATTTTTCCCAGATCTTTCCAAGTTTACCCTCCAACTGAGACGCCAGATGAACCCGGTCACCAAGAGCCTCCAGAACCACAAGGTGCCCTACAAATGGCGCTACCCAGCCACTATCCTTGTTGTGAGGAATGGTCAATCTCATTCGATTATGGACCTCGACAGAGGTCTCAAGCTCCTACAATCATGGGGCATAATACCAGAACCTCCTCCCACAGCTCCACCTGGCAGAGGATCTAATCCACCTCAAGGTAACACAAACCGCAACTACACTTGAATGGCACATGGATACCAGTTTAAAGGCCGAACGACGCCAATACAGCTCCCCTGAGCTCTGACACCATGCGAACCCCTGTTCTCACTCTCCCGAGTTACTAACTTTTTGAACCCCACTACAGAGGCTTTCAAGGTGCTAAGCACCTCCTCTATATTCTTTGCATTATATTGCTTTTATTGGATCAACGTCTATACTACTGTCCAAGCGGTTAACGATCTTCCTAACCTTACATATTGAGCAGTGATCTTTGTTCTTTTTCCTTTTTTTTGTTATTTCTAACGTATTGCTCTATTTGCAGTCTTTTGGGCAATTAACTTCCAGATAGTGATCTTCCATCTTCCTACCTCTGAACACAGCTGCCAGGTATCTTGAGACACCGAAACCACCGACGAACTGTAAGTGTTATACACTTCACTCACCAACAACACATTCACAAGATGCCGATCAACATACTTTCCATAAACGCCAACGGACTCAACCACCCCGCCAAACGGCACTCACTATGGAAAACCACCTCGGCTCTCCATAGTGACATTCTGTGTGTCCAGGAAACCCATTTGCTAGCATCAAACTCTTCCCTTTGCAAAAACCACCACTTTCCTCATGTCTTCCACGCAACGCACTCCACTAAAGCTAGAGGAGTCATGATAGCGGTCAAGAATTCAGTGGACTTCCAATTACTAAATACCACAACAGACCCCGAAGGTCGCTTTATTAATCTTAGTTTGCAACATCAATAGAGTGGCATACTCTATAATAAACCTGTACGCACCAAACTCCCATCAATTGAAATTCATACGCAGAGTCATGCGTTCCACCAAACCCATTCAAAAGGGCCACGTAATAATATGCGGGGACTTTAATCTCGTACCGGACATACACATGGATTCCACATCACCAACCAAAAGGAGAGACTCACCCTTGAAAAAATTCATCTCTTCCCAAGATCTTTATGACGTATGGCGCTGCCATCACGGTTCAGAACGAGACTTCACTTTTTTCTCCTCAAGACACAGCTCGTATTCGAGAATAGATTTGTTCCTATCCGACAAATACATTCTCCAAAAAATATCAAATTCTGTGATCCACACCATGGTATGGTCGGACCATGCCCCTATATCAATTACCATACAAGATTCTAACCTAGGACAGAACGCATTTATATGGAGAGCCAACAACTCCATTATCCAAAACGACAAATACACCACAGAAATAAAAGATCACATTAACGACTTCTTCATGTTAAACAAAGGCTCGGTCTCCGACCCTGCTGTGGTGTGGAGTGTGCACAAAGTGTACATGAGAGGAATGTTACTTAAAATGGGTGCTTGCCACAAAAGAAAGAGGACGCAGCGTGTGGACGAACTCATAGCCCAAATAGAGACCCTAGAACTAAAACATAAAACTGCCCCACATAAACCAATGACAAACCAATTACTTTCCCTAAGACAGGAACTAAAGGCTCTATTGCTTCATTCCTACGAATTCCTTCAAAGGAAATTCAAAGCGACTACCTATTCCACTTCCAACAAAGCGGGGAAAAAACTCGCACAACGACTTAAGGGTAGACGAGTGAAAACTAAAATACCCCTTCTAATCCACCCGCACACATCAACCCCACTAAGTAACCCCCAAGACATAGCTGACGCTTTTAGTGCCTACTACGGGGACCTCTACAACTTACACAGGGACCCTCACACCCCGCAACCTACGCAAACTGACATAGATCATTTCCTCCACAACCTCAAACTTCCTACTCTGACTGGCGACCAACTAACTGAACTAAATGCCCCCTTTACAACCCAAGAGATTAAATCCACCATAGACTCACTACCTACCGGTAAAGCACCGGGACCCGATGGTATGACAGGGGAATATTATAAACAATACGCCCCTCAACTGATTCCCCACCTTACCGAACTCTTCAACCACGCTGCCTCCTCTTCCTCCTTTTCAAAGGAATATCTATCAGCATTAGTTATAACATTACCGAAGCCAGGGAAAGCATCAAATGTCCCCCAAAATTTTCGCCCGATATCCCTACTCAATCTCGACCTCAAAATATATGCTAAAACGATTGCAACAAGACTAATCAAAATCATGCCAATGCTAATCCACCCTGACCAGTCAGGATTTACTAAAGGCAGACAATCTTCTGACGCCACCAGGAGAATGATTAATATCATACACCAAGCTGAAATCACAGGAACGCCTTCTCTGCTCCTATCCCTGGATGCAGAGAAGGCGTTCGATAGAGTCCATTGGACTTACCTACACACGGTCCTCAGGAAATTTGGATTTCAGGGTAACATCTTGAACGCCATTATGGCACTATATTCAAATCCAGAAGCCCAAGTGTATACGGAAGGCATGCTATCTCGCCCATTTCCCATTACCAACGGTACACGCCAGGGGTGCCCATTGTCACCGATCATATTCAACTTACTCATGGAACCTCTGGCGGAACACATCCGTTCTCACCCTAGCATATCCGGCCTAATAACTGGTAATGTACATCACAAAATCAGCCTATTCGCTGATGACGTTATTCTTATCCTTACCAACCCGTCTGGCTCCCTGGCTGAAGTACAAAAATTATTAAACTGGTTTAGCTCGGTATCGTACTACAAGGTTAACACCACCAAATCCTTTATACTAGATGTCAATATAGATGCCACTTTGAAAAACTTATTACAAACGCAATATCCATTTGTTTGGGCAACTACAGATATAACATACCTGGGAATTCACTTACCAAGAACGACTAAAAACCTTTACTTATGCAACTTCCCACCACTTCTCCAGACTATCCAAGCGGCCGCCCAACAAATAGCAAAACATGAATTGTCTTGGACAGGCAGACTAGCGGCCTTCAAGATGATTTGCCTTCCCCAACTGCTTTACTACTTCAGATCTATCCCAATCCCATTACCAACTAAATTCTTCAGATCCCTACAAACACTGTTTAACAGGTTCCTGTGGAATGGCAAACGCCCCAGGTGTGCCCACTTCAAACTGACTAAACACAAACTAGCCGGGGGTATGGGCTCCATAGATTTTGAAGATTACCACTTGGCAGCTATTCTAGCCCAATTACCAGGGTGGTTCCATCCCAATCCAACAACTCTATGGGGACAAATAGAAGAAGCATCGCTCATCCGCCCTAATCTAAAAACCTGGTTACTTAGTATCCCGTTGGGCTCCTTAATACCGACATATTTATCCCCTACCATGAAGGCCTCGGCCCATGCATGGTCGAAACTAAAAGCCTCCCACACATATACGTCTGTCACCCCACAATCCCACATACCCCTGAAAGTTCTTCAACATTTAATGCTAGACCTCTCACTAACATCTTGGACTAAGAAAGGTATACAATCACTGCAAGATATACTTCATGACAACAGCATTAAACCATTTCCCCAATTACAATCTGAATTCAACCTCACCACAACCGAATACTTTATTTACATACGCATACGCCATCGCCTAAGTACCATCATCCTCCCTAATTATACCATCCACCCAAAGACCTGGGAATACCTCACTAATACTGACACAAAAATCAAGGGCATCTCATATTTTTACAATAATTTCCACCAAAAACAGACCTTCTCCAAAACAACTGAACATCATAAATGGGAAAAAGATTTAGCCTGCATATACACAGAATCCCAATGGCAGCAAGCATTTAAAACAGTCTACAAAGCCACCAAATGTGCGGCCCTCTGGGAGCTCATGCAAAAAATTTCCTTACGTTGGTACCTAACCCCTGCCAAACTGTCATCCTTTAATCCCAGAACCCCCAATACTTGTTGGAGATGTAAATCATCCACAGGTGACATGCTCCATGTTTTCTGGTCATGCCCCTCCCTTCGAATCTATTGGGAAAAGGTCTTGCGACTAATATCAACAATAACCCAAATTAAGATCACACCCTCACCTGCACTAGCAATCCTAAACCTGACTATTGAGGACATTCCATTTCCCTTCAGACATGTCACTACACACATTCTCCTGGCAGCGAGACTCAACCTGACTAGACAATGGAAGTCGGATGGTCACCTGACACTAACCCAAGTAGTGGACATAGATGCCCTACACTTCAGCTACGAAATCACATCAGTAGCCCACACGGGCCACGCAACAAAAACACACACCTACTGGCAACCCTGGAAAGACTGGACTGATACTGCATCCCCCATATGATCACCTGTTGAAACAATACTTTTTCTTGACCGAGCAATACTGTATTCTCTCCCAACGTTATCTCACAAAGGTTCTGCTTAATACCTTTAAGACATTCTCAGTTTATAAAAGTTGTACACCGGCGCTCTGCGCTGGAGTGGAACTAAGGATCCCGATTGGGGTGCCACACCAGGGTAGGGGGCTACTAACGGTAATAATGTAAGAAATGTCTCTCTTCCCTTTTTAGGAAATTAAAACTTATTCATAAACTGTTACATATGTTTACCGCGAACAAATATTCTCAACCTGTTAAAGTATATCTACATTTTGTTAAAACACTTTGACGTCGCTGCACGACGTACAGTTCTAATTGTACAATGTATTTTCTTGCAAACTCTAATAAAAAATATGGAATTAAAAGAGTAATCTCTGCTGGTAGTAAGGTTTAGAGATGTATAAGTGAGAATAAACATTAGCTTAATGTAGTATCAATCTCACATCTTGGGTCTTGTAGCCAGGGGGCCCATTGAGCAAGACATTTTGGTATGGAAAGATGAGCTTTAGCATACACAAATTCCATATGGGAATTCTGGTTAAGTATAGACAGGAAGTGCTGGCTAGTGGGGGGAGAGATGTTTTTCCAGTGACAGGCAATGGCCAACCTCGCAGCTATGAGAACATGCATAATCATAGGATGGAATTGAGCATGGCACGTCTGTAGCCCCAATCCCAGCAAAGTGCACTGAGGAGTTAACGAAGCTTGTAGTCCTGTGAGTAGGGAGATTAGGGCATTTACATCTTTCCAGAATGGCGTGATTACTGGACAGCGCCCCCATATATGTGATAGGGAGCCTGGTAATCCACAATTCCTCCAACACAGATTAGATAGATATAAAGAAGACAACTTAACCAGGGTGTAGTACCAGAAGTGAAGAATTTTTAGTGCTGATTCCCAGTGTAATAGACATTTGGAATATTTCAGTGGGAAGTTCGCCGCTTGCTGTCAATTTCGAGTTTCTGCTGTGAACTGAAGGTAATGTTTCCATTGTTCCTTAGAGGTAGTTTTTGATGTTTTAAGCCATCTGATAGGACCTTGTAGATAGTAGAGATACCCTTACGAGAGCGAGAAGGGTGTTCAAAGGTTTAGATGAGTTTCTGAGGTAAGGTGGAGGATGTCCATAGAGTATCTCGGAGGGCATGCCTAATGTGTAGATATTTATAGACGTCTTTATGGCTAATGTTCAATTTGGATTGGATTGTTTGGAATGAAGATAGAACTTCATTGCCAAATAAATCTCCAATGGTTTGGATACCCGCTGCAACCCAAGAATCAATCCCAAGGTCCAGGCACACAGGGTTCCGTGCAGTCAAAGAAAGTAGTTTAAGGAGTTCTTTGGGGATCCCTTGGGAGGTTTGCAAGATGGCTTTCCAGAGCTTTACCATTGCAGATACTGTGTCGAGATATGAGCGTTGCAGGGTGTCCTGAAGCCAAATGACCACTAGAAGTTCTGTAGTGGAGCAACCAATTGCATTTTCCTCAATTTGTAGCCATAGATGGCCAGAGGGTAGCCACAATCTCCTAATTTGGTCTAGTAATATAGCTTTGTAGTATTGTTTGATTTCAGGTGTGCCTAGGCCAGCTACATTCGTAGCTGCATATAAGATGGAGCGTCGGACTCTGGGATGTTTACCATTCCATATGAATGAGTTGAGAATGAGTTAGAGTGTGGATAGTTGATCTTGCAGAAAGATGGTGGGAATAGAGCGGAACAGGTATAGGACGTGCGGCATGAGGAACATTTTGACAAGGGCGATTTTCCCCGCCCAGGATGCTTTTATAGTGCACAGTTGGAAAGATAGTTCCTATAATTTTTTTACTACTCTTTCCAGGTTTATCCTCCTACGCTAATAGAAGGTAATACTAATTGGATACCAAGATACATTAAGCTGCTGAAGCTGGGGCCCAAGGGAAGGGGGACAAGTCAGAAATTTGTTGTCTCAGCTGGGGATCCAAGCAGATGCCTAATATACAAGATTTGGAGCAGTTAACTTTGTAAAGAGACACATCGCTAAATTGGATGAGGAGGTCGGATAGGGCCGGTAATGATTGGGTTGGATTGGTAAGGGCAATTATGATTGGTACTACCTATTTGTATGCCATCTATGAAGGGGTGCGTTCTGATTGCCTCCACCAATGGGTCTATTACTAGAGCAAATATCAGTGGTGAAAGTGGGCATCCTTGTCTTGTGCCATTTGTAATATCGAAGGGTGTAGAGGTGACGCCAGACGTTAGGACTCTGGCAGAGGGGGAGGAGCATAAGCTCATTATGGCGGTACCAGTGGGTCCATGGAGACCAAATTTCTGCAGAATTGCTGTGATGTATATTCAATGTACCCTATTGAATGCCTTCTCTGCATGCAAAGATAGGAGCAGAGAAGGCATTCAATGGTGCTCTGACCATTGTATGAGATTAATAAATCTCCTAGTGCCATCAGGGGCCTGTCTGTGTGGGACAGAGCTGACTTGGTCGGGATGCACCAGCTGGGGCATAAATTGGCAAAATTGCAAAAATTTTGATATTGGTATTGAGTAGTGAAATGGGTCTGTAATTTGCTGGGTCTGTATGCGATTTGCCTGGTTTTGGAATAGTGATGATCACCGCCTCCAAGGATTCCTTGGAAATTTGCCTCAAATCTGTGAAGTGGGAAAATGTCTTACAAAGTTGGGGAGTGAAAATTGCAGAGAAGGTTCTAAAATGTTCATTACAGAAGCCATCGGGCCCGGGGGCTTTATGTAGAGGAAGATCACGGATTGTGTCTAAGATCTCTTCTTCTTGAAATGGTTTATTGAGTTCTGATAGTTGGCTAGATGTAAGAGAGGGTAGACATATAGTATCTAGAAAGTGTGCGTTTTGGGCCATGTCAGGTGAGATTTTGAGATTGTATAGCTTAGAATAGAACTTGCTAAAACAATCAGCGATGTCTTTAGGCTTGTAAACCCTACGCCCCTAGGCTGTGTTCAGAAAAGGGATTCTAGCTAATGCCGCTTTACATTTAACCTGTCATTCTAGTAGAGCTTCAGGTTTGTTGCTGTGGGTATACCAAGTGAGGCATATGATATGATAGTCAAATGTTGAATATAGGTAAGTGTGGAGATCCTCTTTTAATTTACGCAGAGCTGCTGTGTGGGAATCGTCAGGATTTTATTTTTTGACCAATTGTCAAATTTGTTGTAGGAAGGCATTAATTCGCTCCGACCAATTGCTCTTCTCATGGGCACCCAGCTTAAGGAACAGGCCTCTAATATAGGCTTTGTGCACATTCCATAGGGTTGTTTCATTAGAGACTGTTTCCAGATTGAGAGTAAAAAATTATTCTAATTCCTTCTTGACCTGTTCCTGGTACTCTGGGTTAGAAAGAATGGCGGAATTCATGCGCCAAGTAGATCTTCGAGGTTCCCTAGGACTGTAATCATGTGTGATGGCAACAGGCGCATGGTCTGACCAAGTGATTAGTCCTATGGTGGCCTGTGGGATTGACTGGAGAACAGTTTTATGTACCAGGTAGAGGTCAATCATGGAATAGGACTTTTGAGCTGCAGAATCGAATGCATAATCCCTCTCTGAGTTGTGTAAGCAACGCCACAGGTTGTAGAAGTCCACAGATAGGATCAGGGAGGAGAGGGCTGTGGATCTCTTCCTGAAAGGACTGGAAGAGTCCAGGGACCTATCAGGTATATCGTTGAAGTCCCCACATACGATAATTTGTTCTTTAGGGAATGGTTGCAGCTTGGATGTTTTTAACCACTTCCCGCCCGGCCTATAGCAAAATGACGGCCAGGTGGTGGTTCAGTTATCCTGGCTGGGCATCATATGACATCCAGCAGGATAAGCCACAATTGCGCACCCTGTGGGCAGGCAGCCGAGGGATCAGTGGTGCGGTGTGTCACTCTGACACACCGCAACACTGATCTCAGTAAAGAGCCTCCATGATCAGCTGTGTCCAATCACGGCTGATCACAGTGTAAACAGGAAGAGACGTTTATCGGCTTTTCCTCACTCGCGTCTGACAGAGTAGAGGAGAGCCAATCGGCGGCTCTCCTGACAGGGGGGTCTGTGCTGATTGTTTATCAGTGTGGCCCCCAGCACATGCCCGCCCAAGACCACTAGGGATGCCGCCAGGACCATCGGAATGCCCACAAAGGACGCCCACCAGGTATGCCACACTGGACCACCAGGGATATGCCAATTAGTGCCCAGGCAGATGCCAATCCTATCAGTGTCCGTCAATGCAGCCTCATTAGTGCCCATCAGTGAAGGAGAAAATGTACTTATTTACACAATTTTATAACAGAAACAAAGAAAAACTTTTTTTTTTTTCAAAATATTCTGTATTTATTTGTTTAGCAAAAAATAAAAAACACAAAGGTGATCAAATACCACCAAAAGAAAGCTCTATTTGTGGGAACAAAATGACAACAATTTTGTTTGGGTACAGTGCTGCATGACCGCGCAATTGTCATTTAAAAAGTGACAGCGCTGGAGGGGCGTGACCGGATGCTGAGGTGAGAGGTCGCTGCGTTCCCGGACCTCGTGCTCGCTCCCATGCTTGAGATTGTGGAGGGGTAGGAGGAGGGAGGAGGAAAGAGGAAGATGCTGGAGGACGAAATAGTAGCCGGTGCCTGGGCGCCTTGGAGCTGGGGAAGCGTGTAGTGGGTCGCCCTGTGACTCTCCCATAGAGACTTTGGAGCAGAGCACACCCCTGGTGAGAGTGGGGGAAGGTGACGCGAACGTGGGTTTTTTCTCTCTTATACCTGAACTTTCTTTTTCTACTTTTTCTTTTTCTTTTCAGTCATATGCACAGAGTTGGGGGCGTGGTGGGGGGAGGATAGGGGAAGAGTGACCCAGGGTAAAGTGTGGGAAGTAAAAAAAGTTCCATGGGTATGTGTCAACTCCAAGAAACTAGGGAAGCACATCCACGTTCAGTCCCACCGTATCCCATATAGGTGAAGGGAGAAGAGAGGAGTGTAAAGATGTAATTCTCTGCGAATCCGAAGAAATACTAAAGATGGACCCTTACCCTTAATGGTGGACCTCCCTATTAGCAAGGTCTTTCAGGCAAGCAGATTCAGCCCTCTGCGGGGACCGTGAAGTGATGGCATCCAACACAGCTAACGCGTCCAGCATCTCCAATCTGGCGCAATACAAATTGTCCACCTGGTGTGGGGGAAAGCGCCCACTAGCCTCCAAGGTAATGGATGAAAAAACAGAGAAGGGCTCCAATGGTATAGTGTATACTGGTAGATTTATTCCAAATAGGTAAAAACAAATCCGGAGGGGACACACTCCGAAAAGACACTGTTTAAAATTGGTAAAAAATAGCCGGCATAAAAAAGCAAATCACCCGTGCATATCATGGGGCGAACTGTGTGATGGTGTACAATGCGTAGCCACGCCCTACATGTTTCGTCACAACTGACATCTTAAAAGGGGCATGGGCGACGCATTGAGCCATCACCTATGTAGTGCTGAGCGTAAGCCAAGCCTCACTTTCGACTTAGCACCAAGCAGCGCTTAACATTAATCAAAGGGATTACAGGAAGAACCAAGCCTCTACCTGATGCTCTCCCCGGGATGAGCGTCGCCATAGTAACAACCCTCAAGCAAAAATCCTGAAAACAGAAAATTTAACCCTGTAGAGCAATGTTCGTAGGGCCGCTCCACCGTACTTATCTGGGGCAAGAACCTTTGCAGATAAGTACGGATGGTTCTTCCTGTAATCCCTTTGATTAATGTTAAGCGCTGCTTGCTGCTAAGTCGAAAGCAAGGCTTGGCTTACGCTCGGCACTACATAGGTGATGGCTCAATGCGTCGCCCGTGCCCCTTTGAAGACGTCAGTTGTGTTGAAACATGTAGGGCGTGGCTACGCATTGTACGCCATCACACAGTTCGCCCCATGATATGCATGGGTGATTTGCTTTTTTATGCGGGCTATTTTTTACCAATTTTAAACAGTGTCTTTTCGGAGTGTGTCCCCTCCGGATTTGTTTTTACCTATTTGGAATAAATCTACCAGTATACACTATACCATTGGAGCCCTTCTCTGTTTTTTCATCCATTACCTTGGAGGCTAGTGGGCGCTTCCCCCCACACCAGGTGGACGATTTGGATTGCGCCAGATTGGAGACGCTGGACGTGTTAGCTGTGTTGGATGCCATCACTTCACGGTCCCCGCAGAGGGCTGAATCTGCTTGCCTGAAAGACCTTGCTAATAGGGAGGTCCACCATTAAGGGTAAGGGTCCATCTTTAGTATTTCTTCGGATTCACAGAGAATTACATCTTTACACTCCTCTCTTCTCCCTTCACCTATATGGGATACGGTGTGACTGAACGTGGATGTGTTTCCCTAGTTTCTTGGAGTTGACACATACCCATGGAACTTTTTTTGCTATTAAGTCTATGGACTATAATCACTTTTTTCACGTATTTTCACTACTGATGAATTTCGCTCTGTCTAGAGATAGTTTTGATGTGATTATTCATTCAGTACATGTTATATTTGAATGGTTTTTACATGTGTTTTGCACACAAGTGCACACTCTTCTTATGTCATTTATTTTTATCATATTTTTATTTATACACGTTTAATTTTTCATCTAATTAATGTTTTTTTTGCACACAAGCTGTAAGCGCACTTATTCAGATTTTCTTAGTTTATTTTACACGGATACTGGTGTTTTATTTGTGCAGCTATAGTTTTTGTCTTTTTTCTTTAGGTTTTCTAGCGCGGTTTCTCCAATTTTATTCAATTTTATTTATTAAAGTGTGGGAGGGCTGAGTCTCCCTAGCCTGTGAGGAGAAATTTTGAAGTGGTTATTGTGAATTAAGGAGAAGGATTTTTTTACTCCCCCTTTTTTTCTCTTTTTCTTCACAATGAACACAGTTGAGATATTTGAGATATTGGGGATTGATTCCCCCTTATTTAACTTGGTTTGCAATACAAGGAATGTTTGTTATTCATTTTCTAAAATGTTGAAAACTTTCACCTTGGGGAAGAATTGTGGTCAGTTTAGAAGCCCCCAATATAGGCCCAAAGGTGGGCAGAAAAGAGGGGATGGGATAGGTGGCAGGTGGAGGGAGTGGGGTGGAGGAGACTGGGGGGGGGGAGGGGAGGGGGGGAGTGAATGGGATGGAGTGGAATTTGTGAGAAAGAATAAGAGAAACTGTGGAATGATGTGGTATGAATTGGGAGTGAGAGGGGGAGGAGGGGAAGGGAAGACTGTGGGATGTGTGTTGTGGATGGGCTATAGGAATATATGCAGGATAGGGTTTGAGTTCACATTGGAAGATAAATCACTAAAAACACAGTACACGGGGGAAGGAATATTTGAGCACAATAAATAGAAGAATGAGTGCAATAGAAGTAAGGAATAACTTTGTAGGGATAAGAAGATTGGAAAGAGGAATCGTAGGGTCTGGGGTTAGGAGAGGGGAGACCTCAGGTCAGACCAGGAAAACCAGGAAGGTTAAAATATGCTCTTGGAATGTGCGGGGGGTTAAGGACCCATCCAAGAGACGAGCAATCTTTTCAGAGATCAGTCTGGATGAATCTAGAATACCATGTCTGCAGGAGACACACTTAGAGAAAGAGTCAGCTAATGTTTTGGAACATAAGAAATTTAGGGTACAATATCACTCGACTCACACCTCTTATTCAAGAGGTGTGAGTATACTGATAGACACTGGGGTGGTTTTCTCCTGTAGGCAAAGTAAAATAGATGAGAATGGAAGGTATGTTTTTCTTTTTTGTACGATTGAAGATAGTGAATGTGTGCTAGCTAATGTTTACATTCCTCCACCATTTAAGATGGAAATTTTATGTGATCTGATGAGGTTTGTTGCCGACAAACCAGGAGTACCGGTCATAGTAGCAGGAGACTTCAACATGACTATGGATAAGTGTTTAGACAGGTTTCCACAGAGGGCTCCTGTTAATGGAACCCCCGGTGGCCCACTGTTCCGATTCTGTGAAGAGACAGGGCTGGTGGATATATGGAGGAGATGGTATCCCAGGGTAAAACAGTATTCCTGCCATTCTAGATCATGCTCTACCCTGTCCAGGATTGACCTTATACTGTGTAATGAGGAAGCTTTGAGGATAGTGGAGAAGGTAGAGTATAAGCTGAGAGGGATCTCAGCCAACTCACCAATAGTTTTTTCAATAAAAATAGGGGTAAATTATAGCAGGGGGGATTGGAAGATAAATCCATTCTGGCTGGAGATAATTAAGGATACTGAGGTGATTGCTGCCAGTCTGAGGGAATTTATAAATTTGAATACAGGGACTGCATCATTAGGAATAATTTGGGATACCCTGAAAGCATATTTGCGGGCTGTGTTGATACAAAAAAAACTCATGTTAAAAGGCAATCGCAGGCTAATGAAGTCAAGATGAGAAAAGAGGTGGTAAGGGCAGAATCACAATATGTGGAGTCACCAACCCCTGATAATTATGATGAGTGGGTGAAGAAGCAGGATGAATATAAATAATTAGTCTGGGAGAAAGCAGAAAATAAAAAAATATTCAAAAGCAGGTTTTCTTTGGGGAAGGTGAGCAAGTAGGGAGAATTTTAGCCCTAATATCTAAGGCAAATAGTCCTTCAACTACTATACCTGTAATACAAGACAAAGACGGGAAAATTAGAAAGACCACTCCTGAAATAGTGAATGAATTTAAGAACTATGCAAATTGATATAGTACTTCACAGAGAAATGTAGAAGGGGAGATGTGGGATTTTTTCCATAAACTAAAAATACCTTCACTATCAGAAGAGGACAGAGAGGGGTTGGAGGCTCCACTGACACTTGAAGAACTACGTAAAGCAACAGCAGATATGGTAAGCCAGAAAGCTCCCGGACCAGACAGCTTGCCAATAGAAATCTATAAAAAATATGGGGACATATTATTGCCTAAACTTCTACAGGTATTTAATGGAGCCATTGAGGAAGGAAGACTGCCACTTTCTATGATGGAAACAACAATAATTGTATTAGCAAAAAAAGGGAAAAATCATTTAGAAACAGCTTCATATAGGCCAATATCCATCTTATGTTCGGATGTTAAAATCCTGGCAAAAGTGCTAGCAGCTAGATTGAATAAACTAATTAGTAAGGTAATACACCCGGATCAAACCGGGTTTATTCCAGACAGATCCACGAGTTTAAATATAAGGCGGGCTTATTTGAACATACAGATTCCAGTTGAAAATGGAGGGAATAGAGCTATTCTATCATTAGACACAATTAAAGCTTTTGACAGCTTAGAATGGCATTACTTGTGAAAGGTATTGGCAGAATTTCGTTTTGGACCCCAATTTGTCCGTTGGATAAAATTATTATATGAAGGCCCTAAGGCTAAGATAAGAATAAACGGGGAGTGCTCTGAATGGTTCCAGTTGGAGAGGGGGACGAGGCAGGGGTGCCCTTTGTCCCCCCTTCTTTTCGCTCTCGCAATAGAGCCCTTGGCTATTGCTTTAAGAGCTTCCCAAGGAATCCAGGGATTTAAAAGAGAAACAGGAGAGGAAAGAGTTGCCATGTATGCTGATGATGTTTCATTATTCCTGGGGGATACACAATCTTCCTTGGAGGAGGTTATGAAACTGGTACAAGACTTTGGACATTTCTCTGTATTGGAAATAGGTTGGGAGAAGTCTGTGCTTATGCCTCATGGAGCCACTTCCACAACAGGTAACCCAGATAAAGGTAGCCAATCAAATGAGATACCTGGGTGTTAATTTGACTAAAGACCCAGGGCAGTTTATAGCAGGGAATGTTGTCCCACTTATTTTAAAACTTAAACAGAAGAGTAGGGTGTGGGGCCGACTGCCTCTTTCGGTGGTTGGTCGGATCAATTTAATTAAGATGGTGTGGATGTCACAAATATTATATATTATACATAATTCACCAGTATGGATCCCAAAACATTGGTTTAAAAAACTAGAAGGAGTATTTAGGGAATTGATTTGGAGGAATGGACCAGCAAGAATTCGCCTGCAGGCATTGCAGCGTCCGAGAGAGGTGAGGGGGTCTGGCTCTGCCAAATCCGGAATTTTATTTTCTGGCGGTACAATTACAATACATGAGGGGAAGTAATATACCTGTAGGAAAGGAGGGGGGTAATAAACTATTGTTGAATGATACAAGACATAGCATAGTAGTAGAAGCGGTGGATGCGGATTCTTTTGGATCTAGATGTCTAACAACACAATTAATGGTGAGAGTCTGGAACACTGTCAGGACTATGCTGGGTTATGGCGGTTTCTCCGAGTTTCCCCCACTTTGTGATAATAAAAATTTGAAAGAACTTAAGATATTGGGGAAGGTGGAAGAATGGGATCGGAAGGGTATCCGTTTCCTAGCACAGTTATACAGGGAAGGTAGATTGAAATCATTCCAGGAAATTAGTGTAGAGTATGAAATCCCGAACCGATTATTTTATAGCTACCTATAAGTCAGACATGCCCTGAATACACAATTTAAAGGGAAGGTACCGGAGCTGAGTGAAATGCCCTTTCTTAAGAAGTTGGTTAAAGCAGGAACATATAAAGGGTTAATATCAGAAATGTATGAGAAGATAAGGGGGCAGCACAGAAAGGAGAAGTGGAACATGGTAACAGGGTTAGGTGGGAGAGGGATGTGGGGCCAATAACGGAGGAACAATGGAGACGGGTCTTGGCTCTGGGTCCCAAGGTCTCGCTTTCACCCTCACAGACTGTATCCCACCTATACCTGTTACATAGATCCCACTATACACCTGCAAGGCTGTTTTTGTTTGGAAGGAGATCGAACACAGAATGTCAAAGGTGTGGAGATGGGAGGGATGATTTGGTGCATATGATCTGGCGATGTCCCAAGCTGTATAGGTATTGGAAGGGTATAATAAGCAAAATAAATTATGTGTTTGGGACATCATTGGGCACAGAGGCCAAGATATGTCTCCTGGGGTTAACAGAAGAGGAAGGAGTACTGAGATCTGTACAAACTGCGGTGACTAGATGCCTGTTCCAAGGAAGGAAGTTAATTGCACGAAAATGGCAAGAAAAAAAAAAAACCCAACAGTAATGGAATGGGAGAAAGCAGAGAATGATACGATTGAGAAGGAGAAATATATATATAGGAAAAGAAGGAATTATAAGAAGTTTGTCAAAATATGGAAACAGTGGTTAGAGTCGGAATAAACTATATATAGGTGAATATGAATGAGTATGAATGGGGTTGGCAAAGAATGGAAGTTGTTTGTAAGTATAGATGGGTAGAGGGGAAGGGAAAGGGATGGTATGGGATGATAATGAGGGAAATATGGTTTGTTTCTTGGATTTTGTGATTTTTTGTTTGTTTTTGTATTCTTATTATGGGAACTGTACACTGTTTTGTAATGGGATTTTGAGATTGGAAAACAAATGTATTTTCTTAATAAAAAGTATTTAATTAAAAAATAAGCTCACAAGCGCTGAAAGCTGAAAATTGGCTTGGGCAGGAAGGGGAGAAGTGCCCAGTATTGAAGTGATTAAAGAAATTTCTATGCTTAGTGTTGGGGGCATAGATGTTAGCTATCACAAGAGGAGAGTTATTGATATAGGCAGATTAAATATCTACCCATCGGGTCAATGTCTAAGTGGTGAAGCTGGAATGCTACCGAACTGCGAATAGCAATTATAACTCCTCTGGTCTTTTTAGGCGCGTTGGCAAATAATTGATGGGAAAGAGTCTGTGTTGGTAGGTGGGAGCTTTAGCATGGGCAAAATGTGTCTCTTGAACACATAGGGGGTTATTTACTAAAGGAAAATCCACTTTACACTACAAGTGCACTTGAAAGTGCACTGAAAGTGCACTTGGAAGTAAAGTCGCTGTATATCCGAGGGGGACATGCAAGGAAAATAAAAAACAATATTTTAGCTTGCACATGATTGGATGTTAAAATCAGCAGAGCTTCCACTCATTTCCGATCTACCCCTTAGATTTAGAGCGACTGCACTTCCAAGTGCACTTTTAGTGCACTTTCAAGTGCACTTGCAGTGCAGAGTGGATTTGCCTTTCGTAAATAACCCCCTTAGTATGTTGATTTTTGTGAGATTGCTTCCCTCCACATTCTAGAGCGTTTAAAGGGACTATTCAGTCCCTTTGCATTTATAGTGGTGATATAGAGTGGCATTGTAATTGGATATGGACGTTGCTCACCAGGCCCAGAGAAGGAACCTCAAGGATACAAAGGGATGAGTAACCACGTAAGATACCAAAGACAAAGTCAATGACACCTGAGCACTGCACTAGGTATATAAAAAACAAAAGAAAAAACACAGTATAACACCCTGAAGTATATGTTCTAATTCGGTAATACAGGCAATGATAATAACAGATCGTGTGCTTAGCACACTTCATAACTGGGGGTGACAGTAACTTTGTGGGAAGGCCAGGCTTCCAGCGTGAGCTTAAAGTGTTACTAAAATCAGTAATATGAAAATATTTAACCCCCCCCCACGGTGCCCACAGCTTATAAATCATTGTTTTACATTAAAATGCTGACACTATATACACTTTTGGATGATCTGTATTCCACGGTTACATGATAAACTGCAGAGTTTCTCCAGTGTTGAAAGATCAGGAAAGAGGAGATTTTCACTACAGCCTGTATACACGCCTACATGTGTGATGTCAATATCATGTGACCTGGCTAGCTCTGATCAACAAGTAAATGTGCTCACCAGCATAAAAGACACAACTAAGCATGTGCAGGAGCATGTGCATGTGCAGCTAACACAGATACTCTGCCTGTGTTAGCTGGCCTTCCCCTATTAGACAGTGCAGGGAGGGAAGGATCTATGCATACAGGATAAAACAGACTTTTTACACAATGCAGAGGATTAACCCCTTAAGTTCCACAGTGAGTATAACAAGCATGCTATGCTGCATATACAGACTGATTTTACTGTTGTGGGTTTAGTAACACTTTAAGTAATGTGAGTCTCCTATGGAGGTAAGCCCGATATTAGATTCAGATTAAAATCTAGGATGGAGATGATCTTTGGGTTCTACGATCAGGAGGTTCCCAGTGATGCTATGGTTTATGCGATATGTTGTGATGGGCAGCATTTGTTGTTTCGGCTAGATCTATCCACCAAGTCTGTCACTTTTAGTTGCAGTTTGCGGATTATCTCAGCCTGCCCCTCATGCACATCAACCACTTCATTGTGAGCTGCCACCATGTCTGACATCTGTTTTTCCACCTGAAGCGATTTCTTCTCCAGACCAGCTACTCTGGTAGATAAATGGTTAATTGAGGATTTAAGCTCAGTGTGAAGCCCCATCTGGAGGGAGAGCAACATGGCTTTAAGGGTTACCTCAGTAGCAGGGACATCTGCAGCAGGGAAGGCAGATAGTGTGTCAGGGGAGTTCTCCTCATGATCAGAGGGGAGTGCAGAAAGAGGAGCCCGGAACTGAGGGCAGCTTAGTAGGGTGAAATTGCTGGGGATTCAGCAGCCCTCTTACCTCGTTCAGATGAGGGGGAGAAGGTGGTCTCCTTTGCTGACTCCTCCATGTCAGATGCTGGGTCTGTCAGAGGATCACTGGAGAGAGGCTGTGGAGAAAGAGAGCGTCCGCTTCCCATGGCACCATCTTGGCTGGCTGTGTGCTGCGGCTTCATGAAGAAGTCCATTAGGTGGCGAGGACCATTTGTCTGTGGTTTCCTCTGGGTCATACACTGGTACTATCCAGGTGTCTTCCCCTCATTAGTGAAGGGGAAATCAGCCGGTTGAGGTGCTGTGAACCGCATCTGTTACCCTGTAAAGCCCAGGAGTCAAGTGGCCTTGCTACCCGGCGGCCAGGACACGCCCCTATCAAAATGATTTTTTGTATCCTACCTAAAATAAAGTGACCCTAACCCTTAACCCTGACCTTTGACCCTCACTGCAATTCTGCCACTGACCTAGATCAAACTCTGCTCTTCCTTCCTTCCTTCCTTCCTTCCTTCCTTCCTTCCTTCCTTCCTTCCTTCCTTCCTTCCTTCCTTCCTTCCTTCCTTCCTTCCTTCCTTCCTTCCTTCCTCCAGCAGACAAAAAAAAACAGTGCATCTTTCTCTCCATTTAAGAGGAGAAAAAAACACAGAGGTGAGCTGCATAGTGACTGATCACTGTGATAGTCAATCAAAGGCTATCACAGTGATCTGGTGATCAGGAACCAGGTTTTACAGTTCCTGATCATTAGTACTGGACCCAGGGCTCTCAGTGAGAGCTCGGCCCCTGTGCTGGCAGGACGCTGTGCAGCATGCTCCCAGCACAAACACAGGTATGCATTTATGGGCCCTCATGGAAGAAGACTTCTTTGAGGCCACATTTATGTACACACGAAAGAATGGGGTTAAGTATTCATTGTAAACATATGTTAATCTGATTTACTGCAGTAACATTCACTTTAAAAAGTATACATTCACTTGGTTAGGTGAAGAACCTCTACCCGCTTCAGTAACTCAACACCATTGACTAGATACATGTTAGTGACAGCTGGAGTAAGACCATCATAATGCAGACACCCCAACTTTTGGAGTCTACAGTGTGAAATGGAGCTGATTCCTAGTGAGCTTACATTTCTCAATATAAAAGAGAAAAATTTAATTTTGGCATTCAATGCCACCTCTGAGCCTCTGGCTCTTTGTTATTTGCACAGAACCAACTGTAAGTTTGAGAATCATGTTCACCAATATGGACCAGATCATGATAGCTCTTAAGAAGATCAAGTACCAATAATATGTACATTAAGTATTTTCTACAGGTAGTACAGCTTTTTTTGATAAAGACTTAATTTTGATGTGCACCCATATTTTGCCACTTTAACTTCACTGACACCAGAGGGAGACAAAACATAAAGTAATGATACCAGGGGGCATAGAGGCCCACTATACATCTATTAATGTCAGTAGCATACAATTATTATTTACTGTTTCTACAAAATGGCATATTCAAGTTGTACTTTCCAAGTGTGAATAGTTGGCATTAATCATTTAGTGATATCAAGAACTGGCATTGTCCTTTGTATTCTATATTCAACCACATGCAACATTTAAATTAGCCAAATTCGGGCAGGCTTGATGTTCTGTCAACCAGTCAGTATGTACAAAGTGAACCAATAATAACAGGTATATTGACATGTCTCCAAGTGGAGAAAGGAAAAAAGTAGATAAAAGAAAGAGGAAATAAAAGAGGCCAGCTGGGGGGGGAAGGGTGAGTAAGGTGGAGAACTCATGCACTTGACATTAAAGAAAATAAGAATCTAATGCGAGGTATGAAATCAAAGTGGTCAATTGGATAGAGAGATAAGGTCAGCATATGTGGAAGAAAAAGTGAAGGTGAACCAGCAGGCCCATATTTTATGTGCAACTGACGCTAAATCTCGATGATCAGATGTAAAGTTTTCCATACAATATACTGTATATGGTCAACCACTTGCAGCCATTGTTGTACAGTAGGAATAGTAGTTTGCATCCAAGAACGAAGGATAAGAGATTTTGCAGCATTTAAGAGGTGGGGAGTGGTAGAGCGCCTATATCGGCCTGCAGGTTCATCTGTACAATGGAACAATAAAACCCATGGATCATTTGGTATAGGGAAACCTAGGATTACTTCAATGAAGAATCGAAGACCAGAACGGTCGGATTAGTGGGCAGTGTCAGCAAATGTGAGCATGGGTGGTGACAGCACCACATCCTCGCCATCATAGAGCAGAAACATCTGGAAAAATTCTGTGGAGATGAGCAGGGGTATGGTGCCACCGAGTCAACATTTTGTAACTGACCTCAACAAGTCTTGATGAAATAGAGGCGATATGGGTGAATTGAAGCACTGTGGAAAGTTGAACATCTGTAAGAGGATGTTGTAGATCTTGCTCCCATGCCTGTAGGAAATTAAGTGCTTAGGTGGATTCAAGCACCAGTAGAGTTTTGTAAAATAAATACTGGGATATAGTTTTCAGTGGGGTCTGGGAGACTGCCAGAATTTTTTCCACTGGTGTAAGATCAGTAAGGGAGCAAAGAGGTTTTGCTAGGGTTTTGATGAACTAAGATAATTGAGTACTGTATATCTCCAATAGTCCATAAACTGGAGAGGTAGACTGGATGATGGAATGCATAGGCACCAGCCCTCGTAGGTTAGTGATGTGGTGAAGGAGGGCATGCAAGTGCGGGAGCCAATGTAGAAATTGAGGATCTAGTTGCCCCGGCAGAAAATAAGAGTGGCCTATCAGAGGCATCAGAGGAGAGTTATACTTCCAACCGTAGGTTTTGTGCAGAGAGTTCCATATTGTGATATATAGTTTCTTTTTCTATACTTAGATGCCATGTTTCATGTAGCCCCCAATTTGCTTAAGAAGGTGCTCTTTAGTTTAGCATAAAATGCACATAGTTAAAAAATAGAACATCAATAGCTTCTAATTCTTTTAGACAGTGTATAAATAGAATGGTTGAAATAAACATCAATTACCATCAAGTACAGAAGTCTGACACTAGTTGTGACTGATCTCACATCCATCCATCTCATCTGGAGGAGGCTTAACAAGAAATATTGTATTATTATTCAGAGGAGCTGTCTACACCAAGAGTCGCTATAACACCCAACTCTTGAGAACTGACTGGTGAAAAGTTTTAATGAGTCACAGAACTGTCTACCAAAAAGATTACAGTAAATGACAGTGAAATAGATGAGCTTAAATGCATACCTTCTTATGAAGTCTTAGGGGAGAATTAAAGATTAATTCACAAGACAGATCACTTGATGGTAGCTAAACAAATTGAGCAGATCTTTGTGAGAGTAGAAAAATCAAAACTGTGGTTTAGTAATAAAGTGACATATAAACACGGTAATATTTTGTGTTGACCTTTTGCAAGCATCATCTCAAGCAAGGAAATCTAGCCAGGAAAATAAATTGTTGGTAGAGTACATTTCTCAAAACAAATAAAGGTAGCTGCTAAAACCATTTTTGCAGAGTAATGCAGCTTTGTATTTTTAATGTCAATTCTCCACTTATATGGGTACAGAAAGAGGAATAGGTCCTCCACCCACACCTTCCTACAACTGTTGTTCACTTTGATTGGCGAGCTAAGGTCTGTCGCCATCCAATATAGGACATTTAAAAGTAATTATATGCATTATAATATAATATTCTACTAGGAGTAGCAGCAGAGGCATATTTTGCCAGCAGAGGAAAGTCTTAAATCTTATGTACTTTTTCTGGTAAAAGTGGGAAACTGAAGCAACCAATGCCCAGTGACGTCTCCAGCTTTCATATTTAGGGGGACACATGGGGGGACAGGGACAAAAGTAGGGGGGCAAATCATCAAACGCATATATATATATATATATATATACTGTATACAGTGGTGTATTTAGGTTTTGTGCTGCCCTAGGCCTGACTAAACGCATGCACCCCCCTAATTTAAATACGACCCACCCCATCCTGCTGAGGCCACACCCCTTCCTGTTTAAGACCCACCCTATCATCTGTAAACCACGCCCCTTCCTCTTTAGGCTTATTTGGCACCTTTCACGGGGGAACGGGTGCCTGTTTCTGACAGGTACCCTTCCCCACTTCCGGGAGACGGCGCTGTCCCCTCTGAAGTTTGCCCCCCCTCCTCCTTCCTCTACTGGGCCATTCAGAAAGTGCAACGCGCTTCGCACATGTGCAGTAGGGAACCGGTCGGTTTCCCTTACCATGAATAATAGTGGTAAAACCCGAGAGCCAATCCGAAAATCGGCTGAGGTGTTGACATCGCTGGATCCCTGGACAGGTAAGTGTCCTAATATTAAAAGTAAGCGGCTACAGTATTTGTAGCTGCTGAGTTTTAATGCTATCATGGGGTGGGGGTCTCACTGTGCCCATCAATTGCAGCCTCACTGTGGCCCATCAAACTCAGCCACTGTGCCATCAAATGCAGCCACTGTGCCATCAAATGCAGCCACTGTGCCCCATCAAATGCAGCCACTGTGCCCATCAAACACAGCCACTGTGCCCATCAATTGCAGCCACTGTGCCCTCAAACGCAGCCACTGTACCCATCAAATGCTGCCACTGTGCTATCAAACGCAGCCACTGTGCCAAACACAGCCACTGTGCCCATCAATTGCAGCCACTGTGCCCATCAATTGCAGCCACTGTGCCCCATCAAACACAGCCACTGTGCCCAAACGCAGCCACTGTGCCCATCAAATGCAGCCACTGTGCCATCAAACGCATCCACTGTGCCCATCAAACGCATCCACTGTGCCATCAAATGTAGCCATTGTGCGATCAAACGCAGCCACTGTGCCCATCAAATGCTAACATTGTGCCCATCAAAAGTAGCCACTGTGCCCATCAATTGCAGCCACTGTGCCCATCAATTGCAGCCACTGCGCCATCAAATGTAGCCATTGTGCCATCAAACGCAGCCACTGTGCCCATCAAATGCTAACACTGTGCCATCAAATGCTAACACTGTGTCCATCAAATGCTAACACTGTGTCCATCAAATGCTAACACTGTGCCCATCAAATGCTAACACTGTGCCCATCAAATGCTAACACTGTGCCCATCAAACGCAGCCACTGTGCCCATCAAACGTAGCCACTGTGCCCATCAAACACTAACACTGTGCCCATCAAATGCTAACACTGTGCCCATCAAATGCTAACACTGTGCCCATCAAATGCTAACACTGCCAGTGCCCATAACACTGATATAATTTATTTAATCATTATACCTTCTGTCCTGGGGGTTTCCCTCGTGCTCCTCTCTCTCCTCCATCTGACGTCACAGCCAGATCCCGCCCCAGGGCCGAGGAGAAGATTCAGGGGAGGGTAGGCGGAGCTTAAGGCTCCACCTGTCACCTGCTGCTTATGGGGGCGCGAGTGACACCTGCCGCCCCCCCGCATGAGAAAACCCACCCACCCATCTTGCCGATTCCCGGCTGCCGCCTCCCGCACACATGCAGCCCACGGCGTCCGGCTTTCTGTAGCGGCGCCGCGGTGTATGGGCGTGCTTGGCTGAGAGTGGGGGGGCGTGAGGTACACGCCCCCACCCTCTGCCAAGCATGCCCATACACTGCGGCGCCGCTACAGAAAGCCGGCTGCCGTGGGCTGCATGTGTGCGGGAGGCAGCAGCGGGAGCCGGGAATTGGCAAGACGGGTGGGGGGGCTTCCTCTCATGCGGAGGGGCGGTCCTTTTTGCCGCCCCCCCGCAAAGTGCCGCCTTAGGCCTAGGCCTTGTTGGCCTAGGCCAAAACACAGCCCTGACTGTATATATATTGAACAACAGAAAGCACTCACATGAGTGTAGACGGGTAGGCCGCACACCCCATAAAGTGCATGAAAAAATACGAGAACCCCCTATCGGGGCTTTAAAGCAGCCAATAAAGTGCAATATAGGTAGTTGAACAAATTCAATTTTATTGGTACAAAAAGTATAAATAGCATATTAAAAAATCACTGAAATGGATACTGACTGTTTGAGTCAGGACATGAACTGGATCTGGCGTACAGTTGCAACGGACAAAGCCTACAATTAGAACCAATGCAAAACACAATGTATTAAAGGGCAACCAAAGTTTTCTCAAATATTGAATCCTTAAAATTTGATAACAACAGACAATGCCTATAGATGAGGGCAATATACAATACAGTGTATGTGGGACAACGAAAGTTGTATGTGTAAAGCTGATGCGTTTCGACCCTTCCCGGGTCTTCTTCAGAGGATGGTTGTCCACTGTAAAAAGGTCAACATGTATCAAACATAACATCAGATTCAACAGTACCAAACCTATATATGTATACCATGTAATGTATCTGTCTAGGTTGTATAGTTACCTATCGCAGGATTTATGACTTATAGGGTCATTTCTGACATTGTGGGGTGTTTAAGGTAATGCGATTCCTCCTCTGCTCCCTTGTCTCCCCCGTGTCAGGCCAACTCCCCAGGGAACGGGTGGTGGACCGAGTATGTCTTGCGAGGGATCACGCCTACCTGCCCCCCATACAGGAGAGGGAAGGAAAGGAAGGGGCAACAGGCAGCCCGAACTGCACCCAGATAGGTTCACGTAGGTACTAAAAATAGAATAAAGAACGAGGGGTCAATTGGTTCATCCACATAGTTGGGAAATTCCACTACTATGGAGTTCTATACGGTTGTTAGATTGTAGGTCCATGGGTGTGCAGAAGGGCTTTGCTGGATAGAGGAAGAAAAGGGGGTAGGGGGGAAAAAAAGGAGGGGGGGAAAGGGGGAAGGAGAGAGAAGGAAGATGGGAAAAAAAAAAAGAAGGGAGGAAGGGGGGGGGGGGGGGGGGGAAACGGGGGAAAAAAGGCAAGGAAAAAGAGGGGAAGGGAAGAGAAAGCACGTGAGGGAAAAAGTGTGAAGAAGAGAAAGGAGGTGAACAAAAAAGTGTGAGTGAGACAGTGATGAACAAGAAATTAGCAAAGGCCCTGCTGCAAAATCAATAACCATGCAACATAAAGATATATGGGAAGAACAATAGGGTAAAAGTGCCAACAATCCACCAGTGGATAAGAAGTGGTGGGAAAAGGGGGGGTGAGAAAAAGGGGAGGGGGGGGGGAAGAAGGGGGGGGAGAAAAAGGGGGGGAAGGAGGGAAACAGAAAGGGGAGAGAAAGAGGGGAACGGGTGGAGGGGGGGGGGGGAAAGGGGGGGGAGGGGGGGAAAGGGAAGAAAGGAGGGGAAAAGAAAAATGGATGAGGAAAAGAAGAGGAAGGAGAAGAGGGAGAAGGAAGAAAGGTGGGAACAAAGGGAGAAAAGGGGTACTAAGAGGGGGTTTTGGTGTGGGGGGGTGGTAGGGGTTGAAGGGTGTGGGGGGGTGTTGGAGGATAAGACAAGGTGTGAGGGTGTGTGGAGGATAAACAGTAGGTGTCTGGCAGAAGGAGGGAAATATAAGGACTGAAGGTGAAAAAGGAAACATGTAGAACAACAGTGCACAACACACCACCAAAAACAAACAGTGAAAAAGACAAACTGTGTCAAAATGCAACGGTGGTTGTGGAGCTAATTACCCAATCAAGCAAACCTGAATAAAGGGGTTGATATATTCCTGATTCTGAAAAGTTAGAGTATACATGGAAGGTCATGGCAAGATAAGAAATGATTTAGGGAAGAACGAAATTGCTGGGAAGATAAATAGAAGTATTGAAATCATTCCGGGTGTACTTACCAATCTGTGAGATCAGTGGGTGCATTGCCTGGCATCTCAGAATTGAGGAAGATCCAATAAAGTTCCCCTGGGATATGTTGTATTTATAGGGAGTGTCGACTGACTGACTCCCATCAGGTGCAGGTATGCAGTCCCCTCCCTCCCTCCTCCCCCTCCATTGGGGGAAACGAGCAGCACAGCTGTGCGCTCTGACGTGGTCCCCCCCTTCCCCCCCTCCACTCGTTTCCCTCTTTCTCTCCCCTTTCTGTTTCCCTCCTTCCCCCCTTTTTCTCCCCCCCCCTATTTCCCACCCCTTTCCCCTTTTTCTCACCCCCCCCTTTTCCCACCACTTCTTATCCAGCAAGGCTGGTCCTCCCCCCATTTTCACTTGGTTTACCCACTGGTGGATTGTTGGCACTTTTACCCTATTGTTCTTCCCATATATCTTTATGTTGCATGGTTATTGATTTTGCAGCAGGGCCTTTGCTAATCTCTTGTTCATCACTGTCTCACTCACACTTTTTTGTTCACCTCCTTTCTCTTCTTCACACTTTTTTCCTCACGTGCTTTCTCTTCCCTTCCCCTCTTTTTCCTTCCCTTTTTTCCCCCCGTTTCCCCATCCCTCCCCCCCTTTTTTTTTTCCCATCTTCCTTCTCTCTCCTTCCCCCTTTCCCCCCCCCACCCGCTTTTCTTCCTCTTTCCAGCAAAGCCCTTCTGCACACCCATAGACCTACAATCAATTTCTTCCTTCTCCCTCTTCTCCTTCCTCTTCTTTTCCTCATCCATTTTTCTTTTCCCCTCCTTTCTTCCCTTTCCCCCCCTCCCCCCCCTCCTCCCCCCCTCCACCCCTTCCCCTCTTTCTCTCCCCTTTCTGTTTCCCTCCTCCCCCCCTTTTTCTCCCCCTCCCCCCTTCTTTCCCCCCCTCCCCCCCCTCTCCCCTTTTTCTCACCCCCCCTTTTCCCACCACTTCTTATCCACTGGTGGATTGTTGGCACTTTTACCCTATTGTTCTTCCCATATATCTTTATATTGCATGGTTATTGATTTTGCAGCAGGGCCTTTGCTAATTTCTTGTTCATCACTGTCTCACTCACACTTTTTTGTTCACCTCCTTTCTCTTCTTCACACTTTTTTCCTCACGTGCTTTCTCTTCCCTTCCCCTCTTTTTCCTTCCCTTTTTTCCCCCGTTTTCCCTCCCCCCCTTCCTCCCTTTTTTTTTTCCCATCTTCCTTCTCTCTCCTTCCCCCTTTTCCCCTCCCCCCCACCCGCTTTTCTTCCTCTTTCCAGCAAAGCCCTTCTGCACACCCATGGACCTACAATCTAACAACCGTATAGAACTCCATAGTAGTGGAATTTCCCAACTATGTGGATGAACCAATTGACCCCTCGTTCTTTATTCTATTTTTAGTACCTACGTGAACCTATCTGGGTGCAGTTCGGGCTGCCTGTTGCCCCTTCCTTTCCTTCCCTCTCCTGTATGGGGGGCAGGTAGGCGTGATCCCTCGCAAGACATACTCGGTCCACCACCCGTTCCCTGGGGAGTTGGCCTGACACGGGGGAGACAAGGGAGCAGAGGAGGAATCGCATTACCTTAAACACCCCACAATGTCAGAAATGACCCTATAACGTCATAAATCCTGCGATAGGTAACTATACAACCTAGACAGATACGTTACATGGTATACATATATAGGTTTGGTACTGTTGAATCTGATGTTATGTTTGATACATGACCTTTTTACAGTGGACAACCATCCTCTGAAGAAGACCCGGGAAGGGTCAAAACACGTCAGCTTTACACATACAACTTTCGTTGTCCCACATACACTGTATTGTATATTGCCCTCATCTATAGGCATTGTCTGTTGTTATCAAATTTTAAGGATTCAATATTTGAGAAAACTTTGGTTGCCCTTTAATACATTGTGTTTTGCATTGGTTCTAATTGTAGGCTTTGTCCGTTGCAACTGCATGCCAGATCTAGTTCATGTCCTGACTCAAACAGTCAGTATCCATTTCAGTGATTTTTTAATATGCTATTTATACTTTTTGTACCAATAAAATTGAATTTGTTCAACTACCTATATTGCACTTTATTGGCTGCTTTAAAGCCCCGATAGGGGGTTCTCATATTTTTTCCTGACTGTATATATATTTCAAGAATACAATGCACTCCAGAGGTCATCAATGCAGCCCCATCAGTGCCCATCATTGCAGCCTAATCAGTGCCCATCAATGCAGCCTCACCAGTGCCCATCAATGCAGCCTCATCAGTGCCCAGCTTTGCAGCCTCACCGGTGCTCATCAATGCAGCCTCACCAGTGCCCATCAATGCCCATTAATGCAGCCTCACCAGTGTCCATCAATGAAGCCTCATCAGTGCCCAGCTTTGCAGCCTCACCGGTGCTCATCAATGCAGCCTCACCAGTGCCCATCAATGCCCATTAATGCAGCCTCACCAGTGTCCATCAATGAAGCCTGATCAGTGCCCATCAATGCAGCCTTACCAGTGCCCATCAATGCAGCCTCACCAGTGCCCATCAATGCAGCCTCACCAGTGCCCATCTTTGCTGCCTCACTGGATGCCCATCAATGCATCCTGATCAGTACCCATCTTTGCAGCCTCACCAGTGTCCATCAATGCAGCCTCACCAGTGCCCATCAGCTCAGCCTCATCAGTGCCTATCAATGCCCATCAATGCAGCCGCATCTGTGTCCATCAATGTAGCCTGATCAGTGCCCATCAATGCAGCCTCAACAGTGTCCACGAATTCAGCCTGATCAGTGCCCATCAGGGCAGCCTGATCAGTCCCCATCTTTGCAGCCTCACCAGTGCCCATAAATGCAGCCTCACCAGTGCCCATCAATGCAGCCTCACCAGTGCCCATCAATGCCGCCTCATCAGTGCTCATCAATGCAGCCTCACCAGTGCCCATCAGTGCATCCTGATCAGTGCCCATCATTGCAGCCTTACCAGTGCCCATCAATGCAGCCACACCAGTGCCCATCAATGCAGCCACACCAGTGCCCATCAATGCAGCCTAATCAGTGCCCATCAATGCAGCCTGATCAGTGCATGGTGATTAGAGAGAAGAGAGCCACTGAATTACACAGAGAGGGGATCTCCCACTTACCAGCGTGGCCGCTGTCATACAAAGTCCTGCCTCCTGGATCAGCTTCTAAGATAGATGTCACCAGTGTGCAGTCTATCATAAGAGCCTGTGCCAGGTAAGTGGGAGATCACTGCTCTGTGTAATCCGGCAGAGCTCACCCCCCTTCCCCTCTGTGGCAGCCCAATGGGCCAGTGGGACCTATGGTAGGGTCAGCCCTGGGGGCCCCCCTCTTCCCCAACTTGCGGGGACAGACTTGGTTCGGGGACAGTGTCCTCAGTCTGGGGACTGTCCCTGGAACCTGGGGACTTCAGGTCACCCTAGGCTAGTGGCCAGCAGACCCCACAGGCCATGGCCAGCAGGATCTACAGACCATAGCCAGCTCTCAGCAGGACCTACAGGCCAGCGGTCAGCAGGACCCACAGGTCAGTGGCCAGCAGGAACCACAGGTCAGTGGCCAGAAGGACCCACAGGTCCCCGGGCAGCTCCCAGCAGGACCCACAGACTGTGGGTCCTGCTGGGAGCTGGCTGCGGACTTGTGGGTTCTGCTGGCCACTGGCCTGTGGGTCCTGCTGGGAGCTGGCCATGAACTATAGGTCCTGCTGGCCTGTGGGTCCTGCTGGCCGCTGGCCTGTAGGCCATGGCCAGCAGGACCCACTACAGGTCACTGGGCAGCAGGACCCACAGGTCTGCGGCCAGCTCCCAGCAGGATCCACAGGCCACAGACACTTGGGCAGCTCCCAGCAGGGGCGAGATTGATGAGATGATCATGTGGGGGTCAGCTGGGGTTGTCAGGGTCTCTCACCTCAGCGATGGGTCGATGGCAGCTGCCAGATCAGGCTCAGCTCAGCAGGACAGGCCCTCCTCCTTGCAAGTTGCATAGCCTACTCCAGTCCTGGGGGGTGGGTGATGGCAATGCTCCTGTCCTGGGGTCAACTTCTGTTGCATGCACTGACTTCAGCCAGCGGCGTGCCCAGGCCAGCTGGGAGTTGTAGTACTAGTTTCCTATCCTCTCACTAGGCTCAGGCTGGCTGCACTGTTCTCCAGACTCACTCCACCCACCTGGAGCAGGGAGCTCGAGCACGCAGCAGTGGACTACAACTCCCAGAAGCAACAGCAGCGGCCGGTGGCCATCACGTCACTCTAGCCCCGACTTCCTCCGAGACAGACTAGTGATGAGTGAGTCCACCAAAAAAAATTGTAAGTGGGCAGGGCATAACCTTGGGGGGCACATGGGGGCTCACTATAATGTTGGGGGGTTGTGGCCCCCTTTAGCCTTTAGCCCCCCTTAGTGACGCCACTGCCAATGTCATTCACGTTACTAAAGAGAAGCACATGTGGGATTTTCATTGAATTTTATTTATTTTGATATTCCTTTTAAGTTTCTAAAGATATGAAAAATTATAATAAGGTAGTCAGCAATTGTTATTGACATAGACCAAGCATTACAGGGTGCTTGAATAGAAAAGGTGTATCAATTTAAATTGACACACCAAAATTAATGTAGGGTGTTGACACTAGCTTGGACTCTATAATCACATCTGTGTTGCTTTTTACCATTGCTTAGACTGAGTAATCAATTGATGGTGTTGTGTGGCCCTTGAAACATGTTGGTTCTTATACCCAACTGATGTTTTGAATAAAACTTTACTTTGGACTCTAATATTTCAGTGTGTTGCTTCAGTTTCAGAATCTGAATCATGATTACCACTATTAAGTGCTATACATTCTTGAGACAAGCTGTGCTTATGTTTCTCCCATTAAAATAATATGCTTATATGACATCATCTGTACCCCTCCCATTCTTTATGTTCTGTAAACTTACCCCTTCTTATGTTCTCTAAACCCGTTTTTGTCTTTCTGAAAATTAATAAAACTCAGATTGGAAGAAAAAAATATTTTTAGGTACTCATTGCCCAAGAGCAAAAATACTATATTGAAGCTTGTTAGTCCTTAGATGCAGTGACTACATTAGTTGATCTTGCCAGAAATGAAGTGTCCTTGTCATTTAAGCCTGGCATAGACAGGCAGTTTTTTTTTGTTCAACTCAGTGGGCTGAATAAGAAAAACTGAGGAGCTTGCTGCACTAACAATGCAATATTAGTACAGCGAGCTCCCCGCTGTGCTATTTCATTCTGACAGGGGGACCTCATTCTCTGATCGCATGTCAATCTGCTGCTGTTTCTACAGCATGCTCATTCGACAGAAGCTGGATGTGAGACCAGCTTCTGTCAGACGAGGAGCTGTACACATGGGCCGAAAGTCAGCCAGGAACTAACAAACTGACTGTTTTTGACCCATTTCCGCCCCATGTGTACCTAACAATAGTGTCAGTTGAACTAAAAGCACAAACAATGTTATCTTATTCTGTAAAGTACTTTTCTCCCAACACTTATGTAATGGTGATGAAGATAGTAAGACGTGTCTAGCCTGAAGTTCAGCATTCCTAGACACAATCAAGTGAGTGAGTGCCATTCTAGGACAAAAAGTGTGCTATTTTCAAAATTACTAGTTCAAAATTAAGGGGGAAAAAAATGAATGCAGCTGCTACATTCACGGACTGGTAAGTTGCAATATGCTATTTTTTGTTTTTGGATTTAGATACTCTTTAAACATAAGAATTATATTTGAATAGGGCTAAAAGTGCAATGACCCAGTATATGCAAGTGCAGTGTTCTGCTGCAATTACGTTGATTACATTCCTCCCTTATATTTCTACAGTAAATTGAAATCATAGCTTAGTGCTTCTTGGACATAGTGATTGCACTTTGACCCCTACATTATTCAAATGTTAACATACAACAGGTCCCGTTGTGCATCATTTAAAAAAACATCATCTGCGCTACCTGTTTTTGTTTTCTGCCTTAGAATTCTTGGCATCTGTTGACGCATGAAAGTTAATATTTTTTTATTTAAAATATAAAATGTGCTATGTCTTGCAGCAACATTTCTTGGACTTTGCTTTTGCTCTGGCAGCACAAACTGAATAGAGGATTGAAAACCTGTTATTCTGTCCGCCCGCCACAACCGCTGCAAAGAATGTGCTGTTGAATCCATTTGTTTGGCTGGGTCGGATGCCACTGGGGAAAGCATTAATAAATGTTCAATTGTCTGAAGCTATTCCATTACTGATTAGGCGTGATCACATCTGTGTTTCTGGTGTTTTCAGCTACAAACCTAATAAAGCAAGAATAAAACCCCTTGAAAATAGAGAAACATTGCCATCTCTATCTCTTGCATGAGATACAAAGACCATGACTAATGCTTCAAGACAACTAATGTTAAACAAATGCAAGACAAAGAGCAAAAGCAAACAGAGTATCTGGTAAAGAGTACATGTATTTCTTTAAATATGAATTTTCTCTTTAGGTACCAGTCCTATGACAAAGTTGAACAATGGGTTAATAGCATTTTTGTGAATGAGGCAATGGGGGTTATTTACGAAAGGCAAATCCACTTTGCACTGCAAGTGCACTTGAAAGTGCACTGAAAGTGCACTTGGAAGTGCAGTCACTCTAAATCTAAAGGGTAGATCTGAAATGAGTGGAAGCTCTGCTGATTTTATCATCCAATCATCTGCAAGCTAAAATGCAGTTTTTTTATTTTCCTTGCATGTCCCCCTCGGATCTACAGCGACTTTACTTCCAAGTGCACTTTCAGTGCACTTTCAAGTGCGCTTGCAGTGCAAAGTGGATTTTCCTTTAGTAAAAAACCCCCAATGAGTATCATATTATGATAATAATGTGCAATATGCATCAAAACAAAATTAGACAGGTGCATAAATTAGGGCACCCTTGTCATTTTGTTGATTTGAATACCTGTAACTACTACTACACACAATTGGTTTGGTGAGCTCATTAAGCCTTGAACTTCATAGACAGGTGCATCCAATCATGAGAAAAGGTATTTAAGGTGGCCAATTGCAAGTTGTTGTTCTCTTTGACACTCCTCTGAAGAGTGGCAACATGGGGGCCTCAAAACAACTCTCAAATGACCTGAAAACAAAGATTGTTCTACATTATGGTTTAGGGAAAGGCTACAAAAAGTTATCGCAGAGATATAAGCTGTCAGTGTCCACTGTGAGGAACATAATGAGGAAATGGAAGACCACAGGCACAGTTCTTGTTAAGGCCAGAAGTGGCAGGACACATAAAATATTGGAGAGGCAAAGGCGAAGGATGGTGAGAACGTTCAAAAACAGCCCACGGACCACCTCCAAAGACCTACAACATCAACTTGCTGCAGATGGTGTCACTGTGCATCCTTCAACAATTCAGTGCACTTTGCACAGGGAGAAGCTGTATGGGAAAGTGATGCGAAAGAAGCCTTTTCTGCACACACGCCACACACGGAGTCGCTTGAGGTATGCAAATGCACATTTGGACACGCCAGCTTCATTTTGGAACAAGGTGCTGTGGAATGATGAAACAATTGAGTTATTTGGTCATAACAAGGGGCGTTATGCATGGCGGCAAAAGAACACAGCATTCCAAGAAAAACACTTGCTACCCACAGTAAAATTTGGTGGAGGTTCCATCATGATGTGGGGCTGTGGGGCCAGTGTCGGTACTGGGAATCTGGTTAAAGTTGAGGGTCGCAAGTTGAAGTTACACCAGGGCTGGATATTTCAACAAGACAACGACCCAAAACACTGCTCAAAATCTACTCGGGCATTTATGCAGAGGAACAAGTACAATGTTCTGGAATGGCCATCCCAGCCCCCAGACCTGAATATCATTGAACATCTGTGGGGTGATTTGAAGCGGGCTGTCCATGCTCGGCAACCATCAAACCTAACTGAACTGGAGATGTTTTGTAAGGAGGAATGGTCCAAAATACATTCATCCAGAATCCAGACACTCATTACAGGCTATAGGAAGCATCTAGAGGCTGTTATGTCTGCTAAAGGAGGCTCTACTAAATATTGATGTGATTTTTCTGATGGGGTGCCCAAATTTATGCACCTGTCTAATTTCGTTTTGATGCATAGTGCGCATTTTCTGTTAATCCAATAAACTTAATTTCACTACTGAAATATTACTGTGTCTTTCAGTTATTTGATAGATCAAAATGAAATTGCTGATCCAAACACCCAAGTATTTATAAATGACAATCATGGAAATTGTCAGGGGTTCCTAAACTTTTGCATACAACTGTATAAAAAACTTTAAAACTTGAAAATGCTGCAATAGTTAATCATGAAAGTATATTACAAAAAATTATTTTGAAAAAGTACCACTGATGACATCCAGGTGGAAAATGGTTAACACCATCCAAAAGGCTTGCTGGTCAGACATGGAAGAAAGGCACCATGGGCCATGTTGGGATGGATGGAAGCCCGGTGAAGAAAGTTGCAGCCTTTTGCCTGCAAGCTGGTGGTCAGGCTGGTCCTGTGTCCAGAGATGGTACCAGCCTCTCAAAACTGCTCAAATCACGGTGTCTCCTTAGAGAAATTGCAAACGGGAAATGATCCATCGGCCATTATGCGTCCATGGCACCTTTCTTCAATGTCTGACCAGAAAGCCTTTTGGATGGTGTTAACCCTTTTCCACCTGGATGTCATCAGTGGTACCGTTTGCTTTTTTAAAATCATTTTTTGTTATATACTTTCATGATTAACTATTGCAGCATTTTCAAGTTTTCAAGTTTGTTTATAGTCTTTGTTTGCTTGGCTAACAGTGCAATAAACAAGTTTCTTTATTCAACCAATGTTTTTCATATGTACTTTCTGGATTTAAGTCGTCGAAGTTGTCTCTTACACTGAGAGCTTCAGCAGCTCCCTTCTCCCTCTTCTTCTAAAATAAGACAAACACATGCACAGCAATAAAGTGTTGAATTCAAGTAAATCTTCTAACCTAATAACATAACTTTCACTGCAAACAGCCTTATTTACTGCTGGGCTGAAAGAAAATTTGCTCAAATGTCCCATCAATATCCAATACATCAATCCCCAATACAGTTAATGTGTATATGGGGAAATTCCTCCCACTGCACTATTGTAGCCTGGCAGGGGGAGCTTCCCCACAATCAGAATACAATGATCACTGCTGGTAGCTTTAGCTGCGGCAGTGATTGTATGAAATAAACTGAACAGGCTGGTTGTACCAAAGTTGATCGATAGACTTTGTGAGAATAGGAGAAACTTGGTTTGACATCTCACATGATTGGCTGGCAAATATTGAGGGGTATTCCTTGTATTGAAAGGACAGGGAAGGAAGAAGAGGGGGAGGGGTGTGTTTATATGTAAAAAAAAATGCAAGGGTGGTAGAGAGGAGTGACATTGTGAATGGGACAAGGGGGGGGGTGGAATATGTGTGGGTAGAACTTCAAAGAGAAGAAGTGGGAAATTAATAGTGGGGGTATGTTTTAAGGCCACCCAACCTGAAGGAGGAGGAGGAGCAGGACCTACTATCACAGTTAGAAATGGCAGCGAGGTAGGGAAATGTCACCATAATGGGGGACTTCAAATATCCTGATATTGACTGGGCGGAGGGGACAGCTTACTCATTAAAGGCCCGTCATTTCATGAATGTCTTACAGGACAACTTCATGTCCCAATTGGTGGATTCCCGAACTAGAAAGAATGCTCTGTTGGTTCTATTAATTACAAATGATCCAAGTCTGATCTTAGATGTGGCAATACGGGACAACTTGGGATCTAAGGATCATAGGATGATCACATTTAGTGTAAATATAGATGAAAATATAAAAGGAGGCATGAGGATAGCACAAAAACACAAAATTTCAGACCAGCCAATTTTTCTGAACTGCGATCATTACTACATGACATCTATTGGGACCAAATCCTAGAAACAGCGAATAAAGAAGAAAAATGGGAATGCTTTAGGAGCATATTAAACAAAGGTATCACACAGCGCATTCCAATGGGCAATAAATATAGAAGAGCAAAGGTCAAACCTGGGTGGCTAAACTGTAATGTGAAAATCCTCATTAAAGAGAAAAATATGGCTTTTAAAAAATATAAGGGGGATGGGTCATCGTCAGCATTCCAACACTATAAGGAGTGTTAAAAACGCAATTAGGGCAGCTAAAAAAGATTATGAGAGGCACATAGCGGAGGAGAGTAAAAAAAATCCAAATACATTTTACACTATATATATATTTATACGATATATTAACAATAAAAAAGCAAGATCAGAGCACATTGCACACATAAAAAGACAAGGATGGGAGGATGCTTACAGATGACACAGGCAACTGTACTAAATACCTTCTCCTCAGTTTTTACGCAGGAAAAGGAGGGGTATACCGACTGTGACAATACTGTTAGTGACACATCATAGGACATATCCTTGTGGCTAACAGAGGCCAGAGTCAAGGAAAGACTAGATAAACGTAATATAAATAAATCACCAGGACTGGACGGCTTACACCCGAGAGTCCTGAGAGAACTCAGCCAGGTTATAGCCAGACCATTGTTCCTAATTTTTGCAGACAGCATACTGACAGGGATGGTACCAGCTGATTGGAGAAAAGCCAATACCAATATTAAAAAAAGGGCAGAGACAAATCCCTGGAAACTACAGGCCAGTCAGCTTAACATCAATAGTGGGTAATTTATTGGAGGGGATGATAAGGGACTATATCCAAAAATGTAAAAAAAGAAAAAAGTCTCATTAGTAGTAATCAGCATGGGTTTAAGAAAGGTCATTCTTGCCAGACCAATCCACTAACATTCTACGAGGAAGTGAGCTACCATCTAGACAGGGGAAGGCCTGTGGAAGTGGTGTTCTGGATTTTGCAAAAGCATGTGATACAGTTCCCCATAAGAGCTTAATTTACAAACTGAGGTCTGAGGGCATGGACCATAAGGTTTGTTCCCTGGGTAAAAAACTGGTTATAGGGGTGTGTCCAAAGGGTGGTGATAAATAACATGTATGCAGAAGTGGAAAGTGGGGTACCACAAGGTTCTGTCTTGGGACCAATTCTATTCAATTTATTCAGAAATGATATAGGGGATGGGATAAATAGCTCAGTTTTTATAGACGACACAAAAATAAGCAGGACAATAACTTCACATCAGGATGTAGAAATTTTACAAAAAGACCTGAACAAAATAATGACGTGGTCAACTGCATTGCAAATGAGGTTTAATGTGGAGAAATGTAAATTAATGCACTTGGGGGCAAAAAACATAAAAGCAAACTACTTACTAGGGGGAGAAGCTCTGGGGGAATCAAGGATGAAGAAAGATCTGGGGGTCCTAGTAGATGACAGACTGAGCAATAGCATGCAATGTTAAGCTGCAGCTACCAAGGCCTGCAGAATTTTAGCATGCATAAGAAAGGGGATATACTCCAGGGATAAAACGATAATCCTGCCACTATATAAAACTCTGGTTAGGCCACATCTGGAATACTCTGTCCAGTTCTGGTCACCAATCCTCAGAAGGGATGTGCTGGATCTGGAGAGAGTCCAACGAAGGGCAAGGAAATTAATAAAGGGACTGGATGACCTCAATTTCGAGGAATGACTACAAGCACTAAATTTATTCTCGCTGGAGAAGAGACGCTTGAGAGGGGACATGATAGCGATTTACAAATACCTCAATGGTGATCCCAGCATAGGAAATAAACTATTCAGTGTCAGGGAGTGTAAGAGGACACGGGGCCACAAATAAGTTAGGAGGAGAAGCGGTTTAACCTTATACTGCACAGAGGTATTTTTACTGTCAGGGCAATAAGGCTGTGGAACTCTCTTCCACAATTGGTGGTGGCAGCGGGGAGTATGGATATTTTTTCAAAAGACTCTTGGATGTGCATCTTAATGAATACATCATACATAGATATGGGAAATAATTATAGAGGCTGACACAAGTACACTTATACAGGTTGAACTGGATAGACTATTGTCTTTATTCAACCTTACCAACTATGAAACTATGTAACTATGATAGACTGACTTCAATACAACCAGCTTGCCTATACTGTAGTTGGATCAAAATGTGTCTGGTTCTTGATGAACCAGCCAAATTTTGATCTGTCTATAGTCAGCTTTAGAAGTGCTCTCCTTCTTTTATTTTAATTCTTGCTGCCTATAATTCAAGAGAGACTCTTGGGACATGGATGTAAGGAGCAGAGAGGACCCTGGGGACCTGATATAACTAGGGAAACTCTGGGACTCTCCTTTAGGATAGTGATTCTATGGACCTGATGAAAGTAGGGGGGATCTGGAGACCCTGATGTAAGAGACGGTGACTGTGGGAACCCTAACATAAGGGGAGTGACTCTAGGGACCTTGATGTTGGGGGGGTGACTCTGGGGACCCTGATATAAGGTGGGTGGTTCTGGTGACCCTAATGTAGGAGGAGGGATAATTCTGGAGACCCTGATTTAAGGCTGAGGAACCCCAGGGACCCTGATGTTAGGAGGGGTGACTCTGGGGACCATGGTGTAAAAGAATAACTCTGGGGACCCTGATGTTGGGGGGGACTCTGGGGACCCTGATGTAAGTGGGTGGACTCTAATGTAGAGGGAGTACTCTGAGAACTCTTTTTGAGGGTGATGAGGATTCTTGGTGTAAGGGGGGAGTCTGATGTGAACAGATGGGCTCGTCCTGATACTGCAACCCATATGTTGTGTTATACATTACTTACTTCTAACCTTGTTGTGCCCTAAACTCATCAGTATAAACCTGAAAGAGATTCTAATTCTTCCTAATTCCACTACATAAAAGTTATTCTACTCAAATCTCTGTCCTTATTGGAAAGAGTAATTTCACATAAGAAGTGAGATGATATTTAGGTACTGAAGACAAATAGCTATAAAAACCTGTCACATTTTCCAACCTTTCCCCATTATAAAAAAAATAAAAGTTTTGGTTGTAGTTTCTGTTTAAACATATGGAGCTTGGAGCAGGTGATGCTGAAAATGGTATACTAAGAGGTTCACACTAAATCTATTTTTGCCAATCATCCAGAGGTGTCAGGTCAAAACAGCCTAAACTGACTGTGATCCAAACTATTGACAGATACTTTAAAACTCTTTCTACTTCCTCTATTTTATATGAAAGAACTGCAATTATATCCTGAAGATGAAAAAGTGCTTTCCTTAACATTCCTTCTTACAGTGACTGGAAACTATACAATGACAGCCCAAAAGAAAGGAAATAGCAGACAAAACAAGTCTGAGGGATAAAGTGAACATGCCATGACCTCCTGGCTGTATCAGGAGTTAGACTTTTTAGACCTATTCTGTGGCTAAAAGCCCACTTTAAAGAAAAACTCAATAAGTAAGTGTTTCACGTAGCTAGCTGAAGGTTTAATGTAATAAAAGAAAAGTTCACATACTGGGAGGATCATGCCCTTAAAAATATTTTAAAGAATTCTAAGACTTCAAAATGTACCTTGTGTCTGAAGAGCTCTTTAAAATCCATCAGTGCCTTGGACAAAAATTAGATACTAAAAAAACTACACCTGCTTAAGGAGGCACATTGACTGCCTGATCAGGACATAAAGTACTTTTTCCCTATTGAACATCAATGAGAAATTGAGAATAAAGTGTAAAATGCTAAGGAGAAGTAGAGTGCATAGTTCAAAAATCTTTAATGTGACAGCTTTGCTCCAACGGTAGGGATTATAGAATATTAAGCTTATTTAAATCTTCTACACACCTAAAACCACTGCACATTTTTTTCACTTCCACAGGCTAATAAAATAATTACAGAGTCTGTTATGAGTAAAGGGTAAAAGCAACCAAGTTTAAACTTTTATTTTTTAACTGCCACCAGGAAAATAAAAAATTCTATTTGACTGGTCGTAATAGGTGACATTGTCACTTTTCATAAACTTGCACGACAAACTCCCAGAAAAGAATATCAAATATTTACACAGCAATTAGCCAAACTGTTGGTACATGTCATTGCCAATATTCACCAGAAGTGCTGCTGTTGGAATCTGGACATTATAACTACCTAAGTTCTCAAGGAAATTCCCTGAATTAACATGCACAAGGCGTCAAAATAAAAGGAAACATGTAATAATAATAATAATAATAATGTGGTAAATTAAGTATCTAAACATTTTTTTTCATTTTGGAAAATAGTAGGGAAGTTTAAAAACCACTGTAATTCTTTTGCCCTCTGTGCCTCATTAAGGAGATTTCACTTAACGTCCTGTTCTGTAAACTCAAAAGGAAATGAGAAAGTATATTTCCAAAGTAATGGAAAGTCCCTTGTAGTTGTCTTCACTGAATGATTTCCCCTCTAATAATATTCTGGTTACAACTTAAAAATTTGGATTTGCCCTCACTTTCATTCCTGGTTTCAGGACACTTAGAGCTAGTAAATCTGCCTAATAGGGACACTGACAGCATCTTCATGTAGAAGCCTCGACTATTAGATAGCTCACTACCTCTATAGAAACAACTACATCTGAACCCTTGTTGACTGACTGCTATTAGAGATAAAAAGGTTAGTGTACTGTCTACCAGTTAATTACCCTGGTTAACCTCTGCCTTTTTATAACTCTTCAGGATCTTAGCAGGGATATTAACCCCACTTCACCTTGGATCTTTGTTCCACCACTCAATGTGCTTGTCCCATACTAATCACAAAAGATAAAATAAAATTGGCAGGATCTTGATGACCAAAAGTCTCACTGGTCAGTTCAGGTAACAGGTTACCGACTTATCTATAACAAGGTGGCGTTCCTTATAAGAACAGGGTAAACATTAAAATTAACCACTTCCCGCCCGGCCCATAGCAGATGATGGCTGGACGGTGGTTCAGTTATCCTGACTGGGCATCATATGATGTCCAGCAGGATAACATGCACACATCGCGGCGATCGGTGGAGCGGTGTGTCAGTCTGACACACCGCTCCACCGATCTTGGTAAAGAGCCTCCGGCAGAGACTCTTTACCACATGATCAGCTGTGTCCAATCATGACTGATCACGATGTCAATAGGAAGAGCCGTTGATCGGCTTTTCCTCACTCGCGTCTGACAGACGCGAGTAGAGGATAGCTGATCGGCGGCTCTCCTGACAGGGTTGTCTGTGCTGATTGTTTATCAGCGCAGCCCCCCCTCAGATGACCACACTGGACCACCAGGGATCGCCACTAGGACCACCAGGGAAGGGGGCAACATGTGGATGGCCAGGTATGTACCCCATGGCCATCCACATGTGCCCAATGTGCTCATTCAGTGCCCAATCTGTGCCAATCAGTGCCCACGAATGGGCACTGATTGGCACCATTATATTGCAATGATGCCCAGCAATGCTACCAATCAGTGTCATCAGTGCCACCCATCAGTGTCCATCGGTGCCACCTTTCAGTGCCCATCCATGCCCATCAGTGCCCACCTATTAGTGCCCATCAGTGCCCATCTGTGTCACCTATCAGTGCCACCCATAAGTACCTATCAGTGCCACCCATAAGTACACATCAATGCCACCTACGAGTGCCCATCAGTGCCACCTATGAGTGCCCATCGGTGCCACCTATGAGTGCCCATCAGTGCTGCATACCAGTGCCACCTATCAGTGCCCATCAGTGCCACCTATCAGTGCCCATCAGTGCCGCCTATCAGTGCCCATCCTCAGTGCCCGTCAGTGCCACCTCATCAGTGCCACCTCATTGGTGCCACCTCATCGGTGCCCATCAGTGCTGCCATATCAGTGCCCGTCATTGAAGAAGAAAACGTACTTATTTACAAAAATTTTTAACAGAAACAAAGAAAAACTTGTTTTTTTTCAAAATTTTCGGTCTGTTTTTATTTGTTGCACAAAAAAATAAAAACCGCAGAGGTGATCAAATATCACCAAAAGAAAGCTCTATTTGTGGGAACAAAATGATAAAAAAATTTTTGAGTACAGTGTAGCATGACCGCGTTACTGTCATTCAAATTGCGACAGCGCTGAAAGTTGAAAATTGGCCTGGGCGGGAAGGTGTCTAAGTGCCTGGTATTGAAGTGGTTAAAGGAAGGGGTGGGAGAAGGACCCAATGGTGTAGAAAAAAAAATATATAGATTCAAAGAAGGCATAAACAAAAGCAAATTGCACAAAATAAAAGTTCCTTCTCCTTAAGTGGAGACAAGGACACCGTTGGGTCCTTCTCCCACCCCTTTCTTTAATTTGCTTGTCCCATAGTGCAATCATCCTCTTGCCAAGCAGTGGTGCCAATGGTATCACCCACTTTCTGCCCCCTTCTGCCTAGTTATACTGTATATTAATTGAATCCACCATGTGCTTAGTAGCACAAATTTAGACCACTTCTGCCTTGTTGTTCATAAGAGGTATATTGAGAACCCACCATGTGCTGAGTAACACCACTGCCTATGAATACAAGTGAAACAGTTCGAGTTCAGGAAGAAGGTGGTTTCACCATGGTCTTAAAGATTTTTATAGAATACAATGATACTATTTCTCTAGGTTTTGATTTATCTGTTAATTACAATATAAGCAATTACTCCTATAGCTTACAGGTATTTTCTAAGATTTAAGTGATCACAATCTTAGTTTATGTATTTTCCACAGAATTTTTTTTTATTGGGACTGAGATGCTGGCTAATGGAAATCATTGGGCTTGTGCAGTTCTTTTACATGACCAGCCGCTGAAGCACTTTTGGAGGAAAGGATTAAAGTGGCCAAGTTCAAAGAAAAAGAATCTCCTACACTTTAACCTATACAATTCCATTACACATTTCAGACCAGAACTTGAATCCCTGGTGATGGGGGAGTATTGCAGCCTCAAAACTTATTGGCTTATTGCCTTTGGACTTCTACAATGAAATAAATACTCTTGAACTCCTAATCCTTTAGTGTGGCACTCTTGTTTCTCCCTATACTCATACATATAAACCTGAAAGAGATAAAAAATGTTCCCAATTCCACTAAATATAAGTTCCTATAAGTTTATCTCTGCCCCTGTTGGAGAGATTTGTTTCACACAGGAAGTGTGGTGATATCTCCCTATTGAAGACAGACATCAATAAAAACCTGACACAGGTTTTAACCTTTCTCCACTATATACAGAACTAAAAAAAGGTTTTGGTTGCACTCTCAGTTTAAATTCCTAGGCTTAGAATAGTCGATCCAGAAACTAGAATACTAAGAGGCTTTTTACTTTACCACCTAATGTGTCTGCCCAATGCCATGGTTGTCCTCATGCCAAACAGTGGTTCCAATGATATCACCAACTTTCTGCCCCCTTCTACATAATGATACATTAGTGGAATCCATCATGTGCTTAGTAGCTCCCTTGCTCAGCATGAAGACAAATTTGAATCGCTTCTGCCCTGTTCTTTATAAAAGGTATAAAGAGCACCCACTATGTGCTTATTATTAGTGGTGCACCCCAAGGTTCAGTGTTTCCATTTCCATTTTTGGTCTTTTTCCAACAGAAAGATGTCATGAAGAATTACAAAATAGAGAACCAACTGTAACATCAGTGTTTACATTCAGCACATTGTGAAACAGTAGGAACACTGGAACAGCTACAGTATACTGTAAGTCAGGATATTTATCCAACAAAAGGGTATAAGCATAAAGTCACTCTGTATATAGCATTATTGGTGAATAAAAAGGAAGAGGGAAAAGAGAAGAAGGGAAGAAGAAAAGAGAAAAAGATATGATACAGAAATAGAAAGAATCCCATCCATCCACAAGCTCCCCACCGACCACTTATCCAGTTACCAATAAACATTCAATAATTGTAAATAAGTAAGCCAGGGCTTTCATATCTTATCAAAAAGTATTTGTTTATCCTGCAAGACACTCAATATTTTTTCATTAAGCATGATCCAAGTCAACAGGGCCAAGTCGACTACCGGTCAGGTTCAGTGTTTAAACCCTTACTTTTTAACATATTTATAAATGATATCTGGGATTAAAAGTACCATTTCAGTTTTGCAGATCACACCAAGCTGTGCAGTGAAATAATGTCTTTACAGGATGTTTTCAGCTCAAAAGCTGTTCTCAATGCACTATTTAATTGGAAAACTATGCTTGGTTTAGGTTTAGGTAATTGAATGTTATTAAAAAGTACCTTTCCTTTTCAGCCGCTGTAATTTTCTCAGAATGCAATGCAATATGTGTACTGAACACACCCTAGGAACATCATTTTCTGCGTGTGTGATTGGCTCACAATTTTCCCAGAAGCCTGCCTAAAATACAAGTCAGATTTCAGGCATTCCCTGCAACTAAAAATTTCATTTTTGGTGAGATACTCCCAATAGGAACACGTCTAAAGGGATGCAGGCCCAGCAAATTTCTTCTTTAGTGCTCTGCAGCTGCACAGCTGATTATTAATTACTTACTTACTGCAGCAGGCTGGCTCCCCTGTGCAAAATCACGTTACTGTACGTGATCTTGTGGGGTCCAGATAGCAGGCGCGTGCGTGTACCTGCTGCACAGAGGGGGTGCCGATGTTCGTGCCCGACGGTCGCAACGAGCGATCATGACCGGGCGACACAGAACAGGGATGAGTGTGTGTAAACACACTCATCCCTGCTCTGTTCTGACAGGAGTGACAGATCGTGTGTTCCTGTTAGCTAGGAACCACGATCTGTCACTTCCTGTAGTTAGTCCCTCCCCCTTCAGTTAGAATCACCTCCCAGGGAACACAGTTAACCACTTCACTGCACCCTAGTGTTAACCCCTTCACTGCCAGTGACATTTGTTACAGTAATCAATGCATTTTTAACTGCACTGATCGCTGTATTAATGCCAATGGTTTTAAAAATATGTCAAAATTGTCCGATGTGCCCACCATAATGTCACAGTCATGATAAAAATTGCAGATCTGAAATTTGTAAATTATTTTTGGAAGTACCAATATGTTTAAAATGATGGTACTTCCAAAAATAATTTACAAATTTCAGATGTTGCCAGTAAGGATTCCACAGAGTTTTTTCAAAATAATTAAAACAATATTGTTAAAATACATTTGGCATAATAAAAAACTGAGAATTAAATTTGCACAAATCACAAGGAAAAGGGAGCACGGAGGATTAGCAACCCCCAGACATAAGTAGGTATTATAAAGCAATAGTCTTGTCACGAATGATTGAGTGGACAAACAGAAATAGTGAAAAAAAGTGGGTGGAGATAGAAAACACAATAAGTAAAACCACATTGCACAAAAACATATGGATACCACGAAAGTTCAGATCAATGGATTCAGAAACTCACGAAATAACTAAAAACGTTTTCAAAATCTGGGATATAGTACACACGAAGAATGAATGGAGATACAATTCACCATTATTAGCACTCACAGGAACAAATTTTTTCACTCCAGGAAAGGAAATATTTGTAGGACGAGAAATAAGAAATCCACAATTGAAAGATATCACCACACAAGGTAGAATTAAAACACGACTAGAATTAGAAGAAATTAATGGGTGGAAGATAAGCAAATGGAATTGTTGCCAATTAAAACATCTAGTAAATACAATACCACATCCACTTAGAGAAGAAGAGAAATTAAGCCCCTTGGAAAAATTTTGTTTCACCAAAACGCCACTGAAAAATGGAATATCAAGAATCTATGGAATATTGGCTGACTTAGATGGACAAGAAAGACCTGAGTACATTAAACAATGGGAGAGAGAAATGAATTTAAAATTTGAAGATCAGAAAGTGGAAAAGATGATATAAATGGGATACAATAATGCCTGGGATATGAAGACCATTGAAATGAACTATAAGCTGTTAGCAAGGTGGTACCTGACACCAGTAAGAACCCACAGTTATCAACAAGAGAAAACACCCTTGTGTTGGAGAAAATGCGGTCAAAGAGCAATGATGACACATTTATGGTGGGAGTGTCCAATAATAATGGATTACTGGCAAGAAATAGTAAAAACTATAGGGGAGATAACTGGTGAGAGAATGGAACAAAATATATGGACCTGCTTGTTTCACAACCATAAAATACCAAAGAAACAATATATGAGATCAATGGTTCCAAAACTCCTGAATGCCGCAAAGAGTCTGATCCCAAAATATTGGTTAAAAAGTGGAAAACCAGATATAAGAGAGTGGTACGAAAAAATAGACTATTACTGTAAAATGGATTTGCTGAAAAACAGGGAGAGAAGAGATAACAAGTGTAATAGTTTATGGGAGGGATGGAAATTATATAAAACCTCTGATATATACTTAGACAAGATGAAGGAGGGAGTAGGTAATGAACTAGAATGATAAGGATTTTGGGAAGAAGCAAACCAGATAGAAGTGGGAGGGAGGGCGGGAAGTCGGGGATAACTGATTGAGTGATAAGGAAGGGATAGAGGAATTGTGGTAGTTATATATTTTTAACTTTTTGTAATTAAAATAAATATTTGTTTGGAAAATTAATAAAGAAAATCTTGAATAAATCCACAATGATGTGAAAAATGAGAGGGGACAAATTTGATAATTTGATCTCCAAAGTTGATACAACGTCTCTCAGAAAATTTTCGCTGAAGTGGAAAAAAAAAAAATTGCAGATCGCCGCCATTACTAGTAAAAAAAAAAAAAAAATAATAAAAATGTTATAAATCTATCCCTTATTTTGTAGACTCTATAACTTTTGCGCAAACCAATCAATATATGCTTATTGCGATTTTTTTTTACCAAAAATATGTAGAAGAATATATATCGGTCTAAACTGAGTAATAGTTTTTTTATATATTTTTGGGGGATATTTATTATAGCAAAAAGTAAAAAATAATGTGGTTTTTTTTTTTCAAAATTGTCACTCTTTTTTTGTTTATAGAGCAAAAAATAAAAATCGCAGAGGGGATCAAATACCACCAAAAGAAAGCTCCATTTGTGGGAAAAAAAGGACGTCAATTTTGTTTGGGTACAACGTTGCACGGCCGGGCAATTGGCGGTTAAAATGGAGCAGTGCAGAATCGCAAAAAGTGCTCTGGTCAGGAAGGGGGTAAATTCTTCCTGGGCTGAAGTGGTTAAAGAACTGTACAGAGTACATAGAAGGGCAACCAAACTGATAAGAGGCATAGAGGAGCTCAGCTATGAGGAAAGATCAGCTGAACTGAATTTATCCTCTTTTGAGAAGCACAATTAAGAGAGGATACAATCATGAACAAATACATAACTGGTTCATATAGTAAACTTGGTGTAAAGTTATTTACTCTCAGGTCATTACAGAGAACAAGGGGGCACTCTTTACATCAAGAGGAAAAGGGATTTAACCTGTACATACAGAAAGGCTTTTTTACAGTAAGAGCTGTGAAAATGCAGAATAGACTCCCTAAAGAAGTAGCTCTGGCCAGCTCAGTAGATTATTTTAACCACTTTGCGCCGGCGCCTCCTGGTCCTTTAAGAGGTGTCATATGCCGGGAGGTGGGGCAGGGTTTATGATCATGTGACTGCTGTAATTGTCTTCCACGGTAGTCACATGATTGGAAATCTCCCAATCGATGCTTGCATTTTCTGTTAGCCGAAGGTACCTATGTAGGTAACGCACGGGGCACACATTCTCGGCACAGCTGTGTTTTTAGTGTGGTACGCAAATATGTGGCTGCTCTGTGCCAAGCTCTACCCGTCGAGAGGCTGCATATTTGCATACTGTCGTCGTTAAGGGATTAAAAAGAGCTGGATGTATTCCTAAATGCACAAAATAGACCTGGATACCAATATCTATAGGTAATAACACCAGAGGTAGTTGATCTAGGGAATATCGGATTACTTCCTGGGGGACCATGAAGGATTTTTTTCCCCCACTGAAGTGAACAAGATCATGCTTTTTTTGGAGGATTTTTGTGCTTTTTTTTTTCTTTTGGTTGAATTAGATAGACTAGTGTCTTTTTTCAACCTGACTAACTGTGTAACTATGTGCTGAGTAACACCACTAGCTATGATTAGTTATATTGTATATTGGTTGAATTCTCAGCATTTGTCTTCATGCTTCACTGCTCAGCATGAAGACAAATTTTGACCACTATTGCCTTGTTCTTCATAAGAGGTATAAAGAGTATCCACCATGTGCCGAGTAACACCACTGCCTATGAATACAAGTTAAAATGGGTCATGACAGAGTTCAAGAAGAAGGTGGTTTTACCATGGTCCTAAAGATTTTTTTAGAATATCTTTCTGGGTTTTGATTTATTTGCTAAGTATAGGCAACCTGGAAAACATTGTAGTCTAGATTCTTTGTAACTAAAGATTAGCAAACAAATTGTTGTCAATTCCTGCAAACCATACTGAAAACCCATTCTGGATGGGTTCTCAATATATTCATAGAAAGCAGCATGATGTTTTAGGGAGTTTTGTGGGAAAAAAAGGGTATGCTGGCTTAAGTTTGAACTCGGTAGGAGAGAACCTGTGTTACAAACGGTATGAATAATCCATGAAGATTGGGCATGGTGTGGTTAAGAAAAGAAAAAACTCATGCTTTTCCAGAAGAGTTCCAAAGTGAGTACTAGTAGGGCAGATAATCAAGTTAGGACTCCAGTGCATAAAAAAACAATTCTCATCTTTCCAGTGAGGTTCATTCCTAAACAGTAGCAATAGAGGACTCCAGTAAATAAAGAAAATAACTGACAGCTACCCAGAGCACATCACTAAGCAGGTCATATAAGAACAGACACAAGTGTGGGTAGGCGATCTTTTAAAAAAACACAAACATTTGCTATTCATTGTGCCAACACATCACCTCCAGGGGCGTAACTACCACCATAGCGACCCATGCGGGCGCTATGGGGCCCGCAGTCATGTGGGGCCCAGTAAGGTTAAGAGCACCGCTGGCACAGTCTCCCAGCCAGGGGAAGAGAGAGGAAAGGAAGAGGCGAACTGTCCGTATCAGCAGAGAGCTGAATTGCCCGATGTAAGAGCTTTCATTAGAACTTCCAGTGTTCCCGGGGCTCACGTCACATAGCTCCACCTTTTGGTCCGGTGCCTTTGTTAGACAGAACGCCAATCCAATGCGGGACATGTGACGTCATCAAAGGCGTTGGGCCAAGAGGTGGGCCTATGTGACGATGAGCCCCGGGAAGACAGGAAATTCAAATGAAAGCTATTACAGCGGGCAATCCCGCTCTCTGCTGATCCGGGTGGCTTGCCTCTTCCTCTGCATAGGTGGGGCTGTATGGGGCACAGGCAGACCAGGCTGTATTGGGCACAGGTCACGCTGTATGGGGCACAGGTCACGCTGTATTGGGCACAGGTCACGCTGTATTGGGCACAGGTCACGCTGCATTGGGCAGAGGTCACGCTGTATGTGGCACAGGTCACGCTGCATTGACACTAGGGCAGCTGTGTGGGGGGGGCTCTTTGCAGGGGGGCCCCATACAACATTTTGCTATGGGGCCCTGCTATTTCTAGTTATGCCCCTGATCACCTCTAATAAAGTGAAGTGACTTATACTCACCAGACCCCACAGTGCCCTGGTGCATGTGAAAAGCTCCATCATTTTGCATTGGTGAAATGCTATCGTTATAGCCTTGTATAAAATGCCAGCATTTTGCATTGGTTGCTCGTGGCTTTACTGTGCTAGTGGTCGATGGTTTTCTAGTAAAAATGGGGAAGGTTTAGAATCTCTGTCAGGGTTTCACTGCTGTCTCAAACCAAAAGAAATCACCTCGGTGAAAACACAGATGGCATAGTTCTACGTACAAATACTAGCTCCACCTCTGTCCAAAACTAAAATGAAAGTTTTAGCTGGAGTTGTGCTTTAATGGTGATTATATTTATGTATACAGGTTATTTAAAAATCAAATAAAAAAAAATAAAAATATGTAATTTACTCTGTATTTTTGTTTTCAGATCTTATATGTTGTGATTTAAATTATATAAGCATTTTTTCATGGTGTGTCTGTGTGTATGCCTTGAAATTAATCAGAATTAATTGGGATTTGTATTGAAGTGAATTTTTGAAGCAGCGTGCTTCAGTATAAATTAATGTGATCAACAATTAAAGCAAATGTCTGTTTGGAAAAGCTTGTACATTATTTCTTCCAATTATTAAATGGGAGAATTTATCACAGTGGTGGTTGGTAATAAATGCATGATCAGCTTTGTTATTAATATGTAAAGTGTACATGCAATGCACACATATGGTGTTTTTAATAAGGCAGAGAAAAGAGCAATGCTAATTTAAATTTTTGCATTGCATTATTGTGTCTAATATGTGTGGGTGACAGTTGCTGCGGATGACTGTCAAGCTATGTTGAAATTGGTTTTAAATGATCTATTTAGCATTCCCAATCCATCAACGTTTTTTATCCAGTTTTTATGCATCCCTTCCTTGGTGAAATGATGTATATTTTTTATTCATCCCCCGTTCTTGAATATCTAGTTCCGTTTAGTGCATATTCTATTATGAGGGGAATGTCCGGATTGATTTCCGGGTTAGTGATAGGTTAAGTGTACCATGTGGTTCGTTGTCATGGATACTTACCTTGTATATAGCGCGGGTGCCCACGTCGTATCCTCATCTGCTGATGAAGTCCCCGCCCACTGGGACGCAACGCGTCCAGAACGAGGATACGTCGTGACGTCACCCGCGGCCACTGCGCATCCACACTACTAGACGGAGGTTTACATCGTTACCGTTGTCTTACATGCATATACCCAGCGGTTCACATGTGAGTGACTTATTTTAGTTTTTTAATAAAGCTTAGCATACAGAGAGCACTATTCTTTCGCCATTTCTTTTATATATATCGTGGTCATATTGGAGCGTCTGTTATCGGAGCCCTTTGGTCCTGGAGGAGTGTTTGACATCTGAGCCCTGACTGAAGCCTGCATATGCTGTATCTTGCTTGATTTAAGTGATTTATGACCCTCTATAACAAAAGGGTCCATTCTTTCAGGTGAGAGGCCAACCTATTCCCTGGTGGTGGGCTGTCTGAAATTACCTCTTCAGAATCCGGTGTTTGCTCGCACTTGAGGATGATGTATTGAACACCCACATGGATATTGTTATGGTGGTGGACTTTAGTGTTTTATTTTGATTCTAGCGCTGCACTATCTGATTTTATATTTATGTTAAGGGATTTGTCTATTGACCCTAGTGTTCAGCAGCTATACAACGTATATTTACCATTTCGCGCTGATTTGTTATTTTTTATTTAGTCATTTGGTTAAAACCAGGATAATAGGTGTCAAACTGAGAAAGGAAAACACAGAGAATAATAAGCACCTGATAGTTCTAATCTTTTCCGCTTTACAAATTAAAAGTTATTCTGTTGCTGTATCTGTCCACAGCGGAAATTTCCTGCTTTTATGACAGCCTGTTAGGGAAGAGCTCAAAGTTCAGTCTTAGCACAAGTTTTTACTCATTTGTTGAGAACCAAACATCATGTATTGTAGTGGTATTTCTACTATGTACCGCTTACTCATTCACATGGGGCAATATATGAGGGCCCCTTATTGTTAAAAGAGGCTTCCACATTCCAATAAGTCCCCTGTCCATAGACCAGGGATGTGGGGGAGAAACCCTTGTTCTCATCAATATGGGGACAAAGTGCTTTGCTAGGGGAGTTACCCAATGCAAGGTACACCTCCATGCTGAGGGCATGTGGCTTGGTATGGTTCACAAAGGGGGAGGAATGTTAACCCCCCCCTTTTCTGACCGGCCAGACTACATGCTCAGATATGAGTCTACTAATAATTCTTGCAGGGTACCCTACATTTATTTTAATGTTTTTGTGTAGGGTTCCTTCTTAAATATAATACCTTATGGTTCAGGACGACACGTCCGTGTCCACTCCACTCATGCAGAGTGGACGCAGATGTAAATGGAACGGTCATTTTACACCTGACTGCCTTCCAATCCAATCTGCTAGACATAAGGGAAACGGATCCCCATCTGTCTCTTATTGGCGGATCAGATTTAACATGTTCATTTACACCCACCGATCCATAGAGAAGAATGGAGGTTCCAATCGAGTATGCCTGAAAAAATGACAGGCTAACCAGTCAGCTGTCATAATATGTGATTTCCAGATGTGTGTAGGGGGTCCTCATCCACCTTGCTATTACCTCTATGCATTTCGCAGGATGAACCCGCAACTTCAGGAGGCCTTTAAGGGATAATCTAGAAGGTAAATATAAACAAATATCTTTTATGTAAAGTATAAATATTTACTAAAAAAGTAAGTAGAATAGTTACATAGTTGGCGAGGTTGAATAAAGACAACAGTTCATTCAGTTCAACCTGTGTTGGTGTGTGTGTGTGTGTAGAAAATAATTTCCCATATCTCTATATATTGTTTTCGCTAAGATGCACATCCAAGAGTCTTTTAAAACTGTCCATACTTCCTGCCAGCACCACCGATTGTGGAAGAGAGTTCCACATGCTTATCCCCCCATGCAGCTTAAGGTTAAACTGCTTCTCTTCGAGTCTCATCGTACAGCCTCATGTCCTCTTACATACATCTCCTTAATATGCTACAACATTATTCCTGGGAACCAACGTATCATTGGCTCTCATTGGATTTTGTTTCTTTATATACGTCCATTCCACATAATGTTGGACTACAAGCTGTATAGTATTTCCTTAACAAAGAATCATTACTCAATTCACGCCAGATATATTTTTTGTTGGAAATTTTGGAATACTGTCTCACACACAATTACTTTGAATCTAATGGTGAGTTCTATATCCAGACCCAAGGCACAGCCATGGGGGCAAATTTTGCCCCCAGCTATGCAAACCTCACCATGGGTTATTGGGAACACCACCATATACAGAAAACAACCCATATGCATCTCATATAGTTTTTTACGGACGTTACATTGATGACGTTGTCATCATTTGGGATGGTCCAGAGTCTTCCATCCCTACATTTGTACAGTATTGCAATAGTAATACCATGGGTCTATCATTCACCTCAGTATCTGATAGTAATAAACTTGCCTTTCTGGATCTGGAACTATTCCATCACAGTAACACTATTTGTGCACAGAACTACATCAAACCCACTTTAGGTAACTATTATTTTCACTGTAACAGTTGTCATCATCCACGATGGGTAAATAATATTCCCAAAAGCCAATTTTGCTGTCAAAAACACAATTGTACTTGAGCAGAGGATTACCACACCCATGGTCAACTACTGAAAACTACATTTAGAGAAAAGGTCTATCCTGAAGATATTGTTGAGGGTGCCTTCCAACATTACCTTCACAAAAATGTTGGGAACGTGAGAGAAGATAAAATAGAGGATGCTTCACAACCAGTTTGTTTCATTACACAATTTCACAGATTTAGGAAAATGGAAAACATACTGTATTTGTGAAGCATTGGTCCATTTTGGGTGAAGATCCTCATCTAAAATCCACAATAAGTGATCGACCACTAGTTGCATATAGATGAGCAAAACATATAAAAGCGCAACTAGCTCCAAGTAAAATAAAATCAGTACACCCAAGTACTAGTGTTCCTTTAACCTTCTTTAATAATAAAGGGATGTACCAGTGCAAAAAATCCCTATGTCTAACATGTTCCCACATGACATATAGGCAGAACGAATTCTCCCATAAAGGTAAACAGTACATTATACCAGATTTTTTTAATTCTGGATCCGAATACGTGGTATACCGCTTGACATGCCCATGCAGCCTACTTTATGTAGGCCGCACTATACGCACACTTTGGAAACGGTTTGGGGAGCATCGTAATTCTGTGGAAAAGGGCATAGACAATCATAGTGTTCTGAGACACTTTAAAGAATTCCATAGGATTACGTGTTTGGGTGATAGAAGCTATACCCAACACATTCCCCATCGCCGAATCTTATAAACGGTTATGTGAGAGAGAAAATTATTGGATATATACTTTGGATAGCCTATCGTCTGGAGGGCATTGAAATCAATATTTTATTGTAACACCTCAATGTAATATTTTACTGCGATTTACTGTTATGTTACTATGGATCCAACACTTGTTAAAAATTATTGTTAAAAATTATTGTAAAAAATCATTACAAAAATCATGATAAAAAACCTACTTGCAAATATTGATATGCAGTAAAAAATAACTACCCCAATCCAGTAACCATCCCCCAACCAACCCATTTTAGTTTCTATACCAGGAGATATTTTTGTCCAGTCTAATCCATTTTTTCTTCCCCCCCTATTTCCCCACCCCCAATTTTTAGTCCCATCTAATAATATAATATCATATTTATGTGTCAATTTATGATTATTATCATTTTAGGGTATTAATTGATAAATTATGAAATCATTAGATCATTTATGGCCAATTCAATCTTTCTTTTTAATAAATGCCAGTATAAATGCAGGTCTATTGTGTACATAATAAAAGATCCCCACTATATATATGTTAATATAGCCCTATACAGTTCAGTACATTTGTATAGGTTGTCTTCTTATTCCCAAACTATCATTCTAAATTAGTATCATTATTCTTTATAGATAAATTGTCAGACTATTATGGCTCCATTGGTCGTCTGCTGTGAGTATGGAAATCCAGTCCATAGTTATTAAGTAGTGGTAGATATAACCCTATTACAGCCGCACTATTATACTGTGTTCTTTTGTATAATATTGTTAGTAATTTTTGTGTCTTTTTAAAGGAGGGTACTACCTTAGTATATTGCCATTTTTTGAAAAAAGATAGTATTGCCATAAGATAGTATTGCTGTCTCTATAAGATAGAAATGTTGTGTTATTAAGCTGTGTTCCGTTAGTTGCTATGGTTACTGGGCATACCAGTCGTGTCTAGTTCCCCTCCCCTGTATGGTATATTTAGCCAACTCCAAAATGGCCACCAGCAAAGCCTGAGGAAGGAGCACGCATGCTCCAAACGCGAAGCACCGCCCGCCGACTCTGTTCCCAAAAGTGGCGTCATCACAGAGCATTGCCGATCCATGCTCCAGCTCTCTAGAGGCGCTGTGAGCCAACAGTGCAAATGGATTGTAGCCAGACAACAGATCGCCTCCACCAGCCAGTGATGCCCAGTGCTATCCTGGAACAGTGCAGATGAAACTTATAGTATATACACTCATGCTGGAAAATGTTGCTCATTTGTGAGTGTTTTTAACCACTTGCTGACCACCTCATGCAGATATACTGCGGTAGAATAACATGGGCAGGCGAAGTAACGTATCTGTACGTTACTCCCCTTCTGTGGGCGGGGGGTGTGGTCATGCCCTTCTTGGTACCCGAGGTGGTTGGCATCGTTCCAGGAGCGGTCCATCCTGAGGGGGAGGCCACTGATTCATGGCTACCCCCTCACGATCGCTCCTGATGAATGAGAAGCTTCCTCTGCTTCTGAGCTGTAAACAGAAGCAGAGGAAGTGATGTAATCTCTCCTCGTGGAGTCTTTTCGTTCCGACGCCTGAGGAGAGAAGACATTCATGTGAGTTGCACCAACATTACATTAACACCAGTACACATAGGCACACAAAACACCCCCCGATCACCCTCTGCACCCCCCAGTCACAGTGTCACTGATTGCAGTGCTTATTTTTTTTACTGAACACTGCATTTGGTGTCATTTGTGACTGTAATAAGTGTTAGGGCAGTTAGTGGTAGGCCCCTTTAGGTCTAGGTTACCCCCTAATAAAGGTTTAACCCCTTTATCACCCCCCCAGTTAACCCTTTCATCCCCTGTCACCAGTGTCACTAAGCGATCTTTTTTCTGATTGCCGTATTAGTGTTACAGGTGACGCTAATTAGCCAGGTAGCTATTTAGGCTCACCGTCAGCTTTTTATAGCGTCAGGAACCCCCATATACTACCTAATAAAGGTTTTAACCCCCTGATTGCCCCCTAGTTAACCCTTTCACCAGTTATCACCGTATAAGTGTTACAGGCGATGCTGGTTAGTTAGTTTGTTTTTTTATACTCGCCGTTTATTACCCAATAAAGGTTTAACCCCCGGATCACCCAGCGGGTGATATCAGTTAGGTTTTAGGGTCAGTTAGGGTCTACGTCACCCCAGGCAGCGTTAGATTAGTGCCAGCAGCTCTAACACCCACACACGCAGCATACACCTCTTTTAGTGGTATAGTATCTGAACGGATCACTATCTGATCAGATCAAATCTATACTAGCGTCCCCAGCAGTTTAGGGTTCCCAAAAACGCAGTGTTAGCGGGATCAGCCCAGATACCTGCTAGCCCCTGCGTTTTGCCCCTCCGCCCAGCCCAGCCCAGCCCACCCAAGTGCAGTATCGATCGATCACTGTCACTTACAAAACACTAAACACATAACTGCAGCGTTCGCAGAGTCAGGCCTGATCCCTGCGATCGCTAACAGTTTTTTTGGTAGAGTTTGATACAGTTGCTGACAGCCTAGGAACTTTTTTACCTGTGAGTCTCACTACTGTACCAGTAAATTTAGAGCCCAAAATGGCAAATCGAAGGTACAGTAGTGAAGAGGCCTACACGTTTCTGAGCATGACAGATAGTCACTCATCTGTCATATTCAGGCTCAGAATACAATCCTGTAGACGACAGCGGCTCCATGATGGCTCCAGCTCTGACGACGGAGTTGTGGACCTTGCCAAGCTCAGGCGTACCAGACCCCAATTTTCTTCTGCTTTTGTTGAGGTGCAAGAACCGCAGGGCTCTCATATGGAGCAGAGAAGTACTAGTGCTGCTCATCCTTCTGGTGAACTGGCAAGCACCAGCGGCCTAAGTACACCCTGGTCGTAGTCAAACCAGCACTGCAGTAATACGTGGTGAGTCCCATAAGTGCAGTTCAAGCTGGCGAGGTGGCAAGCACATGTTGTGTCCCGCTGCCACCAAGAAGACAAAGACAGGCCCGTCGAGCCCATAGTGCCCTTCCTGCTGCATTCGCCAATCCTAATTGGGAACCCACCACTTCTGCAGCACCCGTACTTCCCCCATTCACTGGCCAACCTGGAACTGAGGTGGAAACAGTTGATTTTTCGTCACTTGATTTTTATTCGCTGTTTTTCACCAAAGATCTCTATAGATCTATTGTGGACCAAAGTAATTTGTATGCTGGTCCATTCATCGCCGCTAATCCCCAGTCCTCCCTTGCCAGAGATTGGAAACTAATTACGGTTTCCAAATTTAAGACCTTTCTGGGTCTATCCCTTGACATGGGCATAGTTAAAATGAGTATGTTGCGGTCATATTGGTCCACTGACCCAATTTACCATATGCCCGTGTTCTCTGCCTCCATGACCAGGGAACGATACGAGCAGATCTTGCAGTTCATGCATTTCAACAGCAATGAACAATGAACAATGTTGTCCTCCTGGAGACCCGATACGATTGGCTCTACAAAATTTGGTCCCTCATAAACCACTTCAGCCAACCTTTTGCAGACTTGTTTACTCCCCATTAAGTTGTCTGTGTTGATGAGTCCCTGATCAAGTTTTCTGGCCACTTGTCTTTCAAACAGTATCTTCCCAGCAAGCGTGCCAGAAACAGGGCCAAGATGTATAAGCTCTGTGATAGGGCTACAGGCTATACATGTAGTTTTATGGTTTACGAGGGAAGAGATAGTCACGTAGAGCTGCCAAACTGCCCAGATTACATAGGGAGCGCTGGCAAGATTGTGTGGGACTTGGTGTCACCCTTATTCGGAAAGGGGTACCATTTGTATGTGGACAATTATTACACAAACGTGCCACTTTTTAGTCACTTGTTTGATCATCAGTAGGGATGAGCCGAACACCCCCCGGTTCGGTTCGCGCCAGAACCTGCGAACGGACCGAAAATTCGCACGAACTTTAGAACCCCATTGACGTCTATGGGACTCGAATGTTCAAAATCAAAAGTGCTTATTTTAAAGGCTAATTTGCATGGTATTGTCCTAAAAAGGGTTTGGGGACCCGGGTCCTGCCCCAGGGGACATGTACCAATGCAAAAAAACTTTTAAAAACAGCCGTTTTTTCGGGAGCAGTGATTTTAATGATGCTTAAAGTAAAAAAAAGTGAAATATTCTTTTAAATATTGTACCTGGGGGGTGTCTATAGTATGCCTGTAAAGTGGCGCGTGTTTCCCGTGCTTAGAACAGTCCCTGCACAAAATGTCATTTTTAAAGGAAAAAAAGTCATTTAAAACTGCTTGCAGCTTTAATGTAATGTCGGGTCCTGGCAAAATGGATGAAAATCAGTGAGACAAACGGCATGGGTACCCCCAATTCCATTACCAGGCCCTTTGGGTCTTGTATGGATATTAAGGGGAACCCCGCACCCAAATTAAAAAAGGAAAGGTGTGGGGGCCCCAGGCTCTATATACTCTGAACAGCAGTATGCAGGCAGTGCAAACAAGACAGGGACGTAGGTTTGTTGTTAAGTAGAATCTGTTTGTAATTTTGAACTGATACATTTTTAACGTGTTTAGCTCCAGCCAAAAAATCTATTTTAAGCTTTTTGGAAAACCTAGGGAAGGGTTATCACCCCTGTGACATTTGTTTTGCTGTCTGTGCTCCTCTTCAGAAGATTTCACCTCACTTTTTGTCCCAATGACAAATGTTTTTTGAAAATTTGGGGTTTTTTGTGAAACAAGGATTGATGATAAAGCATCAGTGGAAAGGAGAAAAGTTTTTCCCATATTAACTCTTACAGGAGAGAATTTCCCTTCCTAGGGGTAGATTTCATCTCACTTCCTGTTGTCTCCTTCCGTTTGCAAGTAGGAGTCGTTTGTAAGTTGGATGTTTGAAAGTAGGGGCCTGCCCTATATACTCAGCAGAAATTTGGGCCTTGGGTGTTGTTGTGGCCACAACACTGTAAGCCCTCACAGGGCCCTGCTGTGAAATATTAGAGCAAGAATTGTAATTACATGCCCCTGCTGAACAGGGGCAAAAAAATTGGGCCTTTGGTGGTGCTGGTGCCATAACACTGTAAGTCCTCACAGATACTCTTGGTGGGTGCAGAAACGGGCCCTGCTGTGAAATATTAGATCAAGAATAGGGATGAGCTTCTCGAGTTGAACATGAGTTAGACTCGAACATCGGCTGTTCGCCAGTACGCCGAACAGCGAACAATTTGGGGTGTTCGTGGCAAATTCGAATGCCGCGGAACACCCTTTAAAAGTCTATGGGAGAAATCAAAAGTGCTAATTTTAAAGGCTTATATTCATGGTATTGTCATAAAAAGTGTTTGGGGACCTGGGTCCTGCCCCAGGGGACATGGATCAATGCAAAAAAAGTTTTAAAAATGGCCGTTTTTTCAGGAGCAGTGTTTTTAATAATGCTTAAAGTGAAACAACAAAAGTGTAATATCCCTTTAAATTTCGTACCTGGGGGGTGTCTATAGTATTCCTGTAAAGGGGTGCATGTTTGCCGTGTTTAGAACAGTCTGACAGCAAAATGACATTTTAAAGGAAAAAAAGTAATTTAAAACTACTTGCGGCTATTAATGAATTGCCAGTCCGACAATACACATAAAAGTTCATTGATAAAAATGGCATGGGAATTCCCCACAGGGGAACCCCGAACCAAAATTAAAAAAATAAAATGACGTGGGGGTCCCCCTAAATTCCAAACCAGGCTCTTCAGGTCTGGTATGGATATTAAGGGGAACCCCGGCCAAAATTAAAAAAAAAAAAAAAAATGGCGTGGGGTCCCCCCAAAAATCCATACCAGACCCTTCTCCGAGCACGCAATCCGGCAGGCTGCAGGAAAAGAGGGGGACGAGAGAGCGCCCTCCCCTCTTGAACCATACCAGGCCACATGCCCTCAACATTGGGAGGGTGGGAGGGTGCTTTTGGGGTAGCCCCCAAAACACCTTGTCCCCATGTCCCCCTTGTCCCCAAACTGTCAAAAATGTTAAAAATGACAAGAGACAGTTTTTGACAATTCCTTTATTTAAATGCTTCTTCTATCTTTTATCTTCTATCTTCCTTCGGTTTCTTCCTCCATCTTCTTCTTCTTCTGGTTCTTCTGGTTCTTCCTCCAGTGTTCTCATCCGGCATCTTCCTCCACGACGTCTTCTTATCTTCTTCTCCTCGGGCCGCTCTGCATCCAAGATGGCATGGAGGGAGGCTCCCGCTGTGTGACACTTCTCCTCTTCTGGTGGTTCTTAAATAACGGGGGGTGGGGCCACCCGGTGACCCCGCCCCCCTCTGATGCACGGGGACTTGACGGGGACTTCCCTGTGGCATTCCACGTGACGTCAGAGGGGGAGGGGTCACCCGTTACGTAACCCCCCTCTTCTGACGTAACTTCTGACATTTCAAAAAAATGTATTCGGTTACATCAGCATCAGGTGCTTGGTAGCTGGTGGTGATCCAAGACTGATTCATTTTTATGAAGGTCAGTCGATCGACCGAGGCGGTGGACAGTTCCACCCTGTGATCGGTTACAAAGCCTCCAGCAGCATCGAATTTGCGTTCCAAAAGAACGCTGGATGCAGGACAGGCCAGTAGCTCAATTGCATACTGTGCAAGCTCTGGCCAGGTATTCCTGCACCATGTAAAACAGATGCTGGCGATGGTTGCTGGAACTGATCATACCTTGGGGCTGCGGACTAAAAAATTGTCTGAACGCATCGGTCAGACGGCCACCTTCTCCACCGCTCCTTCTTTGACTGACCGAAGCCTCAGCAACACGTTGTCCAGAAACAGGATTCTGTAACCTCCCAGTCTCTGGGAACACGTTGCACAGACCTTTCTGCAAGGCCTCCCGAAGATGTTTCATCCTCTGCTCCCTCTGCGACGGCAAGATAAGGTCCGCAACCTTACCCTTGTAAGGTGGATCAAGGAGGGTTGCCAGCCAGTATTGTTCCTTCTCCTTGATACCATGAATTTGAGGATCCTTCCGCAGGCTTTGCAGGACCAGGGAGGCCATGCAGCGTAGGTTTGCTGAGGCATTCGGTCCAGAGTCCTCCTCCCAGTCACATACAAGTCCATGTGTTTCTTGGGACTGTAAATGATCCCTTAAAGACTGCTGCTGATGCTGAGCGCAAGGCTCCACCTCCATACTGACACAATCCTCCTCCTCCTCTTCCTGTGTGATCGGTGGGCATGCAGGAACACTGTCTGGATAAAGGGGGCCTTGAGGGCTAAGGAAGTCCTCCTTTTCCTGCCTCTGTTCTGCCTCAAGTGCCCTGTCCATTATTCCATGCAGCGTGTGCTCCAACAGGTGGACAAGGGGGACAGTGTCACTGATGCATGCACTGTCACTGCTCACCATCCTCGTGGCCTCCTCAAATGGTGACAGGACAGTGCATGCATCCCTGATCATGGCCCACTGGCGTGGGGATAAAAAACAAGCTCCCCTGACCCTGTCCTGGTGCCATAGTCGCACAGGTACTCATTGATGGCCCTCTGCTGCATGTGCAGCCGCTGCAGCATGGCCAACGTTGAGTTCCACCTAGTGAGCATGTCACAGATTAGGCGGTTCTTGGGCAGGTTAAATTCCTTTTGGAGGTCTGTCAGCCGAGCACTTGCATTATATGACTGGCGGAAATGCGCACAGACTTTCCTGGCCTGCCTCAGGACATCCTGTAAGCCCGGGTACCTGCCCAAGAACCGCTGAACTACCAAGTTAAGGACGTGAGCCAAACAGGGCACATGGGTCATTTGTCCCTGTTGGAGGGTGGAGAGGAGGTTGGTGCCATTGTCGCAAACCACCATTCCTGCTTTACGTTGGCGTGGCGTCAACCACCTCTGAACCTGCCCCTGCAGAGCTGACAGAACCTCTGCCCCAGTGTGGCTCCTGTCCCCCAAGCACAGAAAGAGGCCAATGTAGGAACAAGAAGAGGAGGGGGTGGAGGAGAGAGGTGTGCCAGAATCATTAGTAGCCTGCTGGACCATGAGTCAGTGGTAATATGCACCTTACCACAGACTGCCCTGTCCAGCGAGGCATGGACATTGCCTTCCACATGCTGGTAGAGAGCCGGAATGGCCTTCCGTGAGAAAAAGTGGCGTTTGGGTACCTGCCACTGAGGAACCACACATTGCACAAACTCACGGAAGGGGGCAGAGTCTACCAACTGAAAAGGTAGCAGTTGAAGTGCTGGCAATTTTGCCAAGCTAGCATTCAACCGCTGGGCATGTGGATGGCTGGGAGTGAACTTCTTTTGGCGGTGCAGCAGCTGGGGCAGGGAAATTTGCCTGATACAATCTGATGTTGTTGTACCGAAAGCAGATTGCCCACAAGCACTTGGCTGTGACACACCTAATTCTACACCTTCATTCCTCTCAGTGCAGGTCTCAGAGAGGACTGAAGGTATAGTGGGGTTGGAGATCTCAGCTGATGAGGAGCAAGGAGAGGTCCTCTTTGTTCTTTGGTGTGGGTCTTTTAGATAAGCTTGCCAACAAACTGCATGGCAGGTCAACATATGTCTGGTCAAGCATGTGGTGCCCAAGCGGGAGATGTTTTGGCCACGCGAGATATGCTTGAGACATATGTTGCAAACAGCAGCGGTGTGATTTGATGCACTCATCTCAAAAAAGTCCCACACCAAAGAACTTTTGGAATAACACGCAGAGACAGCAGTGGCCTGCACATGCGGAGCTTTGTGGTGTGATGCAGTCAGTATGCTGCCCTTAGGCTGGCCCCTGGAGAGCATCCTGCCTCATTGATGATGTGCCTCCTCCTCCTCCTCTCTCCTATCACGCACCCAGGTTGATTCAGTGACCTCATCATCCCCTCCCTCCTCATCACTGGAGCAAACCTGGCAGTATGCTGCAGCAGGGGGAGCATGACTGCCAGATTGCTGTCCTTCTTGTGCACCCCCTCTGTCCGTGCTCACGTTACTGCCTTCATCTAGTTCAGTATCATCATTAGAGCCTTCTAAATGCTGGGTATCCTCCTGGAGCATGTACCCAACACTGTGGTCAAATAATTCAAGGGACTCCTTTAGGAGGACATGGTGGGGCTAGGGAAGGAGTCACTGATGCATTGAGCCAAGGGAAGAGGCCACATTGGCAGCTGCTTTGCCAGACAAAGTAAACTGAGCATGGGTGAGAGAGGATGAGGACAGCTTGGTCATCCACTCGACAAAGTCTTCCGCATGTTGCGGCTCAACGCAGCCAGCTGCCGAAAAAAAGGCCAAGCGTGTCCCATGGCCACGTGCTGATGAGGATGCACCATCTCCACGACCAGCACTGTTGCCTCTAGACACAGAGCCTGCTTGCCCTCTTTTATTGGTGACTGTCTGCCTCTCCTTGTTGACCTTCCAGACATACTAATGGCCTGCAGTGTGATGTAGCTGCACTAAGCTGGGATATATATATATATATATATATATATATATATATATATATATATATATATATATATATATATATATATATATATATACTCTGATACTGCATCTAGCAAAATCAACTGCCTGCCTGTTATATGAGAACACCACCAATCTTCTACAGGTAGCTTTAGATGAACACTGTGCAGAGTCCGCACTACACTAACTTGTAGTTTTAGCTGAACACTGTGCAGAGGCCGCACTACACTAACTTGTAGCTTTAGCTGAACACTGTGCAGAGGTCGCACTACACTAACTTGTAGCTTTAGCCGAACACTGTGAGGAGGACGCACTACACTAACTTGTAGCTTTAGCTGAACACTGTGCACTACACTAACTTGTAGCTTTAGCTGAACACTGTTCAGAGGATGCACTACACTCACTTGTAGCTTTAGCTGAACACTGTGCAGAGGTCGCACTACACTAACTTGTAGCTTTAGCTGAACCCTGTGCAGAGGTCGCACTGCACTAACTTGTATGTTTAGCTGAACACTGTGAGGAGGACGCACTACACTAATTGTAGCTTTAGCTGAACACTGTGCAGAGGTCGCAGTACACTAACTTGTAGCTTTAGCTGAACACTGTTCAGGGGACGCACTACACTAACTTGTAGCTTTAGCTGAACACTGAGCACTACACTAACTTGTAGCTTTAGCTGAACACTGTTCAGAGGACGCACTACACTAACTTGTAGCTTTAGCTGAACACTGTGCAGAGGTCGCACTACACTAACTTGTAGCTTTAGCTGAACACTGTTCAGAGGACGCACTACACTAACTTGTAGCTTTAGCTGAACACTGTGAGAAGGACACACTACACTAACTTGTAACTTTAGCTGAATGCTGTGCACTACACTAAATTCTAGCTTTAGCTGAACACTGTTCAGAGGACGCACTAGACTAACTTGTAGCTTTAGCTGAACACTGTTCAGAGGACGCACTACACTAACTTATAGCTTTAGCTGAACACTGTGCAGAGGTTGCACTACACTAACTTGTAGCTTTAGCTGAACACTGTGAGGAGGACGCACTACACTAATTTGTAGCTTTAGCTGAACACTGTGCAGAGGTCACACTACACTAACTTGTAGCTTTAGCTGAACACTGTGCAGAGGTCGCACTACACTAACTTTTAGCTTTAGCTGAACACTGTGAGGAGGACGCACTACACTAACTTATAGCTTTAGCTGAACACTGTGCACTACACTAACTTGTAGCTTTAGCTGAACACTGTTCAGAGGACGCACTACACTAACTTGTAGCTTTAGCTGAACACTGTGCAGAGGTCGCACTACCCTAACTTGTAGCTTTAGCTGAACTCTGTGCAGAGGTCGCACTGCACTAACTTGTAGGTTTAGCTGAACACTGTGAGGAGGACGCACTACACTAACTTGTAGCTTTAGCTGAACACTGTGCAGAGGTCGCAGTACACTAACTTGTAGCTTTAGCTGAACACTGTTCAGGGGATGCACTACACTAACTTGTAGCTTTAGCTGAACACTGAGCACTACACTAACTTGTAGCTTTAGCTGAACACTGTTCAGAGGACGCACTACACTAACTTGTAGCTTTAGCTGAACACTGTGCAGAGGTCGCATTACACTAACTTGTAGCTTTAGCTGAACACTGTTCAGAGGACGCACTACACTAACTTGTAGCTTTAGCTGAAAACTGTGAGGCGGACACACTACACTAACTTGTAACTTTAGCTGAATGCTGTGCACTACACTAAATTCTAGCTTTAGCTGAACACTGTTCAGAGGTTGCACTAGACTAACTTGTAGCTTTAGCTGAACACTGTGAGGACACACTACACTAACTTGTAACTTTAGCTGAACATTGTGCACTACACTAACTTGTAGCTTTTGCTGAACACTGTTCAGAGGACGCACTACACTAACTTGTAGCTTTAGCTGAACATTGTGCAGAGGTCGCACTACACTAACTTGTAGCTTTAGCTGAACACTGTGAGGAGGTCGCACTACACTAACTTGTAGCTTTAGCTGAACACTGTGAGGAGGATGCACTACACTAACTTGTAGCTTTAGCTGAACACTGTGCACTACACTAACTTGTAGCTTTAGCTGAACACTGTTCAGAGGACGCACTAGACTAACTTGTAGCTTTAGCTGAACACTGTGCAGAGTGCGCATTACACTAACTTGTACCTTTAGCTGAACACTGTGCAGAGGTCACACTACACTAACTTGTAGCTTTAGATGAACACTGTCAGGAGGACGCACTAAACTAACTTGTAGCTTTAGCTGAACACTGTGCAGAGGTCGCACTACACTAACTTGTAGCTTTAGCTGAACACGGTGCATTACACTAACTTGCAGCTGTAGCTGAACACTGTTCAGAGGGCGTACTACACTAACTTGTAGCTTAAGCTGAACACTGTGCAGAGGTCACACTGCACTAACTTGTAGCTTTAGCTGGACACTGTGAGGAGGATGCACTACACTAACTTGTAGCTTTAGCTGAACACTGTGAGGAGGACGCACTACACTAACTTGTAGCTTTAGCTGAACAATGTGCACTACACTAACTTGTAGCTTTAGCTGAACACTGTTCAGAGGACGCACTACACTAACTTGTAGCTTTAGCTGAACACTGTGCATTACACTAACTTGTAGCTGTAGCTGAACACTGTTCAGAGGACGCACTACACTAACTTGTAGCTTAAGCTGAACACTGTGCAGAGGTCGCACTATACTAACTTGTAGCTTTAGCTAAAGACTGTTCAGAGGACGCACTACACTAACTTGTAGCTTTAGCTGAACACTGTGCAGAGGTAACACTAAACTAACTTGTAGCTTTAGCTGAACACTGTGAGGAGGACGCACTATACTAACTGTAAATAGTCTAGCTGCCTGACTGTGGTACTAATAGGATCAGAAGAACACCAGCAATTTTCTTCAGGTAGCTGTAAATACTGTAACAACACAAGCCTGCCTGTCAGTAGGAAGATAATAACAACTGAATACAGTGTATATATATATATATATATATATATATATATATATATATATATATATATATATACAACACCTGGGATGCATATATATACACATATACACAATACACTGTAAGTGCAGCTAACTGACTGACTGTCCTGCCTAATCTATCTAACTTAAATCAAATGACACTGTCTCTCTGTCTCTGTCTCTCAATGCCGGAACACAGTACACAGGGCCACCATGCAGGCGGCCTTATATAGTGTGGGGTTTGTACTAAACCCCCTGAGCCATAATTGGCCAAAGCCACCCTGGCTTTGGCCAATTACAGCTTTCTCTACAGACAACGCTGTGATTGGCCAAGCATGTGGGTCATAGTGCATGCTTGGCCAATCATCAGCCAGCAATGCACTGCAATGCCGCAGTGAATTATGGGCCATGACGCGCCACACTAATTTGGTGCAAACGGCCCATATCGTTAGCAATTCGGCGAACGATCGAACAGACGATGTTTGAGTCGAACATGGGTTTGACTCCAACACGAAGCTCATCCCTAATCATCAGATTGGCACATGTGGCAATGTACGATCTAATCGCCGGGGCATTCCCCAGCAGCTTGTAGAATCCCATCTTAGGCTGGGGGAGAGAGCCTGCTTAAAGTGTAATAACTTGCTAGCTGTGAAGTGGAGGGATAATAAGAATGTTCTTGTTCTTTCCTCCCTTCATGCAGATACGACGGTCCAAATTCCTACGGCGACTGGTGTTGTGGAGAAACCCCTCTGTGTCCACGAATAAAACCAAAATATGGGAGGGGTGGACCTCAACGACCAGTTGTTGGTGCCATAGCTAGTTGCCTGTAAGGCCAGACGCTGGTACAAAAAAGTGTCTGTATACCTATTTCAATTGGCTTTGCTGAATGCTCATGTGCTATACAGAGCTTCAGGACGGACTGGATCCTTCCTTAAATTCCAGGAAGAGATTGTCAGAGCCCTTCTGTTTCCAGACAGTGCTTCACCTCACCTTCCCAATCCAAATGCAGTAAGCCGGCTGCATGAGAGGCATTTTCCTTATGTCCTCCCAGGTACTCCTACCCAACGAGCCCCCCAAAGAAGATATTGTGTCTGCAGCAAAGGGCAGATATAGGTGTGACACCCGCTATTATTGTCCCTCCTGTCCTGTCAATCCTTGTCTTTGCATTGGTGAATGTTTTGAACGCTACCATACACTAGTAGAGTATTAGCATAGGGTACAGCACTGCACAGACTGGGACACACTTTCACAGGGTCTCCCAAGATGCCATTGCATTTTGAGAGACCCGAACCTGGAACCGTTACAGTTACAACCATTACAGTTACAAAAAAATAGTAAAAAAAAACACAAAAAATATAAAATAAAAAAAACAAAAATAGTTGTCGTTTTATTGTTCTCTTTCTTTCTAGTCTCCCTCTATTGTTCTGCTCTTTTTAACTGTATTCTATTCTGCAATGTTTTATTTTTATTATGTTTTATTATGTTTGCTTTTCAGGTATGTAATTTTTTTATACTTTACTGCTTACTGTGTTTTATTGTTTATCATTTTTTTTGTTTTCAGGTACTCCATTCAGCTGCAGCGTGGATTTATTTATCGTGACAGCAACAGCGTTTGCTTCCACGAGATTTAAAGCTGTGACTCCAGTGCTGTAGGAGATGATTTCATCACCACAGTTAAAAAAAGAGCATATATGCCGAAACATGGGGGCAGCAGGGGTGGAGGAGCGATTTGCTCCTAACTTTTGGGGCGGATGCCCCCATGCTTCGGCATATATATATATATATATTTTAGGCACAGATTGCATTAAAAAATGTTTTAGTCTTTATAATGTTTTTTTTGTATTTGCTTTGCAGGTATGGTATGCTTTACTGTTATACTGTAATGTTACTTTGTTTATTGTTAACCATCATTTGCTTAGCAGGTACGCCATTCAGTTGCATCGTGGATTTATTTATCTTGACAGCAACAGCATTTGCACCCATGATACATAAAGCAATGACTACAGCGCTGTAGGAGGTGATTTCACCACCACAGTTAAAAACAAAATGATGCATGTATGCCCATCATTAGAAGTGGGTGGATGAAGGGAGGTATTCTAATGGTGGGCATACCCACCGATCAATCTCTTTTTTTCGTTCAGCCCACAGGCTGAATGAAAAAAAAGATTACAATATATGCCCAACAAGGACCAGCAACGTACTGGTATGTTGCTGGACTTTGAGTGGTTATACCAGAATGATGCCTGTGGGTATAGGTATCATCTTGGTATCATTCCTTTCAGCCAGCAGTTGGCTTTCATGTAAAAGCAATCCTAGCAGTTAATTAGCCTCTAGACTGCTTTTACAAGCAGTTGGAGGGAATGCCCCCCCACCGTCTTCCATGGTTTTCTCTGGCTCTCCTGTCCCAACAGGGAACCTGAGAATGCAGCCGGTGGTTCCGCCAGCTGACCATAGAGCCGATCAGAGATCAGAATGGCTCTAGTCATCTCTATGGCCCAAGAAACCAGAAGATATGAGCATTTCATGACTTAGATTTCGCCGGATGTAAACAGCGCCATTGGGAAATTGGGAAAGCATTTTATCACACCGATCTTGGTGTGGTCAGATGCTTTGAGGGCAGAGGAGAGATCTAGTGTCTAAAAGATCCCTAATTTTTAAAATAAGAGTACCTGTCACTACCTATTGCTATCATAGGGGATACTTACATTCCCTGAGATAACAATAAAAATGATTAAAAAAAATGAAAGGAACAGTTTAAAAATTAAATAAAAAAGCAAAATAAATAATTTTAAAAAAAGAAAGAAAAAGCACCCCTGTCCCCACCTGCTCTCACGCAAAGACGAATGCAAGCGTCAGTCTGGAGTCATATGTAAACAGCAATTGCACCATGCATGTTAGGTATCACCACGAAGGTCAGATCGAGGGCAATAATTTTAGTAGTAGACCTCCTCTGTAAATCTAAAGTGGTAACCTGTAAAGGCTTTTAAAAGCTTTTAAAAATGTATGTAGTTTGTCGCCACTGCACATTTGTGCGCAATTTTAAAGCATGTCGTGTTTGGTATCCATGTACTCGGCCTAAGATCATCTTTTTTATTTCATCAAACATTTGGGCAATATAGTGTGTTTTAGTGCATTAAAATTAAAAAAGTGTGTTTTTTCCCCCCCCAAAAAAATGCGTTCGAAAAATTGCTGCGCAAATACTGTGTGAAAAAAAAAAAAGGAAACAACCACCATTTTAATCTGTAGGGCCTTTGCTTTAAAAAATATATAATGTTTGGGGGTCAAAGTAATTTTCTTGCAAAAAAAAATATTTTTTCATGTAAACAAAAAGTGTCTGAAAGGGCTTTGTCTTCAAGTAGTTAGAAGAGTGGGTGAGGTGTGACATAAGCTTCTAACTGTTGCGCATAAAATGCCAGGACAGTTCAAAACCCCCCCAAATGACCCCATTTTGGAAAGTAGACACCCCAAGCTATTTGCTGAGCGGCATATCGAGTCCATGGAATATTTTATATTTTGACACAAGTTGCGGGAAAAAGCCATTTTTTTTTTGCACAGTTGTCACTAAATGATATATTGCTCAAACATGTCATGGGCATATGTGAAATTACACCCAAAAATACATTCTGTTGCTTCTCCTGAGTATGGGGATACCACATGTGTGAGACTTTTTGGGAGCCTAGCCACGTACAGGACCCTGAAAAGCAAACACCACCTTCAGGTTTTCTTAGGGTATAAATTTTTGATTTCACTCCTCACTGCCTATCACAGTTTCGGAGGCTATGCAATGCCCAGATGGCACAACCCCCCCCCCCAAATGACCCAACTTTGGAAAGTAGGCACCCCAAGATATTTGCTGAGAGGTATGGTGAGTATTTTGCAGACCTTGCTTTTTGTCACAAAATTTTGAAATTTGAAAAAAGAAAAAAAAATACATTTTTCTTTTCTTTCTTCATTTTCAAAAATAATTGAGAGCTGCAAAATACTCACCATGCCTCTCAGCAAATAGCTTGGGGTGTCTACTTTCCAAAATGGGGTTATTTGGGGGGGGTTTGTGCTATCTTGGCATTTTATGGCCTTCAAAACTGTGATAGGTAGTGAGGAGTGAAATCGCCCTTAGAAAGCCTGAAGGCGGTTATCGGTTTTCGGGGCCCCGTATGCAGTTAGGCTCCTAAAAAGTCCCACACATGAAGATCAAAAGCTAATGAGCTTTTAATCTTCTGCTTTGTTATAAGTGCATAATTTTTATCTACAATAAAATTGTTGGTTATGGATTCACACTATGGTGAGTTTCTTTTTATCCTCCCATAACCCTGATCACTGGTCCATCCATTGAGCCATGATCTTCCGGTGTATCCTCATCCTAATCAAGTGATTTACTGCTGGTGCTGGTCTGATATCCGGATATCGATCTAAGATTACAGGCTTGTTATTGCTTGCCCTCTGGTAAGCGTGCATTTTGTACGGTGGAGGTTCACTATCACTGGTGTTTTTCATTTTGCACAGAAAGGATTGATTTATCAATATCCACTTCACTGGACTGTATATACCCATTTATATTCTTCACTGGACTGATTTTTATGTTGTCCTCTTGTATTTGGGAATTTATCACTATATTCCTTATTTGTCAAGATTGTTATATTATGCTTATTTGGGTACTTACATCAATTTTACAGCGTAGCTTTCTACTTTTTCTATGTATTGTGTTTGTATATATCCTACAAAATTGAGCTGCAGCTTGGTGTTTCTATTTGTTCTATTTTTAGTTTCAGCGCGGTATTTATTTTCTGTTCTTTCACCAATGTTAAATTAATAATTATAATTAATTTGCCATCTTGTAAAGTTTCTATATCCTTCTGTGATGTCATTGCCCTACATATTTTTGTGTCGTCGGCAAATACTGATATTGAGATATTTATCCCATCCTCTATATCATTTATAAATAAGTTAAACAGAGTTGGTCCCAGGACAGAGCCTTGGGGTACCCCACTAACCACGCTAGACCATTCTGAGTACACGTTATTTATCACCACTAGGGAAAAGCTTCGTGTTCGAGTCGAACCCATGTTCGAGTCGAACATCATCTGTTTGCCGGTTCACCGAATTATGAACGATATGGGACGTTCGCCACAAATTTGTGTGGCGCGTCACGGCCCATAATTCACTGAGGCATCGCAGTGCATTGCTGGCTGATGATTGGCCAAGCATGCACTATGACCCGCATGCTTGGCCAATCACAGCGCCATCTGTAGAGAGCGCTATAATTGGCCAAAGCCAGGGTGGCTTTGGCCAATTATGGCTCAGGGGGTTTAGTACACACCCCACACTATATAAGGACACCTGCACGGTGGCCCTGTGTAGTGTGTTCCGGCGTTGAGAGACAGAGACAGAGAGACAGTGTCATTTGATTTAAGTTAGATAGATTAGGCAGGACAGTCATTCAGTTAGCTGCACTTACAGTGTATTGTGTATATATATATATATATATATATATATATATATATATATACACTGTATTCAGTTTATCTAGATCCGTTCCTGTTATTATCTTCCTACTGACAGGCAGGCTTGTGTTATTACAGTATTTACAGCTACCTGAAGAAAATTGCTGGTGTTCTTCTGATCCTATTAGTACCACAGTCAGGCAGCTAGACTATTTACAGTTAGTGTAGTGCGTCCTCTGAACAGTGTTCAGCTAAAGCTACAAGTTAGTTTAGTGTTACCTCTGCACAGTGTTCAGCTAAAGCTACAAGTTAGTGTAATGCGTCCTCTGAACAGTGTTCAGCTGAAGCGACAAGTTAGTGTAGTGCACAGTGTTCAGCTAAAGCTACAAGTAAATGTAGTGCGTCCTCTGAACAGTGTTCAGCTAAAGCTACAAGTTAGTGTAGTGCGTCCTCCTCACAGTGTTCAGCTAAAGCAACAAGTTAGTGTAGTGCAACCTCTGCACAGTGTTCAGCTAAAGCTACAAGTTAGTGTAGTGCACAGTGTTCAGCTAAAGCTACAAGTTAGTGTAGTGCGTCCTCCTCACAGTGTTCAGCTAAAGCTACAAGTTAGTGTAGTGCAACCTCTGCACAGTGTTCAGCTAAAGCTACAAGTTAGTGTAGTGCACAGCGTTCAGCTAAAGCTACAAGTTAGTGTAGTGCGTCCTCCTCACAGTGTTCCGCTAAAGCTACAAATTAGTGTAGTGCGACCTCTGCACAGTGTTCAACTAAAGCTACAAGTTAGTGTAGTGCATCCTCTGAACAGTGTTCAGCTAAAGCTACAAGTTAGTGTAGTACGTCCTCCTCACAGTGTTCAGCTAAAGCTACAAGTTGTGTAGTGCATAGTGTTCAGCTAAAGCTACAAGTTAGTGTAGTGCGACCTCTGCACAGTGTTCAGCTAAAGCTACAAGTTAGTGTAGTGCACAGTGTTCAGCTAAAGCTACAAGTTAGTGTAGAGCGTCCTCCTCACAGTGTTCAGCTAAAGCTACAAGTTAGTGTAGTGCGCCCTCTACGCAGTGTTCAGTTAAAGCTACAAGTTAGTGTAGTGCGTCCTCTGAACAGTGTTCAGCTAAAGCTACAAGTTAGTGTAGTGCACAGTGTTCAGCTAAAGCTACAAGTTAGTGTAGTGCGTCCTCTGAACAGTGTTCAGCTAAAGCTACAAGTTAGTGTAGTGTGACCTCTGCACAGTGTTCATCTAAAGCTACAAGTTAGTGTAGTGCGTCCTCCTCACAGTGTTCAGCTAAAGCTACAAGTTAGTGTAGTGCACAGTGTTCAGCTAAAGCTACAAGTTAGTGTAGAGCGTCCTCCTCACAGTGTTCAGCTAAAGCTACAAGTTAGTGTAGTGCGCCCTCTACGCAGTGTTCAGTTAAAGCTACAAGTTAGTGTAGTGCGTCCTCTGAACAGTGTTCAGCTAAAGCTACAAGTTAGTGTAGTGCACAGTGTTCAGCTAAAGCTACAAGTTAGTGTAGTGCGTCCTCTGAACAGTGTTCAGCTAAAGCTACAAGTTAGTGTAGTGTGACCTCTGCACAGTGTTCAGCTAAAGCTACAAGTTAGTGTAGTGCGTCCTCCTCACAGTGTTCAGCTAAAGCTACAAGTTAGTGTAGTGCGATCTCTGCACAGTGTTCAGCTAAAGCTACAAGTTAGTGTATTGCGTCCTCCTCACAGTGTTCAGCTAAAGCTACAAGTTAGTGTAGTGCGACCTCTGCACAGTGTTCAGCTAAAGCTACAAATTAGTGTAGTGCGATCTCTGCACAGTGTTCAGGTAAAGCTACAAGTTAGTGTAGTGCGTCCTCCTCACAGTGTTCAGCTAAAGCAACAAGTTAGTGTAGTGCACAGTGTTCAGCTAAAGCTACAAGTTAGTGTAGTGTGTCCTCCTCACAGTGTTCAGCTAAAGCTACAAGTTAGTGTAGTGCGACCTCTGCACAGTGTTCAGCTAAGGCTACAAGTTAGTGTAGTGCGTCCTCTGAACAGTGTTCAGCTAAAGCTACAAGTTAGTGTAGTGCGTCCTCCTCACAGTGTTCAGCTAAAACTACAAATTAGTGTAGTGCGACCTCTGCACAGTGTTCAACTAAAGCTACAAGTTAGTGTAGTGCATCCTCTGAACAGTGTTCAGCTAAAGCTACAAGTTAGTGTAGTACGTCCTCCTCACAGTGTTCAGCTAAAGCTACAAGTTGTGTAGTGCATAGTGTTCAGCTAAAGCTACAAGTTAGTGTAGTGCGACCTCTGCACAGTGTTCAGCTAAAGCTACAAGTTAGTGTAGTGCACAGTGTTCAGCTAAAGCTACAAGTTAGTGTAGTGCGTCCTCCTCACAGTGTTCAGCTAAAGCTACAAGTTAGTGTAGTGCGCCCTCTGCTCAGTGTTCAGTTAAAGCTACAAGTTAGTGTAGTGCGTCCTCTGAACAGTGTTCAGCTAAAGCTGCAAGTTAGTGTAGTGCACAGTGTTCAGCTAAAGCTACAAGTTAGTGTAGTGCGTCCTCTGAACAGTGTTCAGCTAAAGCTACAAGTTAGTGTAGTGTGACCTCTGCACAGTGTTCAGCTAAAGCTACAAGTTAGTGTAGTGCGTCCTCCTCACAGTGTTCAGCTAAAGCTATAAGTTAGTGTAGTGCGACCTCTGCACAGTGTTCAGCTAAAGCTACAAGTTAGTGTATTGCGTCCTCCTTACAGTGTTCAGCTAAAGCTACAAGTTATTGTAGTGCGACCTCTGCACAGTGTTCAGCTAAAGCTACAAATTAGTGTAGTGCGATCTCTGCACAGTGTTCAGGTAAAGCTACAAGTTAGTGTAGTGCGTCCTCCTCACAGTGTTCAGCTAAAGCAACAAGTTAGTGTAGTGCACAGTGTTCAGCTAAAGCTACAAGTTAGTGTAGTGTGTCCTCCTCACAGTGTTCAGCTAAAGCTACAAGTTAGTGTAGTGCGACCTCTGCACAGTGTTCAGCTAAGGCTACAAGTTAGTGTAGTGCGTCCTCTGAACAGTGTTCAGCTAAAGCTACAAGTTAGTGTAGTGCGTCCTCTGAACAATGTTCAGCTAAAGCTACAAGTTAGTGTAGTGCGTCCTCTGAACAGTGTTCAGCTAAAGCTACAAGTTAATGTAGTGCAACCTCTTCACAGTGTTCAGCTAAAGCTACCTGTAGAAGGTTGGTGGTGTTTTCCTGAACCTATCACTACCGCAGGCAGCTACATTATTTACATGTTAGTGTAGTGCAACCTCTGCACAGTGTTTAGCTAAAACTACCTGTAAAAGGTTGGTGGTGTTTTCCTGATCCTATCAATACCGCAGGCAGCTACATTATTTGCACGTTAGTGTAGTGCGACCTCTGCACAGTGTTCAGCTAAATCTACCTGTAGAAGGTTGGAGGTGTTTTCCTGATCCTACCACTACCGCAGGCAGCTACATTATTTACACGTTAGTGTAGTGCGACCTCTGCACAGTGTTCATCTAAAGCTATCTGTAGAAGGTTGGTAGTGTTTTCCTGATCCCATCACTACCGCAGGCAGCTACATTATTTACACGTTAGTGTAGTGCGACCTCTGCACAGTGTTCAGCTAAAGCTACTTGTAGAAGGTTGGTGGTGTTTTCCTGATCCCATCACTACCGCAGGCAGCTACATTATTTACATGTTAGTGTAGTGCGACCTCTGCACAGTGTTCAGCTAAAGCTACCTGTAGAAGGTTGGTGGTGTTTTCCTGATCTTATCACTACCGCAGGCAGCTACATTATTTTAACGTTAGTGTAGTGTGTCCTCTGCACAGTGTTCAGCTAAAGCTATCTGTAGAAGTTTGGTGGTGTTTTCCTGATCCTATCACTACCGCAGGCAGCTACATTATTTACACGGTAGTGTAGTGCGACGTCTGCACAGTGTTCAGCTAAAGCTATCTGTAGAAGGTTGGTAGTGTTTTCCTGATCCTATCAATACCGCAGGCAGCTACATTATTTACACGTTAGTGTAGTGCGACCTCTGCAAAGTGTTCAGCTAAAGCTACCTATAGAAGGTTAGTGGTGTTTTCCTGATCCTGTCACTACCGCAGGCAGCTACATTATTTACATGTTAGTGTAGTGCGACCTCTGCACAGTGTTCAACTAAAGCTACCTGTAGAAGGTTGGTGGTGTTTTCCTGATCCTATCACTACCGCAGGCAGCTACATTATTTACACGTTAGTCTAGTGCGACCTCTGCACAGTGTTCAGCTAAAGCAACCTGTAGAAGGTTGGTGGTGTTTTCCTGATTCTATCACTACCGCAGGCAGCTATATTATTTTAATGTTGGTGTAGTGCGTCCTCTGCACAGTGTTCAGCTAAAGCTACAAATTAGTGTAGTGCGACCTCTGCACAGTGTTCATCTAAAGCTACCTGTAGAAGATTGGTGGTGTTCTCATACTACAGGCAGGCAGTTGATTTTGCTAACTGCAGTATCAGTATATATATCCCAGCTTAGTGCAGCTACATCTCACTGCAGGCCATTAGTATGTCTGGAAGGCCAACAAGGAGAGGCAGACAGTCACAAGCCAATAAAAGAGGGCAAGCAGGCTCTGTGTCTAGAGGCAACAGTGCTGGTCGTGGAGATGGTGCATCCTCATCAGCACGTGGCCATGGGTCACGCTTGGCCTTTTTTTCAGCAGCTGACCGCGTTGAGCCGCAACATGCGGAAGACTTGGTCGTGTGGATGACCAAGCCGTCCTCATCCTCCTCATCCTCTCTCACCCATGCTCAGGGTACTTTGTCTGGCAAAGCAGCTGCCAATGTGGCCTCTTCCCTCGGCTCAATGGCATCAGTGACTCCTTTCCTAGCCCCACCATTGTCTCCTGAGGAGTCCCTCGAACTGTTTGACTACAGTGTTGGGTACATGCTCCAGGCGGATGCCCAGCGTTTAGAAGGCTCTGATGATGATACTGAGCTAGATGAAGGAAGTAACGTTAGCACGGACAGAGAGGGTGCCCAAGAAGGACAGCAATCTGACAGTCATGCTCCCCCTGCTGCAGCATACTGGCAGGTTTGCTCCAGTGATGAGGAGGGAGGGCATGATGAGGTCACTGACTCAACGTGGGTGCGTGATAGGAGAGAGGAGGAGGAGGAGGAGGCACATCTCTAACGAGGCAGGATGCCCTCCAGGGGCCAGCCTAAGGGCAGCACACTGACTGCATCACACCGCAAAGCTCCGCATGTGTAGGGCGCTGCTGTCTCTGCGTGTTATTCCAAAAGTTCTTTGGTGTGGGCTTTTTTGAGACGAGTGCATCAGATCGCACCGCTGCTATTTGCAACATATGTCTCAAGCGTATCTCACGTGGCCAAAACATCTCCCACTTGGGCACCACATGCTTGACCAGACATATGTTGACCTGCCATGCAGTTAGTTGGCAAGCGTATCTAAAAAACCCACACCAAAGAACAAAGAGGACCTCTCCTTGCTCCTCATCAGCTGAGATCTCCAACCCCACTATACCTTCAGTCCTCTCTGAAACCTGCACTGAGAGGAATGAAGGTGTAAAATTAGGTGTGTCACAGCCAAGTACTTGTGGGCAATCTGCTTTTGGTACACCGACGTCAGATTGTACCAGGCAAATTTCCCTGCCCCAGCTGCTGCACCGCCGAAAGAAGTTCGCTCCCAGTCATCCACTTGCCCAGCGGTTGAATGCTAGCTTGGCAAAATTGCTAGCACTTCAACTGCTACCTTTTCAGTTGGTAGACTCTGCCCCCTTCTGTGAGTTTGTGGAATGTGCGATTCCTCAATGGCAGGTACCCAAACGCCACTTTTTCTCATGGAAGGCGATTCCAGCTCTCTACTGGCATGTTGAAGGCAATGTCCATGCCTCGCTGGACAGGGCGGTCAGTGGTAAGGTGCATATTACCACTGACTCATGGTCCAGCAGGCATGAACAGGGACGTTACCTAAGTTTCACGGCGCATTGGGTGACTCTGCTGGCAGCTGGGAAGGATGCAGGACAAGTTGCAGTAGTGTTGGAGGTTGTTCCACCACCACGCCTCCAAAATGCCACTACTAATGATTCTGACACACCTCTCTCCTCCACCCTCTCCACTTCTTCTTCCTCCATGGCCTCTTCCTGTGCTTTGTCCTCAGAACCAGCGGTGCTCCGTAGGTGTTCAAGGGGCTACTCAAGTATGCAGTCCAAAATATGCAATGCGGTGCTTAAGCTGGTGTGCTTGGGGAACAGGAGCCACACTGGTGCAGGGGCAGGTTCAGAGGTGGTTGACGCCACGCCAACTTAAGCCAGGAATGGTGGTTTGCGACAATGGCACCAACCTCCTCTCTGCCCTCTGACAGGGACAAATGACCCATGTGCCCTGTTTGGCTCATGTCCTTAACTTGGTGGTGCAGCGGTTCTTGGGCAGGTACCCGGGCTTACAGTATGTCCTCAGGCAGGCCAGGAAAGTCTGTGTGCATTTCCGACGGTCATATAATGCAAGTGCTTGGCTGGCAGACCTCCAAAAGGAATTTAACCTGCCCAAGAACCACCTAATCTGTGACATGCCCACTAGGTGGAACTCAACGTTGGCCTCGCTGCAGTGGCTGCACTTGCAGCAGAGGGCCATCAATGAGTACCTGTGCGACTCTGGCACCAGGACAGGGTCAGGGGAGCTTGTTTTTTTTCCCCACGCCTGTGGGCCATGATTAGGGATGCATGCACTGTCCTGTCACCATTTGAGGAGGCCACAAAGATGGTGAGCAGTGACAGTGCATGCATCAGTGACACTGTCCCCCTTGTCCACCTGTTGGAGCACACGCTGCGTGGAATAATGGACAGGGCACTTGAGGCAGAACAGAGGCAGGAAGAGGAGGACTTCCTTACCTCCCAAGGCCCCCTTTATCCAGACAGTGTTCCTGCGTGCCCGCCGATCACACAGGAAGAGGACAAGGAGGAGGAGGAGGATTGTGTCAGTATGAAGGTAGAGCCTGGCACTCAGCATCAGCAGCAGTGTTTAAGGGATCATTTACAGTCCCAAGAAACACATGGACTTGTACATGGCTGGGAGGAGGTGGTTGCTGATCATGTCGTCCTTAGCGACCCAGAGGACCGAATGCCTCAGCAAACCTACGCAGCATGGCCTCCCTGATCCTGCAAAGCCTGTGGAAGGATCCTCGTATTTGTGGTATCAAGGAGAAGGAACAATACTGGCTGGCAACCCTCCTTGATCCACCTTACAAGGGTAAGGTTGCGGACCTTATCTTGCCGTCGCAGAGGGAGCAGAGGATGAAACATCTTCGGGAGGCCTTGCAGAAAGGTCTGTGCAACGTGTTCCCAGAGACTGGGAGGTTACAAACTCCTGTTTCTGGACAACGTGTTGCTGAGGCTTTGGTCAGTCAAAGAAGGAGCGGTGGAGAAGGCGGCCGTCTGACCGATGCGTTCAGACAATTTTTTAGTCCGCAGCCCCAAGGTATGATCGGTTCCAGCAATCATCGCCAGCGTCTGTTTTACATGGTGCAGGAATACCTAGGGGCAAGATCTGACTTGGACACCTTTCCCACCGAAAATCCTCTGGGTTACTGGGTCTTGAGGATGGATCACTGGCCAGAGCTTGCACAGTATGCAATTGAGCTACTGCCCTGTCCTGCATCCAGCGTTCTTTCGGAACGCACATTCAGTGCTGCTGGAGGCTTTGTAACCAATCACAGGGTGTGTCTGTCCACTGACTCAGTCGATTGACTGACCTTCATAAAAATGAATCAGTCTTGGATCACCACCAGCTACCAAGCACCTGATGCTGATGTAACCGAATAATTTTTTTTGAAATGTCAGATCCCTTCAAAGACTGCCTATGCTGATGCTGAGTGACTATCCTGTTATGCTGAGTAATTATCCTCAATGACTACTTCCTCCTCAATGATCATGATGATAGCTTGTAAGTACATTTTTGGTTCTGGTCCCACCACCAGGGCCTAAGGCCCAATTTTTCAGCCCCTGTTTAACAGGGGCATGTAATTGCAATTTTTCATGCAATTCTTTGCAGCAGGGCTAGTTCCTGCGCTCCAACTAGAGTATCTGTGAGGGGTTGCAGTGTTGTGGCACCAGCACCAGTGCCTAAGGCCCAATTTTTCAGCCCCTGTTTAACAGAGCGTGTAATTACAATTTTTGATGCAATTCTTTGCAGCGGGTCTAGTTCCTGCGCTCCACCTAGAGTATCTGTGAGGGGTTCCAGTGTTGTGGCACCAGCACCAGTGCCTAAGGCCCAATTTTTCAGCCCCTGTTTAACAGGGACATGTAAATAGAATTCTTGATTTAATATTTCACAGCAGGGACGTTTCTGCGCCCACCAAGAGTATCTGTGAGGACTTACAGTGTTGTGGCACCAGCACCAGCACCACCACCAAAGGCCCAATTTTTCTGCCCCTGTTCAACAGGGGCATGCAATTACAATTCTTGAGCTAATATTTCACAGCAGGGCCCTGTGAGGGCTTACAGTGCTGAAACCACAACAACACCTAAGGCCCAAATTTTTGCTGAGTATATAGGGCAGGACCTTACTTTCAAACATGCAACAGCTCACTACCTCTTAAAATGTTAATTGATTGGTTTGACAAGTGCGACCTTTCGTAAACCCATGCTGATTACTGGTATTATCAGCAAATTCTTGTATATGGTCACTTATTATACTGTCAGGGCTGGGCTCAGCCCTTCCTTCTCTGAAATGGCCACCCAGCTGTCGGCTAATTACCAGCTCCTCTCTTTCCACAGTGACAGTGTTAAAGACTTGCTTGGTTGACATTCCTTCTGGCTCCAGATCCTGCTTGCTGTTCTACTACGTTCATCTCTGGCTCCCTGATGTTTTGGCTTGTCTAACTATCTATTCCGGTTCCTGAACTCTGGCTATGTTTTGACTACGTTTATTCTGTTTACTTTTTTTATTATTATTAAACAAGTGAGATTTAAATGTACTTTTGTCTCAGTCTGATTCATGGTTTCTGACACATACCCTCAAATAGTTTACATACTACCGATGTTAGACTGACGGGCCTGTAGTTTCCAGCAAAAGATCTCTGCCTTTTTTTGAATATTGGTACCACGTGGGCTTTTTGCCAATCAGCTGGTACCAATCCTGTCAGTATGCTGCCCATAAAGATTAAGAATAGTTGTCTGGCTATAGCCTGACTGTGTTTCTTAAGGATTCTTGGGTGTAAGCCATCTTGTCCTGGTGATTTATTTATTTTGAGCTTCTCAAATTCTTTCCGGACTCCTGCCTCTGTTAGCCACAAGTAGGAATGAGCTTCGCGTTCGAGTCGAACCCATGTTCGACTCGAACATCGTCTGTTCGATTGTTCGCCGAATTGCGAACGATATGGGCCGTTTGCACCAAATTCTTGTGGCGCGTCACGGCCCATAATTCACTGCGGCATCGCAGTGCATTGCTGGCTGATGATTGGCCAAGCATGTACTATGACCCGCATGCTTGGCCAATCACAGCGCCATCAGTAGAGAGAGCGATAATTGGCCAAAGCCTGGGTGGCTTTGGCCAATTATGGCTCAGGGGGTTTAGAACACGCCCCACACTATATAAGGCCGCCTGCACGGCGGCCCTGTGTAGTGTGTTCCGGCGTGCTTAGAGAGAGAGAGAGAGACAGTGTCATTTCATTTGAGTTAGATAGATTAGGCAGGACAGTCAGTGAGTTAGCTGCACTTACAGTGTATTGTGTATATATATGCATCCCAGGTGTTGTATATATATATATATATATATATATATATATATATATATATATATACACTGTATTCAGTTTAGCTAGATCCGTTCCTGTTATCTTCCTACTGACAGGCAGGCTTGTCTTGTTACAGTATTTACAGCTACCTGAAGAAAATTGCTGGTGTTCTTTTGATCCTATTAGTACCACAGTCAGGCAGCTAGACTATTTACAGTTAGTGTAGTGCGTCCTCCTCACAGTGTTCAGTTACAGCTACAAGTTAGTTTAGTGTGACCTCTGCACAGTGTTCAGCTAAAACTACAAGTTAGTGTAGTGCGTCCTCCTCACAGTGTTCAGTTAAAGCTACAAGTTAGTTTAGTGTGACCTCTGCACAGTGTTCAGCTAAAGCTGATTCTACTTAACAACAAACCTACAGTCCCTGTCTTGTTTGCCTGTATACTGCTGTTCAGAGTACAGAGCCTGTATACTGTTGTTTCCTTTTTTAATTTGGGTGCGGGGTTCCCCTTAATATCCATACAAGACCCAAAGGGCCTGGTAATAGACTGGGGGGTACCCATGCCGTTTGTCTCACTGATTTTCATCCATATTGCCAGGACCCGACATTACATTAAAGCCGCAAGCAGTTTTAAATGACTTTTTTTCCTTTAAAAATGACATTTTGTGCAGGGACTGTTCTAAGCACGGGAAACATGCGCCACTTTACAGGCATACTATAGACACCGCGCAGGTACGATATTTAAAGGAATATTTCACTTTTTTTACTTTAAGCATCATTAAAATCACTGCTCCCGAAAAAACTGACGTTTTTAAAAGTTTTTTTTGCATTGATACATGTCCCCTGGGGCAGGACCGGGTCCCCAAACCCTTTTTAGGACAATACCATGCAAATTAGCCTTTAAAATTAGCACTTTTGATTTCAAACGTTCGAGTCCCATAGACGTCAATGGGGTTCTAACGTTTGTGCAAATTTTCGGTCCATTCGCAGGTTCTGGTGCAACCCGAACCGGGGGGTGTTCGGCTCCTCCCTAGCCACAAGGGTAGGTCCTGTGACGTGTTACTAACCATACAGTCATGGTTGTTTTACCCTTCCTTTTCTTGTGTGAAGCATTTAGTACAGCTGCCTTCTCCCTGTCATCTGTAACCATCTTTCCTTCCTTGTCTTTTATGGGGCCTATGTGTTCTGACCTCGCCTTTTTACTGTTAATATAAAAAAAAATCTTGTGATTTTTTTCTGCTCTCCTTCTGCTATGTCTCTCATAGTCTTTTTTAGCTGCCCCGATTGCATTCTTACACTTCTTATTGCATTCCTTGTAGTGTACGAATGCTGATGATGACCCCTCTGCATTTTACTTTTTTAAGGACATTTTTTTGTCCTTAATATAACATTTTACATTTTGGTTCACCCACCCAGGTTTAGCATTTGTCCTATATTTATTACCCATTGGAATGCACTCGGTAATACCTTTCTTTAATATGTTCCTAAAGCAATCCCTTTCTTCCTCTGTGTTGAATGATTCAAGGATTTGGTCCCACTTAATATCCTGCAGCATTGAGCGCAGTTTAGAAAAATTGGCTCTTTTGAAATTTAGTGTTCTTGTACTACCCTTGTGTTTCTCTTTCCTATGATTTATGCTGAATGTAATAATCCTGTGGTCGCTAGTTCCCAAGTTGTCCCGTATTTCCAAATCTGCAATCAGGTCTGTATCATTTGTAATTAATAGATATAGCAATGCATCATTTCTATTCCGGGAACATGAAGTTATCCTGTAAGACATTTAAGAAATGACGGGTCTTTAGTGAGTGAGCTGTCCCTTCCTCCCAGTCAATGTCGGGTTAGTTGAAATCCCTCATCACAATGACATTTCCCTGCCTCGCTGCCTTTTCAACTGTGAAAGGAGGTCCAACTCCACCTCTTCCTTCAGGTTAGGGGGCCTATAACATACCCCCACTATTAACTTCCCACTTACTTCTACCCTTTTGAGTTCCACCCACACTGACTCCACCTCTCCCTTGCCCCATCACTGATGTCATTCCTTTCTCCTACCCGTAAATCATGACTGATATATAGACACACCCCTCCCCTCTTCTACCCTCCCTGTCCCTCCGATACAAGGAATACCCCTGGATGTTTGCCAGCCAGTCATGTAAGCTATCAAACCAAGTTTCTGTTATTCCCATGAAGTCCACATCCTCCTTGTGTAATAGCAGTTCCAGTTCTTCCATTTTATTGACCAGGCTCCTGGCATTTGTGAACATTCCCCTATGTTTTGTACTGGTGCATATTATTTTAACCATATGATTTCTCATGCTTAATTTTTAATTTGGTAAATTATTAAACCCTGGGATTACATGTTATGGATATATTACTATTATCACTATTATCCTCACTGCCGGCTATCACTTCCTCTGAACCCTCCCACCCAACACCTAGTTTAAAAGCCCCTCCGACTTCATAGCCATCTTTTTTTCAAACAGAGCTGTGCCCTCCCCATTTAGGTGCAGCCTGTCCCTACTAAAGAGCAGGTAACTGACTAAAAAGTCAGCACAGTTCTCCAGAAGCCCTAAACCTTCCTTCCTACACCAGTTTTTCAGCTACTTGTTAATTTCCCTAAGCTCCTGTTGCCTCCCAGGTGTGGCTCGAGGTATCAGCAGTATCTCTGAGAGTACCACCTTGGAGGTCCTCCTCTTCAACTTAGCTCCTAAGTCCCTGAAATCTTTATAAAGGATGCTCCACCTTACTCTCACTTTGTCATTAGTACCAATGTGTATCATGACAGCTGGATCCTTCCCAGCCCCACCCAATAATCTGGCCATGCCATCCGCGATGTGTTGAACACGAGTGCCCGCTAAACAACATATTGTTCAGCGATCATGGTCTTTGTGGCAGATTACCTATCTGTCTTAGTGATTTGGCTTTGCTGGAAGATTGGTCAAAGCAGTGGAAACTGCAGTTCAATGTTTCTAAATGTAAAATAATGCACCTAAGGAAAAATAATCCCTTGAGAGTACAACATTGGGGGTACAGTTTTAGCCTGCACTACAGAAGAAAAAGATTTGGGTGTACTTATTTCAGATGATTGCAAAATAAGTGTCAGGGCTGGGCTCAGCCCTTCCCTCTCTGAGCTGGTACCAGCAGTATCTCTGAGAATACCACCTTGGAGGTCCTTTTCTTCAACTTAGCTCCTAAGTCCCTGAAATATTTATTAAGGATGCTCCACCTTACTCTCACTTTGTCATTAGTACCAATGTTTATCATGACAGCTGGATCCTTCTCAGCCCCACCCAATAACCTGTCCATGCCATCCGCGGTGTGTTGAACACGAGCGCGCGCTAAACAACATATCGTTCAGCGATCATGGTCTTTGTGGCAGGTTACCCTATCTGTCCTAGTGATTTGGCATTGCTGGAAGATTGGTCAAAGCAGTGGAAACTGCAGTTCAATGTTTCTAAATGTAAAATAATGCACCTAAGGAAAAATAATCTCCTAGGAGTACAACATCGGGGGTACAGTTTTAGCCAGCACTACAGAAGAAAAAGATTTGGGTGTACTTATTTCAGATGATTGCAAAATAAGTGTCAGGGCTGGGCTCAGCCCTTCCCTCTCTGAGCTGGCCGCTCAGCTGTCGGCTAATTGCCAGCTCCTTTCTCTCCACGGTGACTCAGCTGTTGATGATCTGCTCATCAGTCCTTCCTACTTAAAGCTGTCCAGCTCACGTCATCTCTGCCTTTGCGTTTGGTCACATCTCTGAGACTTTCGCCTGTGTTCCTCTTGAAGACTTGCTCGGCTGACGTCCCTTCTGGCTCCTGATCCTGCTTGCCGTACTACTACATTGATCTCTGGCTCTCTGACATTGGCATTGGCTGACTATCTGATCTGGTTCCTGAACTCTGGCTATGTATTGACTACGCTTACTTTGTTTACCTTTTTATTATTATTAAACAAGTGTGATTAATTGTACTTCTATCTCGGTCTGATTCATGGTTTCTGACAATAAGCAAACAGTGTGACCAGGTAGTGGATAAAGTGAATATAATTCTAGGATTTATCACTAGAGGGATCACCAGCAGAGGAAGGAGGTCCTGATTTCCCTATATAGATCTTTAGTGACACCTCACTTAGATGCACTGATGGGCACTGATAGGTGGCACTGGTGGGCACTGATAGGTGGCAATGATAGGCGGTACTGATAGGCACAGTGTCCCCTGTGTGGATAGACACTTACTGGTTGGCAGCGTGTAAGGAGAGAGCTGCCGATAACCAGCAAATCCTGTTTACACTGTGATCAATTATGATTGGACACATGGTAAAGAGCTGCTGTGATTGGCTCTTTACCCCGATCTATGAGAAGTTGTGTACACAGGACACAGCAATTATAGATCACTGCTGATGCATGCCGCAGGGGGGTGCAAGGGAAGCGTGATCACAGGAGGACGTCAATAGACGCCCTCCTAGAACTGTGCGACTGCACTGTGGCCATCATTCGGCTATAGTGCGTTCGTGAAGAGGTTAAGCTGTTTGTCTTTAGTAAATCAAGCCCAATGTAACAAATAATGGCAAATAAACAACTATAGATAAATATACAGGTGAATTTTGTAACATCTTGTACTGTTGCCATAAGGCATATATCTGTGTTATATGATAAAGTGTTCTGTGATAGCATGCACTGTGTTGTTGTCTTCCTGCTTTGTTATACCATATGTTTCCTCAGAATTAATTGTGTAGCTTGATATACTGAAATGGGTATTTTTAAACTACATAGCGGATACTTCAGAAAACAAAAGATATATATAACAATGATAATATGAGAATATGAGAATAGGTAACACCAGTTACCTGTTCTCACAGTTACAGATAAATTATACAAAAGTCATACTAAAGTCCCATTCAAACCTGAGGGGTTTGCAGCTCAAAGCTTTAAACTGCTAAGCATACAAAATCCCATGGTTTGTAATTGTGCATGTTGACATCTGAGTGTAGTGGCACTTGAGGCTTTTACCTCAAAATGTGCCTGAGCTTCTTATGAGTTATAAATTAAAATCTTCAAGCTTCAAATATTTTTTGCTTCAATAGACTTCAATGGAAGTGTCTGAAAAACAGTGAAAATATGCGTGGAAAAATACACATTTGTGCCCCCATTGCACACTTTTATTCCCTAGTATTTAGCTTTCAGGTGGCTAAAATTACTTTTTAAAAAACTCAAAAAACTGAACAAAAATGCCTGTATAATTGCTCAAAAAAAAAAAAAAAAAAGCAAAACGACCAAAGATGCCCAGCTTAAGTGTGAATGCATGCTAAAGGTACCTATGCAATAACACTGTTATGTCTATAGCTGCAGCTATTTTTGGTAACTATTTGTGCATGTTTGCTCATGTATCAATCAATAGTTGCACCCTGGATGAATAGTCAATTGAAAACGCTGGAAATGTTAATTTCTTTCTAAGACTAGAACAGGATATGTTGACTTCTAGCAACAATGTCTTGTTTAGAAAGATGAAGAGGATAGAACAGAAGAAGTTGTTAAAATGATGCTGTTCGTGTGGGTGACATGCTATTTGCCCCTTAATTCAATCCTAGGAAATTTGTACTTCATCGGAACACATACCCTGTAAGTCATAAAGAATAGGGCAAAAAGAAAGTGTCTTGCGGGCACTCTAAAAGTGGCCCTGAGTGTTCCAAATTCATGTGCCTGTCTGGAAGTTGTTCTTGAATGTGGTGCAATGCTTTTACAACGATCGCACTCTTCTTTGAAGGTGGTCCAAGCTTGCTGTTGGAGAAATTTTCTCAAGGTGACATCTTCAATGGAGGCATTTCAACTTACAATACCTAAGTCATTAAAATTCCTGCTTGAAGAATTTCCTAGGGTTTCCTATTGTTTTCCATTACTGCCTGTAGGTGATTTGGATGTACTATACATAGAAAGAAATTGCAGCTTAAAAAAAAACACTGCAGTGCTGTGGTTTGGGCTGCTGTGTGACGCATTGTAAGCTTCATGGATTTGATTCCATAGTTGTTTTATTCATGTTGCATTTTATAATTTTTAGGATCTATAAATTACATTTCAAACAAATAACTTACAGGACTCAGAATCCTAGAAAGAAAAAGTGGCTACTGTACTGCCTTCTGTTTTTTTTTACTTGCCACGCATTAACAAGAGCAATTATTGCCAAAAAAGTGACGCACCAGTTTTATTGAATTCCTTCCATTGTACATACTCTCTGTAGGATTGAACTGAAAATGTAGAGTATATGACCCCAGCTCAGAAGATTTTAACAAGTAGATCTGTGGCTTAGAGGGTGATACTTTACTAGATCAGGAACAGCTGTGTGTAAAGTCCCGTTCAGCAAGCACTGGCTGTAGCTGCTTTAGAAAGAAAAATTTAAGACACTGAACACCTTTTGTTTTGATGCGCCAAGAATACATTTAGCTGATTTAAACTGAAAGTTCAGTAGGGCTTTAAAGTAGATCTAAACCTTAGCTAAGTAATAACTAGTTTGTTAAAACACTGTGACTCATAGACAGTTGGCATGATTTTTCATTAAGCACAGTTGTCACTTTTTTGCACTGCTGTTGATAGCCACCAAGCCACTCCCTGTCTATATGCACTTGCTCCATTGTCAGCAGTAAACTATTGCTCTGAACCAGCTTCCTGATAGTGACAGGAGTAGACCAGTGTTTCTCAACAGGGGTGCCATCTGGGTTCAGTCTCAGTCACGAAACCCAGTTTGGGACCCAGTCAGGCCGGCCGCCTTCACCATTACAACCAATGAGGCTCTAGGGTAAGGACACCTGCCATATTTAGTTACTATAGTGATGCATCTGGCTAGTCTGCACCTCAACAATGCATGACCCATGATCCAGCGCAGGCAACATGCAGGGTCAACCCCGGACTTCTGGAGAAAACAGAAGTCTGCCTCCTCCAGACCTCCTCCAACTAGCCCTCTCCCACGATGCTGGAACCATAAATTAGGGTTCTGCCGTGAAGGGGGACTGTGTGAGTGGGGAGCTCTGTGATGGGAGATTGTGTGATTAGGGGCTCTGTGATGGGGGGGTCTGTGCGACTGGGTGGATCTGTAACGGGGGACTGTGTGATTGGGGGATTTGTGGTAATGAGGGGAACCTGATGTGATGGGGGACTTTGATATGATGGGTGGCTCTGATGTATAGGGGGTCTTTTGTGAATAGGGGAAACTCTGATTTGATAGGAGGGCTTCTGACATGAAGGGGGACCTCTGATGTGAAGGGGGGGCGCTAAAGTAAAGGGGGGCTCTGATGTGATGGGAGAACTTCTGATGTGATGGAGAAACATCTGATGTGAATAGGGGCTTCTGATGAACTTAATTTCATCAGTGCGGCTGTATGCATTTTTTCCAGACTTAGGTTTCCCATTGATAAGTAACATTTCATTTTTCTACATTTTAGACTGGGACGCTTTGAGATTCTGCATATTCTAAAGGGTGCCACAATTGAAAAAATGGTTAAGAACAGAATGGTGACAACACAGAAGCACAGTTGGGAAAGTGAGTCAATAAGAAGTGTCTATAGAAAGCAGGATCAGCAGGTTATGTAAACTTATGTATTGTGTTATTTAACATTTTATTCTAAAAGTGAGCTCCAGAATGCCTAGGCTGGATGGTTTCTATCAGGTGTGGAGGGTGTGTTGGAGGAGCTACTGTTGGATCATACCAGTAGGATAGCAACCTCAGTTTGCAGAAGATCACAGAACCTAGATACAGTGCATGCAAAACCAAAAGAAGACAGCAGTAAATACTATCATTAAAAATTATATAAATATAATTTTCCACTCAAACACAGACACCACTTAATATGGCTCTTCATTCAATAATATATCAATAAATGTATTTGTTTAAAAGTAAGCAATGCAAATACCTGGATCTGACTTGGTATCAGCCATTTGCAATCCCCTTTTTAAAAAAAGCTGTGTGGAAAAGCAAGAAGCAGCACAAGTAATTCATGTGCTAACAAAGAATATGTTGATAGGATAGATGAGCTCACCACAGTGCTTTTTCTGCTTTTATGGTTGAATAATGCTTGCTAAAATCCAACCAGGAAGAATGAGGACATCTTGTAGCAGAAAATAAGTACCTGGATGGACAGTCCTGGATTGGAGGTGAGTATTGCAGCAATGGCTTATTTTTTAAATTTTAATTGGCTATTTATATGTTCATTTGTATTTTTGGCTGGAATTCTGCTTCAAAAAAGGATAGTTTATGCCTATTAATAGCTAGAGAACTGTTTCTAATGCAAATTTGCTACTGGATTGGTGGATTGCACTGAGATGTTGCTGAACTGAAAAAAAAAGAGAAAACAGAATGAACTAGAAACAGCTATAGCACCTAAACAAAATAATAAGATTTGGTTCTGTGCAGTACATGGATATAGTCAAGAACACACTTCTGGTGTAATTCTAATAGAACAATCAGCTTAGAAAAGGAATGAGACTGAATAGAAGTTGACACATGTACGACATGACTCAAGAGCACACACAATACACACACTGATGTCTATGCTAATTGCATTGTAAAGTAAGCAGAGCAGAGTGATGGAAAATTCAATTTCTGCATGGCTCAACTAGATGCAGAGAGCTTCAATCTCCATAATGTAGTGAAAGAAAGGTCACGACTCTCAGTGTAGGCTGATTCTCCTGTGCTTGTTTTACAACACAATAATACATTCAAATGCCCATTTTGCTGCCAGAAATTATAACTTAAAACAGATTTTAAAAGGTGTAATAAAATGCATTGGTGATTAAAGAATATGGTCAAGATACATACGAAGGGAGCCCTTCACACTCTGCAGTGAATAAGGGTGAGCTGATGCAGACAGCTGAATGCAGCTAAAAAGATGACATCTTCTGCAATCAGCAAAGATGTCACTTCCAATCTATTGTAATGGTCACCTTTGTACCCACAACACCTTAATAAACAGTCCATTCAAATCACAAACAAAAGTGGAGACATGATGCAGCCTTGACAAACCCTATACTATTGTTGGACCTCCCACAGCACCTAAGGCACAGTCATATAGCTTTTTCAATTACACAAAGCCTACATAGCTTGTATTGTACAACCTCAAGCATCTCCAAATAACTGTACAAAGGTAAAGAACTCATTGATGCTCTAATGCTCTACTTTCTGAATTAATATTGTATTGCTCCTCCTAGACCTTAGCCTAATATTCTACTCCCCAAACAGCAGGCAATTGTTCTGCAAGTTTGAAAATGACTAGCTAAGCTATTGCTAGATATGCCAGGCTTCAAGATGGTGTTGCACAATTGCAGCAAGTCCACATTGCATGACTTCAGATCAACTTTCTTTGCTAACATTCTGCAAGCCTGCTGCAAGTTGTTGCATTCAAGAGACCTCTTTTAATATATGTAACCAGTGGTACATTACCCCTGCTAAAATTAAAAGTTGGTTTCCTCAGGAGTCAGACATTTGTTGGAGATGCAATGTAGGTAAAGGGACTTTTCTTCACATTTGGTGGTCATGCCCCATAATACAAAAATACTGGCAACCAATCAAAAAATGGATAATACACATTACAGAAACATGAGTAAATCTGGACTCGGCTTGTTGCCTTCTCCATGTTAACACTCTCTCTTACAGAAAATATAAAATTTCATTGATCTTCTAAATGCAGTCAAAGGGCTTATACCGCTACAGTGGAAAACCAAACATATACCATCAATAAAAGACTGGTTACTAAAAACAAACTCAATCTACGAAATGGTAGAAAACAATGCTATTAAAAAGGAAGCCACTTCATAATTCCATAAAGTGTGGAGACCCTGGTACCTGTTTAGACTTTCTGAGGACTACAAAACTTTAATTGATTCATGACCCTGTTCTAGAAACCAGAACAAAAACACAAACGACTATGTACTACACACTCTTGATATGCTTAATGATACTCTTTTATCAAAGACTACTACCTAATATAAAATCCTTTCCTTTTTCCCTTTCCAACACTTATGAATCATCTTAACCATTAGAATTATTATAACTATCTAGCTTAAAAAGAAGTACAATGTGAATCATTATCAACCAAATACCATTGTTTTGATTGTTTTGTTATGATACAAGTAAGATTATATATACAATTTGTATATTTAATATACTGTATTATATTGCTCGTAAAATTACCTTTATTATTATCCTTACAAATATGTTCAAGATAAAAACGGATGTATAATTTGTTTATTTTCAATTCTACAATAAACCTTTATTGAGGAAAAAAAAAGAGTAATTCCAAGTGTCTAGGGGTCTTTCATTTAGTTATCTTTTTTTTTAACACTGTCTCCTTCCAATGACTTCGACAGTCACCTACTACGTGGTTCTTAGTTTTTGCAGCCTATTAAAAAGAGACTCTGGTGTGCACAAAACAGTGGCTATGTAATTCTATTCTGAGATATTTTATAAACATTGCTCAATGGCTTGATGTTGTCAGTGAACAAATTATCATCTTAAGTGAACAAAATCATGTTCGTTGTTCCATGCAGTGAAAGGCATTTGAATTACTTTTCAGCACAATGCAGGATTAACATTAACAGTTTGCATGGCACTTAATTATATTCAAGTGCTTTTTTAATAATACATATTAGCTGACATTTTTTTCTATGTATCTATTGTTTTATGTGTTTGCTTAAAATTTGATCTCACATTTTTTTTAAACGAATGATGTGAATTACTGAAATGCTGTGTACAGACGATCGGACATTCCGACAACAAAACAAATGGATTTTTTTCAGACGGATGTTGGCTCAAACTTGTCTTGCATACACACGGTCAAACAAATGTTGTCAGAAATTCCAATAGCCAAGAATGCGATGACGTACAACATGTACAACGGCACTATAAAAAGGAAGTTCAATACCAAGTGCGCCACCCTTTGGGCTCCTTCTGCTAATCTCGTGTTTATCTTGTGTTAGTAGAAGTTTGGTGAGAGACGATTCACGCTTTTCAGCCTTGTGCTTTTCAGTTCGTTACTGCTCTTTAGTTTGTGCTTGTGGGTTCGTATCTGTTTTTCAGTGCGTGCTGTCAGGTTGTATCTGTTTTTCAGTGCGTTCTTGTCCCCTCGTTTCTGATTTTCAGCTCGCTCTTCTCAGGCCTTTCTGATTTTCAGTGCATTCTGTTCATTCGTTCTGACCAGCCGACCGTTTTGAAGCCATGTTGCGGGTACATACTCATCGTAGAGTTCATGCTGTGCAGGGGCTTGGTGTTGGGGTTCTTACTTTGACCCAAGTCCGGTCCATGAACGGGGCGAGGAGGAGTTCATGGATGAAGAATTGGTTGCTCCAGTGTGACCAATTCTCCCACATACCTTTGTTGTGGGAGATCCAGGAGAATAATCCTGATGATGTCAGGAGTTATCTCAGGATGACGTACCCCATTTTTCACTGTCTGTTGGCTTTGCTGTCCCCTTATATTACGAAGCAGGACACCTGCATTCGGCAAGCCATCACTCCTGAGCAGAAGCTCATCGCCACGTTGCGGTACTTGGCGACGGGGAGAAGCCTGCAGGACATCAAGTTCTTGACAGGCATCTCCTCCCAGGCTTTGGAGATCATTATTCCAGAGACCTGTTCTGCCATCATTCAGGTCCTGCAGAAGGACTATATTAAGGTAAGTTTTCTCCTTTAACATCATATTCTATGTATTCATTGTTTGCTAATGTATTGTATTTATTTCATCATTCCCTAATTACCATGATTGTAATATGCTGTGAATGTCCTCTTTATCCTCATGCATGCTGGAAGTTTTTAAGTTCCATTTTTGTCCTTCATGCATATTTGTACCTGGAGCAATCCACGCTAACACCAAAACTCTACAGTGATGTTGAAAAATTATTTGAACAAAGTACAAATAATAGTGACAAAAAATATTGACAAAAAATATAAAAAAAAAAAAAATAATAACAAAAGAGTGCTGCAACCCAAAAAAACTTGAATATCCAGTTCTATCAAATAATAAAATAAATTCAGATGCGCTACTAATATCAAAATCAACAGTGGTTAAAGGTACTCCTTCAACTTAAGATTCATATAAATAGATTGATTATTCCAATAATGTGCAGTCCACATAAAATGTGAATATTTAATAAAAGTCCTAAAAAATCAAACGGTATGTATTTTGCCATGAGCAGTCCTTCCTTCAGATTGCAGAATATAATCTCCTTAGGTATTGAACACGCCAGATAATGGTAAAAGAAGGGGGGGCCGCTTACAGATATGCAGGACCCCTGTTATGGGGGTCTTCAGGGCTCAAAGATACTGGATCTTGCTGGCAGGAACAGCTGATTTTGATCCCACATGCAGACTTTGATCCGCCTTGAATCCTTCCTGTCCACCATGGTGACCGTATAATGAGCTATATCGCTGTAGGATCGCTCCTTATATGTAGGGAGAAATCACAAAAACAGAGGGTCCTCCATAGTGTAGTGGGTAAAAAACTCTTTTATTGTAAAACGATGGGTAGCCGACATCGAGGATAAAGCAGAAAATTCAAATCGAAACAAACAGCTCAGCCGCGGTAAAGCTTAGCCAGCTGATGTGTGGTGATGTCAGGTCCCATGGCTCCGTCCGACGCGGCGTTTCTCCATAAGAGGCTTCGACTGGGAGAGGAGACTGGAGCCAGACGTCACACACCACACTATATAAGCATCTCCGCAGGAAGGTGACACCGGAAACAAGATTGAGATAATTTATCAATCCGTTCACAATGTAACCATATGTATAGTAAGAAAACTGGGGCTGTTATATATCATATCCATATCAAAGTATACTTTATACTAATTATGCAACAATGGTAACAATTGTAATGGATAGTGTTAAAAATAAAAATAAAAATAAAAAGTCATAAAATTACAATTATTGTTGTGAGCGGTGGTGACTACTATAGAAAGCCTGACCCACGCACACCCTCCGGAGGAGGGGGACAGCCTCTGGACCTTCACCCTCTGCATAGGAGCATTAACCATCTACTTGACTTGGCCCATTGGGGGCCGCCATTTGAGGTGAGAGGCTGGGGGAAACACCTGTGTGCTGCACCAGTTTTTAAGTGAAAAAATTCAGCACTAAGTCACCTTGATTGGCACGTTACTATTGACTTTTTTTATGGACATTAAGAGTCACATTGCATGAAGCAACATTTAATTGGACTTAATCACAATATTTGTCACAGTTTTTTGTATTTTTTTGCAGGTGGGAGGGGTGTTTATTTTGAGTCATTATTGGAGTCGCATTTATATATGCATGATTTTTGCACAATTATCACCTTGTTTTGCACTTGATCACTTATGTATTGATGTGGGGTGCAGAGTCGCATCCTTTAATCAAGCATTACATTGCAGTTTTTATGCTTATATTATGAGGAACTGTATTTCATTTATTCACCAGTAATATGTATTTCATTTCATTTTCTGGCTATATTTTCACGTTATGATTTTTAGGAATATTATGCACATTGTATGATTTATTTATATATTTTGAGGAACTGTATTTTATTTATTCACTATTAATACCTATTCTAATTTTCTGGTCATATTTACACACGGTGTGGTTTTAGGAACATTATGCACACTGTATGATTTATTCATATATTCTCACTAGGAATGGTAACCAGCACTTAGCACTTTAATATAGTTTGGCTGTTTTTAACAGGAGAAGGTAGTAGTCAATACTGAAGTGCAGTGTTCATAACGGAAAAACATGTACACTGGTCTATGGTAACTATCTGTAGGTGTTTATTGGTTGTTATATTAATTATAGGCATTACGTGCACTGTGAATTAAGGAAGGATTTAGATTCATGCTACTTTGAGAGGTCCTTTCCATAATTGTGAGTGGTACATTTAGATAGATTAGCGCCACATACCCTTTTTACCATATATAAAGCCATTATTATTAAGGATAGTTTAATACTGACTCCGGATGCTGCCGGAGTCTGCATGTGAGATCAAAATCAGCTGTTCCTGCCCGCAAGATCCAGTATCTTTGAGCCCTGAAGACCCCCGTAACAGGGGTCCTGCATATCTGGTAAGCGCCCCCCCCCCCCATTCTTTTACCATTATCTGGCTTGTTCAATACCTAAGGAGATTATATTCTGCAATCTGAAGGAAGGACTGCTCATAGCGAAATACATACTGTTTGATTTTTTAGGACCTTTATTAAATATTGACATTTTATGTGGACTGCACATTATTGGAATAATCAATCTATTTATATGAATCTTCATGCATATTTGCCTTCACTAACCTCCCCAGCATGCTATTCTGGGCCCATACACACCTAGCCTAGTCACTTAACAATGTATTTTGTCTGCTCCGTTGTAGTGCTTATCCTAAACACCCCCTAAAATGTGAGTGCAAGAGGCTTTTTTTTTTGGGCCCAAACTCATTTGGAACCCTCCCTCCCCCCCAACCACTAAGTCAACCGATACCAATCTTCTATCTGCTGACTTTGCCAAACCCATACACACTATACCTATCTCTTTTGTGGTCATATTTATGGATGAATTCATCAAAACATGTAGTGCAAGGGCCTGCTTGAATACTTTCAAATGGTACTGTTTAAAGTTTTGTTTTCCTATTATCTTGATAGGTAATTGCAGAATGTAAAAATGTGCTTCGATTTGTACAGGGTGTATTCATATTTTTGTATTATGACACTTCTTACCTGTCCAGTGGGCTACCAATAGTGTAAGTAAGGAGGGGCTGGCCAAAGTAACACACATTATTTAAGCATTCAGCTCTTAATGAAGTGGAGAGGGTTACCTGTCCAAAACATAACCCCCCCTAAAATTTTTACAATGTGCCATTAGAGGGTGTGAGGAATCTGATAAGTGGACCTTATACTTTTGTCTTTAAATACTCCTTAAAATAAATGTTATACTGATGTTGGCCAAGAATGTTTGTGTTTAATCTGCTTGCAATGTTATGTGCATAAGTACTTTTTTTTTGTGTTTCACTCCACAGTTTCCTTCAAACTCACAGGAATGGCAAACCTTTAAATAAATTCCAGATGTTTTTAGATGTGCAGAAATATATTAGAAAATTAAGTATCAAACGTTATTTTCTTTCTAACCCTATTATAAGAAATTATTCCCAAACAGGAAGTCAAATTCCTAAGGGAACAGGACTTAAAAATGCATCTCTATTTAATCCCCCAGGTAAACTAGCACCCAATTTATCGGTTTTCAAGGATTTAATATTACAAGACTTGCAACAGGTAAAATTTAAAAAAGAACACCAGAAAAACACAGAGGAAGGAATATCCTCTCTCTGTAGAAGGAAGGAACTTATTATACGGCCAGCAGACAAAGGGGGGGTTGTCATCTTGAAAAACAGGATTATTTGAGGGAAATGGAGTCTCTTTTGTCAGATAGGGATACTTACACCATCCTTAATAGAGACCCTCTGAATAAATATAAGAGGGCCTTAAATAGTATAGTACAGGATGGTTATAGAAAAGGAATCATTAATGAGAAATAACGAAAATTCCTTACACCTTTAGCACCAAGAACACCAATTATATACTATATCCCTAAGATCCACAAAAACCCCATCCAACCCCCCGGCCGCACCATTGTAAGTGGCACTGATTCCCTTACCTCTAGAATAGGGAAGTTTATTGATTTTTATCTTCAGCCAGTGGTAACCAAGACCCCTGCGTTTTGGAAAGATTCAATGCAAATTATTAAGGAAACATCTGAGTATACAGTGGATAACAATGTCTTGCTGGTAACGGCAGACGTTGCCTCCCTTTATACTATAATTACCCATGAATTGGGATTCCAAGCAGCTGAGTTTTTTCTTAAAAAAGAACCCTCATGGAAAACTTCCACTATAGATTTTGTTATGAAATTACTTCATTTTGCCATGGAACACAATTATTTTTACTATGGAGGGGATTTTTACCTCCAGAGTACTGGAGTCGATATGGGGGCAAAATTTGCCCCCAGCTTAGCTGGGTTGTTCATGGTCTTGTGGGAAAATGACAAACTTTTTTCCCTTAATGAGCCCCGCCTCCTTTTTGGTGTCCTTACATTGACGACACCTTTTTTCTGTGGAAGGGGGATGAGCAATCCCCCCATACCTTCATGACCCAATTGAACACTAATAATTGGGGGATTAAGTTCACATATGAACATATTTCTACTGCAGTTAATTTTTTGGACTTGGTAATTTTTAAAGAACAAAGTTCCCTCCTTACTAAAACTTTTTTTAAAAACACTGATCGCAATGGATACATTTCATTGGACAGTGGACATCACCCAAAATGGCTTAAAGCCATACCCAAAGGACAATTCCAACGTATTAGAAGAAATTGCTCTCATGTAGAAGATTTTCGGACTCAAGCTACTGTCCTAAAAAATTGATTTATAGAAAAAGGATATCAGCCCTCTTCATTGGATAAGGACCTACAGGAAGTTGCTCTTCTTGATAGACAAAATGTATTAGTCCCTAAAACTGGTAATGGAAATGAGAGAAAAAATAAAGATTTGGAATGGTTTTTCCTCACATTATTGGTGGGTGAATAAAATCATCCGAAAACAATGGCAGACCCTTAAGTGCGATAAAGTGTTAGGACCTGCACTTCTGGATCGGCCCAATGTTTTATACCGAAGGAATTAAAACCTTAAAGATCTATTAGCACCCAGTGTCATTGACCCAACTTCCAAAGTTCAAATGTTTGGCAATTTAAAAGGTTTTTTTCCCTGTAGAAAGTGTGCGGTTTGTAGGTCATCCCAAACTGCAAAGGGTTCCACTTTTTCATCTTTTGTTACTTCAAGGGTTTATCCCATAAAAGATTTTATTACTTGTGGGACTGTAGGGGTGATATACCTCCTCAGTTGCCCTTGCGGGTTTCAATATATCGGTAGGACCACCCGCGCACTTAAAATTCGGATTGATGAACACTTGTCCAATATACGTAGGGGGTTTGTCAGACATAGTGTCTCGTGGCATTTTTGCCAGTTTCACAACCGAGATATGTCACAGCTGAAGGTTATGGCCATTGAAAAATTTACCCCCCACTGGAGGGGCAGTAATTTAAAACACCATATCTCACGCCGCGAAACCCGCTGGATATTCGACATGCAGTGTTATAGCCCGTTGGGCCTTAACACTGAGTGGGATATAAATTGCTATATTGATAACAGTTAAGACAAATTTCTTATGTACCTGCCTTCTTTATACATATATTTACGAGAGGAGTCCTCCTTTAGATCAGTCTGGCTTTTCCCTTTAATGATACTTTTGTTTTCCCTCTATGATACCAATTGCATATATAAGATCCTTCTATATATAAGATTTTGAATGTCTGGATATTTTTCCTGGGTCAATTTTAATTGAACTTGTCATTTGTATTTTATTTTGCTTTATTGGAAGAGTTTTAGACATCCTGGTCCCTTCTTTTTTTAATAATAGGGTGAGTTGGCAGGGGAGGATGATCCAATGCTGTGCCTTGGGGATAGCTATGCTGCTTCATTTATATGCCGGAGTCAGCATTAAACTATCCTTAATAATAATGGCTTTATGGTTTTTAAAAAAATTTGTTCTGTTGCTGTAATTTTATGACTTTTTATTTTTATTTTTATTTTTATTAATAATAATTTTTTATTGAAAATTTTACACATATACATGTTATGACCGTATACCAATGTCCAAAAGAAAGGAGAGATATCTCTATACATTTAACATATAAACCAAGTTTTGATATTGTACTAAATTCTCAGTAAGTACGTACTATAGTTTCATTAACCTTGGACAGGTAGTACTTATTATTTTGCTTGCTTAACAAATTAAATTTCAAAATGGATTATTTCCATTTAAATTTCCTTAACTATGGTGAGTTAAACATATCACCTTTAACTAGTTATTAGATTAGAAGAGGGGGGGAAGGAGATAAGGAGCATGACGGGAGGGTACTTACGGGTATAGGTATGACCCGCACCTGGTCAGCAGGAAACAGAGTGGTTTTCTTTTAATTATTTTGGTACAAAGAATTCCATAAATTCCAGTTAGAGAGGTATTTTGTTCCGTATCCGTCTTTGTAAGCTAGGATTTTTTCATAAACGGATATTGTGTTGACTTTTGTAATGATTTCTCTTATGGTGGGAATCTCATCTGATCTCCACTTCGAAACCAATAGGGATCTGGCGGCGAAGAGTATGTGCATTGCTATAGATCTCACTGACAATGGGTACTCTGACATATTAATACTTAAAATGGCCTTTTCAGGAGTTGGTTTAGTAATTACTCCTGTTGTTTTTGCTATTAATTTAAAAGTTTCTGACCAAAAGCTGCGAATATGTTTGCATGACCATAGCATATGAGGTAAAGTTCCAACCTGGTCGCAGTTCCTCCAACATAGGTTGGTATTTTCTTTAGAGAATTTAGCCATCATATATGGTGTATAGTGCCATCTAGCTGTTAGTTTCGCCGCCAGCTCCTCATAGTTAGAACATCTTGAAAATCTATGGTTACATTTGAATGCGGATAACCATTGATTATCTGTGAATGACTGGTTTAAATCTTTCTCCCATTTTCTCAGGGGTGCGAGTTTAGTAAATGCTTTTTTGGTGTTAATCTGTGTGTACATCATGGAAATGCCCCCTGCCTTAGTGTCGAAGGAGCTCAAGTACCCCCACACCTTAGTTGGTACAGGGGTACTCGAAACCCCCCATTTGTTGAACCATGAATCTATCTGTAGGTAAGTTAGAAATTCTGAGGAGGGTATATTAAGCTTATGTTGTATCTCCTTGAACGGTAGAAGTTTACCGTTCTGTATAATGTCTCTCAGAAGTATCGTTTGGTTGTTTAGCCATTGATCTAAGGATATGTTTGGGATCAGCCATTTCAAGGTTTCCAAAGGAAAGGGTATGTCTGTGAGAGCCGTTTGTGGATTGCATGACTTTTTTAGATGGGACCATGCTTTAATTGTGGCTTGTATGGTAGGATGATCCTTTTTGAGTGTGATTTGTTGTATGTTGTGAGCGAGGATTAATGACTGTAGTGATCTAGGATACAACCACGTCTGCTCTAGATGAGTCCAGTGTTTAATGTCTCTATTGGCGAACCAATGTTTCAGTTGTTCTAAGATTGTTGCTGTGTAGTAATCTTTTAAGTTTGGTACTCCTAAACCACCTATTTGTTTATGGTTTTCTTGCATTTGTAATGAGAACCTAGCTCTTTTGCCTACCCATATGAACTTTAACATTTGGTTCTGCATGGTTTTAAGGAAAGAGTTTGGGAGCGGTATTGGGAGAGTTCTGAATATATATATTAATTTTGGAAGTAGCAGCATCTTATATGCTGCCAGGCGACCATTCCAAGATAGGTAGAATTTTTGGAGTCTTAATATTTCTTCTTGAAATGTTTTCACTAAAGGTTGGTAATTGAGTTGGAAGAGTTTCGAGGAGGGAGATGTTAGCTGAATTCCTAAATAAGTGATCGACTCTGACGCCCAGGGGTAGGGAAAGTCTTTTTGCATATTTAGTTTAGTTTTATTATCTATCGTTATTCCTAAAATGTTGGATTTGGATGCATTCACTTTATAGTAGGCTACTCTACTAAATTCCTGTAATGTCTCATGTGCTGCTTTTAAAGATTTGTATGGATCAGTTAAAGTCAAGATGACATCATCTGCAAAAAGTGAGATTTTATGTTCACGATCTGAAGAAGGGATTCCCTGGATTGCTGTGTTGTTCCTAATTTTTTCTGCAAGTGGTTCCATAATTAGTGCGAAAATTAGTGGCGACAGGGGGCATCCTTGCCTTGTTCCATTTGTTATTTGGAAATTTTTAGAGAACATTCCCTCTGTAAAAACATAGGCGGATGGGGAGGAATACAGTGCTAGGATTGCTTGTTGTATGGGGCCTATTAATCCAAACTTCTCCAGTACTTTAATTAAGTAACCCCAATGAACCCTGTCGAAGGCCTTCTCCGCATCCAAAGTCAGGAGCAGAGAAGGCCTTCGGGACTCCTCCGATGCATGAATTAGATTTAGCATCCTTCTAGTTGCGTCTGTGGTCTGTCTACCTGATACGAAACCTACCTGGTCCTGGTTGATAAGAGCTGGTAATAATGTGGACAATCTATTGGCCAAGATTTTGGCGTACAATTTAACGTCCACATTCAGTAAAGAAATGGGCCTAAAGTTTTGTGGTGCTGAGTGGTCCTTACCTGGTTTTGGCAGAGTTATTATAGTTGCTGTTAACATTTCTTTTGGAAATGAGGCTTTGGACATTGCGGCATCAAAGACCTGCTTTAGGTACGGGGATAGTTCAGTTATAAATAGTTGGAAATATTCAGAAGAGTATCCATCAGGACCGGGGGATTTGTTGTGGGGCATATTTCTAATTGTTTTTTCGATTTCTTGGATTGTAAATGGTAAATTTAGTTTGGCGAGTTCTGATTGCGGAACTCTCGGAAGATTAACAGCCTCCAGGAATTCCGCAATTGTGTTTTCTGTTGGTTGTGGTGTATTAGGGTCGTCTTTAAGGTTGTATAGAGCTTCGTAATAGTCGCTAAAAGCATCTGCTATGTCCTTGGGGTTAGATACAGTAATTTTGGAGTTAGGGTTCATAATGTGAGGGATTCTCTTTTTTATTGTTTTCTCTTTTACCTGGTTCGCCAGCAGTTTACCCGCCTTGTTGTTACAACGGTAGTTGTTTGCTTTTAAGATGCGAAGGCGGCTATCCTGCTGGGACACCAAAAGAGATCTCAGTTCTTGTCTAGCCTCGAATAGTAGAGATCTTGTTTTTTGGGTGGAGTTTTGTTTGTTGGATGTTTCTAAGGATTTGATTTTTTCTAGCAGGTTGTTGAGCCTCTCCGTCCTTTGCCTTTTTGCCCTAGCACTTAATTGTATTAAGAGACCCCTCATAACCACCTTGTGAGAGTTCCACAGCGTGAAAGGGTCGGACACCGAGGGAGCATTGATCTCGAAAAATTCGGTCAGAGATTTTCTAATCAGTTTGAGATTTTTAGGTTGAGAAATAGTTAGAACATCGTTCCTCCATCTATTTGCTGCAGTCTCGGCGCCCCTCCCCCCCACGCTGATCGATATGGGAGCGTGATCAGACCATGATATAATACCAATATCTGATCTGACAATTTTTTGCAACAAGAATTTGTCTACCAAAAACATATCTATTCTTGAATAAGTGCAGTGGACATTGGAAAAGAAAGTAAAGTCCTTCTCCGATGCGTGTTGACATCTCCACACATCAAAGAGGTTTGAGGTGTTGATAAATCTTGACAGCGTCGTCCTTCTTTGTTTTAGTTGTTTAGGGTTAGTACGGTCCATATGCATGTCTGGGATCGCATTGAAGTCTCCGCATAGGATAATATGTCCCTGTTTTAGTGCTTCTACCTTTTTCCAAATTTTGTTTAGGAATCTGAGTTGGTTGTTGTTTGGCAAGTACATGTTGACTAGGGTATATTTAATTGCATAAATTTCACACACTAGTATAATGTATCTGCCAGAATTATCCAGGTGAGTTGAAATTTCTGAGAATGGGATGGAGTCTCTGATTGCTATTGCAACTCCTCCTTTTTTCTTCGGGCCGTTTGCCGTATATAGAGTAGGGAATTTTCGGTTGTTAAAGACTGGCGGATTAATTGCTGAAAAGTGAGTCTCTTGGAAGCACATAATGTCACTTTTCAGTCTGGATGCTTCCTTCCAGGCCATTTGGCGTTTGTAAGGGCTGTTCAAGCCTTTAACATTTAGTGAGGATATTTTAAAAGACGTGTTTGTAGTTGCTGGAGACATACCTTAGCTCGCCGACTTCCTGGTGTGGATGGCTGGTAATGTGTTGTAGTTTACTGGTCGAAAGTTCTCCCAAGGTTGAAGGCAATGGGTGGTTACAATCTTATTTCTGTTCCTGCAGACAAGGAGAGGTGTAGGGAGGGAGAAAAGGGGAAGGGTATCAACAAAAAGATGTAAAAACTGACGATCCTGTTTAGGATCTGTGCGGATGCAATTCCGCTATAGCTCGGGGGGTAAAGCAAAGAGTTAGCTAAGTGGCATTTTCCTGGGCTGGACGGGTTTTTTGTTGTTTTCCCATTTAGGTGCGTCAGCCTGTTTCTGCGTCTGAGCTGGGTCTAGTGGATGGAAGAGAGTGTGATTCTTCCTGGTTGTTGTTATCCAGATCGAAAAGTTTCCATTCCCTCAGGAGACGGAGTCCTTCTCTGATGTTAGTTACGATATGTGATTTGCCTTCTTTTGTAATCAGAAGCTTAGCTGGGTAGAGCCATCTGTACTGGATGTGGTGGTTGTTCAGCGGTTTTGTTATGGTAGCTAGTTGTCTGCGTTGTTGCATGGTAAAGGCTGACAGGTCAGCAAAAAAAGAAAGATTTTGTAGCTCTTGAGGGAGATTGTCCCGTTTTCTCACTGTCATCATAAACAGATCTTTGATGTGATAGAAGTGGATACGGACTATTGTATCTCTGGGGAGGTGCTCTTGTATGTGCCTGGGCTTCGGAAGGCGGTGGATTCGATCTATGATTAGATCATCCAGGGGTGTATCCGGAAGTGTAATTTTCATGAGGTTTATAAAATATTCCTTTAAGTCCGGGGGTTTGACCGATTCAGGGATCCCCCTGATTTTAACATTGTTACGTCTTGATCTGTCCTCCAAGTCGGCCATTTTTGCTTTTATAGCTGTGATTTCCTCATCCCTGTCGTTATGAGCATCTACCATGTCGTTAAATGTGGATGCAAATTCTCCCATTTTATATTCTATATGGGACACCCTTGAATCTACCGCTGCCACCTCTGATTTGAATTTTTGTGTTATTGCTAACATGTCAGCATGTAGGGTTGAGCGCAGGGATATTAACATGTCCTTGAGTGTGGTGTCGAGTACCGGCTGGTTTTGTGTGGGGAAATCTGTGATGGATTCCTGTAATTCCCTGGTTTCCTCCAGGGAGGAATCAATACCACTGAATTCAGCTAATTCTGTGTTTGGAGAGGACATTTTCAGCTTGCTTTTCGCTGGGCTGGATGAAGCAGATGGAGGGAGTGGGTACTGACCTTTTCCCTGCTGTCTCTTTCCATGTGAGTGTCCGGGATCGAATCTTTCGTTCCGTCCATGCTGTGTAATGGAGCCGCGCGGCTCTCCTGTACTTCTGCCGGCGCCATCTTGGGCAGGGAGACGGCGCGGCTGTAGTAGAAAGTCCGTCATTTTTCTCGGTTTTGTGGCTTCTTTGCGCTTACGGGAAGGCATTCGGGAGTTGTCCACTATCTAACCGATATGTAGATCTAAGAAGCGAGGCTCTGTGATGTTGTTAACCCCGTATAGGCCCAGGATGCTGCGGAGCTCTGTTAGTGTGCGACCATCTTCTCTGCCGGCTAGCCACGCCCCCCCTTTATTTTTATTTTTAACACTATCCATTACAATTGTTAGCATTGTTGCATAATTAGTATAAAGTATACTTTGATATGGATATGATAAATAACAGCCCCAGTTTTCTTACTATACATATGGTTACATTGTGAACGGAGCCACGGAACCTGATGTCACCACACATCAGCTGGCTAAGCTTTACCGCGGCTGAGCTGTTTGTTTCGATTTGAATTTTCTGCTTTATCCTTAGTGTCGGCTACTCATCGTTTTACAATAAAAGAGTTTTTTACCCACTACACTATGGAGGACCCTCTGTTTTTGTGATTTCTCCCTACATATAACGAGTGATCCTACAGAGATATAGCTCATTATATGGTCACCACGGTGCACAGGAAGGATTCAAGGCGGATTAAAGTCTGCATTTGAGATCAAAATCAGCTGTTCCTGCCCGCAAGATCCAGTATCTTTGAGCCCTGAAGACCCCCGCAACAGGGGTCCTGCATATCTGGAAAGTGGCCCCCCCTTCTTTTACCATTATCTGGCTTGTTCAATACCTAAGGAGATTATATTCTGCAATCTGAAGGAAGGACTGCTCATAGCAAAATACATACTGTTTGATTTTTTAGGACTTTTATTAAATATTGACATTTTATGTGGACTGCACATTATTGGAATAATCAATCTATTTATATGAATCTTCATGCATATTTGCCTTCACTAACCTCCCCAGCATGCTATTCTGGGCCCATACACACCTAGCCTAGTCACTTAACAATGTATTTTGTATGCTCCATTGTAGTGCTTACCCTAAACACCCTCTAAAATGTGAGTGCAAGAGGCTTTTTTTTTTGGGCCCAAACTCATTTGGAACCCTCCCTCCCCCCCAACCACTAAGTCAACCGATACCAATCTTCTATCTGCTGACTTTGCCAAACCCATACACACTATACCTATCTCTTTTGTGGTCATATTTATGGATAAATTCACCAAAGCATGTAGTGCAAGGGCCTGCTTGAATACTTTCAAATGGTACTGTTTAAAGTTTTGTTTTCCTATTATCTTGATAGGTAATTGCAGAATGTAAAAATGTGCTTCGATTTGTACAGTGTGTATTCATATTTTTGTATTATGACACTTCTTACCTGTCCAGTGCGCTGCCAATAGTGTAAGTAAGGAGGGGCTGGCCAAAGTAACACACATTATTTATGCATTCAGCTCTCAATGAAGTGGAGAGGGTTACCTGTCCAAAACATAACCCCCCCTAAATTTTTTACAATGGGCCATCAGAGGGTGTGAGGAATCTGATAAGTGGACCTTATACTTTTGTCTTTAAATACTCCTTAAAATAAATGTTATACTGATGTTGGCCAAGAATGTTTGTGTTTAATCTGCTTGCAATGTTATGTGCAAAAGAACTTTTTTTTGTGTTTCACTCCACAGTTTCCTTCAAACCCACAGGAATGGCAGACTGTGGCATCCCACTTTGCCCAGTGGTGGGACTTTCCTAACTGCAGAGGGGCAATAGATGGGAAACACGTCCACATCGTCCCACCCCCCAACTCGGGGTCATACTATTATAACTATAAGGGGTTTAATAGTATTGTGTTGTTGGCGGTGGTGTTGGCGACATACGAGTTTTTGTATGTGGACGTGGGGAAGAATGGCCGGATGTCGGATGGTGGAGTCATCGCCCAGACAGAGTTTTACAGATGGCTCCAGAATGGTGGCTTGGGCTTGTCACCTGCGGAAGACAGCGTGGCTTATCTTCTGTTTGTATTCATCACTGATGAAGCGTTTGGGCTAGGTGAACATCTAATGACGCCATTTCCCATGAGGACTCTCACCCCAGACCAGAGGGTTTATAACTACCGGCTGGCCAGAGCCAGAAGAGTGGTGGAGAATGCTTTCGGAATAATGGTCGTTCCGCCTGTTTCTAACACCAATCCACATGGTGAAATATAAACTGAACCATATTGTGCTTGCCTGCTGCATTATGCACAATTTTCTACGTAAAAATGCTATGAACTATGTGGCCTCAGTTGGGACTGAGGCCAGCTTTCCTGATCATTCAACCCTGACGGCACTTGAAGCTGTCCGAAGTGAGACAAAAATATCTGGAGTACTTTGCGGGTAGGGGGCCATTGATATGCCAGAGAATCTTTAAAACATTTTTAAAATATTTTTTTTATAAACTGAAATAATATTTCATTTGATTTACTGCTTGTGTTTCTTTGAGTTGTCTCCATTTTCTTCAATAGTGCAAACGTAATTTATTTGATACATGAGGTGACAATCTCTTCTTCAGCTATTATGTTGTGGGTCTGCTACACACACACTGTTTTTGTTGTTAATGTATGTAATGCATTAATGATAAAAATAATCATCCTTTTCAGCACCATGAATTAATTGCTTTGAGTCCCTAAAATGGCCTGATTGGGGCAAATTTTAAAGCACTGTGAAAGTGCACCGAAACTGCACTGAAAGTGCACTTGTAGTGCAAAGTGGATTTGCCTTTAGTAAATAACCCCCATTGTCACTGTAAACACCAACTTACTCCAAAAACTGGTATTGAGCATTGAAAGAAGAAGCCACACATTGTTGAGTATAAAACATTTTACTCCGTGCACATTTACATGTACGTTAGAAGGGTTAAGGGTTTTTTAACAAGCCAACTTCTTTGGTGTATAACATTTTTATGTTTGACAGTAGAAATATCCTTTTTTTGTTAAACAGGCATGTTTAAAATCATAACATACACAACTCAGGAACTTACAAAGTTCAACTTTGATAAAGTGAAGGCCATATCAGACATTAGTATGTCCAAACTGTGTTGATCTTGCCTTCATCAGATGGGATGATGTCACCCCTGTAAAAGCCAAACTTTGAAGATGTACACAAATTGGGAGTCAAAATGTGGATTTCCCTCCTGATCCCATGCCTAATGTCAACATGTGCTAGCTCCCATCATGGGGGATCAATGGACGTGTTTCGGGGGTGCAACCCTTTCCTCTCACCTACTTGAGTTGCGAGGAAGGGGTTGCACCCACTAAACGCATACCTTGATATCCCGTGATGGCAGATAGCACATGTTGACACACTGTGTGCATCTTCAAAATTTGGCTTTTAAAATACTTTAAAACTTGATTTCAAAGAAAAAATTCCATGACAAAACGGTACAATTTTTGTATGTTTTAGATTCTGCCTAAAACATCAATGATGTTCTTCATTTTTTGTTGAACATCGTTGATGTTTTCCTTTATCTATTCTAAATCCCAATTGCACAACATTATCTCCCCGATGAGGATCTGTGCACTTGCACTGGTGAAATTAGTTTCTTCTTCCACAACATCCACATCACCTAAAATAAAAAAAAACACACCATGTATTATAAATATGCAGGCATCCATCTATTACCTGAAGCTGTGTTCTCAGACACTGACCTGTTGTGGTCACTATTTCGCCCAATTCATGTACCTCGGAATCCACATCCTCAGGTTGCAGTGTGGGGATTTCCCCTTCTTTAGGAGGTGTGGTGTTCCTGGTGTCCTCCCCTATGTGAATTAAAAAAAAGGTATACTTAGCACACAGATATTTGAGGCAAGAAATAGTAATATGAAACATTGCTTGAAGTGTCATACAATTGTCTGTTTTGGCAGAGCTCCAAGCTGAAGACATGATTTTTTCCCTTTATTCAAGCTGAAATACTTACTTTTTTTGGTAAAGTTTACCACATGGAGACACCTCTAGTATCCACTGGAGCACCTGTGTGGGACACCCTAAAAAGGGTGTTCTGATGTCCCACACTAGTGTTCCTGCGTCCAGATGTGTAAACAGCTCTGCTGAGTCTCCTCTCCTTACAATAAATCAAGTTTGCATTTCATTCTAGTAACAAACACATCTAGACAACAATGTAATAAACTTCTATTAATACAAATAGGCCTGAACAAATGTAGTTAACCTGTATCTGCCAAAAACATTGTATTAGTCGGTGGGCGAACGAACAATGTTTACTACGAACGATTGAAACTTGCCCTTTTAAACTGTCCAACAGTAAAGAAAAGCACATGGAGCAGCAGGAAAGTAATAATAATAATAGGAACACAGGACAAATACTTTTTTGCAGCACTTTCCTGATCCTTCTATACTGATCGTGCTCCCTCAATTTCAGGTCTGACCAGCGTTTCCTCATTTGATCCTTGGATTGTCGTACCCCAAAATACCTGTGCAGACTTCTCACAACTTTAGTCATGATCTTGGCCTTTCTCACATTTGGGTTTGGGTAAGGTCCATACTTCCCATCGTAGTCGCCCCTCTTCAAGATGTCCACCATCTCCACCATCTCTACAAAGGCCATATTTGATGCCTTAAATCTCCTCCTGGATTGGGACGTTTCTGGCTCCGGGTTTTCGTCATTGTTGCTAGTATCATGCACCTGCTCTGTCTCTGCCATGTGCTCTCCCACTGCGCTGAAAGAGAAGGGGCGGGGAATAAACTAGAAAGAAGGTCAGGGGCAGGCGGAGTTTCACGCAGGCACAGTGTATATAAAGCGTAACACACGTGCATTGTACATACGATCTGTGAGTGGAGGAAGGAGTAGCAGAAGAGCCAATCATGCTAACGAAGGTACAATTTTAACTTGTGGCATCAGTGGCCTATACTGCTTATAGATTGAGGCCTATATTGGGACAAGATTTTGAGAGTTTAGCCTGACATTAGGGTTTGTCTTGTGTTGTGTCTTGCAGATAAAATGCATAGATTCAACGATTACGATTTTCTCCCCAGCTTCATTGACATGTACAGAGAGCTGTCCAGTCTGTGGCAGGTGAAACACCCTTTTTAAAATCACAAAATAAAGAGGAAGACAGTGCTGGATCAACTGCTAGAATTGGTGAAGCTGGTGATTCCCACGGCAAACATCACCTATTTGAAGGCCAAAATTGGTGACCTGAGGAGCACATAAAATAGGGAGCGCAAAATGGTCCAGGATTCCATGAGATCAGGAGCAGCAGCAGATGACATTTATGTCCCCAGGCTCTGGTGCTATGACAGACTGCGATTTTTGTCAGACCAGACTGAAATCAGGCCATCACTCTCAACCCTTCCTTCCACTCTACCTTCCACTCTTCCTTCCACCTCAGCTGAGGCTTCCGACGTCCAAGCTGGGCCTTCCACCCAGGAAGAAGTGGAGGAGCCCAGCTTGAGTAAGGTATAGCATTGTTCAACATATTTCTTGTCAAAAAATTAATGATGTTAACTAGATGTTATTATTGATCACTAATTTCTGATTTAACAAAGTGGTTTACATATCAATAGACAGTAGTAGCCAAAAATGATTGGGACAAGAATGAAAAATGCTGGGGTCAGAATGATAGTCTTTTCTATTTGTTAACATTCTACAGTATTTGCAACAGTCATGATCTCAAAATTGTGTGTAATTGATGACCAAAAAACTAAAACTATGTCCCATTTTCATACACAGGAAAGTATTAGTCAGGAGTAGGCTGTTGAAAGTGGCAGCCAGGAGGTGGCAGGGGAAAGTGGCAGCCAGGAGGTGGTGGGGGAAAATGGCAGCCAGGAGGTGGCCGGGCCCAGTAGCCTGACCGAATTGCAGGTTCCTCCCCTTCGCCTTCCAACAAAAAGTCCCAGGAAGGGGAGGAACGTGGAGGAGTCAGCGCTTTCTTTGATTCGGCAGGCTACTGTGGCCCTCAGAACCACCCCCAATCTTCAAGAGGCCTATGCCTGTATGGCAGCCAGTAAGGTGCAGGAAATGGAGGTGGGCCAATGCCTCATCAGTGTGGAGCTCATATTTCAGGTCCTAAATAAGGGGGTGAGGGGCAAATAATTGACGTGTGCCCTGGGGTACAAAGACTTTGCCAATTTTAACAGTTTATCCAGCATTGCCTTCCTCTTTATTTTGTTATGACCCCTAATAAATGTCTATTTTTGTTTGAGAAATACTTGGCTATGTGTTTTACTTTAAAAAGGACAGTTTGTTTGTGAGTAGGCAGGTACATTTCAAAAATACAATGTCAAATTAACAAGAAACACCAGCACCAACCTCTTTGAGGTTAAAAAATACAAGATAATAATGGTGTTGTGGTAACTTGACACACAAAACGACAAAAAACATTATGGAGATCACTAGAAAAAAAGAAAAATAAACAGGGGATCTTGATAAAAAATAAAAATAAAAGTAGATCACTATAAAAAAAATTATAAACATTATTCTGGAGTTCTGGCGAAAAAAAAAAAAATAAAGATTATTCAGGAGATCACGAGAAATAATAAAGAAATCCATTTGTCAGAACTCTGTGTGAATATCAGCAGCAAAACAACTTCATTATTCTAACATTATAAAGAAGAAGAGAATGTGCTGCATTAAAAGATTTAAAAATTTGCAGCGTGAGGAATGTGCTATCTCCATTACGAACGCTAGTTTTACCAGACCGAGCGCTTCCGTCTCGTACTTGATTCAGAGCATGCGTGGAATTTTGTGAGTTGGAATTGTGTACACACGCTCGGAATTTCCAACAACAAATTTTGTTGTCGGAAAAATTGAGAACTAGCTCTCAAACCTTTTTTTGTTTGAAATTCCAACAGCAAATGTCCGATGGAGCATACACGCGGTCGGAATTTCCGACAACAAGCTCCCATCCAACCTTTGTTGTCGAAAAATCCTATCATGTGTACAGGGCATTACAGTTTTGTTTTGAGAAGCAGCCACAGCCAGAGTAGAAAAGCCTGTCCTTTGCCAGCTTGCTGCAAAGACAAACCCTTGCTTTCTGTGTGGAAGCATCGAACATTTGTTGTTGGAAATTCCGATCGTGATTTAATGTTTGGGATATTTTTCTTTCTACCTAATGACCAACTGCAGTCAAACCTCTTTCTAGATATAGCAAGAAAAGTTAGAACTTCTGCCAGCATTTTATTGCTCACTACTGTACCCATTTCTGAGATTTCTCTGTGTTTCTTGACTATTTAAATTATGTTAGTGAGAACAGAAAGTCAGGAAAATTTTTGCCACTTCTAGTATTGTAGTTTTAACAGGTGGCAAAGAGGCAGAACATTATGAGAAATCCTCATTGCAATGACTACCGGGCAAAAGTAAAAGATATTTGCTAGCACACTGAGAACAACTTAGAACCTCCTTCATTATTGGTGTACTATACTGTATGTCCCCTTGAGAAAATTTTGATCCCTTCCTGTTCATTGGATGGTTTTCTAATAGAACAGGCAAAGAAGGGGAATCATCTCAATGAGGACAAAAATAGTATTTACGATACATTTCCTTAGCACTGAGAAAACAGCATTCAAATTCTAAAGAAAAACTTTCCCCACACTATTCAAATATAAAAAAGTTTTTTTTTACTGGCAAGCAACCCTCCCATCTAAGCCTATGTTAGCCATGCTCTTACACTAGCAGGCTAAGGTATAGTGGAACTACCTAACAGGTTCAACTACAACTAAAAACTAATAGAAAATGACAACCTAACCCTCTATAACCTGATCTCTTTACCATAGTCATATGCAATGGAGTCAGAGCCTAATGACATGAATATAACTGATAGTTTGGTGTACAGAGTGAAAGCAAGTATGAGAATTTACCTAGCTGGGAGATTGGATGCAGATAGAGAGTAATGATGTGGATTAAGTTATACAGGTATAGCATACTGCTTTTGTAAATAGTTATTATATATACAAAAAACTTCACTATATCAGTGTGCCCTCTTTCTTCTTATTTGCTTAATAACATGGAGACTGGTTTAACATCACTAGAGATGGGCGAGCTGTTCGGGCCAAGCATTGATTCGGACCCAAACAGTGCACATTCGGGGTTTCGCTGAGCACTGCACACTGCACAGTGCATTCTAGGGCCTTGATTGGCTGAATCAATGCACCTGACCACCGGTCAGGTACAAGGTTTGCCCAGTCAGGCTACAGTGCACCTTTTTTTTTATTGTTGTTGTTCCCCTGCCCCCTTTTTTTAAATTGTCAGCCGCAGTTTGTCTTACTGCTGATGTTCCCCCTTTTTTATTAATATATCTATTTCTTTTTTTTTCATTTCTCAATTTCTGTCAGCAGCGTTCCCCAATTGTACACAGTTTATAGTGCACCAAGCACCACAATTCATTTTTTTTTTTTTTTTTTTGTTGCTGAATCCTTTTTTTTTTATTGTTGTTAAAAAAAATTGTTAATCTTGGTCTAAGTGTATTATAATTTGGCTTCACAAGGCTTGCTCACTGTGGTGAAAAAAGGAAAATTTATTATCAAATACTTACCGTAATTTTCCTTTCCTGATGGACTCCATGGCAGCCTACATGTGGGTTAACCCCGCCTCCTCTCCAATGCTATAGGACCCCATACCCTATAAGATTGAGCTCACCTGAATAGACTGTGTTACGTAACTAGCCTACTCTTTGACCGATGGGTGGGGACTCCGTCTGCCATGGAGTCCATCAGGAAAGGAAAATTACGGTAAGTATTTGATAATAAATTTTCCTTTTTCCTGACAGACTCCATGGCAGCCTACGTGTGGGAAATAACTAGCCAATCCACACGGGTGGGCATGCTAAACAGCAATAAATTTCAATTTGACCCGTCAACCGACAGGAATTATAACCAAAGTCCACAGAAGATAGCAAAGCATGCTCAATATCGTAATTTGACAATAAAGTTTTAATAGAGGCCCATGAGGCCGCTTTGTAGATCATGTCTGGAGCCACATGCCGGGCTGCTGCCCATGAAGTCGCTATACCCCTGGTTGAACGTGCCATCACTGCTTCCAGAAGATCCAGGCCCCTAGTTCTAAAAGACTGATGGATGAACTAGATGATATAGGCCGCAGTTGTTCTAGCTGAAGCCCAATTCAGTTTGTTACTGCCAAAGTGCAGGTCGGCTGAGTGTCTAAAAAGGGAAGAAGCAGCTTGCAGGTATACCGACAGAATTTTGCCCATGTCCAGAGGATGAACTTCAGCGGACTCCTGGTCCTGAATGTTGTTAGGATGATCTCTTGGTCTTTATGGACCTTTGAGATAATTTTTGTATTTGAGCTGAGTCTAGGAATAAGGACCATCCGGATCGGAAAGAAGGACAGAAGAGGTTCTTTGTAATTTAGTGGCGCGACTTCCGAGACCCCCTTGGCCAAGGTAACAGCCACAAGGAAAGTTATTTTAGCCAAAAGGTCTCCAAATAGAAAAGCGGGGAAGGCCCCGTATTTACTGAGTTCAGTCAATGAGTTGTGGACAAGAGGAAGATCCCAATTGGGGAGCCTTGGTTTAGTTTGAGGGCTGAGTTTTAACTCCCTACGGAATCACTGCTGGATAAAAGGGTGAACAGTCCACGAAGCACCGGAGAAGGCCGACAAAGCTGAGACTCGGACTCTTAGAGAGCTGATGGATAGAGACAAATAAAGAAAGCCGGAGATATCCTGAGCCTTGGATTTCTTCCTGATCTGCCCGAAGAATATGATAACTTGACCGATTTGGCCCATCTTCTTCTATAGACCTAACTCGTGCTCATCCCCGTAGAGCTCATGAGAGTGGAAATCATCCTTGACCTGCACCCTAATCGGACAAGGGTGCAGGACTGCCACTTGAGAAGGAAAGTCCGGCCCGAGAGGGAGATGCAACGGGTCCCGAAAGCTGAGCTGGCACAAGAGGGGAAACCAAGGTTTGCTTCCGCCAGTAAGGGGCTACTGCCACCATTTTGATTGCTTACGCATGAGGTCTCGAAAGGACCTGAGGATTATTAGGAGCTGTGGAAAGGTGTATGCCCTCTTGAAACTCAATTGATCTGTCAGGGCATCCATTCTGGAGGCCTAGCTGCCATGACCCCGAGTGTAACACTTCACCAGCTTGAAGTTACCTGGGAAGAGAATAGATCCACTTCAGGATTGATTCCCAAGGACAGAATCCACTTCAATGCCTGCCTGCGAAGAGACCACTCGTTAATGTCTTAACCGAATGCGCCATAAGAAATTCGCTCGGACGCTCTGGACCCTGGGGAAGTAGGTCGATGAAATGTTGTCTAGGCCCAAAACCTGAAGGGCTCGACCTCCCAGAATAGTGTGGAGCTTTGAGTGCCTCTATGACTCCTCACATAGGAGATTGCCATTGTGTTTTCCATCTTCATCTTTTTTCTTTTTTTTTTTTTTTTTAAATCTCTTTTGTCGAATATAAGACATACAAACAGATAAACACCAGTACATCTACCACAGCACTGGGGTGTCGTCCATTCTTAATAATACTGATTCTCCGTTCTGGAGATGGGAGAAGTACTGAAGGGCACACTAGGCTTGCAGAAATTCCATAATGTACTGGCCCGGGATGAGAGAACACGTACCCTTGAGCAAGATCCAATCTGCAGAGGGCTCCCCAACCGGTACCGCTGGCATCGGACATGACCTTGACACGTAAGGTGGGGCAACAGAGTGGCAATTGGGCAGGTTTTGCGCTGAAGTCACCAGAAGAGGCTGCTCCTCATCGTTGATGAATAGGTTGACTGTTGCCTCCTGATTTCTATTACTGCAGAAAACCTGACTGGAAAGGGAATAATCTCCGCAAGGACCACTTTACCATAGAGGTCGCAGAAACCGACGAGCCCTGAAGGGATTAGAGACCCCAAAATTCTCTCCTGGATGACAGTGATCTTCCCCACTGGGAGAGAGATGGAGCCTGTAGCAAACTGGGCCCCAAAGAACATCTGGCGCTGGATAGGTGTCTTTTTCCTAGATTTAGGAGCCAACCGAAGCTGGTCAAGGTGGAGATTAACTGTTTCCTGTGAACCAGCAGCTGGACTTTGTCTTAGGACAGCAACAGGAGGACCTAGGAATAGTGATAAAGACGTACCCCTCTCCTTCTGATGAGGGCCATTATGGCCAGAGGAATTTTGCGAAGACTCGGGTGAGGTTATCAGCCCGAAAGGGAGGTAGAAGAACTGTCGATGGTCTTGATAACTTGGAGCCGGAGGTATTGAGAAACTCCTTCGCCACCTGAACACGGAGGAAAGCATCTTTAAGTCAAATGAGATTAGCCAATCGCCTGTCCGTACAGATGGTCGACAGAGCCTATATTTGGATCTTCTGAATTTATATACTTGTTAACCACTTAAGGACCGCCTAACGCCGATTTACGTCGGCAAGGCGGCACGGGCAGGCAAAATCACGTACATGTACGTGATTTGCCTCTCGCGGGTGGGGGGTCCGATCGGACCCCCCCCCGGTGCCCGAAGCGGTCCCGTTCTGTTCCCCGGCGATCCGAGATGAGGGGGAGGCCATCCGTTCGTGGCCCCCCCCTCGCGATCGCCGCCGGCCAATGGGAACACTCCTTTGCTGCTGTATGCTAAACAGCAGCAAAGGAAATGATGTCATCTCCCCTCGGCTCGGTATTTTCCGTTCCAGCGCCGAGGGGAGAAGACATCAATGTGAGTGCACAACACACTACACACACAGTAGAACATGCCAGGCATACAAAACACCCCGATCCCCCCCCCGATCCCCCCCCAATCACCCCCCCCCCCCTGTCACAAACTGACACCAGCAGGTTTTTTTTTTTTTTTTTTTTTTTTTTTTCTGATTACTGCATAGTGTCAGTTTGTGACAGTTACAGTGTTGGGACAGTTAGTATTACCCCCCTTTAGGTCTAGGGTACCCCCCTAACCCCCCCTAATAAAGTTTTAACCCCTTGATCACCCCCTGTCACCAGTGTTGCTAAGCGATCATTTTTCTGATCGCTGTATTAGTGTCGCTGGTGACGCTAGTTAGTGAGGTAAATATTTAGGTTCGCCGTCAGCGTTTTATAGTGACAGGGACCCCCATATACTACCTAATAAATGTTTTAACCCCTTGATTGCCCCCTAGTTAACCCTTTCACCACTGATCACCGTATAACCGTTACGGGTGACGCTGGTTAGTTTGTTTATTTTTTATAGTGTCAGGGCACCCGCCGTTTATTACCTAATAAAGGTTTAGCCCCCTGATCGCCCGGCGGTGATATGCGTCGCCCCAGGCAGCGTCAGATTAGCGCCAGTACCGCTAACACCCACGCACGCAGCATGCGCCTCCCTTAGTGGTATAGTATCTGATCGGATCAATATCTGATCTGATCAGATCTATACTAGCGTCCCCAGCAGTTTAGGGTTCCCAAAAACACAGTGTTAGCGGGATCAGCCCAGATACCCGCTAGCACCTGCGTTTTGCCCCTCCGCCCAGCCCACCCAAGTGCAGTATCGATCGATCACTGTCACTTACAAAACACTAAACGCATAACTGCAGCGTTCGCAGAGTCAGGCCTGATCCCTGCGATCGCTAACAGTTTTTTTGGTAGCATTTTGGTGAACTGGCAAGCAAGCACCAGGCAGCGTCAGGTTAGCGCCAGTACCGCTAACACCCACGCACGCACCGTACACCTCCCTTAGTGGTATAGTATCTGATCGGATCAATATCTGATCCGATCAGATCTATACTAGCGTCCCCAGCAGTTTAGGGTTCCCAAAAACGCAGTGTTAGCGGGATCAGCCCAGATACCTGCTAGCACCTGCGTTTTGCCCCTCCGCCCAGCCCACCCAAGTGCAGTATCGATCGATCACTGACACTTACAAGGCACTAAACGCATAACTGCAGCGTTCGCAGAGTCAGGCCTGATCCCTGCGATCGCTAACAGTTTTTTTGGTAGCATTTTGGTGAACTAGCAAGCACCGGCCCCAGGCAGCGTCAGGTTAGCGCCAGTACCGCTAACACCCACGCACGCAGCATACGCCTCCTTTAGTGGTATAGTATCTGAACGGATCAATATCTGATCCGATCAGATCAGATCTATACTAGCGTCCCCAGCAGTTTAGGGTTCCCAAAAACGCAGTGTTAGCGGGATCAACCCAGATACCTGCTAGCACCTGCGTTTTGCCCCTCCGCCCGGCCCAGTCCAGCCCACCCAAGTGCAGTATCGATCGATCACTGTCACTTACAAAACACTAAACGCATAACTGCAGCGTTCGCAGAGTCAGGCCTGATCCCTGCGATCGCTAACAGTTTTTTTGGAAGCTTTTTATTGAACTGGCAAGCACCAGCGGCCTAGTACACCCCGGTCATAGTCAAACCAGCACTGCAGTAACACTTGGTGACGTGGCGAGTCCCATAAGTGCAGTTCAAGCTGGTGAGGTGACAAGCACAAGTAGTGTCCCGCTGCCACCAAAAAGACAAACACAGGCCCGTCGTGCCCATAGTGCCCTTCCTGCTGCATTCGCCAATCCTAATTGGGAACCCACCACTTCTGCAGCGCCCGTACTTCCCCCATTCACATCCCCCAACGAAATGCAGTCGGCTGCATGAGAGGCATTTTTATGTGCTCCCGAGTACCCCTACCCAACGAACCCCCCCCAAAAAGATGTTGTGTCTGCAGCAAACGCGGATATAGGCGTGACACCCGCTATTATTGTCCCTTCTGTCCTGACAATCCTGGTCTTTGCATTGGTGAATGTTTTGAACGCTACCATACACTAGTTGAGTATTAGCGTAGGGTACAGCATTGCACAGACTAGGCACACTTTCACAGGGTCTCCCAAGATGCCATCGCATTTTGAGAGACCCGAACCTGGAACCGGTTACAGTTATAAAAGTTAGTTACAAAAAAAGTGTAAAAAAAAAAAAAAATATATATAAAATAAAAAAAAATAGTTGTCGTTTTATTGTTCTCTCTCTCTATTCTCTCTCTCTATTGTTCTGCTCTTTTTTTACTGTATTCTATTCTGCAGTGTTTTATTGTTATTGTTATTGTTATTGTTATTGTTATTATGTTTTATCATGTTTGTTTTTCAGGTATGTAATTATTTATACTTTATTGTTTACTGTGCTTTATTGTTAACCATTTTTTTGTCTTCAGGTACGCCATTCACAACTTTGAGTGGTTATACCAGAATGATGCCTGCAGGTTTAGGTATCATCTTGGTATCATTCTTTTCAGCCAGCGGTCGGCTTTCATGTAAAAGCAATCCTAGCGGCTAATTAGCCTCTAGACTGCCTTTACAAGCCGTGGGAGGGAATGCCCCCCCCCCCCCCACCGTCTTCCGTGTTTTTCTCTGGCTCTCCTGTCTCAACAGGGAACCTGAGAATGCAGCCGGTGATTCAGCCAGCTGACCATAGAGCTGATCAGAGACAAGAGTGGCTCCAAACATCTCTATGGCCTAAGAAACCGGAAGCTACGAGCATTTTATGACTTAGATTTCGCCGGATGTAAATAGCGCCATTGGGAAATTGGGGAAGCATTTTATCACACCGATCTTGGTGTGGTCAGATGCTTTGAGGGCAGAGGAGAGATCTAGGGTCTAATAGACCCCAATTTTTTCAAAAAAGAGTACCTGTCACTACCTATTGCTATCATAGGGGATATTTACATTCCCCGAGATAACAATAAAAATGATTTAAAAAAAAAAAAAATGAAAGGAACAGTTTAAAAATAAGATAAAAAAGCAAAAAAATAATAAAGAAAAAAAAAAAAAAAAAAAAAAGCACCCCTGTCGCCCCCTGCTCTTGCGCTAAGGCGAACGCAAGCGGCGGTCTGTCGTCAAACGTAAACAGCAATTGCACCATGCATGTGAGGTATCGCCGCGAAGGTCAGATCGAGGGCAGTAATTTTTGCAGTAGACCTCCTCTGTAGATCTAAAGTGGTAACCTGTAAAGGCTTTTAAAGGCTTTTAAAAATGTATTTATTTTGTTGCCACTGCACGTTTGTGCGCAATTGTAAAGCATGTCATGTTTGGTATCCATGTACTCGGTCTAAGATCATCTTTTTTATTTCATCAAACATTTGGGCAATATAGTGTGTTTTAGTGCATTAAAATTTAAAAAAGTGTGTTTTTTCCCCAAAAAATGCGTTTGAAAAATCGCTGCGCAAATACTGTGTGAAAAAAAAAAATGAAACACCCACCATTTTAATCTGTAGGGCATTTGCTTTAAAAAAATATATAATGTTTGGGGGTTCAAAGTAATTTTCTTGCAAAAAAAAAAAAACTTTTTCATGTAAAAAATAAGTGTCAGAAAGGGCTTTGTCTTCAAGTGGTTAGAAGAGTGGGTGATGTGTGACATAAGCTTCTAAATGTTGTGCATAAAATGCCAGGACAGTTCAAAACCCCCCCAAATGACCCCATTTTGGAAAGTAGACACCCCAAGCTATTTGCTGAGAGGCATGTCGAGTCCATGGAATATTTTATATTGCGACACAAGTTGCGGGAAAGAGACAAATTTTTTTTTTTTTTTTTTTTTTTTGCACAAAGTTGTCACTAAATGATATATTGCTCAAACATGCCATCGGGATTTGTGAAATTACACCCCAAAATACATTCTGCTGCTTCTCCTGAGTACGGGGATACCACATGTGTGAGACTTTTTGGGAGCCTAGCCGTGTACGGGACCCCGAAAACCAAGCACCGCCTTCAGGCTTTCAAAGGGGCGTGAATTTTTGATTTCACTCCTCACTGCCTATCACAGTTTCGGAGGCCATGGAATGCCCAGGTGGCACAAAACCCCCCCAAATGACCCCATTTTGGAAAGTAGACACCCCAAGCTATTTGCTGAGAGGTATAGTGAGTATTTTGCAGACCTCACTTTTTGTCACAAAGTTTTGAAATTTGAAAAAAGAAAAAAAAAAAAAGTTTTTTCTTGTCTTTCTTCATTTTCAAAAACAAATGAGAGCTGCAAAATACTCACCATGCCTCTCAGCAAATAGCTTGGGGTGTCTACTTTCCAAAATGGGGTCATTTGGGGGGGGTTTGTGCCACCTGGGCATTCCATGGCCTCCGAAACGGTGTTAGGCAGTGAAGAGTAAAATCAAAAATTCACGCCCTTAAAAACGCTGAAGGCGGTGATTGGTTTTCGGGGCCCCGTACGCGGCTAGGCTCCCAAAAAGTCCCACACATGTGGTATCCCCATACTCAGGAGAAGCAGCTAAATGTATTTTGGGGTGCAATTCCACATAGGCCCATGGCCTGTGTGAGCAATATATCATTTAGTGACAACTTTGTGCAAAAAAAAAAAAAAAAAAAAAAAAAGTGTCACTTTCCCGCAACTTGTGTCAAAATATAAAATATTCCATGGACTCAATATGCCTCTCAGCAAATAGCTTGGGGTGTCTACTTTCCAAAATGGGGTCATTTGGGGGGGGGTTGTGCCACCTGGGCATTCCATGGCCTCCGAAACTGTGATAGGCAGTGAAGAGTGAAATCAAAAAGTTACACCCTTAGAAATCCTGAAGGCGGTGATTGGTTTTCGGGGTCCCATACGCGGCTAGGCTCCCAAAAAGTCCCACACATGTGGTATCCCCGTACTCAGGAGAAGTAGCTGAATATATTTTGGGGTGCAATTCCACATAGGCCCATGGCCTGTGTGAGCAATATATCATTTAGTGACAACTTTTTGTAAATATTTTTTTTTTTTTTTTTTTTTGTCATTATTCAATCACTTGGGACAAAAAAAATAAATATTCAATGGGTTCAACATGCCTATCAGCAATTTCCTTGGGGTGTCTACTTTCCAAAATGGGGTCATTTGGGGGGGTTTTGTACTGCCCTGCCATTTTAGCACCTCAAGAAATGACATAGGCAGTCATAAACTAAAAGCTGTGTAAATTCCAGAAAATGTACCCTAGTTTGTAGACGCTATAACTTTTGCGCAAACCAATAAATATACGCTTATTGACATTTTTTTTACCAAAGACATGTGGCCGAATACATTTTGGCCTAAATGTATGACTAAAATTGAGTTTATTGGATTTTTTTTATAACAAAAAGTAGAAAATATCATTTTTTTTCAAAATTTTCGGTCTTTTTCCGTTTATAGCGCAAAAAATAAAAACTGCAGAAGTGATCAAATACCATCAAAAGAAAGCTCTATTTGTGGGAAGAAAAGGACGCAAATTTCGTTTGGGTACAGCATTGCATAACCGCGCAATTAGCAGTTAAAGCGACGCAGTGCCAAATTGGAAAAAGACCTCTGGTCCTTAGGCAGCATAATGGTCCGGGGCTCAAGTGGTTAATTAGATGTTACTTAGATCTAGCACTAGATGCCATAAATCGTTTAGCACTGTATAACGAAGAGGGGAAGGTATACCCCCTGGAGTTTTTCGTCCCTTGGGACGTGTACCACTGCTCCCTGAGACCATAGTGAGTCTACGTAGGACAGTAACGTCTGCTTCTTCTCTTCCGACCGAGCTTAGCAGAGTGGAATAAATCTGGGTGGAGGAGTAACAGTGAAGGACCATACGTTGCTTGAACATTTTGACGACCCGTCGTGATTGAGGCCACCCAGGCGTGCCGGAAGAGGAGCAGACAAGCCCCCCCTGCCCGAACTGTCTGGGCGGGCGTAACCTAAAAGAATTAGCCGGTTCACCACTACCGGACGCCTGGTTGTTAGTGGGTTTTTCGGAAGGGCACTTGCCCTCTGCTCCAATTCTTACAGAAGCCCCGGCAGGCCTTTACAGCAAGCTTCTCTCAAGCGTTCGGCACCTTCTGTACTGGGGACTCTTCAGACCGAGACGGTGCCTCTCGTGGGAAAGGCATAACCATAAGGCCGTTGAACCGCAACTGAGGACCCTTTAGTCCAAGCCAACAGGGGGATCGGATTGACGCCAGCTCCAGCTCCCTAACCGCTGCACTTATGTGTTCTGAAACTCCATTTGAGAACAAAACCACGTTCTCTGTCCTGGTTTCCATAGCCCTAGACATAGCTGCTAGAGCCAGGGCAGGTTTACAAGTCATGTTGGCATACTCATACGTCCTTCTTGAGGTCTTGATACATTTCTCTCAAGCCTGTCCAAAAGGACACAGCATCTTTTAAGGTAGAGTAACCTGTTTTTCCAGACGCAACAATGCTGCATCAATGAGGGGAGTGTTTTCCAGATACTTCGCTCTTTTACCTTGAAGGGATACAATCTGGAGGTTTTGAATGACATAGAAGTTCTCTTGTCCATCTTGCCCCACTACCCATTCTTTAACTCCGTAAAGAAAACAGAGAGAGAGAGAGAGTGTTCTTTCTCCAGGCACTTAAAGAATTGGTTTGCTTAGCTGGGGGTGGAAGGATTTACCTACTTAAGGGCTTCCATAATCGCTTTGACTCATGGAGGAACCCGAGAGACGTCAAGGCTTCCGACATATTCGTCCCCCCCTAAATCGCCAACCGAGGAATCTGGAGAAGCAGCGTAAGGCTGGGAAGGACCCAGATCCTTTGGGCCACGTCAGCCAAGGAGCCAGGTAGAATATACAACTGGCTCAATGTGTGAGATGTATCCCATTTCCTTAGGGACTGCTGCATCACACATTTCACAAGAGACTCCACATCATTGTTATCTGTCTCTTATTCCCAAAACTGCCCAGGCATAACACCGGTCACATAAAGACTTACCCTCGGGAACTCGTGTCCCATATCTCCAGCAGACTCTGTTATCCGAGCAGCTGTCATGGCGGTGGGTGCGGTGACTGGAGGAGGAATGGGAATGTCTCCTCTGGATGGAGGAGGAATGGTAACATCTCCTCTAGTTGAAGGAGGAATGGGAACATCTCCTCTAGTTGGAGGAGGAATGGGAACATCTCCTCTAGTTGGAGGAGGAATGGGAACATCTCCTCTAGTTGGAGGAGGAATGGGAACATCTCCTCAAGATGGAGGAGGAATGGTAACATCTCCTCTAGTTGGTTGGAGGAGGAATGGTAACATCTCCTCTAGTTGGAAGAGGAATGGGAACATCTCCCCTGCTGTTATAATGTTGTGGCCTGGCAAGGTCTCTGTCGTTCTGGATCACGACCTGAGAAGGCTGAAAAATAAAATGTGGGGAGGGGGAAGGCGAGACATGAAATTAAGACGCCAATACTTTGCAACCGTAAGCTCAACCCCTCCCCTCACCTGCACGTACCATGTGCGTGAGGGCTGGCCACACGAAGGCGGAGACTTGTCCATAACCTTTGGACAAAACGTCAAGAGACGGACGGTCTGCAAAAGACCTGAAAATGCCAAAATGTACCAGAGCCAGCCAAAAGAGCAAAAGATTATATAATCTTGCTTACCCCCCTTTTTTTTTTTTTTTTTAATAGTAAAGAAATATACTTATACATTACTTCCATCTCTTTTTTTTTTTTTTTTGAAATACACTTATTTTATTTTTATTTTATTTAATTATTTTTATTTATTTATTTATTTTTTAAGAAAAACGTTTCCCCTTGAGGGAGAAGGACTAGGCACTCTGAGGCATTCATCAGGGCAGACCAAGGCTGGAGGGGCTGGAGCTGCTACTGCTCACTGCCTGGGGAGAACCCATTTGACAGGAGCTAGCAGCCGTTTTCGAATCCCCCGCCTGTGACATCACCGCCCCCCCACCTCGCGCCTGCGCTGTGGGGAGGTAACCGAACGGCGCCCGTACGGCCGCCGGGGTGCCCGTCAATCTGCGCATGCGCGAGCCAAGCCTCGCGCTGAGGCTCCGGCGCCTGCGCAATGACAGTGGCGGCCATGACTCGGAAGCGCTGCGGCGAGCTGGAACGCAGAAGCGTTCCAATCGCCATGAGGGGTAGCTGGGGATACGGAAAGGCACTGGTAAAAGTGAAAACAGGGGCTACAAACAAAAAACACATAGAAACGACTGCCATGAATATAGGAAGAAAAATAGAGTCGCAGACCTTGCCAGCCATTGATGCGTCCATGTTCAGGCATACAGAGGCAACCTCCCCTCCACCAGTGGGGTATCTAGTGCCTTAAAAGCTTCTCGCCCGCCCGTGGCTGGGTCCTGAGCTGCACCGCGAAGTGGTATGCCAAATCCCAGAAATATCCAACCGGACGTGAACAGGAACAACCGTGTGTGTAGGTCCATTGGAGGAGGACAAAAAAGGAACACAGTCTATTCAGGTGAGCTCAATCTTATAGGGTATGGGGTCCTATAGCATTGGAGAGGAGGCGGGGTTAACCCACACGTAGGCTGCCATGGAGTCTGTCAGGAAAACTTTGTTATTTCCATCCAAAATCTTCCAAAGAAACACAAGAATTTATCCAAAGAATCTTTAATCTTGTTCCAAGTGCACTAAAATGTGGCCTCATCATACAGACTGGCTTCCCAAGTCGCTATTTACAAAATAAAGAAAGCTTGCAGGGAAGATCAATTTGATTTTTTTTTTATTTTTTTTTTTTAATATATGTCAGTTTTGCTGCAGCAGGTTCTTTGGGCCACTTTACAGGCAGACTAAGGGGACCCCCCAGGCATTATATTTGAAGGAATTTTTCTTTTTTTTTCACTTTAAGCATCATTAAAATCGCTACTCATTTAAAAACAATATTTTTTAAAAGTTATTTTTTCTACTGAACCATGTTCCCCAGTGCAGTTACAATTCCCCAATACCTTTTTTTATGGCTAATAACTTGCATATAAGCCTTAAAAATTGGGACTTTTTTGGGTTCTGGTCCCAAAAAAAGCAGCATCGCTATGAAATAAATATGTATAAAACGTTTGCTTTGGAAATGTCAATGCCAAGTATTATCCATTGGCCCTTTGGGATTGCGAGCCCCTAGCACCCCTTGTAAAAATTAATTAAGGCCTGATTTAGTGGTTAATCCCTATTGGGCAGTTTCTTGGCTCTCCTTTTGTCTGTTTCAGGACCCCCTTTGCTGTATCCAATCAGGATTTCATCTATTAACGGTTGCTATCCAGATCAACTAGTTCCTTTTCACCCTTTGGCTACAGACTTTCTGACGTAAACCTGTTATCCAGCTGAAATTTACACTCATGTTTAAATATTTTCTCCCTGTGGTGTTAGTCAGTAGTTGGACCTTCGATCAAGACAAGCTGTCTCACCCTCCCTTCCCTTTGTCGCGGCTATCTTTTTTTGAGGGTATAGTCGCCCACTATTGTGGGAGGACAGTGTGGTTAAAGTTATATTAAAGGCTTGTTTTTTTTTTAATAACAAACATGTTATACTTGCCTGCTCTGTGCAATGGTTTTGCACAGAGCAGCCCCAATCCTCCTCTTCTTGGGTCCCTTGCTGGCAATCCTGGCTTCTCCATCGTATGCCCCATAGCAAACAGCATGCTATGGGGGCACTTGTGCATGCTCTCTCCTGAGCCCCTCTCGGTGTGTCCAGTGACACACAGAATGGGGCTCAGCGCAGCCCCCCGCTCCCTCCTCACTGGCTTTGATTGACAGTCAATGGCTACTGCTGCTGTATCTGAGCCAATGAGGAGTGAGAGAGCTGAGAGAGACTTGGCTCTTGTGCACTTTGCTGGATCAAGATCAGGCTCAGGTATGTATTTAGGGGGGCTGCGGGGGAAGCTGCATTCAGAAGGTTTTTTACAATAAGGTAAATAAGCCTCTACCTTTTCCACCACTTTAACCACTTCAATACAGGGCACTTTCCCCTCTTCCTGCCCAGGCCAATTTTCAGCTTTCACCGATATCACATTTTGAATGACAATTGCGCGGCCATGCGATGCTGTACCCAAACAACATTTTTATCATTTTTTTTCCCCACAAATGAAGCTTTCTTTTGGTGGTATTTGATCACCACTGGGGTAGTTGTTCACCATTAGGGTTTTTATTTTTTGCTCTACAAATAAAAAAAGACTGAAAATTTTGAAAAAAAAAGTTTTTCTTTGTTTCTGTTGCAAAACTTTGTAAATAAGTAATTTTTCTCCTTCACTGATGAGCACGGATGAGCCTGCATTGAAGGGCACTGATGAGGCAGTACTGATTGACACTGATGAGGTGGCACTGATGATGAGGCACTTATATGCAGCACTGATAGGCAGCACTGATAAACAGCACTGATGGGGACTAATAGGTGGCACTGATGGGCACTGATAGGTGGCACTGGAGGGCCCTTATAGGCAGGACTGGTGGTCACTGATGGGCGGCACTGATAGGCAGCACTCATCAGGAGGCACCGGAATGTATCACTGATGGGCACAGAGTGCCATCCCTCATGGGCACTGATTGGCATCCCTGGTGGGCTCTAGTGGGAATACCTGGTGGTCATAGGTGGATATCCCTGGTGGTCATAGATGGGCATACCTGGTAGCCATGGGTGGGCATCCCTGGTGATAATGGTTGGGCATCCTCGATGGGTCTGCACTGATAATTAATGCACTGATTATCAGCACAGACCCTGATCAGCTCTCCTCTACTCGAGACTGTCAGTGCGAGTAGGGGAAAAGATGATACACGGATTTTCCTGTTTCCTGCTGGACACAGCTGATCATGTGGTAAAGAGCCCATGTCATAGACTCTTCTCCTAGATTGGAGATGCAGTGTGTCAGACTGACACACCACACCACCGATCGCCACGCTGCGTGCTCCCGCCACTTTCTGTCCGTCATTTTGCTATATGGCGGCGGGAATTGGTTAACCAATTGAAGATCAGGCCTTTTTTCTGACACTTGTTGCTTACAAGTTAAAATCAGTATTTTTTGCTAGAAAATGACGTAGAACCCCCAAACATTATATATATTTTTTTATCAGCGATCCGAGATTTTGTCACACTGTATTTGCGCAGCGGTCTTTCAAATGCAATTTTTTTGGGAAAGAATACACTTTAATGAATTAAAAAAAAAATCACAGTGATACCTCACATGTGTGGTTTGAACGCAGTTTACATTTGTGGACACGACTTATGTATGCATTCACTTCTGTGGAGGGATGGGGCACTGTTTTTTTTCTTATTTTACACTGTCCCTTTCATTTTTTTTATCACTTTTATTGCCGTCACTAGGAATGTAAACATCCCTTGTGACAGTAATGGGCAGTGACAGGTACTCTTTATGGAGGGATCTGGGGTCTAGAAGATCAAAAACCCCTCCTCTGCACTTGTAAGTATTCAAAACGCCAATATCAGCGTCTTTGAATATTTTAGATTTTTGTAAATTGGTGCTGTTGGTTACCGAGTAAACCGGAAATTGATGTTATGACATTGCTTCTGGGTTATCATAGCCGAGACTAGCTGGTCTCCAGTCAGCCGGTCAGATGTGTCAGCTGGTTGCTTGGGTCTTTCGGTTGGACGGGAGAGCCCGGACGAGCGGCAGAAGGTGGCGGGAAGGGGGGATTCCCCTCCCACTGCTTGTAACAACAATCAAGCACCTACTTAGCTGTATCGATTATTACTACAAGAGAGCCGACTGTCGGCTCTAAAAAACGGTACCAGGGTGATGTCTGCAGCTGCAGGCATCACTCCGGTACAACAACTTGAAGCCAAATGACGTACAGGTCGTACAGGGCTGTTACATTCAGCTCAAGCCTTTGTGACTGGGCTTTGCTGTTGGATATTTATTTAAAAAAATATTGGTTTGTTTATGTATAAAGTTTTAAAAAAAGTTAATGATTTTGCTTATATGCTTTTAATCCCAAAAAAGGGCCAAGTCCTAAAGTTTTCCAAGATGGTAGTCTCTTGTTGTTTAATTTCATGAACTTTTCTGTTTCAGGTGGTTTTATTATTATTTGATTAAGGGGGTGCTTGTTGAGGTCTGCAAATTCATGTCACATCATTTGCACAAAAGTCACCAAAACTACATGGTTGTAATATGTGTGCCTTTCACATGGCAAATGTAAGATTCCCTGCCATTCAATCTTAAGAGAAAAACAAATCTTATAGTAGAAGTAAAGGCAAAACGTTTTTTTTTTTTTCATTTTGGATAGAGGGAGGATTATAACCCCTGTCAGTTTTTTTTTCCATCTGTGTCCCATTGGGGATATTTCCCTTTACTTCCTGTCTCTTAGTCAAACAGGAAGTGAGAGGAAATCCCTCCAATATGAGGGAATTTCTGGTAGTCCCCAGGGTCACCAGAACTAGTGTCCCCATTGGAAGATTTCCCCTCTATTACTGCTCTGGGGAAAACCCAATATTTGGGATTTACTTTTACTTTCACTTTTGATGATAACGATAAACAGGATGAATTGAGAAGGCGATTTTCCCTAATGGGGGCACAGACAGCAATAAAAACAAATGTGAAGAGAATGGCGGCACACCAACATAGCAAAAGTCCATTTATTTGGCAGAAGTATCGGCTGATGTACTTGTGGTGTGTGTCATGCACTTTTATGGAATTGCTAAATAAATGGACTTTCGCTTTGTTGGTGTGCAGCCATTCTCTTCACATTAGCCTATGCGCGGCAGGCGAGTTGAGGTGTGCACCCGCAAGAAGAGCCCCCCACCTAACCACACCTGGATCTGGAGCGGCGTTTTTCCCTGCTTTCCACAGCAATAAAAACTAACAGGTGTTCTAATCCTTTTCCACTCTATCCAAAACTTAAAAAAAGTTTAGACTTTAGTTATACATAAAGAACATTTGATTAATAGAGGAAAAAAAAGAGCTTAAAGTGAAGCTTTACTCTTCCAATCAACATTGATTATTTTTAATCATTATGCTGCTAGCATAGTAAATAGATAAGAACGTATATAATATTTACTTAGTGATGTCATACATCCCAGGAGACCTTAGGAGGGTCAACAACTGGGTTACTTTTTAAGTAACCCAGGAGTCTTTAGGAGGGGAGGGGAGGAGGAGGAGTTTTCTCAGCTAAGCCTACTCTCCTGCATGCATGCTTGAGCTAAGGGCAAATGGATGCCAGGAAATAAAATGCTACATGAATCATTTGCTCTTACTCAAGATGGCCACGGCCAGAAATGCTAGGGGGTTGTTCTTCAATGTGATTTCTCAACAAAATAAAGCATGGAGACATGGAAGGTTGGGGAAGTTTGCTCTGAATATTACAAATAAATTAAATAGTGGTTTTGGTTTGTTATGTTCAGATGCAGTGAATATCTGCTTTAACACTATGGGCTAAGAACATTTGATCCTAGTGGGAAATAATATGACATTTCTGCACTGTGTACAATGTTTAAAAGCTTCAGTTTTGTTCACTGTTTGGGAGTAGGGATGAGCTTCGAGTTTGAGTCGAACTCATGTTCGACTTGAACATCGGCTGTTCGCAAGTTCGCCGAACAGCGAACAATTTGGGGCGTTCGCGGCAAATTCGAATGCCGCGGTACACCCTTTAAAAGTCTATGGTAGAAATCAAAAGTGCTAATTTTAAAGGCTTATATGGCTATAAAAAGTGTTTGGGGACCTGGGTCCTGCCCCAGGGGACATGGATCAATGCAAAAAAAGTTTTAAAAATGGCCGTTTTTTCAGGAGCAGTGATTTTAATAATGCTTAAAGTCAAACAATAAAAGTGTAATATCCCTTTAAATTTCGTACCTGGGGGGTGTCTATAGTATGCCTGTAAAGGGGCGCATGTTTCCAGTGTTTTGAACAATCTGACAGCAAAATTACATTTCAAAGGAAAAAAAGTAATTTAAAACTACTCGCGGCTATTGCATTGCCGGTCCGACAATACACATAGAAGTTCATTGATAAAAACGGCATGGGAATTCCCCACAGGGGAACCCCGAACCAAAATTTAAAAAAAATGAAGTGGGGGGGTCCCCCTAAATTCCATACCAGACCCTTCAGGTCTGGTATGGATATTAAGGGGAACCCCGCACCAAAATTAAAAAAAAAACGGCGTGGGGTCCCCCTAAAAATCCATACCAGACCCTTATCTGAGCATGCAACCTGGCAGGCCACAGGAACAGAGGGAGGGACAAGAGAGCGCCCACCCCTCCTGAACCGTACCAGGCCACATGCCCTCAACATTGGGAGGGTGCTTTGGTGTAGCCCCCCAAAACACCTTGTCCCCATGTTGATGAGGACAAGGGACTCATCCCCACAACCCTGGCCGGTGGTTGTGGGGGTCTGCGGGCGGGGGGCTTATCGGAATCTGGAAGCCCCCTTTAACAAGGGGACCCCCAGATCCCAGCCCTCCCCTGTGTGAAATGGTAAGGGGGTACAAAAGTACCCCTACCATTTTACTAAAAAACTGTCAAAAATGTTAAAAATGACAAGACAGTTTTGACAATTCCTTTATTTAAATGCTTCTTCTTTCTTCTTTCTTCTATCTTCCTTCATCTTCTTCTTCTTCTGGTTCTTCTGGTTCTTCTTCCGGTGTTCTCGTCCAGCATCTCCTCTGCGGCGTCTTCCTCCCTTCTCCTCGGGCTGCTCCGCATCCATGATGGCATGGAGGGAGGCTCCCGCTCTTCTCTTCATCTTCTTCTCTTCTTCATCTTCTTCTCTTCTTCATCTTCTTCTCCGGGCCGCTCCGCATCCATGCTGGCATGGAGGGAGGCTCCCACTGTGTGATGCGTCTCCTCTTCTGACGGTTCTTAAATAAAGGGGGATGGGGCCACCCGGTGACCCCGCCCCCCTCTGACGCACGGGACATGACGGGACTTTCCTGTGGCATTCCCCGTGACATCACAGGGAAGTCCCGTCAAGTCACCGTGCGTCAGAGGGGGGCAGGGTCACTGGGTGGCCCCGCCCCCCGTTATTTAAGAACCGTCAGAAGAGGAGACGCGTCACACAGCGGGAGCCTCCCACCATGCCAGCATGGATGCGGAGTGGCCCGGAGAAGAAGATGAAGAAGAGAAGAAGATGAAGAAGAGAAGATGAAAAGAAGATTAAGAAGAGAAGAAGATGAAGAGAAGAGCGGGAGCCTCCCTCCATGCCATCATGGATGCGGAGCGGCCCGAGGAGAAGAAGGGAAGAAGACGCCATGGAGGAGATGCTGGACGAGAACACCGGAGGAAGAACCAGAAGAACCAGAAGAAGAAGATGAAGGAAGATAGAAGAAAGAAGAAAGAAGAAGCATTTAAATAAAGGAATTGTCAAAAAATGTCTGTTGTCATTTTTAACATTTTTGACTGTTTTTTAGTGAAATTTACCATTTCACATGGGGGGGCCGGGATCTGGGGGTCCCCTTGTTAAAGGGGGCTTCCAGGTTCCAATAAGCCCCCCCACCCACAGACCCCCACAACCACCAGCCAGGGTTGTGGGGATGAGGCCCTTGTCCTCATCAACATGGGGACAAGGTGTTTTGGGGGCTACCCCAAAGCACCCTCCCAATGTTGAGGGCATGTGGCCTGGTATGGTTCAGGTGGGGGGGGGGCGCTCTCTCATCCCCCCCTCTTTTCCTGTGGCCTGCCAGGTTGTGTGCTTGGATAAGGGTCTGGTATGGATTTTTGGGGGGACCCCACGCCATTTTTTTTTAAATTTTGGTTTGGGGTTCCCCTTAAAATCCATACCAGACCTGAAGGGTCTGGTATGGACTTTAGGGGGACCCCCACGTCATTTTTTTTTTACATTTTGGCCGGGCTTCCCCTTAATATCCAAACCAGACCTGAAGGGCCTGGTATGGAATTTAGGGGGACCCCCCACGTCATTTTTTTTTAAAATTTTGGTTTGGGGTTCCCCTGTGGGGAATTCCCATGCCGTTTTTTTTATCAATGAACTTCTATGTGTATTGTCGGACCGGCAATGCAATAGCCATGAGTAGTTTTAAATGACTTTTTTTCCTTTGAAATGTCATTTTGCTGTCAGACTGTTCTAAACATGGGAAACATGCGCCCCTTTACAGGCATACTATAGACATCCCCCAGGTACGAAATTTAAAGGGATATTACACTTTTATTGTTTGACTTTATGCATTATTAAAATCACTGCTCCCGAAAAAACGTCCGTTTTTAAAACTTTTTTTTGCATTGATCCATGTCCCCTGGGGCAGGACCCGGGTCCCTAAACACTTTTTATGACAATAACTTGCATATAAGCCTTTAAAATTAGCACTTTTGTTTATTCATGCTCGTGTCCCATAGACTTTAACGGTGTTCGCGTGTTCGAATGAACTTTTTTCCTGTTCGCATGTTCTGGTGTGAACCGAACAGGGGGGTGTTCAGCTCATCCCTATTTGGGAGGTTCAGCGAATGGTAGAAAGAATGGATGTTCAACTGAGCCAAACCTCCAGCAGAAACTGAAACATTTAGCAGCAGCAATACTTCTACTGCTAAATAGAGGCATTTTACTCTGTGTTTGCAGTGCAGAGAGATCACTGTGTTCTGACCCACCACACTCCATCTGGGAAAATGATCAATTCTAGCCAGAATAATTAATTATCAGGACAGAGATCGCATTCTGAAGAAAGCACACTGTCTTGAGGCGTTAAATGCTATGTTTATCCTGGATGACTAAGTGTTGTTGCTGTGGGAAAACCCAATTTTTTTGATACATCAGTAATTGCAGCTAGTTAAATTAACAGAAATTAAAAACATTTATGATAACGCTGGCTAAAATAATTTTCCACCATATAGTAATTAAAAATACTCATTATAACATTGGCTGGGAGAATATTGCATTTGATGTATCTAGAAGACATTGGTTCCTTTTACTTTTTAGTCAATCAGGAGGAGTATGGGACAGGTATAGACAGGTTGAGATTAGCTGCTACTCAGCAGAGCTAGTAGGGCTTATTTTTTTACCTCATGTCCCTGAAGAAGATTTAATAGCTTGTTTTTTTGTTTTTTTTTTCTTTTTTCTTTCTCCTTCTGGTCCTTTTAATACCAAGTTGGAGCATCTATGAGTGTCAATGGGGAATTATATGAATTTCTAATTATAATTTATACATATAAAAATAAATGTGGCGCTAAAACAATGTACGTTATTGAGCAAAGCCCGACTGAATGCTATCCGAAAGGCAATTTGCGCAACAAAGCATATTAATGAAACTGAGTCGTATGAGGACTGTTAGTCAACACTAATAAAGATGAATGGGCAATATAAGCCTAAAAGTGTATAGGTGACACATGTAAATGGATCAAATGTGAACTGATAGTGAACACCTAAAGTGAAAAAAGTAATAAGACAATGTAAGTATAAATAAAAAAGGAACTGCAGATCCCACTAATGGGGAGGAGCGGTTCTATATACATGAACCAAAAATTAAGTGGTGGTAATTAAGATCACAAGATAGTGTAAGTACGCAAATGCAATTATGCGTGTAGTGAGAAAATAATAAATGATATAGACATAATCAGCATATATACTGATGAAACTAATAGTCCATCTTGAACTTGATGTCACAAAGTCCAAATAATATAATTAGGGGTGATCAGCAGCCGTCAAGGTTGGTGATGGGGGGACATAGGATCCGAGGATGGTATCCACACAAGACGATATCAGACATCTATATGAGAGGGATAAGCATAACTACCCTTACCGGCAGTGGTGGACTCCCAGCCAACGACTTGGGAGTCTAACAAGCTTGTAATGGAGCAGGAGGAAGCAAGCTCCTGGTTCCCAACAGCTGAGAATGATGAGGGGATGACAACACTCACCGACCCAACTTCCTATAGCATCAAAGATATCAGTGGAGGATACTCAAAACAAATCCAGCTTCAAAGGACGGGATGTCAATCCTCAAAAGTAAAGGGAAAAAAACGGAGACTTCCCCATAGTGTGAATCAGCTTATAACAAGCTTTATTAAAAAATAGTAAAAAACACTCTGGTAAAAAGAGGTACAAAATGGATAAAGCGCTAAGATTCAAATGGTGGCAAGACAGGCATAACAAACCCTACGCGTTTCGTCCAATGGGACTTCGACTGGGGTATATGCCCGTCTGCCACTTGTGCCTGTATATATATATAAAATAATAATAAGCAAATGGTAACAGCTGGTCGCGCCATGTATGCCATCATTTCCGGGTAGCGGGACTCTGACTTCCGCAACCATAATGGCCCAATCAAGATAGTGCAAAAGACGGCCTGTAACCAAGCCTCAGTGTGGACCATCCAATCTAAATACTGCCATGAGTCGCGTCAAGGCAGTGCACAGGTCAGATGGAGTTTTCGTCCAATGAACCCTCGAGCCGGGAGATGGGACGTCGAATCACATACGTCAATCTCCTCTACCTATCACGGGGAACATGGGCGGAACACAACATCCAATCCAAGGATGTAAGGAAAAACGTGTGACGTCATTCCGGCGTACAATCGGAAGTGACGAAAAACAGTACCGGCGGTGGAACGCAAATGCGTGCCACGCCTCACTAAAACAGGAGCTGGTGAGCGGAAATGTCGGGGTGTGAAACGCAAACACAATCCAGCCATAATAACAAAGGCATTAATGTTTCTTTAGAAGATGCTAACATGGCGCGAACACCGTTATAAAGGACTATACAATAAAAAATAAATAAACTGTGTACTGAATCACTACAGTTACAAATCACTGGTAGAATATACATAACATAGTCATTATAACGTAATACTTGTGTGAAACTAGCATTAGTATAAAAGAGGGCATCTAAACAAAAAAAATTTACAGTAAGAATTTCTACAAAAAATAATAATAATATGCCAAGTGATCTGTGATTCATAGAATCTCATGAAAAGAGCAATAAAGAATATTCTAAAAAATATTCAAAAGAGGAAAAATATCAAAAAAATCATAGATATAAAAATTATAAATGCAAACAACTGACTGCTGTTAGACAAACCAGACAGCAATGAGCCGGGTAAGTCTACAAGACTGTATGTAAAATAATGCTAGATATATACATCCATCTCTACACCAATTAGTAAAAAAAGGTGGGGGGCCAATCTGATACGATGAAAAAAGATAAAAAGATAAAAAATCAAATTAAAGTTAAAATCTAAGACTGGTTGATAAAGGAATTTATGTCCCAATCGATATTGAGGCCAAATGGCGAGTAACACTTCAATTGGTGTATCCAAAAAGTCTCAAGTCTTGATACACCCCTTTTCATGGAGTCACCCCTCCAATGAGGGGTGAATTTGACGATAACCTGGAACTGACTTCCACTAGGATTCTGGTTGTGGCAATGCAAAAAATGTTTGGGAACACTGTGATTTGTAAGGCCCTTTTTAATATTAGCTATATGTTCATTGCCTCTCACAGCGAAAGTGCGAATGGTGCGACCCACATACTGTTTTTTACAAGGACACGTGATCAAATAGACCACGTATCTAGTTTCACATGTTAGAAAATGTTTGATACAATACTCCTTCCCTGTAGTAGTGGAGACGAAAGTCTCAGTTCTCCTCCGTCCACAGATGTTATGTGTGCAAACATTGCACCGCTTACAAGGAAAAAAACCTTTCATATTATGAAAGAAGGAGCGAATCTCTGGAGGGTCAGTGATATTAGGGGCAACTTGACTTCTAATAGAGGGGGCCCCTCTATAAATGACACCACCTCGCTCAGGAAGAACGGGGCCCAACACTGGGTCATTTTTAAGGACTTTCCAATGTTTCGCTACAATTTCCTTGATTTGCCTGTGTTGTATGGAAAAATTGGTCAAGAGAGACCACTTGTGTCTGTTATCAGGACAACCTTTAGGTTTAGCGACTAACAGAGATTCTCGGCTTATCTGGGCAACCTTGTTGATTTCGTTGTCAATTTCAGCTGGATCGTAGCCTCTATCGACAAACTTAGACTTCAAAATCTGTGTTTGGTGTAAATAATCTGTAAGATTACTACAATTACGTCTGATCCGTGAAAACTGGCTACGTGGCACAGACTTCAACCAGGTAGCATGATGGCAACTACCGACCGGAATGTAGCCATTACGGTCAGTAGGTTTGAAGAATGTTTTAGTTTGCAGGTGGTTGTCAACCACTGATATTTCAAGATCTAGAAAATGAATTATGGAAGGGCTAATCTCATACTTAAGCTCTATCCCAATGTTGTTGTCGTTTAATTTGCCCAAAAAAATATGTAAAGACTCAATACTTCCTCTCCATAGGAGGAGGATGTCGTCTATATACCTCGCCCAGAGAGCTAGCTCCGGGGGGTCGAGGGCATAGACGACATCCTCCTCCCAACGGGCCATAAAAATATTGGCCAGGCTAGGGGCGAACTTAGCGCCCATAGCCACTCCCTTCTGCTGAATGAAAAAATCACCATTATACCAAAAGTGATTATGTTTGGTAGCGAACCGTAATAGGTCCATGATGAATCGTTGTTGGGTTCTAGGGATGGACTCCTCCCTAGACAGGAAGAGTTCAACAGCTGCAAAACCCGCATTATGGGGTATAGAAGTATAAAGTGACGTAACGTCAGCTGTAACTAAAAGAAGATCATCACTGTAGGTAATATTATTCAACCTAGAAATGGTATCCCTAGTATCCCTTAAATACGATGGTACAGATTGAACAATGGGTTGTAAGAAAAAATCGATATATCTCCCTATACGGGAAGTAATTGAATCGATGCCGCTGATGATAGGGCGGCCAGGAGGTTGTGTAATGCTTTTATGCACCTTAGGTAAGTAATAAATTACCAGGATTCTCGGAGCAACCAGAATCAAAAAACTTTTTTCTTTGTTGTTGAGGATACCTAGTTGAAATCCAGTATTGACTAGATCAGTAAGAGATCTCTTATAAGAATTAGTAGGGTTGGTGTAAATCCTTGAATAGGTGTCAGTGTCACTTAAGATTCTACTCATCTCTAGATGGTAGTCGCTTTTATCCAAAACGACTATCCCACCTCCTTTATCCGCAGGTCGGATAATAAGGTCTTTACGTTCAACCAATTTTTTGAGTCCTATTTTCAAAGGGGGATCATTAAAAGACCTTTTTAGGGGTAATTTATCCAAGTCCTGTAGAACTAGATCCCGAAAAACTTTAATGGAGGGGGCAGTGGGGCCAGGAGGGTTGAAGAGGGAAGGGTTTGAGAGTCCTGAATGGACTATATGTGGATTCACTTCAATCTTAGGTCTCGTAGGATTGGCAATAATATATCTCTGTACATTCAATTTCCTTATATACTTCTGGATGTCTATGAAAGTGCTGAATTTATTCAGTCTATTAGGCGGGGCAAACTTTAAGCCCTTTTCCAGGACCTGGAGTTCTGCCTCTGATAAATTTGCTCTACTAAGATTGAAAATCTTGCTCTCTTTTAAACCCATTTTCTTTTGTCGGGAGAAACAACAAAAAAGTGTAGCGCTAAACAATATCATAAACGATAATATATAGTCGGTATGCAGTGAAGGGGATCACCTATGCATAAAACTATTCATAAGTAGGTAGTCCTGATATGGATGTTATGACTAAAAAATGACAGTAGTTAGTCCTTATGTAGAAATATTATAGACAGGTAATTCCAGCGTCCCAAAAATGCAGATCAGCTCACTCCCACCGAGAGAAGAAAAGGCTTACCAGATGAGATGGACCCAACAGGGCATACGCCGAATTGGGTCAGATAAGGCTTGGGTGGTAAGTGGCTGTGGATGCCTGTGATCTCACGGATTGCTGGATTCCTCCAAGTAGCACCCGGGTCCTGAAAGGTGTGGGGAGTCACAAGGATGTAGATGATCCTGTGGATCCTAGAAGGGATGGGGTATTCCGTGGATGGATCCTTCTCTCTCCAGCCTCCAACTTCGCTCGAGCGATTAGTACGGTAAAACACTGAGGGTGTTTTTACTCTTCTGAAAACTGACACCGAGATAGGAGGTCTGTTTGTTAGACTTAAAAATCTTATGTTATCTGAATTACACCTTGATTGGGATATTGTTTTTTTAGAACAGTATTCTAAGGAACATATGGTCCCTAGAGGACTAAGGTGGAATGTATTTCCACAACAAGGTGACCTGGATTTAGAATCCTGGTTTCGGTACTTTAATGAGGTTGGGATTTCCCTTTTGAAATTTTTGACAGATAGAAAAAGAGCAAGAATGGTGACTATTGATAAAGAGATAAAGGAAATTAAAGAGAAATTGGTATCCTTTAGATCCTCTTCGGAATATGCCACACACTCAACTGCTCTTAGGGTCCTCTTGGAAAAAGAAGAAAAGGACCAGAAAACAAAAAAGCAAAAAAGTATACCAGGGATGTTAATGATTACAAAAATGGTTGTGTTTTTTCCTGGCAGACGGCGGATGGGGGACTTGCTACTTCTGAGAAGAGTTCATGTCAGATGGACGTTTCTGAACAGCAATACCCCCAGTCCCAACCGCCTTTATCCAGAAGTGTAGACACTGTAATGGAAATTTGTAAGTTCTGTATATAATTGTATTGTATTTTGTATGTATTGCACTCTGCCCTCACTGTGCACAGGGCACTAATAATGTTTTCAGTAAATGTTTACATTCTTTCGAGTCCTGATTAGAATTAGCCTGCCTATGTAACGCCCCTTGTTGCCATAAACCTACAATTGTAATATTAATGTGATACCTACGTAATCATGTGCATAAAAACCTTCAATTGCGTCATAATAAAGCAGAACAGTAATTTGGAAAGATGCTGAGCGTATCTTTTGTGTCTGTTCCCTACTGCAGTAGATATTATTAATTTGGAACCACTAATCAATATGAGGATAGGAGTTGCCTATCATCAATTTAACCGAGTCATGCATGGCGAGCTTTGCCTTAGGAGGGGATTCCAGGTGACCCTGAGTATCCGAAACGAGGAGCTTGAGACGATCCGGGAATTTCTGATAATCAGCCGGCTGAGGTAAGCCTTTTGCTTACATTTGAGTTATCAGACTTCCTTGATCGGTAAGGCATTTTCGGGACAAAGGGTACCTATTTTACTCCCCTTAATCGAACTGTATTGATTGGTGGTTATATGTTATGTTGTCCCTGTCTATTGTCCATTGGAGTGTTATAAATAAGAAAGGGAAGAATAGTACTGTTCACAGGTATATGTAGTACATCTGCTAGATAAAGTAGTTTAGAGGCAAGAGGGTATAGGCACAAGTAGAGAAGAGAGAAGACTGGCCAGTCATTATGGGCATTGAATTAAGTAAGGGAATGAAGGGTAAGAGACCCTCAAAAATGCCCAGCGCAAGAGAAGTGCTATATATGAACCGAAGGTGTGGTTCCGCCTATACTGAGCCCCTAGATTAATGGTTAGAGTGGACAGGGATCCACAATGGGTAACTGGGTTACCAAAGTCCACAGGGACTAAGAATCGTGCAGAGTAAATAGCTAAAGAAACAGTTATCTATGTGAGCAGGATGGATCAAGGGTGACATTAACACTAGACAGAAAGGGACATTTTCATGTTAAGTTGTGGGATGAATTTGGGATCAGGCACTACAACTAGTAAAAGTCAGAAACAGAGAAATGAGAGGTAAAACAGAATACTTTATATGTTGTCAGAGAGGGAAGATGGGATGAGCACTGTGGCTCCCCATCTGATCATAGAATCATAGAAGCTAGATATAAAAGTTATTTAAACAAAATAAGGAAAGCAGAATTTAGGCAGGGAAATATTAAAGCGTTAAAAGAAAGTGAGAGAATGATATGCATGTGTTGTGTACAAATGGGAAAAATGTAAGCGATTTTAGAGAGATATTGGTGTGTGTGCGAATGCTGGGACCTTTAGTTCTATTGCTTGTGTGTGTCATGTACGCAGATGTGACCCCCTCCTTTGTGCTCTCATGAAAGAAATGTGGCTGGGATGAGAGGTTAGTGATAAGCTGGAAGGACACCATGCCAATTTCTGTTTTTTAGACAAAACATTTATAACAAAATGTGCCGGGTTAACGAATCTAATGGTAAACAATGTGATCACAATTATTTTGAATCTGTTTTCCAAACATGGTAAAATGAAGGTTACATTTAACCGTGTATTACACAAATTGAATATCCTTTGATAGTGGAAACAGTGCATTTAAAAAAGGGAAATTAAGTAAAATTAAGTAATAATGAGTATTGATTTCTAATATGAGTTTAACAATTATATAGATATAATTAAACTGGTTTAGACAACCTTTGGTTGGAAATGAAATCCAGGTTATTGGGGAAATTTGTAAAAATGGGATTAGTTTAGATTAAGATAACAATTTTGTAATTTTACATTTATACAATAAGCCCTTATTGAGAGAAAAAAAGATTAAGATGAGGTTGTTATTTTGAATAAAGCTGCCATAATATTTAACAAAGCCAAGATGGATGGGATACATAAGAAGTTTTTCTACAAAAATGATATTGTAAGGTTTTTGATGAAAACTTGATGTGCGGTCCATGATGTAAGAGTAATAATAAATAAAATTTAAATATAACAGACCCATCACATCAAGTCCACACACCCTGTTAGGATAGATGCCACCTGCAGCCAGTTGTTTTATAGTTTTTGATGCTTTCTGGTCCGTCATACAGATTGGTCCTTTTGTTTTTATTTATTTTTATTTTTGAAATCCAAAGCAGAATGTGTGGATTGTGAAATGATCTGCCCCTTTTTCTTGTAAAGTACTGTGGTATAAGCAGAAGAATAGTTTTGGATTTATGGACATCTCTGCATGACCGCAGGGTATTGTTATCATTTATTATAATATTGCCAGGAAAAAGTTGTCTTTTGAAACATGAAACTGGAGTTCTTACACAAATAGTGTGATAGAAAACAAGACATTGTAATATATTTATGCAAGCTGGACCCAGTAATGAAGGGTTCACCCCGATATATCAGAGCTGTAGCTTTTATGCAAAGGTGCTATTAGACAAAGTTAGATATTGTTTTGGTCAATGGTCCGACATTCTGTGCAGAAAATTTACAGCTAACTAAATGTTTGTCTAATGAAAGGTTTAAAATATGAGTTTGTTTATGTACAAATCTAACAATGAAGAATGCGTACATTTATTCAAAAGAAAGGAAAAGACACATGTGTTAAATTGATGACATAGGAATCAGCTGCTGTGAGTCCAGTGCAGGACACACTCCCTGAAGACCCAGATATTACATTTGTTTTAGATTTGAGTATGCAGTTTATCACCCAGAAGGATACCCTGTATTCAAAGTCATTGGATCCTTTTTCCCCAGCTCAAGAAGCAGAGCTCCATGTTTTAGCAAAGCCTGTGAGCTATAAAAAGAGTGTATATTTATATAGATAGTCGAGATATAGAGAGCTTTTGGTTCCATTTAAAGGGCCAGAAGTTTGTTTTTACTTCGGCAGGTAAACCAATAAAGCATGCCAAGTTAATTTGATTGGCTGTTTTCAGCCTTCCAGCTTCTTGCTGAGGTAGCCATATTAACTTTCACACATGGAAGCAGACCAGGTGACTCTTAAGGATGCTGCATTTACAGCCCCGGACACTTGATGGGTCTGTGCAACTCACAGATTCCACCCTAGTTCTGGCCCAGTATAGCTGGGATTAATAATTCAACTTTAAGGACCCCAGAACGAGAAGAACAAGTGGTCCACAGGGGGCAACTTCTTATGAAACAGGACTTTGGAAAAGGTGATCATTTATGTCTGTCAGCCACTCTTTTCCCTCCAGCTTGACACATGGACCGTGTCATCAGTCACAAGCAGTTATGGCTGCCTTAGTAAATGAGCATGGGATAGAGCCAGGGTTCACCACAGTTGTTTTTATAACATACCACTTCTTGTTTTACCTGTTACCAAAGGTGTTACCAAAAGCTCAACATCCCTTCCAGAGATTACAAAAAAGATATATCCAGATGCCCAAGTCAGGATCTTACGAGTATGCATTTTGTCTGTATGGACATGTTTTTTGGATGTCCAGTGGCAAATGCTACTGCAAAGGCCACAGTAAAAAGTGTTATCAGAAGTAGTTTGTAAATATAGAGTGCAGAAAGTACAGAGAGTAACAAAAGAAATCATTTTTATAGGAGAGTCCTTACTAGAAGTTTTGAGGTTTTATTTTTACACCCCCTACTGTCTACAATGTATCAGACAAAGTAGAGTAAGAAACTAGAAAACTTTTGCCTGAATGTTTTCTTATATTTTATGAAGCCCCTAAGGGGGATATTGGACTCTCTCCCTATGGGATTTTGTTTGGGAGTGTGTTACTCACTTGCTTATATTTTGTCTCAGCAGCTGAAGTCCTCCATTCGGATCTCACGGAGAATGCTGATGATCTTTTAAGGTTTTTTACAAACTCATTTATGTGTTTTCTCCCTAATTCCAGATCCTAAAAGTTTGGAAGGATCTAAAACTAAAGCCAGGTGACTTTTGGATTGTTAAGAGACATTTATATATAAGGAAATGTTTGGAAACTCAATACAGCATCTATTTCATGTACAGTTTTTGCAAAACTTGAAGGAAAAGTCACCTGGATCCACACCAGACACTGCAAAAATGACTAAATTAAAGAAATCTCTGTGTTTGATTTGTTTCCCTCTTGTGATCACAGTCTAGTGTACTTTTTGATTCAATTACTTTAATTTTATTTGAAAAATAGTTTAGCCATGTTGAAGTCATATTTGTCTTTTGTACGTCTTCCATTTTATGTAGAATTGTCTGTGTTTACATATGCTGATAAGTCAGCATGTCCACAATTCAGCTAGAAGGCCATTCTGGCCACAGGGGTGTACAGCCAGTACTCTGTAAATATGTCTTATCAATCATTTGTTCTTCACAATGAAAAGTCATTTTGTAATGAAAAAGTTGCTCAGCTATTATTTTCTCCACAATGGAGTTTTTTTTTGCCTCTTTGGCCAGGACTACCTCCACCTAAGCATGTGGAGGTTCCAGGTTAAAGGTGATAGCAGGTATGGTTAGTGATCAAAATATTGATCAAAAGAGGGGAGACTGTAATGGAAATTTGTAAGTTCTGTATATAATTGTATTGTATTTTGTATGTATTGCACTCTGCCCTCACTGTGCACAGGGCACTAATAATGTTTTCAGTAAATGTTTACATTCTTTCGAGTCCTGATTAGAATTAGCCTGCCTATGTAACGCCCCTTGTTGCCATAAACCTACAATTGTAATATTAATGTGATACCTACGTAATCATGTGCATAAAAACCTTCAATTGCGTCATAATAAAGCAGAACAGTAATTTGGAAAGATGCTGAGCGTATCTTTTGTGTCTGTTCCCTACTGCAGTAGATATTATTAATTTGGAACCACTAATCAATATGAGGATAGGAGTTGCCTATCATCAATTTAACCGAGTCAACACGATAGATCACAGGGTAACTGAACACCACCCTTCTGCCCCCCCAAATACCCCCAAAAATCATCGGAGGGGACCTCCAACTAATCCCAGAGGTAGAGATAGAGGGAGGGGTAGAGGTAGGGGACAGCGAGACACGTCCTCTAATCAGAACTATCAGAGATTTACACCAAGAAGAGAGAATCACTATGATAGATACAACGAACACTATGAACACTTTTACCCACAGAGAACCCCAGTGCAGACGTCCAATAGGTATTCCCCTTTGAGGAGTGAAAGATCAAGAGAGAACTACAACTCTTACCATCCTTACAGAGAGACTGATTCCAATTATTATAACAGATCACCTTTTAACTATAATCAACAGCAACCCGTCCCCCCTCACCAAGGGGATTTTCCCAGGGAACCAGGGAGACAAAAAGGAGCCATAGACGGAAACGGGGTACTAGAGGGGGGAGGGGCTCCCGACAAAAGAAAACGGGTTTAAAAGAGAGCGGGATTTTCAATCTTAGTAGAGCAAATTTATCAGAGGCAGAACTCCAGGTCCTGGAAAAGGGCTTAAAGTTTGCCCCGCCTAATAGACTGAATAAATTCAGCACTTTCATAGACATCCAGAAGTATATAAGGAAATTTAATGTACAGAGATATATTATTGCCAATCCTACGAGACCTAAGATTGAAGTGAATCCACATATAGTCCATTCAGGACTCCAAAACCCTTCCCTCTTCAACCCTCCTGGCCCCACTGCTCCCTCCATTAAAGTTTTTCGGGATCTAGTTCCACAGGACTTGGATAAATTACCCCTAAAAAGGTCTTTTAATGATCCCCCTTTGAAAATAGGACTCAAAAAATTGGTTGAACGTAAAGACCTTATTATCCGACCTGCGGATAAAGGAGGTGGGATAGTCGTTTTGGATAAAAGCGACTACCATCTAGAGATGAGTAGAATCTTAAGTGACACTGACACTTATTCAAGGATTTACACCAACCCTACTAATTCTTATAAGAGATCTCTTACTGATCTAGTCGATACTGGATTTCAACTAGGTATCCTCAACAACAAAGAAAAAAGTTTTTTGATTCCGGTTGCTCCGAGAATCCCGGTAATTTATTACTTACCTAAGGTGCATAAAAGCATTACACAACCTCCTGGCCGCCCTATCATCAGCGGCATCGATTCAATTACTTCCCGTATAGGGAGATATATCGATTTTTTCTTACAACCCATTGTTCAATCTGTACCATCGTATTTAAGGGATACTAGGGATACCATTTCTAAGTTGAATAATATTACCTACAGTGATGATCCTCTTTTAGTTACAGCTGACGTTACGTCACTTTATACTTCTATACCCCATAATGTGGGTTTTGCAGCCGTTGAACTCTTCCTGTCTAGGGAGGAGTCCATCCCTAGAACCCAACAACGATTCATCATGGACCTATTACGGTTCGCTACCAAACATAATTACTTTTGGTATAATGGTGATTTTTTCATTCAGCAGAAGGGAGTGGCTATGGGCGCTAAGTTCGCCCCTAGCCTGGCCAATATTTTTATGGCCCGTTGGGAGGAGGATGTTGTCTATGCCCTCGACCCCCCGGAGCTAGCTCTCTGGGGGAGGTATATAGACGACATCCTCCTCCTATTGAGAGGAAGTATTGAGTCTTTACATATTTTTTTGGGCAAATTAAACGACAACAACATTGGGATAGAGCTTAAGTATGAGATTAGCCCTTCCATAATTCATTTTCTAGATCTTGAAATATCAGTGGTTGACAACCACCTGCAAACTGAAACATTCTTCAAACCTACCGACCGTAATGGCTACATTCCGGTCGGTAGTTGCCATCATGCTACCTGGTTGAAGTCTGTGCCACGTAGCCAGTTTTCACGGATCAGACGTAATTGTAGTAATCTTACAGATTATTTACACCAAACACAGATTTTGAAGTCTAAGTTTGTCGATAGAGGCTACGATCTGGCTGAAATTGACAACGAAATCAACAAGGTTGCCCAGATAAGCCGAGAATCTCTGTTAGTCACTAAACCTAAAGGTTGTCCTGATAACAGACACAAGTGGTCTCTCTTGACCAATTTTTCCATACAACACAGGCAAATCAAGGAAATTGTAGCGAAACATTGGAAAGTCCTTAAAAATGACCCAGTGTTGGGCCCCGTTCTTCCTGAGCGAGGTGGTGTCATTTATAGAGGGGCCCCCTCTATTAGAAGTCAAGTTGCCCCTAATATCACTGACCCTCCAGAGATTCGCTCCTTCTTTCATAATATGAAAGGTTTTTTTCCTTGTAAGCGGTGCAATGTTTGCACACATAACATCTGTGGACGGAGGAGAACTGAGACTTTCGTCTCCACTACTACAGGGAAGGAGTATTGTATCAAACATTTTCTAACATGTGAAACTAGATACGTGGTCTATTTGATCACGTGTCCTTGTAAAAAACAGTATGTGGGTCGCACCATTCGCACTTTCGCTGTGAGAGGCAATGAACATATAGCTAATATTAAAAAGGGCCTTACAAATCACAGTGTTCCCAAACATTTTTTGCATTGCCACAACCAGAATCCTAGTGGAAGTCAGTTCCAGGTTATCGACAAATTCACCCCTCATTGGAGGGGTGACTCCATGAAAAGGGGTGTATCAAGACTTGAGACTTTTTGGATACACCAATTGAAGTGTTACTCGCCATTTGGCCTCAATATCGATTGGGACATAAATTCCTTTATCAACCAGTCTTAGATTTTAACTTTAATTTGATTTTTTATCTTTTTATCTTTTTTCATCGTATCAGATTGGCCCCCACCTTTTTTTACTAATTGGTGTAGAGATGGATGTATATATCTACATCCATCTCTACACCAATTAGTAAAAAAAGGTGGGGGCAATCTGATACGATGAAAAAAGATAAAAGATAAAAAATCAAATTAAAGTTAAAATCTAAGACTGGTTGATAAAGGAATTTATGTCCCAATCGATATTGAGGCCAAAAGGCGAGTAACACTTCAATTGGTGTATCCAAAAAGTCTCAAGTCTTGATACACCACCTTTTCATGGAGTCACCCCCTCCAATGAGGGGTGAATTTGTCGATAACCTGGAACTGACTTCCACTAGGATTCTGGTTGTGGCAATGCAAAAAATGTTTGGGAACACTGTGATTTGTAAGGCCCTTTTTAATATTAGCTATATGTTCATTGCCTCTCACAGCGAAAGTGCGAATGGTGCGACCCACATACTGTTTTTTACAAGGACACGTGATCCAAATAGAACCACGTATCTAGTTTCACATGTTAGAAAATGTTTTGATACAATACTCCTTCCCTGTAGTAGTGGAGACGAAAGTCTCAGTTCTCCTCCGTCCACAGATGTTAATGTGTGCAAACATTGCACCGCTTACAAGGAAAAAAACCTTTCATATTATGAAAGAAGGAGCGAATCTCTGGAGGGTCAGTGATAATAGGGGCAAACTTGACTTCTAATAGAGGGGGCCCCTCTATAAATGACACCACCTCGCTCAGGAAGAACGGGGCCCAAACACTGGGTCATTTTTAAGGACTTTCCCAATGTTTCGCTACAATTTCCTTGATTTGCCTGTGTTGTATGGAAAAATTGGTCAAGAGAGACCACTTGTGTCTGTTATCAGGACAACCTTTAGGTTTAGTGACTAACAGAGATTCTCGGCTTATCTGGGCAACCTTGTTGATTTCGTTGTCAATTCAGCCAGATCGTAGCCTTCTATCGACAAACTTAGACTTCAAAATCTGTGTTTGGTGTAAATAATCTGTAAGATTACTACAATTACGTCTGATCCGTGAAAACTGGCTACGTGGCAGCAGACTTCAACCAGGTAGCATGATGGCAACTACGACCGGAATGTAGCCATTACGGTCGGTAGGTTTGAAGAATGTTTCAGTTTGCAGGTGGTTGTCAACCACTGATATTTCAAGATCTAGAAAATGAATTATGGAAGGGCTAATCTCATACTTAAGCTCTATCCCAATGTTGTTGTCGTTTAATTTGCCCAAAAAAATATGTAAAGACTCAATACTTCCTCTCAATAGGAGGAGGATGTCGTCTATATAACCTCCCCCCAGAGAGCTAGCTCCGGGGGGGTCGAGGGCATAGACAACATCCTCCTCCCAACGGGCCATAAAAATATTGGCCAGGCTAGGGGCGAACTTAGCGCCCATAGCCACTCCCTTCTGCTGAATGAAAAAATCACCATTATACCAAAGTAATTATGTTTGGTAGCGAACCGTAATAGGTCCATGATGAATCGTTGTTGGGTTCTAGGATGGACTCCCTCCCTAGACAGGAAGAGTTCAACGGCTCTGCAAAACCCACATTATGGGGTATAGAAGTATAAAGTGACGTAACGTCAGCTGTAACTAAAGAGGATCATCACTGTAGGTAATATTATTCAACTTAGAAATGGTATCCCTAGTATCCCTTAAATACGATGGTTACAGATTGAACAATGGGTTGTAAGAAAAAATCGATATATCTCCCTATACGGGAAGTAATTGAATCGATGCCGCTGATGATAGGGCGGCCAGGAGGTTGTGTAATGCTTTTATGCACCTTAGGTAAGTAATAAATTACCGGGATTCTCGGAGCAACCGGAATCAAAAAACTTTTTTCTTTGTTGTTGAGGATACCTAGTTGAAATCCAGTATCGACTAGATCAGTAAGAGATCTCTTATAAGAATTAGTAGGGTTGGTGTAAATCCTTGAATAAGTGTCAGTGTCACTTAAGATTCTACTCATCTCTAGATGGTAGTCGCTTTTATCCAAAACGACCTATCCCACCTCCTTTATCCGCAGGTCGGATAATAAGGTCTTTACGTTTCAACCAATTTTTTGAGTCCTATTTTCAAAGGGGGATCATTAAAAGACCTTTTTAGGGGTAATTTATCCAAGTCCTGTGGAACTAGATCCCGAAAAACTTTAATGGAGGGAGCAGTGGGGCCAGGAGGGTTGAAGAGGGAAGGGTTTTGGAGTCCTGAATGGACTATATGTGGATTCACTTCAATCTTAGGTCTCGTAGGATTGGCAATAATATATCTCTGTACATTAAATTTCCTTATATACTTCTGGATGTCATATGAAAGTGCTGAATTTATTCAGTCTATTAGGCGGGGCAAACTTTAAGCCCTTTTCCAGGACCTGGAGTTCTGCCTCTGATAAATTTGCTCTACTAAGATTGAAAATCCCCGCCTCTCTTTTAAACCCGTTTTCTTTTGTCGGGAGCCCCTCCCCCCCCCCCCCCCCCTCTAGTACCCCGTTTCCGTCTATGGCTCCTTTTTGTCTCCCTGGTTCCCTGGGAAAATCCCCCTTGGTGAGGGGGGACGGGTTGCTGTTGATTATAGTTAAAAGGTGATCTGTTATAATAATTGGAATCAGTCTCTCTGTAAGGATGGTAAGAGTTGTAGTTCTCTCTTGATCTTTCACTCCTCAAAGGGGAATACCTATTGGACGTCTGCACTGGGGTTCTCTGTGGGTAAAAGTGTTCATAGTGTTCGTTGTATCTATCATAGTGATTCTCTCTCTTGGTGTAAATCTCTGATAGTTCTGATTAGAGGACGTGTCTCGCTGTCCCCTACCTCTACCCCTCCCCTCTATCTCTACCTCTGGGATTAGTTGGAGGTCCCCTCCGATGATTTTTGGGGTATTTGGGGGGCAGAAGGGTGGTGTTCAGTTACCCTGTGATCTATCGTGTTGACTCGGTTAAATTGATGATAGGCAACTCCTATCCTCATATTGATTAGTGGTTCCAAATTAATAATATCTACTGGCAGTAGGGAAACAGACACAAAAGATACGCTCAGCATCTTTCCAAATTACTGTTCTGCTTTATTATGACGCAATTGAAGGTTTTTATGCACATGATTACGTAGGTATCACATTAATATTACAATTGTAGGTTTATGGCAACAAGGGGCGTTACATAGGCAGGCTAATTCTAATCAGGACTCGAAAGAATGTAAACATTTACTGAAAACATTATTAGTGCCCTGTGCACAGTGAGGGCAGAGTGCAATACATACAAAATACAATACAATTATATACAGAACTTACAAATTTCCATTACAGTCTCCCCTCTTTTGATCATATTTTTGATCACTAACCATACCTGCTATCACCTTTAACCTGGAACCTCCACATGCTTAGGTGGAGGTAGTCCTGGCCAAAGAGGCAAAAAAAACTCCATTGTGGAGAAAATAATAGCTGAGCAACTTTTTCATTACAAAAATGACTTTTCATTGTGAAGAACAAATGATTGATAAGACATATTTACAGAGTACTGGCTGTACACCCCTGTGGCCAGAATGGCCTTCTAGCTGAATTGTGGACATGCTGACTTATCAGCATATGTAAACACAGACAATTCTACATAAAATGGAAGACGTACAAAAGACAAATATGACTTCAACATGGCTAAACTATTTTTCAAATAAAATTAAAGTAATTGAATCAAAAAGTACACTAGACTGTGATCACAAGAGGGAAACAAATCAAACACAGAGATTTCTTTAATTTAGTCATTTTTGCAGTGTCTGGTGTGGATCCAGGTGACTTTTCCTTCAAGTTTTGCAAAAACTGTACATGAAATAGATGCTGTATTGAGTTTCCAAACATTTCCTTATATATAAATGTCTCTTAACAATCCAAAAGTCACCTGGCTTTAGTTTTAGATCCTTCCAAACTTTTAGGATCTGGAATTAGGGAGAAAACACATAAATGAGTTTGTAAAAAACCTTAAAAGATCATCAGCATTCTCCGTGAGATCCGAATGGAGGACTTCAGCTGCTGAGACAAAATATAAGCAAGTGAGTAACACACTCCCAAACAAAATCCCATAGGGAGAGAGTCCAATATCCCCCCTTAGGGGCTTCATAAAATATAAGAAAACATTCAGGCAAAAGTTTTCTAGTTTCTTACTCTACTTTGTCTGATACATTGTAGACAGTAGGGGGTGTAAAAATAAAACCTCAAAACTTCTAGTAAGGACTCTCCTATAAAAATGATTTCTTTTGTTACTCTCTGTACTTTCTGCACTCTATATTTACAAAACTACTTCTGATAACACTTTTTACTGTGGCCCTTTGCAGTAGCATTTGCCACTGGACAACCAAAAAACATGTCCATACAGACAAAATGCATACTCGTAAGATCCTGACTTGGGCATCTGGATATATCTTTTTTGTAATCTCTGGAAGGGATGTTGAGCTTTTGGTAACACCTTTGGTAACAGGTAAAACAAGAAGTGGTATGTTATAAAAACAACTGTGGTGAACCCTGGCTCTATCCCATGCTCATTTACTAAGGCAGCCATAACTGCTTGTGACTGATGACACGGTCCATGTCGTCAAGCTGGAGGGAAAAGAGTGGCTGACAGACATAAATGATCACCTTTTCCAAAGTCCTGTTTCATAAGAAGTTGCCCCCTGTGGACCACTTGTTCTTCTCGTTCTGGGGTCCTTAAAGTTGAATTATTAATCCCAGCTATACTGGGCCAGAACTAGGGTGGAATCTGTGAGTTGCACAGACCCATCAAGTGTCCGGGGCTGTAAATGCAGCATCCTTAAGAGTCACCTGGTCTGCTTCCATGTGTGAAAGTTAATATGGCTACCTCAGCAAGAAGCTGGAAGGCTGAAAACAGCCAATCAAATTAACTTGGCATGCTTTATTGGTTTACCTGCCGAAGTAAAAACAAACTTCTGGCCCTTTAAATGGAACAAAAGCTCTCTATATCTCGACTATCTATATAAATATACACTCTTTTTATAGCTCACAGGCTTTGCTAAAACATGGAGCTCTGCTTCTTGAGCTGGGGAAAAAGGATCCAATGACTTTGAATACAGGGTATCCTTCTGGGTGATAAACTGCATACTCAAATCTAAAACAAATGTAATATCTGGGTCTTCAGGGAGTGTGTCCTGCACTGGACTCACAGCAGCTGATTCCTATGTCATCAATTTAACACATGTGTCTTTATCCTTTCTTTTGAATAAAATGTACGCATTCTTCATTGTTAGATTTGTACATAACAAACTCATATTTTAAACCTTTCATTAGACAAACATTTAGTTAGCTGTAAATTTTCTGCACAGAATGTCGGACCATTGACCAAAACAATATCTAACCTTTGTCTAATAGCACCTTTGCATAAAAGCTACAGCTCTGAATATATCGGGGTGAACCCTTCATTACTGGGTCCAGCTTGCATAAATATATTACAATGTCTTGTTTTCTATCACACTATTTGTGTAAGAACTCCAGTTTCATGTTTCAAAAGACAACTTTTTCCTGGCAATATTATAATAAATGATAACAATACCCTGCGGTCATGCAGAGATGTCCATAAATCCAAAACTATTCTTCTGCTTATACCACAGTACTTTACAAGAAAAAGGGGCAGATCATTTCACAATCCACACATTCTGCTTTGGATTTCAAAAATAAAATAAATAAAACAAAAGGACCAATCTGTATGACGGACCAGAAAGCATCAAAAACTATAAAACAACTGGCTGCAGGTGGCATCTATCCTAACAGGGTGTGTGGACTTGATGTGATGGGTCTGTTATATTTAAATTTTATTTATTATTACTCTTACATCATGGACCGCACATCAAGTTTTCATCAAAAACCTTACAATATCATTTTTGTAGAAAAACTTCTTATGTATCCCATCCATCTTGGCTTTGTTAAATATTATGGCAGCTTTATTCAAAATAACAACCTCATCTTAATCTTTTTTTTCTCTCAATAAGGGCTTATTGTATAAATGTAAAATTACAAATTGTTATCTTAATCTAAACTAATCCCATTTTTACAAATTTCCCCAAATAACCTGGATTTCATTTCCAACCAAAGGTTGTCTAAACCAGTTTAATTATATCTATATAATTGTTAAACTCATATTAGAAATCAATACTCATATTACTTAATTTTACTTAATTTCCCCTTTTTTAAATGCACTGTTTCCACTATCAAAGGATATTCAATTTGTGTAATACACGGTTAAAATGTAACCTTCATTTTACCATGTTTGGAAAACAGATTCAAAATAATTGTGATCACATTGTTTACCATTAGATTCGTTAACCCGGCACATTTTGTTATAAATGTTTTGTCTAAAAAACAGAAATTGGCATGGTGTCCTTCCAGCTTATCACTAACTCTCATCCCAGCCACATTTCTTTCTGAGAGCACAAAGGAGGGGGTCACATCTGCGTACATGACACACACAAGCAATAGAACTAAAGGTCCCAGCATTCGCACACACACCAATATCTCTCTAAAATCGCTTACATTTTTCCCATTTGTACACAACACATGCATATCATTCTCTCACTTTCTTTTAACGCTTTAATATTTCCCTGCCTAAATTCTGCTTTCCTTATTTTTGTTTAAATAACTTTTATATCTAGCTTCTATGATTCTATGATCAGATGGGGAGCCACAGTGCTCATCCCATCTTCCCTCTCTGACAACATATAAAGTATTCTGTTTTACCTCTCATTTCTCTGTTTCTGACTTTTACTAGTTGTAGTGCCTGATCCCAAATTCATCCCACAACTTAACATGAAAATGTCCCTTTCTGTCTAGTGTTAATGTCACCCTTGATCCATCCTGCTCACATAGATAACTGTTTTCTTTAGCTATTTACTCTGCACGATTCTTAGTCCCTGTGGACTTTGGTAACCCAGTTACCCATTGTGGATCCCTGTCCACCTCTAACCATTAATCTAGGGGCTCAGTATAGGCGGAACCACACCTTCGGTTCATATATAGCACTTCTCTTGCGCTGGGCATTTTTGAGGGTCTCTTACCCTTCATTCCCTTACTTAATTCAATGCCCATAATGACTGGCCAGTCTTCTCTCTTCTCTACTTGTGCCTATACCCTCTTGCCTCTAAACTACTTTATCTAGCAGATGTACTACATATACCTAGTGAACAGTACTATTCTTCCCTTTCTTATTTATAACACTCCAATGGACAATAGACAGGGACAACATAACATATAACCACCAATCAATACAGTTCGATTAAGGGGAGTAAAATAGGTACCCTTTGTCCCGAAAATGCCTTACCGATCAAGGAAGTCTGATAACTCAAATGTAAGCAAAAGGCTTACCTCAGCCGGCTGATTATCAGAAATCCCGGATCGTCTCAAGCTCCTCGTTTCGGATACTCAGGGTCACCTGGAATCCCCTCCTAAGGCAAAGCTCGCCATGCATGACTCGGTTAAATTGATGATAGGCAACTCCTATCCTCATATTGATTAGTGGTTCCAAATTAATAATATCTACTGCAGTAGGGAACAGACACAAAGTACGCTCAGCATCTTTCCAAATTACTGTTCTGCTTTATTATGACGCAATTGAAGGTTTTTATGCACATGATTACGTAGGTATCACATTAATATTACAATTGTAGGTTTATGGCAACAAGGGGCGTTACATAGGCAGGCTAATTCTAATCAGGACTCGAAAGAATGTAAACATTTACTGAAAACATTATTAGTGCCCTGTGCACAGTGAGGGCAGAGTGCAATACATACAAAATACAATACAATTATATACAGAACTTACAAATTTCCATTACAGTGTCTACACTTCTGGATAAAGGCGGTTGGGACTGGGGTATTGCTGTTCAGAAACGTCCATCTGACATGAACTCTTCTCAGAAGTAGCAAGTCCCCCATCCGCCGTCTGCCAGGAAAAAACACAACCATTTTTGTAATCATTAACATCCCCTGGTATACTTTTTTGCTTTTTTGTTTTCTGGTCCCTTTTCTTCTTTTTCCAAGAGGACCCCTAAGAGCAGTTGAGTGTGTGGCATATTCCGAAGAGGATCTAAAGGATACCAATTTCTCTTTAATTTCCTATTATCTCTTTATCAATAGTCACCATTCTTGCTCTTTTTCTATCTGTCAAAAATTTCAAAGGGAAATCCCAACCTCATTAAAGTACCGAAACCAGGATTCTAAATCCAGGTCACCTTGTTGTGGAAATACATTCCACCTTAGTCCTCTAGGGACCATATGTTCCTTAGAATACTGTTCTAAAAAAACAATATCCCAATCAAGGTGTAATTCAGATAACATAAGATTTTTAAGTCTAACAAACAGACCTCCTATCTCGGTGTCAGTTTTCAGAAGAGTAAAAACACCCTCAGTGTTTTACCGTACTAATCGCTCGAGCGAAGTTGGAGGCTGGAGAGAGAAGGATCCATCCACGGAATACCCCATCCCTTCTAGGATCCACAGGATCATCTACATCCTTGTGACTCCCCACACCTTTCCAGGACCCGGGTGCTACTTGGAGGAATCCAGCAATCCGTGAGATCACAGGCATCCACAGCCACTTACCACCCAAGCCTTATCTGACCCAATTCGGCGTATGCCCTGTTGGGTCCATCTCATCTGGTAAGCCTTTTCTTCTCTCGGTGGGAGTGAGCTGATCTGCATTTTTGGGACGCTGGAATTACCTGTCTATAATATTTCTACATAAGGACTAACTACTGTCATTTTTTAGTCATAACATCCATATCAGGACTACCTACTTATGAATAGTTTTATGCATAGGTGATCCCCTACACTGCATACGACTATATATTATCGTTTATGATATTGTTTAGCGCTACACTTTTTTGTTGTTTCTCCCGACAAAAGAAAATGGGTTTAAAAGAGAGCAAGATTTTCCAATCTTAGTAGAGCAAATTTATCAGAGGCAGAACTCAGGTCCTGGAAAAGGGCTTAAAGTTTGCCCCGCCTAATAGACTGAATAAATTCAGCACTTTCATAGACATCCAGAAGTATATAAGGAAATTGAATGTACAGAGATATATTATTGCCAATCCTACGAGACCTAAGATTGAAGTGAATCCACATATAGTCCATTCAGGACTCTCAAACCCTTCCCTCTTCAACCCTCCTGGCCCCCACTGCCCCCTCCATTAAAGTTTTTCGGGATCTAGTTCTACAGGACTTGGATAAATTACCCCTAAAAAGGTCTTTTAATGATCCCCCTTTGAAAATAGGACTCAAAAAATTGGTTGAACGTAAAGACCTTATTATCCGACCTGCGGATAAAGGAGGTGGGATAGTCGTTTTGGATAAAAGCGACTACCATCTAGAGATGAGTAGAATCTTAAGTGACACTGACACCTATTCAAGGATTTACACCAACCCTACTAATTCTTATAAGAGATCTCTTACTGATCTAGTCAATACTGGATTTCAACTAGGTATCCTCAACAACAAAGAAAAAAGTTTTTTGATTCTGGTTGCTCCGAGAATCCTGGTAATTTATTACTTACCTAAGGTGCATAAAAGCATTACACAAACCTCCTGGCCGCCCTATCATCAGCGGCATCGATTCAATTACTTCCCCCGTATAGGGAGATATATCGATTTTTTCTTACAACCCATTGTTCAATCTGTACCATCGTATTTAAGGGATACTAGGGATACCATTTCTAGGTTGAATAATATTACCTACAGTGATGATCTTCTTTTAGTTACAGCTGACGTTACGTCACTTTATACTTCTATTACCCCATAATGCGGGTTTTGCAGCTGTTGAACTCCTTCCTGTCTAGGGAGGAGTCCATCCCTAGAACCCAACAAACGATTCATCATGGACCTATTACGGTTCGCTACCAAACATAATCACTTTTGGTATAATGGTGATTTTTCATTCAGCAGAAGGGAGTGGCTATGGGCGCTAAGTTCGCCCCTAGCCTGGCCAATATTTTTATGGCCCGTTGGGAGGAGGATGTCGTCTATGCCCCTCGACCCCCCGGAGCTAGCTCTCTGGCGAGGTATATAGACGACATCCTCCTCCTATGGAGAGGAAGTATTGAGTCTTTACATATTTTTTTGGGCAAATTAAACGACAACAACATTGGGATAGAGCTTAAGTATGAGATTAGCCCCTTCATAATTCATTTTCTAGATCTTGAAATATCAGTGGTTGACAACCACTGCAAACTAAACATTCTCTCAAACCTACTGACCGTAATGGCTACATTCCGGTCGGTAGTTGCCATCATGCTACCTGGTTGAAGTCTGTGCCACGTAGCCAGTTTTCACGGATCAGACGTAATTGTAGTAATCTTACAGATTATTTACCACCAAACACAGATTTTGAAGTCTAAGTTTGTCGATAGAGGCTACGATCCAGCTGAAATTGACAACCGAAATCAACAAGGTTGCCCAGATAAAGCCGAGAATCTCTGTTAGTCGCTAAACCTAAAGGTTGTCCTGATAACAGACACAAGTGGTCTCTCTTGACCAATTTTTCCATACAACACAGGCAAATCAAGGAAATTGTAGCGAAAACATTGGAAAGTCCTTAAAAATGACCCAGTGTTGGGCCCCGTTCTTCCTGAGCGAGGTGGGTGTCAATTTATAGAGGGGCCCCCCTCTATTAGAAGTCAAGTTGCCCCTAATATCACTGACCCTCCAGAGATTCGCTCCTTCTTTCATAATATGAAAGGTTTTTTTCCTTGTAAGCGGTGCAATGTTTGCACACATAACATCTGTGGACGGAGGAGAACTGAGACTTTCGTCTCCCACTACTACAGGGAAGGAGTATTGTATCAAACATTTTCTAACATGTGAAACTAGATACGTGGTCTATTTGATCACGTGTCCTTGTAAAAAACAGTATGTGGGTCGCACCATTCGCACTTTCGCTGTGAGAGGCAATGAACATATAGCTAATATTAAAAAGGGCACTTACAAATCACAGTGTTCCCCAAACATTTTTTGCATTGCCACAACCAGAATACCTAGTGGAAGTCAGTTCCAGGTTATCGTCAAATTCACCCCTCATTGGAGGGGTGACTCCATGAAAAGGGGTGTATCAAGACTTGAGACTTTTTGGATACACCCAATTGAAGTGTTACTCGCCATTTGGCCTCCAATATCGATTGGACATAAATTCCTTTATCAACCAGTCTTAGATTTTAACTTTAATTTGATTTTTTATCTTTTTATCTTTTTTCATCGTATCAGATTGGCCCCCCACCTTTTTTTACTAATTGGTGTAGAGATGGATGTATATATCTAGCATTATTTTACATACAGTCTTGTAGACTTACCCGGCTCATTGCTGTCTGGTTTGTCTAACAGCAGTCAGTTGTTTGCATTTATAATTTTTATATCTATGATTTTTTTGATATTTTTCCTCTTTTGAATATTTTTTAGAATATTCTTTATTGCTCTTTTCATGAGATTCTATGAATCACAGATCACTTGGCATATTATTATTATTTTTTGTAGAAATTCTTACTGTAAATTTTTTTTGTTTAGATGCCCTTCTTTTATACTAATGCTAGTTTCACACAAGTATTACGTTTATAATGACTATGTTATGTATATTCTACCAGTGATTTGTAACTGTAGTGATTCAGTACACAGTTTATTTATTTTTTATTGTATAGTCCTTTATAACGGTGTTCGCGCCATGTTAGCATCTTCTAAAGAAACATTAATGCCCTTTGTTATTATGGCTGGATTGTGTTTGCGTTTCACACCCCGACATTTCCGCTCACCAGCTCCTGTTTTAGTGAGGCGTGGCACGCATTTGCGTTCCACCGCCGGTACTGTTTTTCGTCACTTCCGATTGTACGCCGGAATGACGTCACACGTTTTTCCTTACATCCTTGGATTGGATGTTGTGTTCCTGCCCATGTTCCCCGTGATAGGTAGAAGGAGATTGACGTATGTGATCTCGACGTCCCATCTCCCGGCTCGAGGGTTCATTGGACGAAAACTCCATCTGACCTGTGCCACTGCCTTGACGCGACTCATGGCAGTATTTAGATTGGATGGTCCACACTGAGGCTTGGTTACAGGCCGTCTTTTGCACTATCTTGATTGGGCCATTATGGTTGCGGAAGTCAGAGTCCGCTACCCGGAAATGATGGCATACATGGCGCGACCAGCTGTTACATTTGCTTATTATTATTTTATATATATATACAGGCACAAGTGGCAGACGGGCATATACCCAGTCGAAGTCCCATTGGACGAAACGCGTAGGGTTTGTTATGCCCTGTCTTGCCACCATTTGAATCTTAGCGCTTTATCCATTTTGTACCTCTTTTTACCAGAGTGTTTTTTACTATTTTTTAATAAAGCTTGTTATAAGCTGATCTCACACTATGGGGAAGTCTCCGTTTTTTTCCCTTTACTTTTGAGGATTGACATCCCGTCCTTTGAAGCTGGATTTGTTTTGAGTATCCTCCACTGATATCTTTGATGCTATAGGAAGTTGGGTCGGTGAGTGTTGTCATCCCCTCATCAATTCTCAGCTGTTGGGAACCAGGAGCTTGCTTCCTCCTGCTCCATTACAAGCTTGTTAGACTCCCAAAGTCGTTGGCTGGGAGTCCACCACTGCCGGTAAGGGTAGTTATGCTTAATCCCTCTCATATAGATGTCTGATATCGTCTTGTGTGGATACCATCCTCGGATCCTATGTCCCCCATCCACCAACCTTGACGGCTGCTGATCACCCCCTAATTATATTATTTGGACTTTGTGACATCAAGTTCAAGATGGACTATTAGTTTCATCAGTATATATGCTGATTATGTCTATATCATTTATTATTTTCTCACTACACGCATAATTGCATTTGCGTACTTACACTATCTTGTGATCTTAATTACCCACCACTTAATTTTTGGTTCACTGTATATAGAACCGCTCCTCCCCATTAGGTGGATCTGCAGTTCCTTTTTTATTTATACTTACATTGTCTTATTACTTTTTTCACTTTAGGTGTTCACTATCAGTTCACATTTGATCCATTTACATGTGTCACCTATACACTTTTAGGCTTATATTGCCCATTCATCTTTATTAGTGTTGACTAACAGTCCTCATACGACTCAGTTTCATTAATATGCTTTGTTGCGCAAATTGCCTTTCGGATAGCATTCCAGTCGGGCTTTGCTCATAACGTACATTGTTTTAGCGCCACATTTATTTTTATATGTATAAATTATAATTAGAAATTCATATAATTCCCCATTGACACTCATAGATGCTCCAAATTGGTATTAAAAGGACCAGAAGGAGAAAGAAAAAAGAAAAAAAAACAAAAAAACAAGCTATTAAATCTTCTTCAGGGACATGAGGTAAAAAAATAAGCCCCTACTAGCCTCTGCTGAGTAGCAGCTAATCTCAACCTGTCTATACCTGTCCCATACTCCTCCTGATTGACTAAAAAGTAAAAGGAACCAATGTCTTCTAGATACATCAAATGCAATATTCTCCAGCCCAATGTTATAATGAGTATTTTTAATTACTATATGGTGGAAACATTATTTTAGCCAGCGTTATCATAAATGTTTTTAATTTCTGTTAATTTAACTAGCTGCAATTACTGATGTATCAAAAAATTGGGTTTTTCCCACAGCAACAACACTTAGTCATCCAGGATAAACATAGCATTTAACGCCTCAAGACAGTGTGCTTTCTCAGAATGCGATCTCTGTCCTGATAATAATTATTCTGGCTAGAATTGATCATTTTCCCAGATGGAGTGTGGTGGGTCAGAACACAGTGATCTCTCTGCACTGCAAACACAGAGTAAAATGCCTCTATTTAGCAGTAGAAGTATTGCTGCTGCTAAATGTTTCAGTTTCTGCTGGAGGTTTGGCTCAGTTGAACATCCATTCTCTTCTACCATTCGCTGAACCTCCCAAATAGGGATGAGCTGAACACCCCCCCTGTTCGGTCTCACACCCAGAACATGCGAACAGGAAAAAGTTCATTCGAACACAGCCGAACACCGTTAAAGTCTATGGGACACGAGCATGAATAAACAAAAGTGCTAATTTTAAAGGCTTATATGCAAGTTATTGTCATAAAAAGTGTTTAGGGACCCGGGTCCTGCCCCAGGGGACATGGATCAATGCAAAAAAAAGTTTTAAAAACGGACGTTTTTTTCGGGAGCAGTGATTTTAATAATGCATAAAGTCAAACAATAAAAGTGTAATATCCCTTTAAATTTCGTACCTGGGGATGTCTATAGTGATGCTGTAAAGGGGCGCATGTTTCCCATGTTTAGAACAGTCTGACAGCAAAATGACATTTCAAAGGAAAAAAAGTCATTTAAAAACTAAAACTCATGGCTATTGCATTGCCGGTCCGACAATACACATAGAAGTTCATTGATAAAAAAAAACGGCATGGGAATTCCCCACAGGGGAACCCCCAAACCAAAATTTTTAAAAAAAAATGACGTGGGGGGTCCCCCTAAATTCCATACCAGGCCCTTCAGGTCTGGTTTGGATATTAAGGGGAAGCCCGGCCAAATGTAAAAAAAAAATGACGTGGGGGTCCCCCTAAAGTCCATACCAGACCCTTCAGGTCTGGTATGGATTTTAAGGGGAACCCCCAAACCAAAATTTAAAAAAAAATGGCGTGGGGTCCCCCCCAAAAATCCATACCAGACCCTTATCCAAGCACACAACCTGGCAGGCCACAGGAAAAGAGGGGGGATGAGAGAGCGCCCCCCCCCCCACCTGAACCATACCAGGCCACATGCCCTCAACATTGGGAGGGTGCTTTGGGGTAGCCCCCAAAACACCCTTGTCCCCATGTTGATGAGGACAAGGGCCTCATCCCCACAACCCTGGCTGGTGGTTGTGGGGGTCTGTGGGTGGGGGGGCTTATTGGAACCTGGAAGCCCCCTTTAACAAGGGGACCCCCCAGATCCCGGCCCCCCCATGTGAAATGGTAAATTTCACTAAAAAACAGTCAAAAATGTTAAAAATGACAACAGACATTTTTTGACAATTCCTTTATTTAAAATGCTTCTTCTTTCTTCTTTCTTCTCTATCTTCCTTCATCTTCTTCTTCTGGTTCTTCTGGTTCTTCCTCGGTGTTCTCGTCCAGCATCTCCTCCATGGCGTCTTCTTCCCTTCTTCTCCTCGGGCCGCTCCGCATCCATGATGGCATGGAGGGAGGCTCCCGCTCTTCTCTTCATCTTCTTCTCTTCTTAATCTTCTTTTCATCTTCTCTTCTTCATCTTCTTCTCTTCTTCATCTTCTTCTCCGGGCCACTCCGCATCCATGCTGGCATGGTGGGAGGCTCCCGCTCTGTGTGACGCGTCTCCTCTTCTGACGGTTCTTAAATAACGGGGGGCGGGGCCACCAGTGACCCTGCCCCCCCTCTGACGCACGGTGACTTGACGGGACTTCCCTGTGATGTCACGGGGAATGCCCACAGGAAAGTCCCGTCATGTCCCGTGCGTCAGAGGGGGGCGGGGTCACCGGGTGGCCCCATCCCCCTTTATTTAAGAACCGTCAGAAGAGGAGACGCATCACACAGTGGGAGCCTCCCTCCATGCCAGCATGGATGCGGAGCGGCCCGGAGAGAAGATGAAGAAGACGAAGAAGATGAAGAAGAGAAGAAGATGAAGAGAAGAGCGGGAGCCTCCCTCCATGCCATCATGGATGCGGAGCAGCCCGAGGAGAAGGGAGGAAGACGCCGCAGAGGAGATGCTGGACGAGAACACCGGAAGAAGAACCAGAAGAACCAGAAGAAGAAGAAGATGAAGGAAGATAGAAGAAAGAAGAAGAAGAAGCATTTAAATAAAGGAATTGTCAAAACTGTCTTGTCATTTTTAACATTTTTGACAGTTTTTTAGTAAAATGGTAGGGGTACTTTTGTACCCCCCTTACCATTTCACACAGGGGAGGGCTGGGATCTGGGGGTCCCCTTGTTAAAGGGGGCTTCCAGATTCCCGATAAGCCCCCCCGCCCCGCAGACCCCCCCAACAACGCACGGCCAGGGTTGTGGGGATGAGTCCCTTGTCCTTCATCAACATGGGACAAGGTGTTTTGGGGGGCTACACCAAAGCACCCCTCCCAATGTTGAGGGCAATGTGGCCTGGTACGGTTCAGGAGGGGTGGGCGCTCTCTTGTCCCCTCCCTCTGTTCCTGTGGCCTGCCAGGTTGCATGCTCAGATAAGGGTCTGGTATGGATTTTTTAGGGGACCCCACGCCGTTTTTTTTTTAATTTTGGTGCGGGGTTCCCCCTTAATATCCATACCAGACCTGAAGGGTCTGGTATGGAATTTAGGGGGACCCCCCCCCACTTCATTTTTTTTAAATTTTGGTTCGGGGTTCCCCTGTGGGGAATTCCCATGCCCGTTTTTATCAATGAACTTCTATGTGTATTGTCGGACCGGCAATGCAATAGCCCGCGAGTAGTTTTAAATTACTTTTTTTCCTTTGAAATGTAATTTTGCTGTCAGATTGTTCAAAACACTGGAAACATGCGCCCCTTTACAGGCATACTATAGACACCCCCCCAGGTACGAAATTTAAAGGGATATTACACTTTTATTGTTTGACTTTAAGCATTATTAAAATCACTGCTCCTGAAAAAACGGCCATTTTTAAAACTTTTTTTGCATTGATCCATGTCCCTGGGGCAGGACCCAGGTCCCCCAAACACTTTTTATAGCCATATAAGCCTTTAAAATTAGCACTTTTGATTTCTACCATAGACTTTTAAAGGGCTGTACCGCGGCATTCGAATTTGCAGCGAACGCCCCGAAATTGTTCGCTGTTCGGCGAACTTGCGAACAGCCGATGTTCAAGTCGAACATGAGTTCGACTCAAACTCCGAAGCTCATCCCTACTCCCCAAACAGTGAACAAAACTGAAGCTTTTAAACATTGTACACAGTGCAGAAATGTCATATTATTTCCCACTAGGATCAAATGTCTCTTAGCCCATAGTGTTAAAGCAGATATTCACTGCATCTGAACACTAACAAACCAAAACCACTATTTAATTTATTTGTAATATTCAGAGCAAACTTCCCCCAACCTTCCATGTCTCCATGCTTTATTTTGTTGAGAAATCACATTGAAGAACAACCCCCTAGCATTTCTGGCCGTGGCCATCTTGAGTAAGAGCAAATGATTCATGTAGCATTTTATTTCCTGGCATCCATTTGCCCTTAGCTCAAGATGCATGCAGGAGAGTAGGCTTAGCTGAGAAAACTCCTCCTCCTCCCCTCCCCTCCTAAAGACTCCTGGGTTACTTAAAAAGTAACCCCAGTTGTTGACCCCTCCTAAGGTCTCCTGGGATGTATGACATCACTAAGTAAATATTATATACGTTCTTATCTATTTACTATGCTAGCCAGCATAATGATTAAAAATAATCAATGTGATTGGAAGAGTAAAGCTTCACTTTAAGCTCTTTTTTTTCCTCTATTAATCAAATGTTCTTTATGTATAAACTAAAGTCTAAACTTTTTTTAAGTTTTGGATAGAGTGAAAAGGATTAGAACACCTGTTAGTTTTTATTGCTGTGGAAAGCAGGGAAAAACGCCGCTCCAGATCCAGGTGTGGTTAGGTGGGGGGCTCTTCTTGCGGGTGCACACCTCAACTCGCCTGCCGCGCATAGGCTAATGTGACAGAGAATGGCTGCACACCAACAAAGCGAAAGTCCATTTATTTAGCAATTCCATAAAAGTGCATGACACACACCACAAGTACATCAGCCGATACTTCTGCCAAAATAAATGGACTTTTGCTATGTTGGTGTGCCCGCCATTCTCTTCACATTTGTTTTTATTGCTGTCTGTGCCCCCCATTAGGGAAAATCGCCCTTCTCAATTCATCCTGTTTATCGTTATCATCAAAGTGAAAGTAAAAGTAAATCCCAAATATTGGGTTTTCCCCAGAGCAGTAATAGAGGGGAAATCTTCCAATGGGGACACTAGTTCTGGTGACCCTGGGGACTACCAGAAATTCCCTCATATTGGAGGGATTTCCTCTCACTTCCTGTTTGACTAAGAGAAAGGAAGTAAAGGGAAATATCCCCCAATGGGACACAGATGGAAAAAAAAACTGACAGGGTTATAATCCTCCCTCTATCCAAAATGAAAAAAAAAAAAACGTTTTGCCTTTACTTCTACTATAAGATTTGTTTTTCTCTTAAGATTGAATGGCAGGGAATCTTACATTTGCCCTATGTGAAAGGCACACATATTACAACCATGTAGTTTTGGTGACTTTTGTGCAAATGATGTGACATGAATTTGCAGACCTCAACAAGCACCCCCTTAATCAAATAATAATAAAACACCTGAAACAGAAAAGTTCATGAAATTAAACAACAAGAGACTACCCATCTTGGAAAACTTTAGGACTTGGCCCTTTTTTGGGATTAAAAGCATATAAGCAAAATCCATTAACTTTTTTTAAAACTTTATACATAAACAAACCAATATTTTTTTAAATAAATATCCAACAGCAAAGCCCAGTCACAAAGGCTTGAGCTGAATGTAACAGCCCTGTTACGACCTGTACGTCATTTGGCTTCAAGTTGGTTGTACCGGAGTGATGCCTGCAGCTGCAGACATCACCCTGGTACCGTTTTTTAGAGCCGACAGTCGGCTCTCTTGTAGTAATAATCGATACAGCTAAGTAGGTGCTTGATTGTTGTTACAAGCAGTGGGAGGGGAATCCCCCTTCCGCCACCTTCTGCCGCTCGTCCGGGCTCTCCCCGTCCAACCGAAAGACCCCAAGCAACCAGCTGACACATCTGACCGGCTGACTGGAGACCAGCTAGTCTCGGCTATGATAACCCAGAAGCAATGTCATAACATCAATTTCCGGTTTACTCGGTAACCAACAGCACCAATTTACAAAAATCTAAAATATTCAAAGCCGCTGATATTGGCGTTATGAATACTTACAAGTGCAGAGGAGGGGTTTTTGATCTTCTAGACCCAGATCCCTCCATAAGAGTACCTGTCACTGCCCCATTACTGTCACCAAGGGATGTTTACATTCCTAGTGACGGCAATAAAAGTGCTAAAAAAAATGAAAGGGACAGTGTAAAATAAGAAAAAAACAGTGCCCCATCCCTCCACAGAAGTGAATGCATACATAAGTCGTGTCC